>NC_080590.1:25900000-26525000 GCF_029962835.1 Magnolia sinica
TCACCCCAAAATGTTATAGGGTGAGCCTTGGGCTAACCTTGAGAATAAAAATGTGCATCCTCAGGCAAAGTGAGTAATATTATACTTTTGGGGTTGGGCTGTTACAGATGGTATCAGAGTGAGGGCTCTCTGTCTCCCAAGGGGGGCTAGGTGCCTTCCCAGTCAGGCTGTGGTCCAAGCATGGGTTGTCATCCGGGTCTTTGATGTGGGATCAGTCGAGCTTCAAAAATAGCGCTCCAGTTGGTCGGGGGTAGCGCACTCGTCCCACATCAGAAAGGGAGTGCCTCTCAATCCGGGTTATATGTGGGGTTCAACTTCCAATGGTATAACGTGTTTTAGGGTGAGCCTTGGGCTAACCCTGAGAATAAAACCGTGTGCCCTCGAGCAAAGCGGACAATATTATACTATTGGGATTCAGCTGTTACAAATGGTATCAAAGCGAGGGGGTTGTCTTCCGAAGGGGGGTGGGTGTCAGCCTAGCTAAGCTATGGTCTGAGTGTGGGTTGTCATTTGGGTCCTTGATGTGGGATCGATTGGTCTTTAAAAATAGCGCTCCACTTGATCGGGGGCAGCGTGCTCGTCGCACATCGAAAAGGGAGTGCATCTCAATCCAGGCTATATGTGGGATTCAACCTTAATGGTATAACGTGTTTTGGGGTAAGCCTTGGGCTAACGCTGAGAACAAAACCGTACGCCCTCAAGCAAAGCGGACAATATCATACTTTTGGGGTTGGGCTATTACAATTAATTGAGATCAAGTTCGTTTGCACCCATCAAGAGAATTTTCAAAATAAGCTAATATAAATTTCGGATCAACAAGAAAATCATATACCCCAACTCCATTCGACGACTTTGACACAATGGACGAATTAGATGTAAAGAAATATCGTCAGAAAAGGAAAAATTAGAGAAACTCAATCCAAGTGGGATGTGAAATACACCACTCTCACATGCCCACTCCTTTTAAAAAGGAGTGTGTGTTCCCCTCTTCACTCACATTCACAATCTCCCAATGCCCAAAAAGAAAGAGAGAGAAAAAGAAAGATAAAGAAAAAAAGAAAAAGAAAAGGAAAGAAAGGGAAAGAGAAACAAAGAGAATGAGAATGAGAATGAGAAAGAGAAGGAGAAGGAGAAGCCTAAACGCCCTCCTCCTTCTCCATATGTATCTCCCTCTTGCTCAAGCGATGTCGTGATTCATGTAGAAGCTTTTCATGTAGAAGTTTTCTTACATAAATATCTACCTATGATTTATATAAGGTGAGAGATTCCTTTAAACTTACCTTTATTTAAGTTGATATGATTTATCTTACCTTTTACATGCTTTACTTTCATGTTACTATGACTCTCTCCTTGTAATTGTTTAATTTATTACCAACAATTATTTATCCTTTGGGAATTATGGTTAATGTATGATTTTAATCATCCGTGATCCTTATTAATTTATGTGGGGCGGTGAGTACAAGCTTTGCCCTTGCCTTTATCAATTTTGTTGAGTTAGCTCTTGCTACTCTCCTCTTTGTTGAGTTAGTCATTGTTACTCTCTTTGTCATGTCCCAACATTCGGGTACCCGAATAAGTTATTCGGGACCTGAATCCCAAGTTCATGAGTTATAATATATTGATATTTATTACAATCCACATGATTCAATCAAATTTAATGGATATTCAATGTCATCCAAAAAGAAAATACTGTTGAAATGTTTATTAAATTCAACACTCTTGATAGTTTTTTTTTTTCTACATCGAAATTTGAAATTTAAACTAAACCTACATAACAAAAAATTGAATTGAATTTAAACTAAACCTAATTTTCTAGAAAAATAAAACTAATAGTAAAGGCCCGCCTGCTCGTAGTATTCCAGCTCTGCGCATCTGGATTTAATAAATTTATACAAATAAAGTATTTTTACAATTTAAGAATTAATTTATATTAATTTATTATTTTTATTCACTAAATTCTAAAATTTAAATTTATTTTAATTATCACATAAACTTTATATATATATATATATATATAGATATATATTGTTTTGATATTAAATTAAAATTTAATAAATTTATATAAATAAAATATTTTTATAATTTAAGGATTTATTTATATTTATTTCTTATTATATTCACTAAATTCTAAATTTTAAATTTTATTTTAATTACCACATAAACTTAACACACACACACACACACACACACACACACACACACACACACACACATAATTAAATTTTAATAAATTATACAAATAAAGTATTTTTATAATTTAAGAATTAATTTATATTTATATTTAACTTTAGATTTAAATCAATCAAATTATAATCTAATTTATTAAATAAATTCCAAAGTTGATGAATTTGATTATTTTAATAAAAAGTTTAGAGTTAAAATTAGATTTTTTTAATCAAATTATACTTTTAATAATTTATTAATTAATCTAATATAATTAAGACACACACACACACACACACACACACACACACACACACACATATAAATAAAATTTAATAAATTATACAAATAAAGTATTTTTATAATTTAAGAATTAATTTATATTTATATTTAACTTTAGATTTAAATCAATCAAATTATAATCTAATTTATTAAATAAATTCCAAAGTTGATGAATTTGATTATTTTAATAAAAAGCTTAGAGTTAAAATTAGATTTTTTTAATCAAATTATACTTTTAATAATTTATTAATTAATCTAATATAATTAAGACACACACACACACACACACACACACACACACACACACACACACACACACACACACACACACACACACACACATATATTATGAATATTAAATTAAAATTTAACTATGAATCAAACCGATTTAATTAAACAATTGTTTAAAGGTATATTTCAAAACTTCAACAATTAAATTAAATAATTAAATAAATTTTAAATAAAAAGATCAATCACATAATAATTAATTTAAGCTATATTACTATTAAAATTTTAGAATAAAATAACATAACAATTAATTGAAAATGTTAAACTTCAAGTTAATATCACATATCTTTAAAAAAAATTGATGATCTGCCCATGCTCCAATCTCTCTCTCTCTCTCTCTCTCTCTCTCTCTCTCTCTCTCTGTTTGATTCAATTGTTTCTTTATTTCTTTATTTTTTTTTAAGGATGTGAGTAACGAAATGGAAGTGTGGGGAATGTGGACATTTTCGATTAGTGGGAGGGTTCGGTGCCCATTACCATACGAAAAAGAATAGAGAGAGTGGGTTGGTCAGCAATAACGTGCTTCTGCATGTCATTGGAGATAATTCATCCTTTTTTTCTTAAAGATGTGGTGGGTCCCACTAGCGATGTTATAAATCCACTCTGTCCATTATCTTGGCCTGGCTATGAGAGAACATGAGGTTAAAAATGAGGCTGATCCAAAACTTAGGTGGGCCACACGCAAGCGAACGGTTGGGTTGGTTCCCATAAAAAAACGGGTTATTACGTTCTATCCCTTAACAAAAATTTTATCCCCGAAATTTAACATAACTATCAGCGTCTCTCGCACCGATCCGATACCCTGACAGGAAGATGTGAGCCGGCGTTTATTTCGAAGAAAACGCCGCGCGGTTGCAATCCCAAGAGAATCTCTTCAATGTGTCAAATCAATCCCATCAATCAATCCCATCCATCACCTCATGTCAAGTACAAGCAACCCATGCTTTCTCTCTCCAAAGTCAACCTTTTCTCACCTCTCTCTTACACACCCATGCTAGTCAAGTACACATCACCTCACATCCATCACTCTCTCTCTCTTTACATCCCATCTCTCCCTCTCTCTTTCTCATTTCCCAACCCAATTCCAAGCAACCCATAAGCCTCACACGTCCACATTTTTCCAAGGAGAGAAAAAGAGAAGTGAGTAGTGTGGCCCACTTTCCATCCCTAAATCTTCCATCTTAGCCCTTGAATCTTCATCTCCCACCATCAAAGTGAAGCTCAAGGAGGTCGGCTTTCCATCGGACCAAGAAGATCGGACGGTGGGTGCCTTATAGGATAGGTTTTTTTATGTTTTGATGATGGACCAAGTGAGGCCTACCGATCAATGGTATGGATCTCACTTGGGACCTTAAGATGTGGCCGATGGCCCATCTTGATCTTCATGATCATTCCATGATGGGGCCATTCTCCATGGACCCCATCATGATGTTTATTTCCTAACTTGGAAAGAGGTCATCTGGACCGTCCATTTGAGTGGAGAAGGGATCCCCACCGTTGATCCTTGATTTGGTGGGCCCACATGCAATGGGACCCACTCGATGTATGATTGCTTGTAAGGGAGGGCTCATAGTGGCGGAGCCCTCCATCATGCGTGTCCCATTTCTCTCTCTATCTCTCTCTCCTTCTCTTTTATTTATTTCTTTAATTATCTTTGTGTGTGATGGGGTGGCCATGTGACCCACTTGGATGGGCCCCACCTTAAGGTATGTTTTATCCTTACCGTTCATCCATTTGGTGGCCCACAGGAGCAAGGCCCACCTTGTGCATGCAATATGCATAGGCCGTCCCCGTCCAGGGACGTCCCTGGACTGAAATGAAAATACAAATATGAGCTTGGTTCATGAGTGTTGGAGGGGGTTTGCCCATGTAGGCCCCACCTTGATGTATGGGGCTAATCCACACCGTCCATTCCATTTTCCAATCCATTTTAAGCGTTGAGCCAGAAGATGAAGCTGATCCAAGCATCTGGTGGGCCATACCTTTCAAAACGGGGGTTTTCACCGTCTAAATTCACTTGAATCCTTTTTTCATGCCAAAAATATCCAATATTGGACTCTACAGATTTGTTATGGTCTGTAGAGACCAATGGCTGGGGTAGATCTACCTGATGCGGGCCCCACATAGGAAAAACCCTTGAAAAATGGGTTTTCAAAAAAAAAATTTATAGGCAGCTGCCGCTGACAGCGCCAGAGACGCAGACACCGCGTGTAGCGGACGTCCGTGCAGGGACCCACGGCCCCTCATGTGGGCCCCACCATGATGTATATTTTGTATCCACGCCGTCCATGAGGTGGACCACCCCTTGAGGTGGGTCCCCTCCAAAAATCAGTCAGATCCAGACCTCAGGCAGCCCACATCACAGTAAACAGTGGGGTTGAATCTACCATTGAAACCCTTTTATGGGCCATAGAAGTTTCGGATCAAGCTAAAATTCTTTTTTCCTCTTCTTCCAGGCCCGTGCGACCTTGTGAACGGGTTGGATGGGAGATAAACGTTATGGTGGGCCCCACATGGGACCCACAGAGATGTATGTGTTGTACCCACCGTCCAGACAGACGGTGGGGCCTACCTTGCTGTATGTGTTCGTCCGCACCGTCCTCCCTGGACGGTGGGACCCCCCCTGTGCGCGTGTGTGCGCACGTGTGTGTGCGTGCGTGCTGTGTGCGTGCGTGCGTGTGGTGTGTGTATATAAATATATATATATATTATTATCTATATATATATATATATATCATAATATGTATATGTATATATATATATATTTATATATATATATTTATATATATATATATATATTATATTATATATGTTATATTGTATATATTATATATTATATTATATAATATATATTTGTTGGTGGGCCTTAGGGATTTTAATGGTGGAAATCATCATCACCACTTGTGTTTTGGTATGGCCCACCTTGGTATACATGTAAGGCCCATGTGATGGGGCCCATTCAATGTATTTGAGGCCCATGTTACAAGGCCCATTGTGATACATTCAAAGGCCCGTGGGATATGGCCCATTGCAATGTACATAAGGCCCCTTCGATGTGGCCCACTTGATTTATAAAAGGCCCATATGATGCGGCCCATTTGATGAATATAAGGCCCATGGGTCGGGGCCCAACAGGATGTCCTTAGGGTCCATTGCAATGAGGGATTCCCCCATAGTGTGTGTAATGGCAGGTTATGCCTTGGGAGAAATGTTGGTTTGACGTCCACGTTGTAAGAATAATGTTGGTTAAATGTCCGCGTTATAACTCTCCCTAGGGCCCATTAGTAGGCCCACATTTGTTGATAGTTCACCACTTTATAAGATGCTTAGTATAACTCCATGATTCATGCCCATACGCATCATATGTATGCTTGATATGAGTAGTGACTGATCATAGCATATGCCATTAGGCAAACCATTTACGAGACTCCTTATGAGACAGTGCCCCACATTATCGTGCTGTACGCGCAAGATTGCTACATGACTGCATGGTGTGACTTATGCATCTCGCATATGTGTGACTTGATCATTGTGCGCCCTAGCGACATCAGGGTCGTGGCTCCACAGGCACATCGTGGATGGTCGTATTGGATACCGAAAATACTTGGTTCTAGTACTGTGGGCACTTAGGATGTCCTTGGGTGAAAATTTCAGAACCTTTTTGGTACTAGGAGATGCTCCAACGTCTAGACCGAGTGGATACACGAGCGTCCAAGTGCCGAATACCAGTAGACCGCGTCTCCCACTGTGTCGTGGTCAGTTGGAAGGGGGTGTGGCCTTATCCGCCCGAGTGAGGGGGCTATAAGCTAGGCTGAGTTTGACCAGCTCGCAAATGAGTCCGCTATCGACGAGCCGGGTAGGTATTGGCAGACTACTGGTCAGGTGGATAGTGAGGTCTCTTCCACTTGCTTGGCTGTGCAGCTAGGGAGGAAGCAGTCAGTGTGAAGTGTATTAGACCTCGGTGATATCCAAAGAGGAACTATACCGATATGTGTACTTGATGAGGACTGGCATGCTTGCTTTGCATCTCGCATATGACATTTGGCTACATAGGCCTCGCATCGCATGGCCTTGGTATGACTGATAGCATTCATGCCTTGCATCATATAGCATTAGTACAGCTGATAGCATTCATGGACTTACCGCATATTTCCGCATTACCCTAATATTATACACTTGGCACTTGCCTTGCGCACACACTTACACCACCCTCTAAGCTTTTGTAAGCTTATGCACGACCGTTGCGTGCAGGTAGTGTTGGACAGCAGCAGCGCTGAGGCAGGAGTGCACATCAGTTTATTTTGAAGCTTTTGATCACCCTGTATTTCCCTTTCTGCATTGTACTTAAAGTTTTTGATTTAGTGGATATGTGGTGATGTTGTTTTGTGACTTGGTTATGCTTGTGGTTATGCTCCATTATAAAAAAAAAATTTATACTGAAAATCCTCCTTGTAGGATCCCAGGATCAGAATCTGGCATACGAGTGCCGGAATCCAAGAATGGGGCACTACGGAGGCTACCGGCACCGGATTCGGCGATCGGGAATTTTGTGAGCCCGTTTTCCGAGTTTGGGGCGTGATACTGAAACTCTTTCATTTTTCCTTAAAAGAGAAAGCTAAGACGTGGTTGGGTTGGTTCCCATAAAAAAACGGGTTATTACGTTCTATCCCTTAACAAAAATTTTATCCCCGAAATTTAACATAACTATCATATGAAGAGATAAGGGTATTTCTCTCTGATTTCATCCTCTTGCTCCCACGAAGCTTCGTCCTCGATATAATGCCCCCACTGAACCTTCACGAGTGGTGCTCTTGTTTAAAGTACTTGCTCCTTTCTGTCGAGGATGCAAATCGGTTGCTCTATGTATGAGACATCCTCCCGGATTTCTAGTGGCTCCCAGTCAATGATATGCGATGCGTCTCTCTCATACTTTCAAAGCATAAATACATGAATACGTCGTGGATGCCAAAAGATGAGGAGGTAAGGCTGGTCTGTTGGCTACGAGGCCTACTCTCTGTAAGATCTCGAATGGTCGATGTAGCGTGGTGCCAATTTTTCTTTCTTCTCGAACCACATAACTCCTTTCATTGGGATACCTTCAGGAACACATGGTCTCCTATGGCAAACTCCAAGTTCCTTTGGTGATTGTCGGCGTAGCCCTTATGACGACTCTGAGCGGTACGTAGATGTTATTTGATGATGGCATTCTTCTGAGATGTCTCTTGCACTTGTTCCGGTCCTAACAGTGTTCTTTCACCCACTTCGATCTAACAACTTAGTGATCTGCAGGGTCTTCCGTATAAAGCTTTGAATAACGCCATGTCAATATTAGACTAGAAACTGTAGGTGAATTCTACTAAATAGAGGTGGTCGTCCCAATTTTCCTTGAAGTCAAGAATGCAACTGCGAAGAATGTCTTCTATGATTTGATTTATTCTCTCCGTTTACTCGTCAGTCTACGGATGAAAAGTCATGTTGTAGTCTAACGTCGTTCCCAAGGCCTTCTAAAGACTCTTCCAAAAGTGTGATGTAAACTCGGAGTCTCGATCTATACAATGGATACAGGAATGCCGTAAAGCCTAACAATCTCCTTGATATACCGTTTGCTTAACTTGTCTAGGGATGAAGAAATATGTGTAGGAAAGAAGTGTGCTGACTTTGTTAGCCTATCAATGATCACCCATATCGCATCATGACAACAGCTTTTTTTGGTAGTCCGACAATAAAATCCATCGATATGTGCTCCCACTTTTACTCTGTGACTCGTAACGGTTGTAAAAGTCTCGATGACTTCTGATGCTCTAATTTAACCTGCTAACTGGTGAGGCACCTTGCAAAGTAATTGGCTATCTCCCTCTTCATATTACTCCACCAATATTGACGTCGCACATCAAGGTCCATCTTGGTTCCTCCTAGATGGATGGTGAATTTTGTATGGTGTACCTCATTTAAGACTTCTTATTTCAATTTAGATATGTCTAGAACGCATAACCTCCCTCGCAATCTGATCCCACCATCAGAGCCTACTTGCCACTCCGAGTTGTCCTTTCACACTTCTTCGGTTATTTTCTTTTGTAGCCATGCATCATTCTTCTATGCTTCTATTATTCGTCGCACCTAAAAAAGAAAATTTCTAAATAATTACATCCTAATATAAAAATTAAAGGGCTAATTTAAATGGATAATTAAGAGATTACTTACCAAAGTGGGCTGCACCACTAAATTACTGATATAAGCTCGAGGTTCATCGATACGAAGTCTGACATCAAAATCTTTCACTATATTAAGCATCTCCCATTCTTTAATCATTAAGCTTACCATCAGCTTACACATCTTCCTGCTTAATGTGTTGGCTACGACATTCGCCTTGCCTGGATGATAGCAAATGTCGAAATGATAATCCTTCAAGAATTTTAATTCCTTTGTCGCATATTTAGGTCCTTTTGATCAAAAAGATACTCTAAACTCTAATGATCCGAATACAATTCAAACTACTCACCATAAATCTAGTGCCTCCAAATTTTTAAGGCAAACACTACACCTGCAAGCTCTAAGTCGTGAGTGGGATAATTCTGCTTATGAGGTTTCAACTGCCTTTACCACTTTGCATCACATCCCAACCCTTGATAAGATGCATCAGTATATACCACGCATATTTCTCCTTTAACTAGTAAGGAAAGTATTGGGGCTTCCATTACTCACTTCTTCAACTTAGAGAAAGCTTTTTTGTAATTTTCATTTCATTTAAAAGAAGTGTCATTCTTGGTCAAGTTAGTCAACGACTTTGCTATCTTAAAGAATCCTTCAACGAACCTTCTATAATAACCAACTAATCCGAGAAAACTACGCACTTCTATCACATTGGTAGGCTGCTCCTAATTTAACACTGCTTCGACTTTCGATGAGTTTGCTAATACTCCTTTTTTCTAATACCACATACCCCAAAAACTTTACTTCATTCTCCCAAAAGTTATATTTTGAAGCTTTGGCATACAACTGATTGTCCTTTAGAGTCTGTAGAGCTATTCGAAGGTGCTCTATGTGATCTTCTTATGTCTTGGAGTAAATTAAAATATCATCTATGAACACTATCACGAATCGATCCAAATACGGTTTGAAGACCCTGTTCATGAGGCCCATAAATACTGCTGGAGCGTTATTTAGTCTAAAGGGCATCACTAGAAATTCATAATGGTCTATAGAGTCTTAAAGGCAGTCTTGGGTACATCTTCATCTCTAATCCTCAACTAATGATATCCAGACCGTAAGTCTATCTTTGAAAAATATTTAGCTCCCTTCAACTATAACGCCCCGAATATTTTAATACCCGAGTATCAAAAGTTTTCGAGCGTTACTAAGAAATTAACTTATATGTATATGTGTGGGATATAAATCTAATTATCCTAACCTTACATCTATTCCTAGACACGAACCTAACCATTGTGAATGATCTCCACTCATAAATCCAGCAATCAGAGCGTCGATTTTAGGACAAGATCATCCATCAGGTGATTTTCTTTATTTTTTTATTTTAACACACGCACACACACCCCACACACTCACGCTAGTGGAATTTCACCACCTATGGGTACTCGAACCCTTGACCGGGAGTTGAAACTCTTGAGAGTCTACCACCTGGGCAAGAGTAAGGACCCATCCATCAGGTGATTTGACACATGAACCATCTCTTAAATGAAGTGACAAATAAACCCTTCATCCATAATGATTTAGATATAAGTTCTTTCATAAGAATTACTTAGAAACATGCTTACTACCATGTAGACTCATTAGATCTCACAAAACTCTCAGATCAGCAATAATTATGAAAATGCCACTAACCTAGACCCATGAATTCTAGATCACATGGTTCCCACGAAAATACCATGTCTATAAATCCTAAATTAACCATACACGTCAAATTTCGACTCTTATATCATTGTAAAATTAACCCAATGGGTAGATCAGCCTTTAACCATTGATTTTAGGGCCCACCTGAGATTTGGATGTGCTTTAATTTTGGACTCAACCTTTAAGTTAGATGGAAAAATGAAAGGGTGATGTATATATTTCAAAAGGACATCACTGGGGACCCCACTTGCAGTGCATATGCACAACACTCGTGCACCAGCAGTGCACTGTAGGAGAAATCAGGTCAAACAAGGATTGCCCTGATAAAAATCCAAAAAAAAATCCTTTCTTCTTCCCGCAGCCGACGGAAGACTGTCCGTTTAAAGGTCTTGTGGCCACCATCTGTGACCCGTTGGAAGATCCAAACTGTCCATAATGTGTGGACCCCATCGAAGAACAAAAACCTAGCGGATCTTCAACGCGACAAAACTTGCAAAAGGGAGGGAAAACCATTTTCCTTCTGCAAAAGATCATCCATTGGGAGCCACTGTGGCCCACCATTGAGATCATCTGGATGATCCGAACTGTCCATTTCAATCTTAGATCAAGACCGATGGACCCTAGCTCCTTTCACCCTAGCCCCAACCAAGAAACCAAAACTGAATCCACCTAACTTCGCACACCACTCACGACCAAAACAGACAGTGCCCGTCTTGACATATAGTGGCCCACCATCACGACCCCGTTCGAGGATCTGAACCATCCAATAAGATTAGAGGGCAAAATCAACCAAGACCATAGGACCCATGATGGCCCATGCATGTAGATCGTCACGCAAAAACGTACACTTTCCCTTCCGTAAAAGCACCGCTCGAGAAAGTCGGCCACACCAAGACCGTCTCTACGTCCATGTGTTTGATCCCAACTGCTCAAACCTTCTTAATGGGACTTCTGACTCCTCCCACTGAGGCATCTGGAAAGAATCCTACCGCACGGTTGCTAATCACCCACTTTCTTTGTACCTTCTGATCCTTTGCGCAAAGATAGGTAACGAAATGTGCACGGCTCCCTCCCTTATGCAAATAGCCTGTGTAAGGCTACACAAGAAAGGGTCTAGAAGGTCCACGCCTTATAAATATACCCCATCCGATGTTTGGAGGAGAGCATAGCAAGAAAGAGAAAACAAGAAGGAGATAAAGAGAGAGAGAAAACGAGAAAGAGAGTGTGAGGTGCTGCTGGACATTCCAGCCTAGAAAGAAAGAAAGGAAGGAAGAAAGAAGGAAAGGAAAGGAAAGGAAAGGAAAGGAAAAGAGAAAGAAAGAGAAAGAGAACTAAAGAGAGAAAGAAAAGAAAAGAAAAGATAGGGAAACAAAAAGGAAAGAGAAAGAAAAAGAGAAAGAGAGAAGGTTTGAATCGAGTTCAAGGTGAGGGTTTTATCCTTTAAGCTTACATTAATTTAAGTTGCTATATTTATCCTGCCTTTTACATGCCTTCATGTTATTTTATCTCGAATTTACATACCTTTTACCTTAATTGAGTTGATGCATTTTATCTCGTCTTTTACGTACCTTTTACCTGTTCTCATATTACCATGATTTTTCTATCTATTTTTATTTAATTTATGATCAACAACTATTGACCCTTTTGGGATTATGACATGATGCTAATTATAAGTGATTTCTCTGAATTTATGTGGGGCCATGGATACAAGCCTTTCCCTTGCTTTATCAAATTTATTAAGCTGGCCTTACTATTCATCTCTATATTTGAGTTGGCCCTGCCACTCGTCTCTTTATTTGAGTTGGCTCTGCCACTCATGTCTTTATTTGAGTTGGCTCTACCACTCGTCTCTTTACTGAGTTGACCATTATCACTCTCCTATTTGTTATATTGGTTATTGCCAGTTTTGAGTTGACCATTGTTACTCTTCTCCTTATTACATTAGCCTTATGTTATCTATCTTTAAGGCTTGGGTATGTGTCTTGCTATTCCAGAACCTCCATGATTCAGATCACATTCTCTATCAGTACAAGTGATGTGTTGAAGGTATCACAACTAGTGACTTAATATTTGTCATGGACGTAATGCGTTACAGGTAGCGGCTCTCTTGTTTGACACATAATTATGTGGATTAGTTGGCGTGGTGCACAAACCTATGTATATAATCATTATACGTATTACATCACTTTTCGAGATTAGATGTCACAAATAGTCGCTCCATGAACACATCGTGTTACATAAATCCCTCAATCGCGTTGCTGTGTCGCCTTGAGATGTTCACATAAATCCACGTTAACGTTGGTCATGCCGACGAATATCCGTATAGTGAAATGTAGGTCGAGTCGGGTTTTCTATAAATTATATTCCACATTATGATGATCACTACATATAATGAGCCGCACACACTTTGCTAGGCATGTATCTCATGTAGGTTATTTGTGCATGCTGATACCCCTCGTATTAGTGGAGTACGGGACGTATTAAAACCCTTATTTTTACATTTTATGAATCTCTTGAATTATTGTTAATCTTAAAGGATAACCATCACTATGAGTAGGGCATTAGCCCTCTCCTAACCATACAGATGATGCAGGTGATGCACAGATCGAAGACCTAAAGAACCATCTCCATATGAAAAATTATGTTGAAAGAATAAGAAAGTTTTATGATTTAGTTTTACACTTCCGCAGCAAACTCGATAAATGTAATAAGCTTCCACTGAGAAGGCGTTTGATTATTTTTTTTACTCTGACGAAATATAATTAATACAGTTGATTTTATTCTTATGAATGTTACCTTCATGAATGTATTTGGATGTGATCCAAATGAAAAAAAAATAGGGTGCGATTGTCAAAAGCATCCAAGTTTATACATTGTTAACACCTAGTTTTCTCAGGCATGAGTATGAACTCTTGTCGTGAAAATTTGAGATGTTACATCAACTGATCAAATAAATCATTTATCCTCAGCAGCGAGTACTTGTTCTTGATAATCGCTTTATTAAGTTGACAGTAATCGATGCATAGCCTCAAAGATCCATCCTTCTTTCTTACAAATAATACTGGTGCACCCCACGACAACATACTAGCCTTAATGAAGCCTTAGTCTTGGAGCTACTGAAGTTGCTCCCTTAATTCTCTCAATTTAACAAGAGTCATACGGTACGGTCTCTGGAGATTGGTGCAGTCCCAGGTACCAGATCGATTGTGAAATCAACATCTCTCTTTGGAAGTAATCCAGGGATATCTTGAAATACTTTTGAAAATTCGTTAACAATCAGAATTTATTCTACTCCTTGGGGTTCAACTTTCGAGATGACCGACAAACTAACCGGTACTCCCTTCCTTCACATCCTAAGGAATTGTAACGGTGGTAGCCTATCGATATTCAATATGACTATCTTCCTAAAACAATCGATTTTAGCCCGATATAGAGATAACCAATCTATACCCAATATAATATCATATTTTTGCATCGACATAACTATAAGATTAGCTGATAAATTTATGTTCTTGATCATGATTAGACAAAATTTACAAATTTGACTTAGGTCAACTGAATTACCAAGGGGGTTTGCTATCGTTAACTTTTTATTTAATGGACTAGGTGATAACCTAAGCGAGCATAAAAGGCAATAAGAAATAAATGAATGTGATGATCTAAAGTCAAATAACGCTCTAGCTAATGATGAATAAATGACGATGGTACCTTCGACTATATCGCTGGTAGCGTTGATGTCAGGCTGAATAATGTCATCTGTTGGCGGTGCTGGATCTTCATATAAGGGTGCGACATCATCATAAGTCTGGGTTGTTTCATCCTTAGACTGTGCTAGAACATCATAACTCTGAATTGGGCCTTCATATTATTACGCCAAGTTCTCGTACGACTACACTGTGCTATCTCTTAACTGTACTAGGGCGTAGACTCAACTTTGGGCTTGTGGTTGTGGTGTCTGACCTCCTTGCCTCGACTGTTGCTACTGTTGAGGTCTAATTGGTGGTTGCTGCTGCTGAGGTGGTCTTTGATATACCGACGAAGGTCCTTGTTGTGGTGGCCTCGAGTATGACTATAGTGGCCTCAGTGTATATGGCTGAGGTGGTCTCGAGGAAGTCTGTGATGTGGAAGGATGTAATGGAGGTTGCTAGGATATAGGTAACAGCACATGTTACTAGGGAGGCTTGAAAGACTGATGTAATGGTCCCGACCTTCATGGATACTAAGTGCGCTGTGGTCTGAAAGAGAAATGAGTGGTGTGGCCCCCAAGTCCACAATTATAGTAGAATCTCAAAAATCGTGGTGCAGGAAATGCTGTTGTCGGTCTGGCCATCGATGTCGATGTTGTTTTCTGTCTCTTAGCTGCATCTTGTTGGGCTGGCGATATGTGGGTAGCAGTTCTATGACTACTCTTTACGTCATTCTTTTTATTACGATAATTCTTCTAATATTCGTTGATGTCTTTCTTCACTACTAAAGCACGCTCCAACATTTTGGCATAGGTCTTTTATACGAAAGGGGCTAATTGGCTATGAATGGAGGCTCTCAAACCTTTCTTAAATTTTTGTGCCTTACAAGTTTCTTCGAACACCATAAAAGTTACAAATCGTGATAGCTCTGTGAAATTATCATCATTTTGGCGCACTGTCATGCCACCCTGCTTTAATTTCATAAATTCTCCCGCCTTTTTATTTTTTACATACAAAGAAAAGTATTTATCATCAAACTTCTCACAAAACTAGGCCCAGGTCCAGGCTTCAACTCTCGGGTTCATCCTAATGACTGAGTCCCACCAATGATCTACCTCTCCTTTTAGCACATAAATAGTCAATTCTGCTTTTTGGTAATCATCACACCTCATAACCGTGAAAATCTTATTAATCTATTTCTTCCACACTTCGGCCTCAGATAGGTCAAGCCCACCCTTAAATACAGGCGACCTCTATCTTTTGAACCTTTTCAATAAAGTTCGTATCCCTTCGTTAGCTACATGAACGGCTTGTGTTTGACCTTACGCTTGAGTTTGTCTTATCTGATAGCCAACAAGAGTTATAAGATCTCTTATGGCTCTAATAATTTCACCCATAAGTGACCTGTTTTCAGTAGTATCGGGACCACAAGCTCCTGATAAGGATCCAATATCAATATTGTGATCCGCCATAATCTAAGATTGATTAAACATGTAAGCTTTAATGTGTGACAACTAAGGTAAATTGTAGTATTTAATTTGAATTCTAAGTATCATTAAGGGAGTGCATACTATTTAAGGTCTCTAGGAGGATGGAAAATTTATTGGATTGCAAGAAAGATTAAATAGTCTAAAGACTTATACATGAAGGTTAAGAATATTCAAGCAGTGATATATATCAAGGTTGTTGTGTAGAAAATTTATATTCTTAGGATATTATTCCCGTTAAAGTTTCTATTACTTACAAGTGTCAAATTGATCTAAAAATTTTTATGAGGATACTTCTATGAGTCTACTATAATTTTATAAAATTTCAACTTAATATAAATTCTAAAGAAAATTCAAAAATTCGGATAATCAGGTTTGCCCAGAAACAATTGATTTCTGACTAATATACACATAACCTAACATTGGTATAAAATAAACATAAATTTACATTTTTGAATTATTTTTTATCAAAACTACACTTGTTAATATACGACTGAGATTTTGAATCGACTTAAACGGAGTTGTAATTAATTAGTTATGATTTTTGAAAGTAAAGTATTTTCTGCTTACAATTGATATCCAATTTACCGTAGTATGCTAAAAATTTCTTAGGGTCCAGACTTGGATTGTTAGTTCAATGTAAAGTTTAAATAAGACCATATTTGATATCAATATAGATGTAAATGATTCCTACGTTTATGTTTCTAGTTTTTCTATCATAAAAGTAAATGAATTTATGTTTGTGTCACTAATTTAAAAGACAACCCTAGGTCCATAGTTTTTAATATAAACCTGTCTCTGATACCAACTTGTCACCCCTCGACATTCGGGTACCCAAATAGGATATTTGGGACCCAAATCCCAGGTTTATGAGTTATAATATATTGATATTTATTACAATCCAAATGATTCAATCAAATTTAATAGATATTCAAAGTCATCTGAAAAGAAAATACTGCTGAAATGTTTATTAAATTCAACTCTCTTGATTATTTTTCTATATCGAAATTTGGAATTTAAACTAAACCTAAATAACAAAAAATTGAATTAAATTTAAACTAAATATAATTTTCTAGAAAAATAAAACTAATAGTAGAGCGCTTGCTCATTGTATTCCAGCTCTACACCTGTGCATTTTTGTAGTAGGGTGAGCATAACAGCCTAGTAAGGTCATTTCTTACTTAAAATTTAACATGATCAGATTATATCAACTTTTTATAGACAATGGAGAAAAATAGAATATAGATAATAAAAGAACGTGAATTTAAGCAATAGAATTATAAAATTGTGACGCATGTGATATTTTCCATGAATTCTTATAAACAATATATATCAATTCATACAACACCATACCCAAGTAGATGGCCATGTTGCAATAATGCCCGCACACTGGTACCTCATGCAGATGGACTCATTTATACATTAGCTGGTCAGACTACTGGTTCAGTTATACTTCTAATGTATGTCAACACACACAATTGTACTCATACGCCATATACAAAAGAGACTTCAAAGGATCCAGTGGGTTCTAAGGTCTTTCACTCAAGAGACACAATCGCCCTACTTGCTGACTTTATGATCTTACACCCAAGGGACACAATCATCCTATTTGCTTACATTACATCCAACATATAAAAATCGATGCTCAATAAATTCTAGACATGCATGTAAGTGAATCATTGTTTCGCAATCGAAAATATCAACAATATAAATTTTTATTTCTAATTAATAATTCTAGATATAATTTTGTTGAAACTTTAATAACTAAAACATTTAAATAAAATATTATTTTTACTATTATTAAATTTAGAAATTATTGATTTAATAATGTATAAGAAATTTTATTTTAAATTCTAACTTTAATTAAATCTGAATTTTTTTTACTTAAAATAATATTAAATATTAGTATAAAAATATTTTTTATTTTTATTCGCTAAATTCTAAAATTTAAATTTTATTTTAATTATAATATAAACTTAACATATATATATATATATATATTTATATATATATATATATATATATATATATATATATATATATATATAATATAATATTATATATAATATTGTATGTACTATATATATAAATTATATATTATATTACATATAATATACTGGTGGTGGGATTTAATAATTTATTAATTAATATAATATAATTAAGACACACACACACACACACACACACACACACACATATAAATAAAATTTAATAAATTATACAAATAAAGTATTTTTATAATTTAAGAATTAATTTATATTTATATTTAACTTTAGATTTAAATCAATCAAATTATAATCTAATTTATTAAATAAATTCCAAAGTTGATGAATTTGATTATTTTAATAACAAAATTTATTTAAATTATTAATTTCTAAAAGTTTAGAACTAAAATTAGATTTTTTTATCGAATTATACTTTCAATAATTTATTAATTAATCTAATATAATTAAGATACATACATACATACATACATACATATATATATATATATATATATATATATATATATATATATATATATATTAACTATGAATCAAACCGATTTAATTCAACAATTACTTCAAGGTATATTTCAAAATTTCAACAATTAAAGTAAATAATTAAATAAATTTTAAATAAAAGATCAATCACATAATAATTAATTTAAGCAATATTACTATTAAAATTTTGGAATAAAATAACATAACAATTAATTGAAAATGTTAAACTTCAAGTTAAGATCACCTACCTTAAAAAAATCTGATGATCCGACCCTGCTCCAATCTCTCTCTCTCTCTCTCTCTCTCTCTCTCTCTCTCTGTCTTTTATTCGATTGTTTATTTATTTATTTATTTATTTTAAGGCGGTGAGTAACGAAATGAAAGAGTGGGGAATGTGGACAGTTTCGATTGGTGGGAGGGTTCGGTGCCCATTACCATACGAAAAAGAAGGAAGAAGGGAGAGACTGGGTTGGTCGGCGTTGACGTGCTTCTGCACGTCATTGGAGATAATTCATTCTTTTTTTTCTTAAAGATGTGGTGGGTACCACTAGTGATGTTATAAATCCATTTCGTCCGTCATCTTGGCCTGACCATGAGAGGGCATGAGGCCAAAAATGAGGCTGATCCAAAACTCAGGTGGGCCACATGCAAGCGGACGGTGGGGTCGGTTCCCACAAAAAAAGGATTGTTACACAACTCTTTGTTGAGTTAGCCCTTGCTACTCTCCTCTTTGTTGAGTTAGCCATTGTTACTCTCTTCCTTTATTATGTTAGCCCTGTGTTATTTACCTTTATAGCTTGGGCATGTATCTTGGAATTTCAAAACTCCCATAATTAAAATTATTTCTCTATCGATGTAAGTGATGTGTTAGAAGTATCACAACTAGTGATTCAAATATTTATCGTGGACGTAATATGTTATGGGTAGCGGCCCTCTTGGTCGGCACGTAAGGGTGTACACGAACCAAGCTAGCTAGCTCGGTTAACTCGCTTGACTCGACTTGAAAAAGCTCGATTCGACTCGGTTCAAAGTTGAGTTCGAGCTGAGTCGAGCTAATTTTTTGAGCTTGAAAATGAGTTCAAGCAGGCCCCAGCTCGACTCGACTCGGATCGAATCCAGCTCGAATCGAACTTGGATCGAACCAGTTCGACTCAGATGTTAGAAGCTTGCTAGTTTGGGTGAGCTGTTTTTCCTGTGGTTGATATTCCAAATAGTTGCTACCTTAACTTACACCTTTATGCTTGCCAACCTGGAAAGTGTGCAGAACCAACTTACATGATGCTTGAACACATAAGAAGCTTGTCGCATTGGCATGTATGCTGCATGTGGAGAGGTGCATAGGGCTAGCAAACTTATAATATGAGGGGATTTGAAGAGTTTTCATCCAATTTATAGAGATGATTGATGAGCGAATCTTTGTTCTTCCTAAACATTTCACATACAAAGGTATTTTCAAGGTGCAGTCAAGGTGTTTGTGGAAATGCCTCAATAGCAAACTTAGCTCGATCTTGGCTTGAACTCGGCCCAAGCTGGCCCGAGCTAATGACCGAACCGAGCTGAGCTAGCCAGTCGGGCTCAAGAACCGAGCCGAGCCGAGTTCGAGCTGAGGTCAGTTAGTGGCCGAGCCGAGTTAAGCTGAGGCCAGTTTGACTCGGTTCGACTCGATGTACACCCCTATTAGCACGTAATCCCGTGGGTTGGTTAGAGTAGTGTAAAATCGATGTAAGTAAATTTTCATGTGTGTTACATCACTTCTTGGGATTGGATGTCTCAAATAGTCACTCTATAAACACATTTTGTCATATAAATCCCCCAATCATGTTGTTGTGTCGCCTTGAGATGTTCGCATAAATCCACGTTAACGTTGGACACGCTGGCGAATCTCCATAGTTATGGGATACGGGGCGAGTCGGGTTTTCTATGAATTAAATTCCATATTATGATAATCACTACATATGATAAGCTACACACACTTTGCTAGGCATGCATTCATATACATATTGGTTGTGCATACCGATACCTCTCGTAGTGGTGGAGTACGAAACATATTAGAACCCTCACATTACTTTTATGAATTTCTTGAATTATTGTTAATATTAAAGGATAACCACCACTATGATTTGGGCATTGCCCTCTCCAACTGTACAAATGATGTATGTGATGGATAGATCAAAGACCTAGAGGACCATCTCCTTATGAAAGATTATATTGAATACATAAGAAGATAGTTTTATGATTTAATCTTACATTTTCGCTGCAAACTCGATAATGTAATAAGCTCCCATTGAGAGGGTATTTGAAAATTTGTTGAATTCTTTTACTTAAATGAAATAATAAATACAGTCAATTTTATTCTCGTGAATGGTTACCTTCATGAATGTAACTGGATGTGATCTAAATGAAAAAAATATAGTGCACTCTTTAAAGCATCCAATTTATATATTATTGACACTCGGAATTCTCGGACACAAGTATATACTTGGGCAGTAGAAATTTTGGGATGTTATAAGATCACACCATCGGAGGATAATCCCGAGATCTCCGTGATTCTGATCTTACCCCCCAAGATCTCAGGAGAGATCCTCAGGTCGTTTACTTTGGATGAAACCGAATGTCAGCCAGAAGAAAATAATTCCTCCCGACCCATAGATAAGGTTGGACAGTAGAGGCTTAACACCTTTTAGCGATACCGAGCTATCAGAAGGTCGGTGTCATCCAGACAATAATATCGACTGAGCGAGCTTGTGATGTCCTTCTGATCACTAACTTCAATGGCCCTTGGGATCCTTGTCTTCACGGGACTTAATAGCCCTGCTAAGATATTTCTTAGGAGAGTTCGATCTATGGTCATGTTGATTTGTAGTTGTGTCGACCTATGGTCGTTTGTCAGAGAAGGTGCCCTTCTCTTAACCATTGGCCCATCGAGTTGTGTTAATTGGTCCAACTTCATCTTATGGACCGACCTACTTTTCTCATAACAGTCATGAAGACCTCGATAAATATTAGAAAGAACAAAAGGGACCAATGCCATTTTTGGCCGGCCGAAGACCTCGATAAAGATTAAAAAGAACAAAAGGGGTGTCACGCCCCAAACTCGGAAAACGGGCTCACAAAATTTTCGATCACCGAATCTGGCGCCGACAGCCTCCGTAGTGCCCCATTCTCGGATCCCAGCCTCACGTGCCCGATTCCGATCCTGAGATCCTACAAGGAGGATTTTCAGTATGAATTTTTTTTATAATGGAGCATAACCACAAATATAACCAAGTCATAAAGGCAACATCATCATCACATATCCACTAATATAATCATTTGAGTACAATGCTGAGAGAAAAGTACACATATATATCAAAATCAAAGCTCCAGAGGACAGCTGCATGCTCCAAGCTCAACGCTGCTGCAACCTAACGCCACCTGCACGCATCTATCGTGCATAAGCTTACAAAAGCTTAGAGGGTGGTGAAGGTGTGTGCATAAGATAAGTGTCAAGTATACCATAAAGCCCATAAATCATACATCATCGGAATAAGCACAAATACTGATAAGATCATGAATCATACGATATCAGAGTAAGCGGAAATATACTGGTAAGTCCATGAGTGCTATCAGTCGTACCAAGGCTATGCAATACAAAATATAATAAGACAATAACAGATGCTGGGAATGCAATGCAATATGCAAATCCTGACAAGCCACGAACACCATCAACCTCATGCAAAAACATAGTAACCCAAAATGCTAAGTACTGCGGATGCAATGTAATATGCGGTGCGAATGAAATGACCATGCTGGAATGTGAAGTCGGACTGATAGTACGAAGTATCACAGGCTATGGAGTCCATCACAAGGGACTTTTATCCAAACTAGTCCCATACCTAAATTTGGATAGTCAGACACAATGTGGTAAACTCCTGACCTCAGGTTACTCGCGTGCCCAACCAAAATCCTGGCCATACAATGGTACACGTAAGAAATAGTTACGCACCACCAGCCCAAGTGGATAGTAAATGAATGAATGAATGGATATGCAATTCCTGCTCAATAAGTCCACATATCAGTACGGTTGCTCTCTGAAAAAAATCACCAGGGTCTATTACACTCGACACCGACTGCCTCCTCCCTAGCTGCACAGTCCAGTGAGCGGAATAGACCTCACTATCCGCCTGACCAGTAGTCTGCCAATACCTACTCGGCTCATCGATAGCGGACCCATTTACGAGCTGGTCATATTCAGCCTAGCTTATAGCCCCCTTACTCGGGTGGATAAGGCCACACCCTCTCTCAACCAACCACAACACAGTGGGAGACACGGCCTACTGGTATTCGGCACTCAGGCGCTCATGTTCCACTCGGTCTAGACGTTGGGGCTACTCCTGACCTCGGAGGTTCTGGAATTTTCACCCAAGGACATCCTAAGTGCCCATGGTGCTAGAACCAAATATTTTCGGTGTCCCATCTGGCCATCCACAATGTCTCTGTGGAGGCCACGACCCTGATATCGCTAGGGCATATAATGATCAAGTCACATATATGTGAGATGCATGAGACACACTATCCAGTCATGCAGCAATCCTGCACATACGGCGCGATAATGTGGGCACTCCATCTCATAAGGAGTCCCGTAAATAGTCTACCCAATGGCATATGCAATGGTCAGTCACTACTCAAATCAAGCACACATATGATGCGTATGGCATGAGTCATGGAGTTATACTAAGCATTTTATAAATTATCTTCACAACGAAAATGGGCCTAAACGGCCTACGCACAACAAGTACGGGCCTATCAATGGGCCGTAGGGAGAAGTACAATATGGACATTTAACCAACATTTTCCTTACAATGTGAACGTCAAACCAACATTGCCCCTAAGCATAGCCCGCCATAAAGGTCAACACATAAATCACAATGGAATCACATTACAATGGTCCTCAACCCATGGGCTCCAAATACATCACAATGGGCCACATCATATAGGCCTCATATATGTCAAGTGGGCCTCAACAACGGGCCATAAACATATCAAAGATGGGCCTCACAGATGAGCCATAAACATATCAAAGGTGGGCCTCACAGTTGGGCCATAACTACATTAAGATGGGCCTTAGAATACGTCAAAATGGGCCTAATCACATGGGCCATATGCACATTAAATGGGCCACACCCAAATATAAATGGTGATGATGACTTCCACTATTAAAATTCCCAAGCCCACCATAACATTTATTTCCCATCCAATCTATTCATAAGGTCACAAGGACCTGGATTTTGAGGAAAAGCAAATATCATATTAGTCCAACCTTATAATCCAAAGGTTTTAATGGTAGACATTCAATCCAACACTGTTTCTATAGTGTGGTCCACGAGATTTTAGATCTGTCTTATTTTTAACCTCAAGCCTTAAAATGAGCTTGCCAAATGGTTGGACGGCTTGGATGCAACACATGCATCATGGTGGGTCCCATAGATGGAGGGTGTGGATGAAACAGGGGGACCCTCAGAACTTGGTGACGCAACTCTAGCAGCAATGGCTGGAGTGAGGTACACCAGCCGTCCCACTCCCAGTGGTGGGGACGGTGTGGTTAAAACACATCATCAGTGGGTCCCACGTGGGGCCCACCATAATGTTTATATACCATCCAATCTATTGATAAGGTCCCACGGACTTGGATGAAAAAGAAAAACAAATTTCAAAGTGATCCAAAACTTCTGTGATACGCAGAAGGGTTTCCATGGCAAACGTTCAACCTCACTATTCCCTGTGGTGTGGGCCACCTGAGTAACGTATATGGCTGATTTTTGGTGGGGGCCACTGTCCCTAGGGGGCCCACAAACTGGACGGTGTGGTTGTTCAATACACATCACGGTGGGGCCTAGGTTTGGGGACCCACGGTCCCTAGCCGACCGTCGAGCGCAGGACGCCGTTGGCGTCCTCTAACGAGTCAGAGGCAGCAGCTGCTGCTCTCTCTCTCTCTCTCTCTCTCTCTCTCTCTCTTATATATATTTTTTTTTTTGAAAAGTTGGTTTTTCGGAGGAATTTCTTAGGTGGGGTCTGCTTCAAGTAAATCCACTCCACCCATTGGATCCTATGGCTCGAGACAGACCAAACGAGTCCAATATGCAATATGTCTTGGCATGGAAAAAAGATTTAAGTGAATTTAAACGGTGAAAATTACTGTTTGCTAAGGTATGTCCCACCAAAAATTTGGATTAGCTTCATTTTTTGGCTCAACGCCTAAAATGATTTGGAAAATGGAATGGATGGTGTGGATTAGTCCCATACATCAGAGTGGGGCCTACATAAATAGCCCTCCCCAAAAGCTTTCAACCAAAGCTAAGATTTGTGGTTTCCATTTCACGTCCAGCGTCTCTAGACGCTGGACGGTTTGGCCATAACCCATGCATTTAAGGTGGGCCTTGCTCAGGTGGGCCACCACATGCACGGATGGTGTGGATAAAATATACACCAAGGTGGGGTCCATCCGAGTGGGCCACTCAACTATATCATCACAAAAGGAAAGAGAGAGAGAGACAGAGAGAGAGAAGGACAAACACGTGCATGGAGGGACCCCGACACTATGGGCCCTCCTTTGAAATCGATCATACATCAAGTGGGTCTCAATACATGTGCGCCCATTAAATAAAAATCCAATGGTGAAGATTCCTTCTCCACTAAAATAGACGGTCTAGATGACCCTACTTCAAGCTAGAAATGTAAACATCATGATGGGGTCTATGGAGAATAGCCTCATCATGGAATTATAATAAAAATCAAGGTGGGCCATCGGCCACATCTAGGGTCCAAAGTGAGATCCATACCATCGATCGGTAAGCCTCACTTGGCCCATCATCAAAATAATGAAATCTAGCCTATGGAAACACCCACTGTTCGATCTCCTTGGTCCGATAGAACGTCGACCTCCTTGTGCTTCACTTTGATGGAGAAGATGAGAAATGAAGGGCTAAGATGATGGATTTTTAGGATGGAAAGTGGGCCACACAACTCACTTTTCTCTCATGGAAGAGTATGGACGTGAGCTCATTTGGTTGCTTGGAATTTGTGAAAAGAGAGAGAGAGAGAGAGGTTGAAAGAGAAGTGATGGGAGATGGGTGATGGATGTGAGTGATGGGTGAGGTGATGGATTTGTTGACTTTTGGGTTTGCTTAACTTGTGGAGAAAGAAAGCATGGGTTGCTTTGTACTTGACATGAGGTGATTGATGGGATTGATTGATGAGACATGGTGTAGAAATTCTCTTGGAATTGCAAACGTGCGGCATTTTCCTCGAACTGAACGCCGGCCCACATCTCCCTGTCAGGGTATTGGATCAGTGCACGAGTCGCGGCGTTGGAACCGCGGCGACGGTGCGGTCGCAATGGTACCGGTCTCGAGTCGAGCCAACTCTGATATACGGGAGATGACTCAGGATCACGCGCAACTGCTGTCTATGCGCCGCAGGTCACTGGAATTCGACCGGGAGGACAACAGAAACCTACGGAACAGTATGGGCTAGGATACGGGTTTTATAAGGGGCCAATGATATTTTTGGTTGGCCGTGAGAGTTTTAGCCAAGTCGGTATGCTCTTTGGTTAGTTGACCGACTAGGACACAACATAAAAAAAAAAAAAAAAAAGACAAATCCACATCAGGTGGAAAGCACAAAACTCGTGATAAAAGACATTTCCTTCAATGTTGGCCTCACATTCCATTAAGGGCCATACGACATTCTCGCATTGGAATTATCAAAATGAGCATTGAAAGGACTAGAGTGATACCTTGGATAGATTTTGCACCCTGTATGTGGAAGACTTGTTAGGCTACAAAATTTGCGATGGAAGGACTCATGGGACCGCATCTAAAATGAAAAAATTGGCTAAACGACTCCAGAAACAAGTGATAGTGACAAGAAGGGCAATGATAAGAGGAATCTCACAAACAGACATGTGAATACACTCATCTCACTATATCGATCCATTACAATAAGGCCAACGAATCTATTCTTAAGGACTTTTAAGCCTGTAATGCCTTGAATTTCGGGGGTCGAGTAAAGCCCAACTCCCAAATTTTTAGGTGCCACTTATGCCTTGTTGATTGACTAAATTGGGTTTTATTTGATTGGGTATGAGCAAATGAAAGATTAAATGAATCATGCGACATGAATTGCAATCAACAAACTAAATTAAGGTACGACTATCAAAATGATGTGATACGCATAAAGTATGGGGACCGCATCCCGGCAAATACATGTAGTCCAAAAAGGTGTACAAAATATCCCCTACCCTAAGGCCCCATCACTGGTCTTAAGGCAACCTAGGACGACCCACCCAACAGCTGAAAGTAGGAGAGCTCATCCTTGTCATTTATGATCACCCCATCCAGCGGATGAGGCTCTTTGATACCTGCATCTAAGATAGGGTCTGGTTGGTGTTTTAAAACACCGTCCCAAAGTGAGAGTGAGTGATCAACTCAATGATTCCATTAGCATCAAGTTACACAAATTATCAATTCCATAGACGCAAATAATAAAAAGCAACTAGACATATAATTCCTAGGTACTGTTATTAATGCACATGCATGGTGTTGTGATTATGATGCATGCCCTCACCATCTAATACTATCTTAAGCGACATCATCTATACGTTTGCATATGACCAATACTCTCTCAATGCGATCTCGACTGCCGAGTCGCCAGCCTAACTAATGTAATGAGATCGTGATCATGTTAGCAAAGTGTTTAATTTTGTCAGTTCATCCAGTAAGGTTTGGAAAATTGGGACACCCTTACGAAATCAATGCCCAAATCCGATCGCAAGGCCCGAGGTGGCCGTAGCAGCCTCGCGCCTGCGAACCTTGATCCGTCTAGGTTCATCACTCTCAACTGACTCATACAAATGGCAGGTTGCAAATTTAGATTGCTCGCAATCACTATAGGGAGGCTCGTCACCGGAGCGTAGGCCGACAGCTCGAACATGGTGTCCCATACCGCCATGCCCGGCTCACGAGACTTGTGGATCGTGTTATCGTAATTGTAAATGGTTGTCCAAGGGCGTGGGGTGTCTCGGGTTCTGATAGACATGATCATACATGGTTGGTCAGCTAGTGGGCCAATTCAGCTGATTCAGGTGAACTACAAAACATCCGACATTGGGTGCAAGCATCCCGTGTAGTCTAACTACTGCCGAATATCCGTGTTCGACCCGAATTGGTCGAATCGGTCCCTGGGCAGCCAACTTGATAGGGCTGGCCTTGTGGATTTTTGCAATTTGCTAGCCAACCCAATTGGTCAATCAATTCAATCGTTTTATAGAAGGCCATAAACATTAATTGTTCCAGAAAATTTCAAGCATGCATGGCATTAAAATCTGGGGATTCAAATCAATCGAACATCATGACAGGCATGGGGGTACATTGCCTCAAATTTATAGCAGATTTTACAATAATCCATAAACTAATTGTATCCGACAGAAATTAGGATAATCATTGGTAGCAGTTTAATATTTTGGCCTAAATTAGCATGGAAGCAAATAATTGACTATACTAAGCATGATTTGGTAAATTCCCCGAAGAATAACAACACAAGATTCTCTTGTTAATTAACATGCACACCAATTTCGCACAACGCAATCACTAGATGTAACCTAGGTGCAATAATTGGTCACCTAATGTTAATGGTCCGCACCTAGGAGTAGTCCGATGGTTCGTGGTGTCGCTCTTAAGGTTTCAGGTCCGTGGGTTGGCGTATCGAAGCCCTACGCCGATAGAATTCGCTTGTTAGGGCGCATGCAAGCGGCCTAAGATGCCGAAATCCAAATAGGGCTACATTGATTACCTTTCTGCTATCGTTGGGCCGCTCTCTAAGGCGGTGCAGTTGTAGGTTCTGATGCAAGCAGCAGTGCGAGGAAATTTTCCCTGAGTCAGCTCCCCTAGGAGCTCTCTTCCTCTACTCTCCTCACTTCCTCTCTCCTTTACAACAGAAATTTCGTATGGGAGTGAGGGAGTGTTATTTTTGAGCTTAAGTAGTTTGATATTTGTGTCTAAATGACCATGTGAGTACTTTTTCTAACATGCATGCCCTAGTGGGCTCAATTTTGGCCCATTGGCCTATCTGTGCCATGGAATAGGTGTCACATCATCGGCTGAGCGATCAGTCCGAATTTAGTGCAAATCGGATGTCTTGCTTAACCGTGGGGACTCTACTTGCGATCAACGGCCGTTGATGTTCGATCAGGGCCACAATTATACGGATATGAGTAGGGAAATATGCTTGGCTCATAGCCCGAGTTTGATCGTAATCTAACGGTTGGAAAGTCGTAACTTCGCAATATAGTGGCGGGGCCAACCTTACTTAAGTTTCAAGTTTTTGTCTGGGAGAGTCGTGCTTTTCAAGCACTTCCTTCTCGACCCAATTTGTGTAGTTTGGGGCACTGTCTGGGTTCGTCGTCCGCGATGGACTTCAAGCCTAATGAGGCCTACGGTTTCCTATAGTTTCTGACTTAACGGATCTTTGACGGGTAGTACACGGTCATTCTAGTCTATCGCAGCGGATTGTTGGAAGATCAGGGTCGAATATTGCATATTAGACCCTAATCATTACCAGATTTTACGTATATGATAATGCTTAATGAAGTATTTTAATTGTATTTTTGTTACAGGATGAAGTCAGGAGCGTTAATTGAAAATTGATGTTAAAGGCATGGATTTCATGATCCAAAGTCTCCAGAGCACGGGATGGACTCCAGAGAACCAATAATGAAGATTTTACACGCCTGGGATCTGAGGAAAGCAAGCCAAAGGGGCCCGAAAAGGGTCCAGAATGCAAGATCACATGGTTCCCGCTATCCGATCAGTTCGAAACTTCATACATGAGATGAGGGCCGTAAATTAACCGTACATATTAAATTTCAGCCATTGAGGATCTCGGAAAGTGGTCCAATGGACAGATCAGCCCATTAATCTTCACTTTGGGGCCCACCTGATATTTGGAACTGCCTCAAACTTGGTTTTGGCGGTTGGAATTATATGAAGGAAAGGATGGACGGTGCAGATTTCCCACAAACATTACATTGGGCCCCACATGCGTGAGTGTGTGCGTAAAGCGCACGTGCGCTGGCACTACACCGCACCGCTGGGACGGTCAGCGAGAACGCTGACCCGTCTCTCTCTCTCGCCGCTGCAGCGTCCGCGGAACCGAACCACAGTCGTCGGTTGTGGGGCCCACCTAGTGTCCAAATGGACAATCCAAACCGTCCATCCACTTCCTGGGGCAGCCATTAGCATTGCCTAGGTGGCGAAAACTTCAAATGATAGCATAGATCGGTTTTTAACCGTACAAACGCAGGATGGACGGCAAGACAGAAAGCCACGTGGGCTGCACCGAATCCACCCCAAAACCAGTCAATTCCTACTGATTTTTCGAGCTGAAACCAATGGACGGCGTGGATTCCTGTGAAAAGTCCAATAATGGACCCAACCATCATCGCAGCGTCGGTTTGGCGTCCGCGAAACGCACGGACGCTGCCAGTTTTTACGGAAATTAGTGGGCCCCACTCGTCAACTTTCCGGAAGATCTGATCCGTCCATCGTGTAGAGGGCTTCGAGAGCTTCAAAACCATGTTGATATTCCTCGCCCATGCGTACACACGTGTGCGGTACAGAGGCCAAAAGTAGACTGCCCCGGGACGTTCAAAACTGAGTTTTTTTGAGATTTCTTCTGTGGGCCGCGCTAATGGACCTTCGAATCCACCCATTCTTGACTGAAATTTCGTTCTGAATCCAATGGACGGGGTGGATTTTCCAGAAAATACCTCTGTGGGGCCCACCGATCACGGCTGCGAAAATTTGTACTCCGAGTCCTTCTACGACTCTGCCACCGACCCCAGCCATCCAACAGCTATAAAAGGGGAGTTTTGGATGTGGGAAAGGCATTCAGAACCAGGGGATTCCAGATCTGGAGCAAGGGAGAGAAGAAAGAGAAGAAAGAAGAGAGAAAGAGATTGTTTGGTTTGACGTTTCTTTTATGAATTTTATTTAATATTTTTTATGGATTTTATGGGTCACTAATCTCTCAGCTAGGGCTGAGATGAAGCCCCTAATTTGATTAGCTCTTGTATTGGTTGATTTACTTTGAATTTCAATTAATTTGTTTCTTTCTTTAAGTGGGCTTTATGGGTTTAAATTCTATACTTCTCCATCTATGAACTTGATTAAAGTATATATATGGATGTTGTTTGGATGCTTATTATAGGTACTTGTGTCTGATCAAGAACAAGTTTCCTATAGAGGAAGAAACAGGGTGCTTTAATGAATGTACATTCCATGTACCCGACCAAGGATATGGGATATGTCATTCATGGCATTGCTTAAAGGAATTAGACAGTTTGTATGCCCGATTAAGGACACAGATTGTGCTTTCTCTGTATAAGTGGTATCAATCTAGATCAAGGTGAATCAACAGACAAAACAAGGTTAGGATAATTAGGGGTGGATTCGAAAGTCCTAGTGCTCTCTCTCTGATTGAATTTTCTTCCCTGTTCTTAATTAATTGTTTTTCATAAAATTGTGCTTAGTAATTCATTCCATTATTTGTTGGATTAGTTAAGGAGAATCATAGATTTGAATTGTGACGACCAGTCCTCGTGGGAACGATCTCGTAATACGTACCGTATCTACATCTGATTCGTATACTTGCGAGTTTAAAAATCATTTAAATCATGTTGGTTTAAAAAAAAACATCAAGTTTTTGGCGCCGTTGCCGGGGACTGTTTCGGTCCAATTGGATTTAAGATTCTCTCTTATCATAATTCATAGTCTTAGGTTTTTTACTAACTTTCGGTTAAATTTTTTTAGAAACTAACCTATTGCCTGTTTTGTAGGGACCTGACATAAACTACTAATTTGGTAATCTCTTTCCAAATTTTCTATTTTTTTCTAATTTCTATTTTTAGAATTAAGGTTTTATTTTTTTTTTTTTAGAAAGTTTCTATTTCTAGGCTATTTTATTTTATTTTTAGAAATTTCCTATTTTCCAATTCTAGATTCTGATTCTTCTTTCAAGTAACTTTCTATTTTCTAGTTTTAGAAATTTTTTCCCTTTTTAGAAACTAACTTAGTTTTTATTTCTAAGATTACAAACTTTCTTTTTTTTAGAAATTAACCGTTGCTTAGGATTTTTTTTTCCAGCATTATTTTAGTAAATTTAATTTATTTTTGTTTTCTATTTGTTTACAGGAATTAAGGAAGGAAGCTGCTAAATAACATTGTCTTCAAAAGGAGGAGCTCTCAAATCTTCAGACATTCATCATCTCCTTTTCTCGGGTTCTTCTTTCCAATTCTCGATTACATAGCTTTCGCTTGTTTTTAGGAATTCATAACTTTTTCCTTTAGTTTTATTCAGCTTATGTTGCATCTTAGTTTAGTTTTCTTTCTTATATTGATAGCATAGTTTATGCTAGGACGTAGATCTCTGAATATAGAACTAGCACCGTTTGATCCTGAGATTGAAAGAACAATTCGTGAAAGATTGAGAAATAGTCCTGTTGAAATGGCGAATGAGACTGAAGTTAAAGCTCTCAAAGATTATTCAGCTCCTGTCCAATTTAATGCGCCTTCATGCATAGTGTTGCCAACCACTACGGCAGCACACTTTGAACTTAAACCTGGAGTCATACAATTGTTGCCATCCTTTTATGGATTGGACAAGGAGGACCCATATCATCATGTGAAAGAATTCTTAAACATTTGCTCCACCTTTAAGTTCCAAAACTTCTCCGACGATTCGATCCGCCTACGCTGTTTCCTTTTTCTTTGAAGGATAAGGCGAAAGCATGGTTGAATTCTCTAGAAGTTGGATCTATCACTACATGGGACCAACTGTCTAAGAAGTTCTTAAACAAGTTCTTCCCCGTTCACAAAACCAATGCCCTCCGTAGAGAAATTACTAACTTCACACAAAAAGAGGGCGAGCACTTTCATGAATGTTGGGAAAGATGGAGGGACTGCTTCTTAAATGTCCTCACCATGGTTTTGAGAAGTGGCAACAAGTTCAATACTTCTATGACGGTCTGACACCACAGAACCGTCGTATGGTTGATGCCACCAGTGGAGGGTCATTCATGACCAAAAGTGATGTCGAAGCGTGGAACTTCTTTGAAACCTTGTGCGAAAATTCCCAGAAATGGGATTATTCAAATAGAGGTGACAAAAGTCCCCAACCACAAAAGAGAGGTGGTATATATGAGATAGGAGTCATGCCCGAGCTGAGCGCCAAGCTTGATAAACTGACAAAGAAAGTTGATGCTCGGTATTAAATAGTAGACCACCACAAACAGCTCAAGTCGAGGCATATGCCACATGTTCTAGTCCTGCCCATCCTATGCAGTCTTGTCCATCTGGTGCAGCATTCCCAGAACTTCTCTCTGAACAAGTTCATGCTATGAACACTTTTCAAAAATCTGGGAATGATCCTTACTCGAACACATACAACCCAAGGTGGGCTAGACATCCAAATTTCTCTTGGGCAAAAGGACCACAACAAGGAGGACCATCTGGAAATCCTCCCATGCAACCGCACCTCCAAGTTGGCAGTCAACAACCTCAACAGTTTCCACAATATCAACAACTGCCTACACAATCAAGGAAACCATCTCTTGAGGATACACTCCATCTTTTCATGCAGAGTTCTCTCCAATTCCAAAAAGACACCCAACAAACCTTACTGGCCAACCAGCAAAGCTTACATGCAAATGCACAATCCATTGCCAAGCTGGAAGTACAAATGGGTCAACTAGCTGCCACATTGAGTGAGAGAGAGAAGGGCAAGTTCCCTAGCCAACCTGAGGCTAATCCAAAGGGACAGTATGAGATTGGCTCTAATTCCAACCAAGGGCAATATCATGAGCAGGCCAAATCGATCACTACCCTTAGGTCAGGCAAGCAGATTGATAACAGAATAGAGATGCCTGGGGATGAATCAAATTCTAAAATAGAAGATCAAGATGAAGCAGAGAGCCATACCAATGCATCCAAAGTCCAAAAGCTCTCTGACTCTCCAAGAGCCACTAATGTGCCACCTTATGTGCCCAAAGCACCCTTTCCTCAACGTCTGGCACCAATAAGAAAAGAAATAACTTTGATGAAATCTTGGATGTGTTTCAAAAAGTGCAAGTCAACATCCCGTTGCTTGACGCTATCAAGCAAGTCCCTGCTTACGCTAAGTTTCTTAAAGATTTATGCACTCAAAAGCGTAAGCAGAATGTTCATAAGAAAGTCTTCCTTGCAGAGCAGCTCAGCTCCATGATTCAACATAACACCCCTCCTAAATTTAGGGATCCAGGAGCTCCCATCATTTCTTGCGGCATAGGAGATCATAAGATCGGGAAGGCATTACTTGATTTAGGGGCGAGTGTCAATTTGTTACCATATTCGGTTTATGAGCAGCTAGGACTTGGTGAGTTGAAACCGACTAAGGTAACATTACAACTAGCCGATAGATCTATCAAGGTGCCCCGGGGTGTTATTGAAGATGTGTTAATCCAGGTTGATAAATTTTATTTTCCAGTGGATTTCATAGTTATAGATACTCAGCCTGTCCAGAATCTTCATAGTCAGATCCCAGTCATTTTGGGTCGTCCATTTTTGGCCACATCTAATGCTATTATCAATTGCAGGAATGGATTTATGAAATTGTCCTTTGGTAACATGAATATTAAACTCAATGTTTTTAATGCAGGACAACAACCCTCAGATTTGGATGACATATTTGAAGTGGACATGATCGAGAGCCTTGTGCAAGACTCCTTCCGTACATCTTTTGAAGATCCTCTTGAGACCTGCTTAGCACAATCGGGCATGGATTTTAACATTGATAGTCCCATCCATGAAGTCAATGCATTGCTCGACTCTCCTCCTATATTGGAGACTGAAAAATGGAGAGCGAAAGTGGAACCTCTTCATCCCTCTGAGACTCTTCCTGACAGCACAGTTTGTAACTCTGAGAAGACAAAGGAGAGCAGGCTGCTTAATGTTCTTAGAGCATATAAGGCAGCAATTGAACGGAAGATAGAAAAAATTCAGGGAGTATGCCCCACTGTATGGATGGATCATGCTGTGGTAATATCGCATAACATGCAAGGAAAGCGTGATCCTAACATAGAAGAAGTCGTTCGAGCAGAAGTCCTTAAATTATTTGACGACAGTGTCAGTTGCCTTATTTCAGATAGCACAGTTCATGGGAACTCACATCACTTGTCTGGGATCGGTTAATGAAAGTGTTGAAGTAATTTCTTTGGCGGACCCTGGTTATAAAGATTATTTCATTCATGGTCCGTTCTTGTCTGGCTGAAGACGTTAAACTTAGCGCTCATGGGAGGCAACCCAGCCTTTTGCTTTATTGTATTGCTTTTTATTTCATTCATTTTCATTTTTCTTAGTTAGTTACTTCAATGTTTGTGGGTAACATTACTGCAAACCCTCACGAGACTACAACTCATCCACTAGGGGTAACCTAGGGGTTTAAAGGCTTGTTGCATGCGCTAAATGCAATCGAGAGCACCTGCGAAAGTAGTATAGGTAGGATCTTCTTTTATTTTTATTTTTGTTATTTTTGCTTATGTTGATTTCTCTCTTGTGCTAACTCGCTTTTATGTTGAAATTTTTCACAAATTTTGAGAAAGCTTCTTGATTCTCCATCCAGGTATTATCTTTTCATCACTCCTCTTTTATTCTCGTTGTCCCATGTGCATTGCTTGTTTATTTCTTTTACATTGAGGACAATGTAGATTTTAGGTTGGGGGTGGGAGATTAGGGTACCTAATCAGTATTTTCTTGGTCTTGAGCAAAATTTGTGAAAATTTTAAAAATTTTTCTGAATTTCTATTGAATTCAAAGTGATTTTGAAGGATAGTTGTGATTTTAACATTATAAGATACATGATGTTGGTAACTAATGACTCTTGGATTCGGCCATCTGCTTGATTTCACAGTCAATTTTGAATTGTTAATCCATGATTAGACGTTGTAAACATTGATTGAGTCATGATTTCACATATCACATCTCGCTTGCACATTAAGTTTTGGTTCGATAACTGAATGATTAACTTGGTAAAAAGAAGAATTAAAAGGCTAAGTCACATAATCTTCACCATAGGTTTGCTCCCTATAGGTGCAGATTTGATTCTCCATAGTTGACATATGAAAAAAAAAAAAAAAAAGTTAGGCGACAAGTTTTCGCCATAGGTTTGCTCCCTATAGGTAAGAATTTGATTCCCCTCATTTGCGTTACTGCTCATAAAGAAAATCAAAGGCTGGTAAAATGAAAAGTTAATCTGTGAGATAAGTGTTGGTTTCAAGCTTGGTTGTCACGAATTACCAATGATATCATGAGATTGACAATTGGATCTCTTAATGTTTGTAAGTCGAGATTACACTTTACATTCATGGAGCTCGATGTTCAGAATTGTTCCAATTAATGGATTAATAGTTTGAAATTAATTATGAAATCTGTCGAGAGCTTGATTCCAAGAGAAAAATTCCACACACCAATCATGAATCTTAAAATTTTCACATCTCAACTATCTGTTCACAAGTCACTTGAGTTTACAGGAATTGTCTTTTATTTCTGAAATTATTTTTCGCATGTTTTGCTCGGGACTAGCAAAATGCTGGTTGGGGGTTGTGATCAGGATCGAATATTGCATATTAGACCCTAATCATTACCAGATTTTACGTATATGATAATGCTTAATGGAGTATTTTAATTGTATTTTTGTTATAGGATGAAGTCAAGAGCGTTAATTGAAAATTGATGTTAAAGGCATGGATTTCATGATCCAAAGTCTCCAGAGCATGGGATGGACTCCAGAAAACCAATAATGTTTCTTTATTGGTGCCTGAGATCTGAGGAAAGCAAGCCAAAGGGGCCCGAAAAGGGTCCAGAATGCAAGATCACATGGTTCCCGCTATCCGATCAGTTCGAAACTTCATACGTGAGATGAGGGCCGTAAATTAACCGTACATATTAAATTTCAGCCATTGAGGATCTCGGGAAGTGGTCCAATGGACAGATCAGCCCATTAATCTTCACTTTGGGGCCCACCTGATATTTGGAACTGCCTCAAACTTGGTTTTGGCGGTTGGAATTATATGAAGGAAAGGATGGACGGTGCAGATTTCCCACAAACATTACATTGGGCCCCACATGCGTGAGTGTGTGCGTAAAGCGCACGTGCGCTGGCACTACACCGCACCGCTGGGACGGTCAGCGAGAACGCTGACCCGTCTCTCTCTCTCGCCGCTGCAGCGTCCGCGGAACCGATCCACAGTTGTCGGTTGTGGGGCCCACCTAGTGTCCAAATGGACAATCCAAACCGTCCATCCACTTCCTGGGGCAGCCATTAGCATTGCCTAGGTGGCGAAAACTTCAAATGATAGCATAGATCGGTTTTTAACCGTACAAACGCAGGATGGACGGCAAGACAGAAAGCCACGTGGGCAGCACCGAATCCACCCCAAAACCAGTCAATTCCTACTGATTTTTCGAGCTGAAACCAATGGACGGCGTGGATTCCTGTGAAAAGTCCAATAATGGACCCAACCATCATCGCAGCGTCGGTTTGGCATCCGCGAAACGCACGGACGCTGCCAGTTTTGCAGAAATTAGTGGGCCCCACTCGTCAACTTTCCGAAAGATCTGATCCGTCCATCGTGTAGAGGGCTTCGAGAGCTTCAAAACCATGTTGATATTCCTCGCCCATGCGTACACACGTGTGCGGTACAGAGGCCAAAAGTAGACTGCCCCGGGACGTTCAAAACTGAGTTTTTTGAGATTTCTTCTGTGGGCCGCGCTAATGGACCTTCAAAACCACCCATTCTTGACTGAAATTTCGTTCTGAATCCAATGGACGGGGTGGATTTTCCAGAAAATACCTCTGTGGGGCCCACCGATCACGGCTGCGAAAATTTGTACTCCGAGTCCTTCTACGACTCTGCCACCGACCCCAGCCATCCAGCAGCTATAAAAGGGGAGTTTTGGACGTGGGAAAGGCATTCAGAACCAGGGGATTCCAGATCTGGAGCAAGGGAGAGAAGAAAGAGAAGAAAGAAGAGAGAGAGATTGTTTGGTTTGACGTTTTTTTTATGAATTTTATTTAATATTTTTTATGGATTTTATGGGTCACTAATCTCTCAGCTAGGGCTGAGATGAAGCCCCTAATTTGATTAGCTCTTGTATTGGTTGATTTACTTTGAATTTCAATTAATTTGTTTCTTTCTTTAAGTGGGCTTTATGGATTTAAATTCTATACTTCTCCATCTATGAACTTGATTAAAGTATATATATGGATGTTGTTTGGATGCTTATTATAGGTACTTGTGTCTGATCAAGAACAAGTTTCCTATAGAGGAAGAAACAGGGTGCTTTAATGAATGTACATTCCATGTACCCGACCAAGGATATGGGATATGTCATTCATGGCATTGCTTAAAGGAATTAGACAGTTTGTATGCCCGATTAAGGACACAGATTGTGCTTTCTCTGTATATGTGGTATCAATCTAGATCAAGGTGAATCAACAGACAAAACAAGGTTAGGATAATTAGGGGTGGATTCGAAAGTCCTAGTGCTCTCTCCCTCTGATTGAATTTTCTTCCCTGTTCTTAATTAATTGTTTTTCATAAAATTGTGCTTAGTAATTCATTCCATTATTTGTTGGATTAGTTAAGGAGAATCATAGATTTGAATTGTGACGATCAGTCCTCGTGGGAACGATCTCGTAATACGTACCGTATCTGCATCTGATTCGTATACTTGCGAGTTTAAAAATCATTTAAATCATGTTAGTTTAAACAAAAAGAGCCAACCCCACGGCCCATTTTCGATTTAGGTCATACTCAAGTCTGATTATGTTTGTGACCTCATTCCTTCATAATTTGGCGGCCGCAACACCTGACATCATTCATCCTTAGGCTATTAGGAATTCGCACATGTGCTCCATGTGGCTGCCTAGCACAGTCATGTGGCGGTTTTGCTAGAGGACGCCCTAGGATGTCGTGAAAGTTGACCCAAGTATTACAAGGCCATAATCTTGGAACTTTACTGGGTTTTCATTGGCTCCAATTGATGGAGTCAAGATCAATGACGAAACCTTTCTCATTGACAGGAAAATATTGAAAGAGATCAAAACGGTTTGGAGAAGATGTAGGAGGAAAGGAAAAGGTACATGGAGAGACTAGAAGCGGTTCCAACACAAAAAGAAAAGGGAGGGGGGTCTGGGCCGGAGATGAAGTAGATGATTCCTTATAAGCCATTGCAATGGGCGGAATAAAAGAGAATCAGGGTCCGTGAAAGCAGAAGTAAAAAAACAATGAAGAAGAGAAGCATTATTATATCCACACCCTTCATCCATTTTTCAAGATCAGTTTAGAGCATTGGCCAAAAAATGAATCATAACCAAAGGTTAAATGGACCACACCAAAAATAGCAGCGGGGATGATGATTTTCACTGTTAAAAAATCCTTAGGGCTCACCATAACGTTTATTTTCCATCCAATCTGTTCATATGGTCAAAAATACCTGGATGAAGAGGAAAAACAAATTTCATATTGATCCGAAACTTCTATGACCCCCAAAAGGGTTTCAATGGTAGACATTCAATCCCCCACTATTTTTTGCAGTGTGGTCCACTTGATATTTAGACCTGCCTTATTTTTTGGCTCAAGCCTTAAGACTACCTAGCAAAATGGATGGATGGTTTAGATATAACATATACCTCATGATGTGACCCACCGAACTTGCTAACCCAGCCAATCCACTTCCTATATATAAGCACACCATATGTGTTGCATTAATTGTTATATGAAGAGAGGAAGAAATTTTCGGGATAGTTGTGATACGCTAAGAATGATACGACAGAAGTATCATTTGTAGGTTAAAATAAGTTAATAAGGATATTATCATGTGGCTTGATGCTTAATGACGGGCAAAAAGTTTTGTGTTTCCCTTCATACTTAGCTAAAACAAAAAGAAACGCAGGAGCAGTGCTTCTGAATGAATTCGGATTAGGATGGCTTTGATTGAGAAATACATATAACGAGTATTGTGGAAGCGTGCATATGAACCTGGCTCGCCGTACTCTGCATCCATGAATCGTGCAAGAAGATGCAGCATTATTACGTTCAAATTACTAAACGTTGCACGCATTGTGCGGAAGGAGCGGATTAGGTAATACCCGGGTAACGCAGCAGTGAGTGTTTTCTCTGTGTACTACACCCCAAGAAACAGTGATGATTGACCATTAAAAGCTTACAAAGGTAATGGATCAAGCTGATATTTAAGTTTTTCATTTATTCAGGTTTGGGTGATTTTATATATAAGTTGGATGAAACATAAACGTTATGAACGACCTAAGAAGTTTTTACTGGTGAGCGTTCAATAACCACTATTTCCTGTGGTGTGGCCCACCTGAAATCTGGATCTGCAACTTTTTCTGGAATCCCATCATAAAATGATCTTTTAGAAATTGGATAAACACCGTGGATATACAACACATTCATCAAGGTGGACCCCACTGTCAGGGAAACACCCGCTATGGTGTTACCCGGGTATCCCGTGGGAAAACACAAGAGCTCTGTGGGGCCCACTCTGTAGTTCATGTGGCATCCACTCCGTCCATCAGATCAAACTTCTCTTGTTAACCGTACATCACAAAAACTCGTTTCGATGCAAAACACTGGATCATGTGAAACCACTCCTCTTTGGGAAACGGATTGGCTACTCCCCCTGCCACCAGCCCGGTGGCTGGTGGTCGGTGCTCGGTGAGCCCCACCATGATGTATGTGTTTCATCCATTTTTACATATCATTTTAGGGCTTAAACGCAAAAATGAGAAGGATATAAATAAATATGAGGTGGACCACACCACAGGAAAACAATAGTGATTGGATATCCACCATTAAAATCCTCATAAGGCCCACTGTACTGTTTATTTAACATCCAATCTGTTGATTAGGTCATACAGATCCAGATGAAGTGAAAAAACAAAGATCAGCTTCATCCAAAACTTTTATGGCCCCCTAAAGGTTTTTAATGGTCGACTCTCATTCAACACTGTTTCCTGAAATGTGGTCACTTGAGATTTGGATACATCTCATTTTTGGTCTCATAGCATAAAATGATCTGAAAAAATAGATGGACAGCATGGATGATACACATAAATCATGGTGTGGCCCACGGAGCACCGACCATCAGCCATTGGCCGGTGGCAGGGGGAGTAGCCAATCCGTTTCCTCCGATGGAGCATTCATCTCCTATTACTCGACACGTGTGAAGTAGATTCGACCTTCACACTAGTGAGACAGGCCATCAAGGGGTAGGATGCATTAGACGGACGGTCTAGATCGACAATCAAACCTATCAGGGCAACAAATTAACAATGCCTATTCTTGATAAAGTGGAACCAGGAAAAGGAAAAATAAAATAAAAAACACTCTTTATTCCAAATCATCCCAAGTGGCTGAAGTCTTACATGAAAGAAGAAGCTACAGTTACGTGAGAAATAAAAAGAAAAGCGCTACAACACTGTAGTAATATCAGCTGAGTAAGAAAAGTGCAACAAGGTATTAACATCAGCTAAGAAAGAAAAGTACAGCGACAATGGAGTAACATCAGCTAAGTGAAGAAAGAAAAAGAAAACACTGTTGTTATTGATGCAGCCACCGATACCGTTGAAGATGATGATGGTCACGATGCCAATGATGATGATGAGTTATAGAGGAGCTAATGATAAGGGGGTGGTGGTGGTGGTGGCAGTGGTGGTGGTGGTGGATGGTTAGGAGGAGGTGGGGAAGGATGGATTTGTGGTGGGGATGAAGGTGGAGGGGGTGGAGGTGGGCCATGTGGGGTTTGTGGAGGTGGTGGATATGAATGGATGGTTTGAGGAGGTGGGGCATATGCATGGGGGGTTTGGGGAGGTGGGGGAGGTGGATGAAGGGTTCTGGGAGGTGGGGCATATGCAGGAGGGGTTTGGGGAGGTGGAGGAGGTGGGGAGGAATTGGGTGGGCTGGAGGCTGGATGAGGGGTTTGGGGAGGTGGGGGAGGTGGATGAAGGGTTTTGGGTGGTGGGGCATATGCATGAGGGGTTTGGGGAGGTGGGGGAGGTGAATGAAGGGTTTTGGGAGGTGGGGGAGGTGGATAAAGGGTTTTGGGTGGTGGGGCATATGCATGAGGGGTTTGGGGAGGTGGGGGAGGTGAATGAAGGGTTTTGGGAGGTGGGGGAGGAGCATGAGGGGTTTGGGGAGGTGGGGGAGGTGGATAAAGGGTTTTGGGTGGTGGGGCATATGCATGAGGGGTTTGGGGAGGTGGGGGAGGTGAATGAAGGGTTTTGGGAGGTGGGGGAGGCGCATGAGGGGTTCGGGGAGGTGGGGGAGGTGGATAAAGGGTTTTGGGTGGTGGGGCATATGCATGAGGGGTTTGGGGAGGTGGGGGAGGTGGGGGAGATGAATGAGGGGTTTTGGGAGGTGGGGGAGATGGATGAAGGGTTTTGGGAGGAGGGGCATGTGCATGAGGGGTTTTGGGAGGTGGGGGAGGAGAGTGATGGGTTTTGGGAGGTGGGCCATGTGCATGAGGGGCTTTGGGAGGTGGGGATTTCAGGTAAGGTGGAGGATGATGAGGTGGTGGATATGGGGCTGGATGGTGGATAGGAGGTGTAGCATAATGGGAGTTGTGGTGATCATTATCATGATGGTGATGGTGATGGTATTGATGGTGGTGATGGTGATGTTCTTGATGTAATGGTTGTGGTGGTGATGGGTTGTGGTGCAAGAGAGGGGGTGGTGCAGGTTTATGAAAATAGAGAGGAGGAGGGCTTTCTCCCCCGAAGGAAGGGAATGCAGATACAAGGAGAAGGCATGCATGGAAGATAATCCATGTAGCACAACCCATCTTGAAATTTTCCCTTCGTCTGCTCCTTTCCTCCATTGTCATACAAGCTCGTATCTATTTATAGAGAGAGGAGTGGAGTGGAGTGGTAGTTGGACCTGGCCCAGTCCCTCCCAGAAGCGGATTGGCTCTGGTGCACCACACACCACTGATGTGTCTAGTGTGTTGACGTCACTAAGTTTGTGGGTCCCATCAGGAGGTATGAGTTATATCCAAACCGTCCGTCCACTTGGTGAGATATTCGTAAGGCTTGAACCTAAAAATAAGACAGATCCAATAATCGAGTGGACCACACTGTAAAAAGCAGTGGGAGATTGAACGCCTGCCATTGAAACCTTTTGGAGTCACAGAAATTTTGGATCAATATGATAATTTTGTTATCTTCATCCAGGTCTGTGTGACTTTATGAACAGATTGGATGGAAAGTAAAATTACGGGGAACCCTACGAATGTTTTAAGGTGAGAATCATTGTCCGACTGCTATTTGTGGTGTGGTCCAGTTGAGCGTTGTAAATTACTCAAAGTTGGGATCAAGATCTAAAATGATCTCTCCAAATGTATGAACAGTGTAGATATGATAAATTCATCATTGTGGGGCCATATAACTTTGATCTCCTTTGAACTGTCCGGCACAAGATTTCGATGGCCTGGATCTCCTTTCCACAAACAATAAACAAGATCAGAACTTTTCTTTCAGTAGGTCCACCATTGTATAAAGCTTTATTTTGTTGGGATGATCCTTGCCCTTAATCGGAGGAGTATAAGTGGAAGATAAATGGGAAAGCATCAGATTACTCTCATTCCAAGATGGAAATCTCACTGAGACGGATAAGATTGTCCACACGAGACTATCTTTTTTCTAGTGATCAATCATAAGAAGAGCTCGTACGTGGGATTGATTGAACTTAACAACAGGTTCGATGGCAAATAAAACTTACGGTGGGCCTAGAAATTTTTTAACGGTAGGCATTCAATCACCGTGGTCCACCTGATATTTCGATATAATTCATTTTTGGGACCACCGTCCTAAAATGATCTTGGAAACTGATGGACAGCCTGGATTTACAATAGACATATCCAGGTAGGTCCCACGGTCACGATATGAGTGAATCCGCGCACCTCTTACAGAGAGGTTGGTGTGAACGCTTGTTTCTAGCGGGTAACAGGCAGGAGCTCTGAGTGGTCACCGTGATGTATGCGTCTTATCCACACAGTCTATCCATTTATCAACATCATTTCAGAAAATAGGTACAAAACTGAGGTAGATCAAGGACACAGTTGGACCACACAATGGGGATTAAACTCTTACCGTTAAAAACTTCTTAGGCCTACATAAGTTTTGGATCGAGCTGATATTTCTGTTTTCCCTTCATTCAAGTCTATGTAACTTTATGAATAGGTTGGATGGTAAATAAACATCACCTTGGGGCCTACGAAAGTTTCAGCGGTGAGAATCACCACCACCACTGCTTCTTGTAGTGTGGTCAACTTGAGCTTTGGATTTTCCCAATTTTTTGTCTCATTTCATAAAATGCCAAGGAGAAATAGATGGAAGGTATGGATAAAACCCATATATCACGGTGGCCACTCAGAACTCCTGCCCGTTCCTTGCCGGAGACTGGCGGGGCTAGGACGCAATCCGCATCCGGTTAGTGTAGTTAACCAGGAAGGACGTGGTTGGGTACTACCCCCACCAGGAACTAGCTGGGAACGGACGGTCCGTACTACTCTCACCAATAACTAGTTGGAGACGAACGGTCCGTACTACTCCCACTAGGAAATAGTTGGAGATGAACGGTCCGTACTACCCCACTAGGAATTAGCTGGGACGGACGGTCCTGTCAAGGACCTATAAAAACTTTTGGGGGTCCATACAAGTTTTGGATCAAGCGGATCTTTGTTTTTTCCATTCATCAGCGTCTGTATGACCTAATAAACATATTGGATGTTAAATAAACAGTACAGTGGGCCTTAGGAGGATTTTAATAGTGGGTATCTAATTACTATTGTTTTCTTGTGGTGTGGTCCACCTGAGGTTTATATTCACCTCATTTTTGGCACAAAGCCCTAAAATGACATGTAAAAATGGATGAACGGAATGGATAAAACCCATATATCACGGTGGCCACTCAGAACTCCTGCCCGTTCCTTGCCGGAGACGGGCGGGGGCTAGGACGCAATCCGCATCCGGTTAGTGTAGTTAACCAGGAAGGACGTGGTTGGAACTAGCTGGGAACGGACGGTCCGTACTACCCTCACCAGTAACTAGTTGGAGACGAACGGTCCGTACTACTCCCACTAGGAAATAGTTGGAGACGAACGGTCCGTACTACCCCACCAGGAATTAGCTGGGACGGACGGTCCTGTCAAGGACCTATAAGATCCGCCGTGGTGTATATGGTTTATCCACGGCGTCTATCCGTTTTTGACCAATCATGTCACGGAGTGATACAAAAAGTAGCCGTATGAAGGCTCAAGTCGACCGCAACGCATTTGAGCCGTCCATCTGCATCCTCTTTGGGATCACGCCCTAAAATGACCTATCAAAACAGATAGACGGCGTGGATAAAACGTATATATCATGTGGGCCCCACAGAGTCACTAACAGAAATGTCAGTATGTGGCTAGGTCGGTGGGGAAAAGGGATTGGCTACTCCCCTGCCATCAGCCAATGGCTAGTGGTCGGCGTTCTATGACGTCACCATGATATATGGAAACGGATTGGCTACTTCCCCTGCCACCAGCCAATTGCTGATGGTCGGTGCTCACTCAAACATACTTCATCCAAGTCTGTATGACTTAATCAACAGGTTAGGTTAGATGTGAAATAACTATATAAATTTAAAATGGACTCTAGGAGGTTTTTAATGGTGGAAATTCAATCACTAATGTTTTCCCATGGTGTGGTTTACCTGAGATTTAGATCTACCTCATTTTTGGCACCAAGCCCTAAAATTATCTTTCAAAATGGATGGACGGCGTGGATAAAACACATACATCACGGTGGGTCCACATAGCACCGACCACTAGCCACCTGGCTCGTGGCGCGAAAACGCGTCCGTCGGTGGGTGGTACCAATCCGCCCACTGGAGTTAGTTTTGCCTCTGTCGTGACTGAGGATCTAGTATGTGTTCGTCGCGCTGGGGTTACACGCTGAGTGCTACGATCATCGGAACCGTTGATGTTGTGGAATCTATGCTAGGGTAATAACCCAATGAAATATACTGTGAATGGATGATTGAGATTGTCTCGATCTGCAGAAGAATTAGAACATTGAAAAGAAAATTTGTAATGCCTCTTATTTAAATGTTAAAAAAATAATAATAAATAAAATAAAATAAAATCAAAGGTCAACCTTATTAATGAAGAGTGATTATAAAATGATAACTTAAGAATGCTAATAAATGGAACATGGACAGCTCACATCATCATAAAATCTCATCATGTGGACCCAGTGGACGGTAGCACGTGATGGAATCTGAGTCGCGCCAAATGCCAAACGAACTCGAACGAAGGTTCGACGAATTGACGTACTTTCTAGCGAAATCGAAACTCCTTGCTAGGCTGTCGTTTTTTATCTAAGAACGTATTAGGTGTTACCTGGGTAATACGTAACGGGGTGTTTCCTTGACCGTGGGATGCAACTTGCATGTGTTGTAAATCCATGCCATCCATCTCTTTTTACTGATCATTTTAGATAATTATGCCAAAAATGAAGTAGATATAAATCTCAAGTGGACCACACAGTAGTGATTGAATTATCATCACTAAACACTTCTTGGGAGCCATGAAATTTTTGGATCCAGCTGATATTTGTGTTTTCACTTAATCCACGTCTGTGTGACCATATCAACGGGTTGGATGGAAAATTAACATTACCACGGGCCCTCGGAATTTTTTAATGGTAAGCGTTCAATGATCATTGTTTCCTGTGGTGTGGTCCACTTGAGATTTGGATCAGTTTTAATTTTGTTAAAATTACCTAAAATGAGTGGTAAAAACGGATGGACGGCGTTGATATATATATATGACTTCAAGGTCGGCCCCACGGTCAGTTAAACACCCAGTATTGTGTTACCCGGGTAACACCTAGTGTAAGTCTGTCTGGGCGCGCCCCTACCATTTATGACGTCTAAGGTGCTAGTTCACCACTATTTTAAGACGTGGATATTCAAGCTGAACTATCGGATCGACCGTTGATTTTCGACCAATAAACATTATACTTTTACCGTTCATTTAATATTCGTCAATTGGATGGTTTGGATCATTTTATTAATCTGTTTTCCGGGATATATACCATCCGTAATGGCTTAAGTTTTATACGGTTTGGATTGATGCACCAAATGCGGCGTGTATGGTGGGGTGATTGAAATCGATGCGCCGGTCGTCTAGCTCGTAGCAATCCATCCACAGAGCACATGGTGTACTTACACATCGATCCAGGCCATCGAAATCTTAGCCCCCTTTTTGGATGGCGCGTAGGCACATTATTCAATTGGTGACCATCTAATGAACGGTTTAAAAAAAGAAGGAAAACAATGGACTAAATTTGACATTTGATTGTCCAATATAAATATCAATTTTGCGGAAGAACCGTACAACGTTGAGTTTGTAAAGTGGGGCCATAATCCGGTGATTTTGTTTGAAGGGTCTTTTTACAAATGTAAAATAATGACCCTTTAAAAGGTCGGCCATTGAATAGACGGTTAAGAAATATATTACACCAGCGGTCCACGGGCAACTAGAAAATGACAAAATAGAATGTCCAACGGTTCATGTAATCTGGCGGATTGCCCCGCCTTGGCTGGTGTGGGAATGTATCGTGCGAAGACCAACGTTGCAGCTCCGAGTTGTACGAACGGTTCAAAGTAGATCAAAGTTACATGGTCCAGAAATAATTTATTTATTATATCCACACCGTCCGTCTATTTTTTTGAGATTATTTTAGAGTATGATAATAATAATAATAATTAAAAATAAATAAATAAATAAAAAGAGGTATATTCATATCAAAATCTTAAGTGGACCACACCAGAAATAGTAGTGGGGACATTGATTCTCACCGTTAAAACGTTAAAACATTCGCAGGGCCCATTATAGCGTTTATTTTCCATCCAATCTATTCATAAGGTCACACAGACCCTGATGAATTAGAAAAACAAATATCATATTGCTCGAAAACTTCTGTGACCCCAAAGGGGTTTCAATGGTAAGCATTCAATTCCCTCAGCTTTTTGCATTCTTGTCCACTTGGTCTTTAGATCTGTCTTATTTCTCTGTTAAGCCTTTGGACGAGCTCACCAAATGAAAAGACGGTAGAGATATAACACAAACCTCCTAATGGGACCCACAGAACTTTGTGACGTCAACACAGAAGCTAAATCTATTGGTACTAAGTAACCTAAGCATACTAATGGCGTGTTTGGGCGGTGGGTTTAGAAGGGATTAGGTGGGATGGGATTCAAAAACATAATTATTACCCGTGGTTGGGATTGCCCCTTGTACCCCATGGGATAAGATTAATGTTATGCTTTGTTGGTAATATGGTGGTACATTGAATGAATATACCCATCATTATTTGAAATTATTGAGAATAACACACTTGTATTATATTTAAACTGTTCATTTATTTTGTAACCTCATTTTATGGCATGGGCCTAAAAATGAAGTAGATCCAAAACTTATGCGGCCCCAAAGAAGTTTTCAATGGTAAGTATTCAATCTCAGTTGCTTTCTATGATGGGGTTCACTTGAGCTTTAGATTTAACTGATTTTTTTGGCCCATGCTCTAAAATAATCTCAAAAAATGGGTGATGGGTGTGGATATAGCCCACACATCATGGTGGGACCTACACAACTTACTAACATTGTGTGAAATTGGCACGGGACCCAATGCAATTTCATCGTATCTAACTCCATGCTTTTCCATTCTTCCCTAACATGGAGTGGAATTGACACAGGACCGGATGCAATTCCATCCCACCTAATCCCTTCTAACCCCACTGCCCAAACAGGCTCTTAGTGTTAGTACGGAGGCCCATTTTAAATCGAGCAAGGACACGGATAGGTAAGCCTATCATTAGGTTGACACAAGCAGGATCTCTGAGGGCCCACTGTGTTGTATGAGTTTTATCCACACCGTCCATCCATTTTTCCATTCATTTGTGATTACAAGTTCAAAAATGAGTAGTTCAAGATCTCAAGTAGACCACACAGTGGGGATTAAACTCTTACTATTGAAAAGTTCTGGCTCTTTTTTCAATACCGAAAATGTTATTTCAAAATGGATGGACGGTGTGGATAAAATCCATACATCACGATGGCCCCTCAGAGCTCCTGCCGGTGCCGAGCTAGGGACAGGCGGGGGGTAGCAACCAATCCACGTGCCGGCTGACATGTACAACTGGAAAGCCTAACGTAGTGTAGAAACTGTCTGCCGAGCATAACATGATGTCATGCACCATCTACAGAAGTGTTCAAGATCCGAACGGTTGAGATTGATGTACATGTACGCAAAGTGGCTGTTAGTACGGCAACTGCGACGCACCACTGCGCGTGCTGACCAGACTCCAAATTTCAGATGGCGTGCCCTCACCGGTGAAAACGATGGGACCTAAAACTGTCGGAGAAACATTGTAATGTACGTCGGCCAATTAAAGGTCGCGATTCAACGAGGGGCCCTTCATTTTAGTGGCCAGAAATTATAATCAAATCCACCGCTAACGGTATACGTGTCGGATATCTGGGCCGTTCGTCAGGGAACAAAAATGGTGTTGGTAGAGCTGGGCATTGAGACGACTCGGACCGTGTTAAGGCTGACCGGACTCAATCAAGTTTTGAAATAGGCCTGACCCAAACTCGACTCAACTTGGTACCAAGTCCAACATGCCTCAACCGATCTAAATCCAGGTCTGGTCTAGACTAATCCGGATCTAACCCGATAAAAAGTACCAAGTCATTTCGAGTTGGCACCGATTCGGATTGAGAGATGAAAGAGGGAGGGAGGAAGTATAGAAGAGAGGAGAGAGAGAGAGAGAGAGAGAGAGAGAGAGGAGGAGGAGGATGGTGAATTCGGTGACGGTGGTGGGTGGCTATCGGGCAGCTGTCAAACTTAGAAGATGAGGGCGAGAGAGAGTGGAGGAGGAGGAGGGTAGTGATGGTGGTGGAGGAGGATGAGGGAGGAAGAGAGAGTTTGGGATTAAGTCAGGATAGGGTCGAGTGTGGCATCTAGGATTAGAGATAATATACACACACACGTCGATTTGTTTCTTTGTTTGATTGTGATAATATATGATATATATATATATATATAGGTATATATATATATATATATATACCCGAATTTGAATTGAGTTGGTTTTGGATTGAATTGAGTTATGGGTAACTTGAACTCGACTCGGTTTGAGTTTGGATTGGACGAAGCCTACTCGGTTTGGACCGACTCACCCATTCAGTAAGGTCAAGTCAGATCAAAATGAGTCGGACAAATCGAGTTATATGAGTGGCATCGGTTTGCGCCCACCTCTAGGTGTTGGTGTGCTTATTAGACCGGTCAAATTTGTGCTAAGAAAGTGAGTGGTAGGAAAAAGAAAATATATCCAACGGTCCAAATTCAATGTACATGTGTGGCTTACTTCATGAGTATGCTGCCCCGATTTTTGTTACGTGGCATGTTGACAGTGATCACTCGTAATGGATGGCCTGGATCTTTGATGTTCGTGACATCTCACGTGAGAACCTGGCCGCACATCGGAGCCGTGGTGTGAGCCATTGCATTGTACCAAAACCCTTAGAAAATAAGTGGGTCCCATCGTCTGCAGCTGCATCAATGGCAACCTGGAGAGCCACCTGAATTGGTGGACTACTAAATCTGCCCTGAATTGTATTTCGGGACATTTTCATTGAATAAGAGATCACTTACACCGAAATGGATGTTTGAGTTGGCAGCCACTTGCATGCTTGTATATAACATCTGAACCGTCAGAGAGGCTTGCCTAACCTTGAAGATCGTTGAATGTATAAATAAGTTCTATCCACCCATCAGTTGAGCTAGACGTGTAAATCGAGTCAATCATTGAATGTCCACTGTGACTGTCATCTATGAACGGACGGCACGCCTGATTATCTTCACTGTAGTGCAACCATTTCAACAGATTAGATGATAGATATACATGCCATGCTTGCTTATATTTTGGGAATAACTAGAGGTGTAAACTAGTCGAACCGGTCGAGCTTGGCACAGGTCGACTTGGCTCGGCCACTAGCTGACCCCAGCTTGAACTTGACTTGGCTCGGTTCTCGAGCCGATTGGCCAGCCCAAATCGGTTCAATCAGCAGCTTGGGCCAGTTTGAGCCGACTTCGACCCAAGATCAAGATGAGTTTGCCTGTGCGCATTTTCACAAATACATAGGTATGTAAAACAACGGCAACAATTTTATGAGTATTTTATCAAGCACTCAGTAGGCAACATCATAATCAAGATAAAAGGGTATTTGTTTTATATTCATACCTTCCTCGCCACCGGCTAACACTTCGTTGAGTCATTTCAACAAACACTTATGAGCAACATCAATATCCAAATAACCGAGTCACTGAACTAGTTCGATCCGAGTTTGATTCGAGTTGGGGTTCGTTATGAGTTGAGTCGAGCTCGGGCAAGCTCAAACTCGGTTTGAAATTTTTTCGAGGTTAAAAAATCAGCTCCAACTCAGTTTCAAACATTGTAGAATCGAGCTTGTTCGAGTCAAGTCGAGCGAGGTAACCGAGCTAACCCGATTTGTGTACAACTCTAGAAATAACCCTACGTTCTATTAAGGTACATGCGATTCACATAAAAAATTAACACCACAAATGTAAGATTATGGGTCCATTCTACCAATGTGGAAGGGACTCATTTCATCACGGTGCAGTCGTCCGAAACCTGGACCAATTATTAGTTGGGACCCACCAAGAACATTACCTAGCTCACAAGCCAATCAACTTAAATGATCTACTATTAAGAACTTAACTAATACACCACGAGCCTGAGGACTGATGGAATGCATCAAGTTAGGTTATTAAATCAATGGGATAGTAGCGACTGCTTTAACACCAACCGTCTCAATATCTCTTTTGGTCCAAAGCATCTACCGATACCAATTCAAACTGAACCCGACCTGAACCCAAGTGACCCAACCCGAATTTTAGTAGGTTAGATTGGGTTGTCAAACCTGGTTTGAATTACGGTTGAGAAAATTAGATGTATTGGGGCCAGTTAGGTTGGGTTGAACAAAAGAGGACTCTTGAGTTGGGTTCAGATTGGGCACATTGGATTTGAACTCAGGTCATGTGAGGTTGCCAGTTGGGTTTTCTTAAAGCCTCACCCCACCCAGGTTGCACCCTTTAGTTAGTATCATTGATTGATGTCTTAAATCTGTAAATCAACATATTTATCGATGATAGTTCGATGGCATCGAGCAGACTTCGATGCCATCGAAGGCTGCTCAATGCCATTGGAAAAATCTGAAAAATACAAATTTAGTCACTAAAACATTTTGATGTTTAGTTCGATGACATCAAAGATGTTTGATGCTATCAAAGGCCACTCGATGCCATCGAAGTGTCATCGAATGATCATGCAAAGTTACGGAGGGTTGCGTAAGTGCAGGATTTGTTTCATATTCCGATTGTGATTTTCATAGAAGCTATATATATATATATATATATATATATATATATATATATATATATGGGCGTAATCGGGAATATGGTGTATCTAAGACTTTCTAATTCATTCAAAGGATTTTAAGGGTATAGCTTGGGTGATTCGAGGATTCTTCGAATCGGGTAATATCTATCTCTTGTAATTTTTTTCTTTCATAGTGCATTATTGCCGCTTTGTGCTATGGTTTTTTTCCGCAAGAGTTTTTCCATGTTAAATTTGGTTTCTTTATGATTGGACTTGGTTATGCGATTGGAATACTTTGCTTGATTCATCTTTGGTACTTTCGCAGTTATATAACAAGTGAAATCAAAGATAACATTGGGAAGCAAATTGAATCTGAAAGCATACTATCAATGACTTCTAATCCAAAGTTCAATGTTGAAAAATATTTTAGAAAAAATAATTTTGAACTATATAAGGTCAAGATGATTGGTCTCCTAATTCAGCAACGATTGGACGATACCATCGTTGAAAAGCGACCAGATTTTATGACAGATTATGATTGGAACAAGATGAATAAGAAAGCAAAAATATATCCAATTGTGCCTAATGGATGAAGTCATCTACAATGTAATTAGAGAGAAAACTGCAACAAGTACATGGTCGAAATTAGAGGACATTTATACGAAGAAATCTCTTGAGAATCATCTGTACTTGAAGCTTCAGTTATTTAATCTAAAGATGGTAGAGGGCGTTAATGTTGAGACCCACATTAGTAACTTTAATAAGATTATTTGCAAACTAATGGATGTAAAAGAAAAGATGAAAGATAGGGATCAGGCATGCATCCTGTTGAAATCTCCCGACTTCGTATGAGTCATTCAAAGGCTCAGTGTGCACCAGTAGATCGACCATTAACATCGATACTGTTATCTCAACATTTGAAGGAAAGACGATGAGAAAGAAAAGCGGTGACGTGAGCTCCTCTACTAATGCATTGGTTACGAGAGGATGAAATTCTAAGCGAGACAATAAGTCTTCTCAACCGAGGTCCAAATCCAAGGACAAGAGTTGCATGGCTAGTATTGTGGGATGTCCAAACACATTAAGAAGGATTGTATAAATCCTAATGTTAAAAAGGAGAATTCAGAGGTTTCTTGCAGTGAAGCCAACATTACCGAGTCTAATGGAGGGACGAGTGGTTATGATTGAACACTTATACGATGATCATAAGAAAAAGTGAATTTTGGATACTGGGGCATCATATGACATGACTCCTCATCGGAATTGGTTCACCAGTTATAGAGAGTGTGATGGTAGCTAGGTATTTATGGGCAATAATAATGCATGTAATGTTGTGGGTGTTGGACTGGTATACATTAAGATGTTTGATGGCATGGAGCTACCTTAACCGAGGTGAGACATGTTCCTGAAATGAGGAAAAACTTGATATCTTTTCGAGCACTCGAGGTGCTTGGATGCAAATTCATCGGTTTTGATTATGTCCTTAAAGTTTTAAATGGGGGCACTCGTAGTCATGAAGGCACAAAGGAACGGAAACGTTTATATGTTGATCTTTATTGGGTGGAGCTGCATCATCTATAGCGGATTCCACATCTGCACATATGTAGCATGCACGCTTAGGCCACAAGAGTGAGTGGGGCATGAAGGTACTGTCTAACCGTTGTTTAATTCCGGTCTTTAAAAGTTTTGATTTTAATATACGCAAGCATTAATGTATATACAGTAAACATTCAAGGTTATCTTTTAAGTTTAAGTCTGGTAAACATGTATGTAAGGATGTTCTTGATTATGTAAATTCTGATATATGAGGGTCGTTGCCTGTAGTTTCTAGTGGAGGATTGTCATGGTTCGTCACGTTCATTAACAACTATTATAGAAAAGTGTGGGTTTATTTTATGAAAAATAAATCTGATATTTTCACCAACCTCAAGCAGTGGAAGGTATTGATGGAAAAATATTCATGGGAAAAAGTGAAAGTATTAAAGACAGGTAACAGTGGGAATCGTGAGGCACAACACAATGCACCATACACCAAAGTAGAATGATGTGGCTAAGTAGATGAATCAGACTCTCTTAGAAAGAGCCCAATACATAATTAATAATACTGGTTTGAGCAAGAAATTATGGACTGAGGTTGTTAATACGGCTTGTTACTTGGTGAATTGGTCCCCTTTTACGACCATTGAATATAAAATTTCAGAGGAAGTGTGTAGTGGTCAGTAGGTAAGCTACTTAGGATTGTGAGTATTCGATTGTGAAACTTACTCTCATGTAAACATTAATTAAGAGAGATAAGCTAGACCAAAAAATTAAAAAGTACATATTTGTCGGTTATGGTGGTGTGTGAAAGGATACAGGTTATATGACCGGGTCACATGAAAAATCATCCTTAATTGTGACATCAAATTTGATGAAAGATCCTTGTTCCGTAAGAATAAGCACGAGTAGTAGAAAAAAGTTAGTTATGAACGTCCAGGTAGACACATATGAGACTTAGGCAGATATAGAGACATAAACAGAGGTACAGGAGACGGTTAAGTAGTCACCTGTGAGAAGGAATCCGCCAAGTGATCGCAGGTTACCGGTGAGATACAGGAATGATTCTAATGTCATATATGCATGCCCTTATTACGAATTAACGGGATCCGTCTACTCTTCAAGAGACTCTTGATAAGCAAGGTGCCGAAAAGTGAAAAGTTGTGATGAATGATAAGATGGACTCCTCATACAAAAAAGAGACGTGGGAGCTTGTGAAGCTTCTTATCGATCTAAAAGCGATCGAGTGCAAATGGATCTTTAAGTAGAAATAAGATAGGTATAAGGTGAGGTTGGTATCGAAGGGATATGCTTAGAGAGAAAGTGTTCACTTCACGTAGAGATATTCGCACCGGTTGTAAAGTAAATATATATCATAGTCGTGTTAGCGTCAGTTGTTTAATACGATCTCTATTTGGAGAAGATGGATGTGAAGACTACCTTCCTGCATAGAAAATTGGAAGAGCATATATACATGAAGCAACTAGAAAGTTTCGATATAAAAGGGGCAAATAATAAGGTTTGCAGGTTAAAGAGGTCATTGTACGGCTTGAAACAATTGCTTAAATATTGGTATAAAAAGTTTAATTCTTTCATGGTGAGTTAGATGTTTATTAGGAGCGAATACGATCATTGTGTATATTACAAGACACTGAATGACGAGAAATTCATTATCTCGATATTGTACGTTGATGACATGCTTATCACCAGTCAGAATATGTCCGAGATGGACTTACTAATGACTCAGTTATCAGAGACATTCGAAATGAAAGATTTGAGAGCTACAAGGAAGATATACACAGATAAAGAAAAATGAGCAGGTTATGGTTATCTCAGACTGAATACCTCGAGAAAGTATTGATGAAGTATGGGATGAACAAGGCAAAGCCGATCATCATTCCCCACGTGGCTCACTTCAAGCTTTCTTCGGAATAGTGTCCTAAAACAGATGAAGAAAAGCAGGATATGCCTCGCATGCCTTATTCGAATACGGTTGATAGCTCGATGTATGCCATGATATGTACTACACCCGATATTTCACATGCGGTGGGTGTTATTACTAAATACATGTCTAACCCTAGCAAGCAACACTGGGAAGTAGTGAAATGATTACTTTAATACATTTGAGGTACACAGGATAACATCTTATCTTTTGAGAAATTATGGGTTAAGTTAGTAGACTATGTGAATTTTGATTACCCAAGAAGTGTGGATACTAGAAAGTAGACTTTCAGTTACTCATTTGTGCTAAAGGGTGGAGTGATCAGTTGGACGTCGAAGGTTCAGTTTGTGGTAGCTCTTTCCATGATCGAAATTGAGTATATAGCAGTGACATAGGCATTTAAGGAAAGTATTTGGTTGATAGGGATGATAAATCAGTTAGGGCTTTGGCAGAATACCACATCGATTAATCGTGACAGTAAAAACACGATCAATGATTAAAAACTCTGTTTATCACTCACATATAAAACATATTGATGTGTGTTACCATTTTTTCCGATGAGTGCCTGAGGAATAAGGCGTGACTTTAGAAAATATTCACACCGATGTGAACTCGACTGACATGCTCACTAAGGTGATTTCCAAAGCAAAATTCAAGTTGTATGCAACTTCTTTGGGTTTGGCGAAGGCGTAAAGGAAACAGTGTGCACAAGAAACGATGGTGGATCTATGATTAAAAATATAATTAGAGATGAGAAAAAATGAGGTATACAGATTGCCGATTGAAGACATGGTGGAGATTGTTAATTGATTTTTTAAAATTGTAAGTCGACATATTTGTCGATGAAAGTTTGATGCCATCGAACAGATTTCGATGAAAGGCTGCTTGATGCCATCAGAAAATTTTGAAAAATACATGTTTAGTCACTAGAACGTTTCGATGTTTAGTTCAATGCCATTGAAGGCTGATCAACATCATCGAAGTGACATAAAAGTGTCATCGAACGATTGTGCAAATTTACGCAGAGTTGTGTAAGTGCGGAATTTGTTTTCTATTCCGATTGTGATTCTTATAGAGGCTATATATATTAGTGCAATGGGGAATAAGGTGTATATAAGGCTTTTTAATTCGTTCATAGGGTTTCAAGGTTATAGTTTGGGTGATTCAAGGCTTGTTCGAATCGGGCAATCTCTATCTCTTATAATTTTTCTACTTTCATAGTACATTATTGTCGTTCTGTGCCGCAAATTTTTTCTCACAAAAGTTTTTCCACGTTAAATTCAATTTGTTTATGATTGGACTTGGTTATGTGATTTAAGTACTTTGTTTGATTTATCTCTATGTGCTTCCATGATTCGCCAACAAGTACACCATGTTAATTTGATATACCTTTCTCAATCAATGAGAATTTCATAAGAATCCCATCCACTTAAGCCAATGAATGAATAGTTCCAATCCTCTAAGATGGGTCCCAAATATAGATCAGATTTCCAATGAGTACAATTGCTGAGTGGTGCAAGCAACCTACTCTAGCTCAAGATACATGATATTATACAAAGAGGCCAAAGAGTAAATTAGTAAAAATGCCCATATTCATGGAACGTTTCAGTGCCATGTTTGACTTTGGAAGAAAACAAAAATGTTCAGATACCATCTTTAATCTTATCAATTGTCAAATACTCGTACACAAAAAATGAGGTGAATCCATATTTGAAAACTGACATGAGAATCCACGGAATCCTATCACGGTAAACGCCACATGCATGAAATGAGAATTTTACCCTTTTGTTATCTTGACGTGGCAAACCCAGCTAGCAATTCACGTTACATGATGTTCGAACCAAAATATAATTATCTAATATTGATAGTAAAATAATAAAGGGACGTGATCACAAATTCACACGTAGGCAAGGTACTACATTTTCGTACCATCCTTCCCTGTCAAAATGCCACTATTGGCATACATCAGTACCACTAAGGCAGTATGCCGCGACACAAAATCAACTATAGCACAAAAATTAATTCGGTCTGTTCATCAGGTGGGCCATACTGTTAAATTCAATGGACAACCCCACCAGTCTGAATCAGCATACGTATGTGGCCCACTTTGGAAAAAAGGTCGTCTTCGTGAAGGGAGGTGGGGAATGTGGTTACATGGTACTGATCTACTAAATAAGTAGCATCATGGCAATTAAGATATTAAGAAGTACCATAGATTGTGGTACGGTTGCATGTGGATGGTCAGTTATATGTAGTAAAATATTTTCCAATTTTTCAAAGTTGAAAGCAGTATATGAATATGAGGCATTACTCGGTTGAGCCATGCAGGGGTGTACAAGAACCGAGATATTTCGGTTGGCTCGCCCGACTCATCTCTACTTGAACATGAGTTCGAACTGAGTCGAGCTGATTTTTAGAGCTCGAAAACGAGTTCGAGCTGAGTTCGAGCTAGCTCCAACTCGGCTCAACTTGGATTCAATCCAGCTCAAACTCGGCTCGATTCGGATCGACTCGACTCGACTTGGTGCAGAGATATATATACCCCTTAAAAAATAAAAAATAAAAAATAAAAACCTACTACTCTCTAAGCATCTAACCCATTTCCTTTGCCTGCACGACCGGTGCCCCTAAGCCCTAACCCATTTCCCTTACTGCTCAGCGCCCCTAATCTCTATTACTCCTTTTCCTCTCTCTCTATCTCTCTCTCTCTCTCTCTAGTCTCTCTCCTCCTCTCTGGCTCGCCCTATCCGGCACGCTCTCAAATTTCACCTCGCCCTGCTCGGACACTCAGATCACCCGTTCCCTGTTTGGCATGCTCTCAGCTTGCACGCTCAGCTCGCCCTGTCCCTATTCGGTGTCGGACACGCTCAGCTCGACCTGTCCCTGTCCAACACGCTCAGCTCGACCTATCCCCGTCCGGCAAGCTTTCACCTCGCCGTCCGGCATGCTCAGATCACTTGTTCCCTGTCCAGCACACTCAGTTTGCATGCTCAACTCGCCGATAAGCCGTAACTTCTTAGGAAAATGATATAGTAGATCACCAACCAGATGGCCAATTTAGATCATCCGATTAATGGGCTATTGGCCAACTTCGAACGTGCCCATCAATTTAGATCATCCAGTTGATGAGCTATTGGCCAATATCGATTGCGTCTATCAATTTGGATTGTCTATCAAACGCAGCATGAACTCGAATACGGCTCGAAAGCTCAAAACTAGCTCGAACTTGGCTCGAGCTGGTCTCATTGTTGATTGAGCCGAGCCGAGCTGGAGAGGCAGGATTGGTCACCGACCCGAGCTGAGTTCAAGCTGGGTATACCTGCTGATCGAGCCAAGCCAAGCCGAGCTTAGGCCAGCTCGACTCGGTTCGGCTCGTTGTACACATTGCCATTAACGGGCGTTGGATGGTAGAGGTTCTCCGCGTTTGTAAGGCTACCTTCAGGCATTACTAGGTGTAGCGTAGCCATTAGGATCTGGGGCATTACTCGGTGAAGTGGTTAACGAGCGTTGGAAGGGAGAGGTTCGCTAACACGCGTTTGTAAGGCTATCTTCAGGCCATTACATTTGCCAATCTGGCATACGTGTGAAAGATCCAAACCGTCCTCCACCTGTTTCTCAACGTGTAAATGACATGTGCTGAAAATCAGATCCAACCAATCACCTCGCAGGTTCACAATATATTTTTTAAAATGTATAGGTAGAAATAACTTTGTTAAGGTTTTATTGCCCTTGATTATTTTCGAAAAAACTTGTGAGGTAGATAGTGAGTTGAATGGTTCTATTTTCAGCAGAGGCGATAGGATTTGTGGGACCCACATGATGTAAGGACTAGATCTTGCACATGTGTTGCAGGTGAGAGTATATTTGCGTATAGATGTGCTGCCATTTACAGGCGTTGGTCTTAGCGAAGCTCCGGATAGGACGGCATATAAAGAAAGGAAAATGGGCCATCTTACGAGGCGGAGGCATTTCAGGAATTCTGTCAGCTGAAAATGAGCCTCTCATGGACGCGACTTATCTCCGACGCCGCTGGACGTGGATTATCTACTGGCTGGTTGAGTGGAGAGACTCTGAAATGACGTCACCAACTTCTGTGGTCTCACCACGGTGTATGTGTTGTATCCACACCGTCCATACATTTGAAGAGATTAATTTAGGGCATCAACCAGCGAATGAGACAGATCCAGAGCTGCAGTGAACCCCACCACAGAAAACAGTGGGGAGAGTGACTCCCACCGTTCAAACCTTAGGAAGGTCCACCGTGATGTTTATTCGAGATCTAACTTATTCACGTGCTAACGCAGACATTAAAGAAGGGAAAACACAAAATAACAAAAAACTTTGTGGACCCTAAAATTTTTTTATGGTGGGCGTCACTCTCCCCGTATGTTTTATGCGGTGGGGTCCACTTGAGCTTTGAATCATTCCTTAACATGGGCCCTCCAATTTACGGACGGTGGGATGCAAAACATATATTATGATTGTGCCATGAAACTTAGTGACGTCACTTAGTAGCAAGTCTCACTACTCAACCTGTGAGTAATTAATCCGTGAACGCCGCCGGATCCAGCGGACGCGGATTGGGAACTACCTCGCCCGAATGACGCTCCTCGAGCTCCGAGTTGTACGAACGGTTCAGAGGAGATCAAAGTTACATGGCCCCACTGTAATGTATTTATTATATCTACACCGTTCATCTATTTTAAGAGATCATTTTAGAGCATTATCCAAAAAACAAATCATATCCAAAGATAATATGGACCACACCATAAATAACAACGGAGATAATGATTTTTACTGTTAAACAATTTGTAGGGCCCACCGTAACGTTTATTTTCCATCCAATCTCTTGGTAAGGTCACGGAGACTTGAATGAAAAGGCAAAGTAAATTTCATATTGATCCAAAACTTCCGTGGCCCCAAAAAGGGTCTCATAGGTGGACCTTGATACCCCGCTACTTTTTACAGCGTGATCCACTTGATAATTAAATCTATCTTATGTTTTTACCTCAAGCCTTAAGACTAACTCAGCAAATGGATGGATAAAATACATACCTCAACTCATAGAATTTGCTGACGTAAATACACCAGCAGCGTAGCTGGTGTGAGGTACACCAGCCAATCTACTTCCATTAGGGCACGGGACCTAGCTACTACGCTCAGGGACCTAGCTAGAGACGAGTGGTCTAGTGAGAAGCCGATTGGCTAAGTGTACTACACACCACTTATATAGCTATTGCATCGACCTTGGCAAGTTATGTGGGTCACATCATAATGTATGTGTTATATTCAAACCGTTCATGAGCTTGTCCTAAGGATTTAGACGAGAAATAAGACTGATGTAAATATAAAGTGGACCACGCTGCAAAAAGTAACAGGGGATTGAAGGTCTATCATTGAAATCCTTTTAGGGGTCACATAAGTTTTGGATCAATATGAAATCTGTTTTTCTTCTTTATACATGTATTTGTAACCCTATGAACAGGTTCCCAGGGGTTTCAACACCAGGTCAAGGGTTTGAGTACCCATCAGTGGTAAAATCCCATGGCGTGTGTGTGCGCGCGCTGTGTAAGCGTGTGTGGTGTGTGTGGTGTAACTATTGGGGTGTGTGCATGTGTAAAAAAAAAAAAACCTCATGAACAAATTTAATGGAAAATAAATATTATGGTGGGCCTACGAATTTTTTTAATGGTGAAAATCATTATTCCGTCTGGTATTTTTGAGGTGACCCATTTGAACTTTGGATATGATTCATTTTTTGCTTGATGCTGTAAAATTTTCTCGAAAAATTGATGAACGGTGTAGATATAATGAATACATCATTGTGGGGCTCATGTAACTTTGATCTCATTTGAACCGTTTGTACAACTTGGAGCTCGAGGAGCGTCGATGCTCGTCTTCGCACGACTAGAGCTGGGCACGGTGTGACTCAGCTCGCCTAACTCGACTCGTCCGACTTGTTTGGACCAGACTCGACCCGAAGGAACGGGTGAGTTAGTCCGAACTGAGTAGGCTTCGCCCAATCCAAACTCAAACCGAGTCGAGTTCAATTTACCCACTAACTCGACCCGACTCGACCCAAAACTTAATCTGGTTATACTCAACTTAATCTGAAACTGACTCGACTCGGATTTAGGTATATATATAATAAAAAACCATAATTTTTAAGTATCTATAACACTATACGTAACATCCGACCTGATCTCAAATTCTCTCTTCCTCCCTTATCCTCCTCCTCTTCCAAGCTCAGCAACCACCAACCAACATCATCACCCTCCTCCCATCTCTATTTCCTCTCCACTCCCTCCCACCCTCCTCTTCCAAGCTCGGCACACACCCGACAACCATTTACCACTATCACCACCCTCCTCTCTCTCTTTCCTCTCCACTCCCTCCCTCCCTCCCTCATCTTTTGATCCAAACTCAATCCGACTCAGTACTTTTTATCGAGTCAAACTTAGTCCGTATTAGTCCAGGCCAGACCCGGATTCGAATCGGTTTCAGCATGCTGGACTCGGTACCGAGTCGAGTCAAGTTTTTGGAAATCCAAAACAGTGAAAATCAAGGATGTTACACGATGCCTAGCTCTGCGCACGACACGTATCTACACCAGCTATATAGCTGGTGTGTGGTATACCATCCAATCCGTTTCCAGTCCAGTTAGTGGATCTGTGGGCCCACTGTGATGTATATATTTTATCCACATTGTTTTTGACAGATCGTTTTAAAGTATGACCCCAAAAAGTGGACAAATTTAAGGCTAAAGTGGACCACACCATAGGAAGTAGTGGGGATTGAATTCCTAATAAACTTCCTAGGGCCAGTGTTGTTTATTTGCCATCCAATATGTTCAAAAGGTCTGATATACACGTACGAAGAGGAAATATAAATATCTGCTTATCGATAACAATTTTCAATGGTAAGCTTTTAATCCCCACCACCTCCTCCGGTGTGGTCTAATTGAGCCTTCAATCTGCCTGATTTTTGGGCTCTAGGCTCTGTCAAAATGGATGGATATTGTGGATCTAATATATACATCACGCTGGGCCCTATAAAGCCCTTGACTGGACCATTGGACGTAGATTGGGTGGTACCCCATGATGACCTAGCTGGAGACGGCGGTTATGTCAAAGGCTCTTTGAGGTCCATTGTGGGTAGGAGGTAGATCGGAGGCTCAAGTAGACCACATTATATGAAGCATCGGGAAATAAATGCTTATGTTTGAAAACTTCCTAGGGCCCACCATAATGTTTGGTTGTCGTAGAACCTATTCAAAAGGTCACATGGACCTGTATAAAGGGAAAACATAAATATCAATTTAATCCACAATTTCTATGGCTCCCAAAAAGTTTTTGACGAGAGGGTTTAAATCCCCATTGCTACGTCCATTGTGATCCACTTGAACCTTCAATCTGTTTCTTTTTCGATTCATGCCCTAAAATGACCTGTTAAAATAGGGACTAACAATGATACCAAGGGTTTTATAGGGCCCACCATGATAGATATGTTTTATCCAACCTGTCATCCAGTGAACCGCACAAGAGGAAACAATGAAGATTGAATGCCAAATGAAGCTTATATTTATGTTTTCCCTTCATTCGTGTCTACATGACCTTACGAACTGAGTGGATGGTAAATAAACATAATGGTGGGCCCTAGGAAGATATCAGCGGTGGGGATCATTGTCACACTGGTTCCTGTGGTGTGGTTCGCTAGAGCCTTTAATCTGCATCCTTTATTGGCTCATGACCTGAAACAATCTTCGAAAATAGATGAGCGGCTTGGATAAAACATATCTATCACGATGGGTCCCACAGAGCATCTGACAATACCATCCGTCTTTAGGGGTAGTTATTGGGGGCCCTGCACAAAACCTTAGGATCTAGCCTCCCAAAATAAACACGTCAGAGGGAAAACCGATTCGATCAACTTCGAATGGTAAGAGTAATCTCCCCTACCTTAGCTCGCATCACAGGCTCATGAATCTATCACCGATTATGAGCATGTTATGGTATTTTAAAACACTCAAGTGGATAAATCATACTATCGTGATGTTATTAGCCTTAAGTTGCACAAAACATCGATTATAATAAGAATTTAATGAAAACAATCAATCATACAATATCTATCAGTCTTGTAATGTCCATGCATGCGGTGGATGTATGCCCTCACACATACATCGATGCTCAGATCGCCCAACCTAGCTAATGCCATGCAATGATGATGTTAATCGGGTTCTTAGTTAAGTCCATTCATTCAAAAGATTTAGGAATCTGATACACCCCACGTATCAAATGCCCTGAACTAGTTGCGAGGCCAAGACCCCCCAATGTGTGAGGCCGAGACCCCGCGATCCTTGACCGCGGTTTTCCCCATCCCGACTTCAAGCACATGGGGGTCTTGAATGTGGGGTCGCTCGCGTCACTACGGGAGGCGCGTCATCCGCGTAACGCACACCGTGTCCCATTCCACCATGCCCGGCTCACGAGACTGTGGATCAATATTCCATCCGGTATCGATGGGCTACAACAGTGGTAGGTATTCCAGTTTCCATACATATGTGAGCAAACAAGGTTAACAACCAGGTGGGTCAGCCGGTGGACTAAACCGCATGAGCCCAGGTAAGTATGTGGCAGAACGACATCGGGTACAAGCAACCCATGTAGCCTAACTACTGCCGCCCACACGTACTCGCCCAAACCCATGGGTTTAGCCTCAAGGTGGTCCTACCAACGGAACCACCTTCGCTCTCCTCATGTTCCTGACCAACCCAAGGGTAGGAATAGTGACTTATAGCATGTCAACTACCAATGTAACATCAAGCATATTCAACACCATGTTCTCATGTTGCTCAACATACAATTCATATTTCTCTAACAAACATCTATTAATATCATGAATAAAGTGTAGGTGTGTGGTGTGGGTTAGTGAGGAAGTTAACACTTCCTCCATGTTGAGAAATCATATGTACAAGAGCAATAAATCATACACAAGATGAAGCAACACATATGAGAAGAAGAAATCAACCATACATGAGCATGTAATCATCCATACACTAGATTATGAGAGAGGCAAGATTTACATCAAAAAGAAATAAAGATGCAATTCATACAATTCCAACAATATGTCATTCCTAGGTTTTCCTAAATTCTTCCATGCAACACACCAAGCAAACAAAATCATTAAACTCCAACTATAATTTGGTGCTAGGCCACCTAAGGATAATAGTCCGCACCTATGGATCGTTGAGATCTTGGAAACGACCTAGGAATGAGGGCTTTTGAGGTCGGACGATCGGATTCCCTAAAACAACCATTTGCATGTTAGAAATTTATGAAATCCCTTCTCATCATAAGGGTTTTAAGGAAAAAAGGGGTGATGGGTCTTACCTAGACGATCAACGGGATGAATAGGCGGTCGTAGAGGAGGGATTCTTCTTGGAGAAGAGGTAGGGAGTTGTGGGGTTTGATTCTTTGGGCCCCACCTCCATCTAGGATCCACCTTCACTCCCTTCTTCACTCTCCCTCTCTCTTTCTCCTCTTTCTCTCTTCTTTCTCTCTTTCTCTCCCTAGGGCGAATTCGTATGGGGAGAGGGGTGCCCCAAATGAGGCCCTTATATAGTCCCAGATTTGATGACAATGGCCCCAAGTGTTGGGTTTTTACTATACTAGACCTATGAGAGGGTCTTTCTAGCCTCTAGGGCCCACTATGAGGTATACAAGTCAATATACACCGTAGGATAGCTAGCCCTAATGATGATCTACGTATGGATATGATCGGCCCGCCATTTGGATGCGCCGATCGACAGATATGATAAGAAGTCTGTTCAACGGTCACCGATAGTCGATCAGGGTCGCGGCTATACGGATATGAGCAGGGAAATATCCTTACTCCACGTGTGAATTTTGGTGGAAAATCGACGGTCCGAAATCCTCAACTTTGCATAAGAGTGGACGACTTAATTCACTTAAGTTCCAACTCTTTCCTTTAGGGTATTTGCACTTCTCATGCACTCGTCCTTCAGCTCAAGTTGACCGATTCTGGACCGTACCCAGGTTCGATTCCCGCAATGGACGTCAAGCCCAATGAGACAGACATTATTCTATAGTTTTGGAACTAGTGGTCCACCAACGAGCGGTCTAGAGCTTGTTTGGAGAATCGGGACAGTTCTGGTGGCCCTCTTGCCATGAAACTAATAGGATAGGTGCTCCATGGCCCGATGAAGGGCCATGCAAAATTTGGGGGTAAACGGATGCGGGATTTTACCGCAACGGTCCGATTTACGATCAATGGTCACCGCTTCACGATCAGGTCCCAGATTTTGTGGGCGGGTGTAGAAAAATATATTAGACCCTCATCGTAAATTATGAAAAAATCTGATGGCTGAAATGTCTTACATTTCAGTTTTATTTACACGTGCCAGATTCTAATTTTGGCATGGGTGGGGCGCATCTGGCAAGTGCCAGATTACACTTCTGGGTGTCCACTGGGTCCGTGGTCCGTGATAGTCCCCAAACCCAGTGAGATCTATGCTCCCCTCAATTTTTATAATTTTCTGACCTTCCCACGTCGCGGTATAGCCCGCACGGGCTGCTGCCAAGTGTAAATGGCCATTTGGCTTGACGGCCCGCACTTGGCCCAATCACAACCTGACTGGTCTACTTTAATGGGCTAATCCTAACTTAATTTAGTTATGGCACTAAACCATGAGTAGTTTAAACAAACGGTCCTGCGGCAAATCCTACGAGGACGCCTCAGTACACTGTTCTGGTTGGACGGGACGTTACATGATTAACCGGACTTGTGCAGTTCTTCACTGGTACACCCTGTATAAACTGACATTGAGTGCTAATGGTCATTAAGTAATATTTAGGTTAATTAAATAAAATAAAAATAAAAATAAAAATTGATGGATTTTTAGAAATCCAAAACAGTGAAAATCAAGGATGTTACACGATGCCTAGCTCTGTGCACGACACGTATCTACACCAGCTATATAGCTGGTTTGTGGTATACCATCCAATCCGTTTCCAGTCCAGTTAGTGGATCTGTGGGCCCACTGTGATGTATATATTTTATCCACATTGTTTTTGACAGATCATTTTAAAGTATGACCCTAAAAAGTGGACAAATTTAAGGCTAAAGTGGACCACACCATAGGAAGTAGTGGGGATAGAATTCCTAATAAACTTCTTAGGGCCAGTGTTGTTTATTTGCCATCCAATATGTTCAAAAGGTCTGATATACACGTACGAAGAGGAAATATAAATATCTGCTTATCGATAACAATTTTCAATGGTAAGCTTTTAATCCCCACCACCTCCTCCGGTGTGGTCTAATTGAGCATTCAATCTGCCTGATTTTTGGGCTCTAGGCTCTGTCAAAATGGATGGATATTGTGGATCTAATATATACATCACGCTGGGCCCTATAAAGCCCTTGACTGGACCATTGGACGTAGATTGGGTGGTACCCCATGATGACCTAGCTGGAGACGGCGGTTATGTCAAAGGCTCTTTGAGGTCCATCGTGGGTAGGAGGTAGATCGGAGGCTCAAGTAGACCACATTATATGAAGCATCGGGAAATAAATGCTTATGTTTGAAAACTTCCTAGGGCCCACCATAATGTTTGGTTGTCGTAGAACCTATTCAAAAGGTCACATGGACCTGTATAAAGGGAAAACATAAATATCAATTTAATCCACAATTTCTATGGCTCCCAAAAAGTTTTTGACGAGAGGGTTTAAATCCCCATTGCTACGTCCATTGTGATCCACTTGAACCTTCAATCTGTTTCTTTTTCGATTCATGCCCTAAAATGACCTGTTAAAATAGGGACTGACAATGATACCAAGGGTTTTATAGGGCCCACCATGATAGATATGTTTTATCCAACCTGTCATCCAGTGAACCGCACAAGAGGAAACAATGAAGATTGAATGCCAAATGAAGCTTATATTTATGTTTTCCCTTCATTCGTGTCTATATGACCTTACGAACTGAGTGGATGGTAAATAAACATAATGGTGGGCCCTAGGAAGATATCAGCGGTGGGGATCATTGTCACACTGGTTCCTGTGGTGTGGTTCACTAGAGCCTTTAATCTGCATCCTTTATTGGCTCATGACCTGAAACAATCTTCGAAAATAGATGAGCGGCTTGGATAAAACATATCTATCACGATGGGTCCCACAGAGCATCTGACAATACCATCCGTCTTTAGGGGTAGTTGTTGGGGGCCCTGCACAAAACCTTAGGATCTAGCCTCCTAAAATAAACCAGAATTATGAGATAATAAAGCAATGAAATAAATTAAAACATAAACCACACCATACAAGAGATTTTTACATAGAAAACCCTCAAAGAGGTAAAAACCATGGGACCTCGTCCAGATCAACAATCCACTATGAAGTAGAACGTTACAACCTTCTTCACTCACGCAGGAGTGGATAAACAGTAAGAGAATAAAAGAAAACAGAGAGATCTCACCAATCATGAGGACGTAGAAGCGCTGAGATGTCGAGTGCACAGTAGATCACCTCTACGAGCATAACCTCCCTTCTATAAGCTTCCTCTCTCTCTTTTCTCTCACTCCCTCACCTTTGATAACTCTAAACCCTTTGACAAACCCTTGTAAAGCTTTAGGAAACCCTCTTGCATTACCTAGAAAAGCCCTAAGCACCCCTATTTATAGTTTAGGAAACTCCTTTTCACACCCTGTCGCGAAAGGCCTCAGATTTGCGCAATCCACACAAAATCGCAGAACAAATCTGTGTAACTTCGACTGGTCGAACAGTGTCCTCGATTGGTCGAGCACTTCCCTCGACTGGTCGAGCACCTCGGAGAAAATACATCAGATGGTCGCTGGACTTTGAGTCGAGCCCCACTCGATTGGTCGAGCACCACTCACGACCAGTCGAGCAGCCCTCTCGACCGATTGAGCAGCGCGGTGAAATACTCCGAATTTCCAACCCACTACATTGTCTCTCCCCTGAACTGAGGAGGAAAACCCCATCAGTAGTGCCCAATCCGCTCCCGTCCTGCTGGCAGCAGTAACAATCCCCGTCCGATCCAGTGATGTGGGTTGGTGGGACCCGGGCCCACCTCCATGTATGCGTTGTTTATATATCTATCCCGGATCTCGCTTCCATGGCTAATTTTGCTAGTAAGTGTCAACATAATTATTTCCATGCTACGTCACTATCTTGCATTGTAGATGGATGATACGGTAGACATGGGAGTTTATCTGGAACCTTCATCTAGTTGTCCTAATGTGGATGGTGATGAGTGGTCCAGACAACATGTATGTTTGATGATCTCAGCTTTTCACGTGCCTTAAAACACACGGTAGAAAAGAAAGTAGTTAACAGTCCAGATTTAGTGAAGAAAAGCCATGTGTAGAATTCCTTATATAAGTTCGATTTTTTACCTTGAGCCATCCATGATGATTCCCACTAAATGAACGGTCCCGTTTAAGAAATCACGGTGCCTAAATGAACGGTCCTGATTACGAAATCACGGGGACAATTTCCTCGTGGAGAGGTGGATCTGGGATATGCAGGTTCTGCCAAATACCGACTCAGCATCACATCTCTCTTCACTACTATCCTACGTGGAGAAGACAGATAATCAGGCAGTAGTAAGGGTGTCAATAGGCTGGGTCGTGCCTGAAAAATCAAAATTTTGAGTAAGGCTGGGCTGAAACAGTTCAAAATCTAGGCTGAGACCTACACCAGGCCTGGCCCATTAAGAGCCCTATCTGCAAAGCTTGACGCTTGACTCATGCTACGATGTAATGTGAAATCACTGCTTTCTTTAAAAGCTAGAGCCATCATAGAATGGCATATTAGTATATATCAAGAGACTTTAAATGGGTAATAATTATTTACTGTATAATTGTAAGTGAAAATGTGACAACTTACTTTTTTAACACTTAAATGGAGAAGTTTATGAAATTAATGTGGGGCTCATCGTGATGTATATGACTTATCCACATAGATCATTTGTTATACCAGCTGAATTTAGGACATAAGCAAAAAAAAAAAAATAAGGCAGATCCAAAGCTCAAGTGGATCACACCATAGGAAACATGGGAATTGAATGCCTACCATTAAAAACTTTTCGGGGCCCTTAAAAGTTTTAGATCAAGTCGATATTTGTGTTTTCCCCTTATCCATGTCTTTGTGACCCTATGAACGGGTTAGATGATGAAAAAACCTCGATGTGGAGCCAGCGAATGAAACAACTTTCAACGTTGGATGAATTAAGGCCACTATTTCCTTTCATGTAGGCCATTTAAGCGTTGGATCTGCCTCATTTTTCAGCTCATGCCCCAAAATGTTTTAATAAAATAAATGGACGGTGTGGATATATCATATACATTACGATGGGATCCACAAATTTAAGTCAACAATTTTGTATCAATTTTCGAGGTAGAATTACTCTCACATTTTCAAACCAGTCGAAAAAGTAATAATTACTTATTTACCAAGATTTATATATATCATGGAAAATCAAACAGACCCTAATCTTATGTGTTGATGTAGAAATCTGGTTAACCTGTTTTAGACCTTTGCATACCTGCACAAAGAACAGACAAGGAAGACCCTTGCTAGTGCAGGGGACCCTCCGATGCCAAAGTTAGAAATCTACGTCTAGTCCAGTAATGATGGTTTAAAGCTAAAGATTGTACGTACCTCTCACCATTGGGAATGACTTTATTTATAGATGGGAAGAGGCAGTAGCCCAGGAGAGATCTCCCTATCTAGTAGAGATGAGTTGTAGTAAGATTCGGATTTCGTATATGTCACGAGGATCTTCCAGAGATTCTTACCCAGGATCTCGGGGAGATCTATATCCTGACTGAACTCCTAGATCTTTGAGGCAGTTGGGATCAGGCCGAACCTATCAAAAGGTAGGTCATACCTACCTGTGCCGACCTTGAGACATGTCGACCAGCAAGTCATGCCGACTTGGAATTGAACCCCTTTCGGATTGGGTAGATTGGTGGGTCTTCCGACCTATAGGCGAGATACCGAGCTCGACCTCATCTCTTACTCGATCTCGGAGTAGGAAGTTGAGTTTATGGCCGTGTCCGACCATATGAAGTGTGTAAGATCCTGACCTCACCTTTCCTCATCAGTCGGTCTATTTTCCCTACAACATTATGTTCTAATTAGCAAGGTTCTTGGTGGTGCAATGTAGGGTCAAAATGAAAATAATCAATGAATGGTTCCAATTCAGCAAATTAATGCCTATTAATCAGGTTTAAGATCATTCTCTCAATCTTAGTTTTGGGCGAACGAATGATGAACATGTACAGTAAGTCACATTGAATACTCAAATTGAAAAACGGATTACCGTGTTCTTGTACATACGCGCACCCTAAGCCTGCCTGGTGGAAAAACTAGCATGAAAACATGTGAACCTGAGTACGTGGGATTCAGGAGCTAGTATACTTATATGGGTCCCACATGTATGCAGCATCTCCACACATGTGAACCGCTATGTACATGTAGTGTAGCAGTGTCGTGGTAAGATTAAGCTTCTCTCTCGTTTGAGTTTACAAAATAGGTTCCGTTTCTTTAGTTATACAGACGGTCTCTTCAATTTCTTGTAAAAAACTCTCGTATTTCTTCTACTACCTAAGCGTACAAAGGTGTGGTGGTGTTCTCAGTATTAGGTCTCACATAGCGTGTGTACTGTGTCCAGATTAGATGTTGGTGATTGTATCTTGGAGATAGTGTATTGTAAATCCGCAGCAGAGATATTTTACCCAAGGTTGCAAAGTACTTCAAAAAAACAAGAAAAAGTGACCTCATCCAACAAGATTACTGCTTTTACACAAATCAAAAGTACTTGTTAAAGCCCATTATTATACATTGATACAATATCAGATCATTTTAGAGCGTGAGACTAAAAATGAAAAGATCCAATCTCAAGTGAACCATGATACAGGAAACATTGGTGACCATTAAAATCTTGTCGTGGGTCATAGAAGTTCTGGATAAAGCTGTTACTTGTTTGTTTCCCTTCATCATACCTCTTTTCTTTTTTTTCTTTTTTTCTTTTATCTTTTTTTTTTTTTTTGTTGGGTTAGCGTGTTAGTACACACCCATGTCAGTGCACACACTCCATGTTAGCCACCCCCACTAGGGATCGATACCAAGGCCTCAAGTGTTGAAACGAGGTATCTCTACTCAGTTTCATCCGTTTTCCCCCTCATTTCAGGGCAGCGATGATGTGGGCCAATGGAAAATAGGAAATATCTGATCGGGACAAACAGAGGATTCGGACACGGGATTATTTGTCTAGTTGTTGTAGGAGGCTGTACGAGCTAAAATTCCTAAAGTCTCTTACATACGGCTACATAACCTTCATGGGCCACCAACACAAATAACTGGAGGGATATGCCCCCAGCCAATGTATACCAGGCCCTGTTGCATCCATGTTCTTTTTCTCTTATGATTGCAGGGAGCGAGGATTACGTCCTACCTCTGACAGGACGGACTCGGTCTTGGCAACGGAATGTGGGGCCAACCATGATTCATGTGTTTCATCCACGCCGTACATCCATTTAAACATATCATTATTGAAAGGCATGGTCGAAGAGGAGGCAGATACAAGTCTCAAGTGGGCCACACCACAGAAAACAGTGGATCGGACCGCAGAAGTTTTTGATCAATATTTGTGTTTTCCGTTCATCGAGGTCGCTTTGACATTATTATTGCAAATAAACATAAAGATGGGCCCTAGGAAGACTTCAACGGTGGCGTCATTGTCAGTAGTGCTTCCTTTGGTGTGGCTCACTTGAGTCTTGTATCTGCCTCCTTTTTGGGCCGATGCCTTGCTATGATCTTTTAAAATGGATGGACAGTGTGGATAAAACACCTACATCACGGTGGGACCCACGGAGCACCTGCGGTCCTCTGAGGGTAGGACGCAATCCGAGTCCGATTGCAGGATATGCATCTATCCGATGTGTCAGGAAGATCCGACCTTCCCCGAAACGGATTGGCTACTCCCCTGCCACCAGCCACCGGTGGTTGGTGCTCCGTGGGCCCCACCATGATGTATGTGTTTCATCCATTTTTACATATCATTGTAGGGATTGATGCCAAAAATGAGAGGGATATAAATCTCAGGTGGACCACACCACAGGAAAACAATAGTGATTAAATATCCACCAGGTTCACTGTACTGTTTATTTGACATCTAATCTGTTGATTAGGTCATACAGACCTAGATGAAGGGGAAAAACAAAGATCAGCTTGATCCAAAACTTTTATGGCCCCCAACAAGTTTTTAATGGTCGACCCCCATTCAACACTGTTTCCTATGATGTGATCCACTTGAGATTGGGATATACCTCATTTTTTAAATCTCAAACCCTAACATAATCTAGAAAAATAGATGGACGGCATGGATGAAACACATACATCATGGTGGGCCCCACAGAGCACCGACCATCAGCCATTGGCTGGTGGCAGGGGAGTAGCCAATCCGTTTCCGACCTTCCCCTTCCCACTAGTGGGACCAGGACCAGTCCTTGGCGGACGGTTAAAGTCAAACGAACCGACAATCGTGGACCATTAAAGTCTCCTTATTTTAGCGTCCAAGGCCATCCATTCCGTGTGATTTTCGGCCACAGGCCATCCAGGGGTAGGAAACATTAGTCGGACGGTTTGGATTGACCATCACACCTTCCACGTGACAAGTACGAGGGCAAGAACCAATACCCCTTCTTGATGAAGTGGGCCCAAGTCAAAAACATTCTCATTGCAAGTGGCTCAAATCCATAGGAAAAAAGCTACAGTTACATATAACAAGTAAAAAGAAAAGTGCAACTACAGAGTAGTAACATCAGCTGACTGAACAAAGAGAAAGAAAGACAGTGTTGATATTGCCGCAGCTACCGATCCCGTTGATGATGATAATGGTCACGTCGTGAATGATGATGAGGATGGCATGGAGGAGCTAATGGTGAGGGGGTAGAGGAGATAAGTATAGATGGGTAGGTGGATGGAGATGGAGAGATGGAGGAGGTGGTGGTCGTAACGGAGGAGGTGGGGACATATGGATGTTTGGTGAGGATGAAGGTGGAGGGGGCCCACGTCGAGGCCTGAAACGTCCTAGATGTGGTGGAGAGTGGGAAACTCTAATAGGAGGTGGCGGTGGTGGGAGGTGTAGCAATGCAGTTTTGGGAGGTGGTGGGATTTTGGGAAGTGGTGAGGCATGAGGGGTTTTGGGAGGTGGTGGGGCATGTGTATAAGGGGCTTTGGGAGGTGGCAGATGTTGATGGATGGTTTTGGGAGGTGGTGGGGAATGTGAACAAGGGGTTTTTGGAGGTGGGCCATGTGCATAAGGGGTTCTTGGGGGTGGTGGATGTAAATGGATGGTTTGGGGAGGTGGGCCATGGGGATAAGGAGTTTTGGGAGGTGGGGCATGTGTATAAGGGGTTTTGGGAAGTGGGGTTTTTGAGAAAGGTGGGGCATGATAAGGTGGTGATGGATGGTGAATGGGAGGTGTAGCATATTGGTAGTGGTGGTGATGATGGTGATGATGATGGTGATGGTGTTGATGAAATGGTGGAGGTGGTGGTGGTAGGTTGTGCTGAAAGAGAGGGGGTGGTGGTTTATGGAAATGGAGAGGAGGAGGATTTTCTCCTCCCAAGGAAGGGACTGCAGCCACAAGGAGGAATGCATGGAAGAGAAACCATCCAGCACAACCCATCTTGAATTTATTTTTTTTTGGGTCCTTTCATCTGCTCCTATAGCTGGAAAAGCTCTTCTCTATTTATAGAGAGAGGAGTGAAGGATGTAGCCTTTGTGCCATTGCCACACACCATAAACAAGATCAGAACCGTTCGTTCAGTAGGTCCATCAGTGTTATTTTGTTGGGATGATCCTTGCCTTTAATCGGAAGAGTATAAATGGAAAAGTATCACACTCATTCGGTGATAGACATCTCACTCCTCAGACTGATAAGATTATACACACGTGGCTATCTTTTGCTAGTGGGCCAATCATAAGAAGAGCCCGTGGAATTCGTGGTTCAGAACGTGGTCAAAATGACCCACATTTGCTGAACAAGATGTAATGATTCGTGCCTGCAGATGCATGAGGAGTAAAATAGAACATGGACGGTTCACATCATCAGAAAATATCATCATGTGGGACCCAGTGAGCAGCATCAATGATGGAATCTGAGACGCGCGCGCCAGACGCGAAAGGCTTTCGCAGGAAATCCGCGTCATCGGCTGCCGGTTTTTGTGTAGGCCTGACAGGGCGCACCACTCCTATTTAACAGGGCTACTGTGTCGTTGACCACTATTTTAAGACGGTGGTCATTCGCTTAACTATCGAATTCAACCGTTGCTTTTGGATCAATGAACTTGATTCCATCAAGTGATGGTTTAGATCTCTCTGTTAGTGTGTTTTTCGGGAAATAGACCATCGTGATGGCTTAAGATTTAGATGGTTTGGATCGACGTAACCCGCAGTAATATATTTGTTCTATCTGTGCAGTGCATTCATTTTTTATTTTTTTTTTGATATTATTTGTGGGTATTCAATGCTGGTTTATTAGAAACCTTTTCAGAGTTGTATAAGTTTTTATCGAGCTTAGATTTGTGTTTTCCTTTCATCCCGGTCCATGTTACCTTAATGAATAGGTTGACAGTAAATAACTATCAAAGTAGGCCCAGGAAAGGTTTCAATAGTCCACTTGAACCTTGGGATGGGGGTTGAGGGGATTGGGGTTTGGAATCCAGGAGTTTTAAATCTAAGGTTAAAGCTTAGATTACATCTAAAATTCCAAGAGTTGCATGTCTAACATGTGTGTCATTTAGTCTGTTAATCTATTGGGCACATAGCCCACTGATGATATCATTTATCAATTGCATCACTATAATTACTTTAATATAATGATTTGTGCTGTTCAAATATTTTTCATGAAATTAATGAATAAAAATTATTGGTTAGTAACTCGGATGCATGTGATTTTGTGCTTGTAGCCCATCTGCAACTTGAAATTTCATTATTTTTAGGCAAACTAAATATTTCAACGAGCTTATTAGAACCGTTGTACCAAACGTTAGAGATGTTAAAGTTGATTTAGTAATTAAAATTAAACATTTGTAAATATAGTATGCATAGCTACTTTTGGATTATAACAGATTATGAATCCAAGCGCCAAATACAACAAGAGGATTTCAAATCTTGAAAGGTTTATGAATCCAGGTGTCAAACACAATAAGAGAATTCCAAATCCAAGGGTTCCTATCCAAGGGGTTCCAAATCCACACTCCCAAAGAGGCCCTTTGCAAAATGGATGAACGGCGTGGATAAACACACATACATCATGGTGTATACCACGGAGCCTTTCCCCAAAATCAGATTGCATATGAGTTACTCGGTGCCTATTATTGTACTCAATAAATTCTATTGGGCCCACCATCAATGTATTTGGTTTGTCCATAGTTTCCATCCATTTTTCTAGCTCAGTTTATACGTTGAGCCCAAAATTAAAGGATATCCAAATCTCAAATGGTCCACACCAAAGGAAACATGGGAGAAAATGATTTCCACAATTGAAAACCTTCCTAAGATGCACAATAATGTTTATCTGTCATCCAAGTTGTTCTTAAGACCGCACAAACATAGATGAAGGAAAATCACAAACATCAACTTGATCCAAAACTTCATTGGCCTTAAGGGGTCGTTTGGCACCATGGATTTGGGAGGATTTGTTGGGGTTTCAAATCACCCAGTCGTTTGGCATCCTAAGGGGTCGTTTGGCATCGTGGATTCGAGGGGATTTGAGGGGGTTTCAAATCCCCTAGTTGTTTGGCATCATAAAGTAACCGGGGGTTTCAAATCCCCTCGTTGAAGGGGTTTGAAATCCACTTTGAGAGCTTGGATTACACCTGAAATTATTTCATTAGTTGCCGGTGTAACATGTGTGTCATTATACTATCATTCTATTGGGCACATGACCCAATAATGATGATCACCGTCCAAACATTGTCCATGTAAATCAATCATTAAAAATTGTTGATTAGTCACTTAGACATGATCTCGTGCTTGTGGCCCATCCGAGACTTGGAATTTCATCATTTTTGAGCAAAGCATATATTTCAAAGGCTTATCACAAGCATTGTGTTAAAAACTACTTATCTCATTAATTAGAGATAATAAAGTTAATTTAATAATTAAATTCAAACTCCTATAAATATACTATGCATAACTACTTTTGGATTAAAGTTTATTCACACTCCAGGGCGTCAAGCACACGAGAGGATTTCAAATCTTGGGGGTTCCAAATCCACGCTCCCAAACAAGCCCTAAGGTAACTGGGGTTTCAAATCCCCTCAAAAAGGGAGTATGAAATCCATGATGAGAGCTTAGATTACACCTAAAATCATTTCAATAATTGCATGTGTAACATGTGTGTCACCATACTATTATTCTATTGGCACATGACCCATTAATGATATCCAAGAACAATTAGATTATTAATGACATCAACATTAATTACTTTAATATGATGATCAACATCGTCCAAACAAACATTGTCCATGTAAATCAACGGTTAAAAATCATTGATTACTCACTTGGACATGATCTTGTGTTTGTGGCCCATTCGACACTTGGAATTTCATCATTTTTTGGAAAAGTATATATTTTAGTGGGCTTATTATAACCATTTTGTCAAAAGTTACATAAGTTCACTAATTAGATATATTAAAGTTGATTTAGTAATTAAATTCAAACCCCTACCAATATACTATGAATATAGCTACTCTTGGATTAAAGTTCATTCTCAATTTATGGTGCCAAACACAACAAAAGGATTTCAAATCCAGGATTTTATATCCACACTCCCAAACATGCCTTAGAATATTTCAATAGCAGACATACACTTCATACTATTTAATGTGGTGTGGTCCACTTACTTTGGATATGTTTTTTTTTTTTTTTTCTTGTCTCACTCAACATGTGAAATGGATTGGACAATAATTAAAATTACCTGGTAAAATAGATAAAAGATTGCATAAAATACATAAATCCGGTGGCCCCGATAGTCTACTTCGGTATGCAATCTGCTTCGCCCTGACAGTATCCTGGCAGGTGTAGGGCGCAATCCGCGTCCCCCGTCTTGTCTACTTTTGTAGCACCCCATCCACAGCACATGGTCTACTTGTTTATCAATGTCGGCCATCCAAATCTTAGGTCCCTTTTGTGTATGGCGCGTAGGCATGTAACCAAACAATCCTCACCATTCAATTAGTGACCATCTGATGAATGGTTAAGAAAGGAAAACAATGGACTAAATTTGAAGTTCGATTGTCCAATAAATGTCAATTTTGTGGACTAACCATACAACCCTCGGTTGTGTTTATTGTAATTTTCATGCGTTGATTTTGTAAAACTGGTGCGATTAGAATAAATGACTTCTATCACCGGATAAAGCATCTTAATAAAGAAATTACACCAGCGGTCCACAGGCAATTATAGAAGAAGCCAAAATACGATGTCCAAAGGATCTTCCAAGATCTGGAAGGTTGAGATTGATGTACATGCATGCTAAACACGGTGCAGCCCTGACTGTGGGCCCCACATTGATGTATGTATAGTATATCCATGCCGTCCACCCGTTTTTCCAGCTCATTTTATTCTATGGGTCCATAAATGAAGCAGATGGTGTATAGGCTTTAATGGTGACCGTTTAATCACCACCGTTTCCTGTAGTATGGTCCACCTGAGAGATATCTATATAGGTGCTTTATTTTTAGGCTCATGCATTAAAATAATCTAGAAAAACGGATGGACGGCGTGGATATACTACAAATACATCAAGATGGCCCCACGGTCAGAGCCGCACGGTGTTGGCTGAGGCAGGGGCCGGACCGGAGTCCAAATTTCAGATGGCGTCACTTATTGGTGAAAATGACGGGACCTGAAATTGTCAGATCAACCTTGCTTTGTACGTGAGTTAATGAAAGGTTCTGACTGCGCCAGTGGCCCTTCTTGGGAGGGTGCAGAAATTAAAACCAGGTACGCGTGTCGGAGATCTGGGCCGTTCATGATGTACAGTGTAAACATGGCATGCAACAAAAATAACGTTCGTGTGCTGATCAGACACGTTAACCGTGTACTAGGAAAATGAGCGTTATAAAAAAAAAAAAAAGGCCCAAATTCAACGTGTTTGGCTCACTTCATTAAGTGCTGGCCTGATTTTTGGTACATGGAATCTTGATAGTGATCACTCGTAATGGATGGCCTGATCTTTAATACTCGTGACATCTCACACCAGAACCAGGCCGCACATGGGAGCCGTCCAGTGGGCCACCACATTGTACTGAAACCCTAAAAATAAGTGGGGTCCCATCGTCTCAAGCTGCATCAATGGCAGCCTGGAGAGTCACCTGAATTGGTAGACTACTAAATCTGACCTTTACCGTAATTTGGAAAATTTTTAGCGGAGAGGAATCTTCACACTGAAATGGAAGTTTGTGTTGGCATTAGAGTTGGGCAGAATCTGCCCTGATCTGGCGAATTTGACTTGATTCGAACTGAATCGAAGGCCTAGATCGAGTAGGACCACTTAGATCTGATTGTACATCAGATCGAGTTCAGATCGTGGTCAATCCAGACCGATCCAATCCGAAATTTGATTAGAATGGATCCGATCCAAACCGATCCGACCCGATTCGGTCATGTCCTATATATATAAGGTTTTTACATATATTTTTTACTTTTTACTACCCATCTCTCTACTTATCCCAAACCGAACGAACCCTAACCCCTCTTTCTCTACCCGAAGGAGGCGCCGGTAGAGCCGTAAGACCCGTGTCCTAGTCCGTACCGTTCCATTGGCTTCCGCGGTCCTTCCGGTCAAATTTCGGCAACCTTCGCATCGTATTCGACGTTTGCGCGCGATCTTAAGCCAGGTCCCGCACACCGACATCGGCTCGATCTAAAACCTATGTCTTGGTGACCGCGTCGTCGCCGCGGTTCTAATGCCGTGACTTGCGCACCGAATCGATACCCAGGCAAGAAGATGCTGATCTGCGTTTATTCCGAAGAAACACCGCGCGTTACGAATTTCGAGGGAATCTCTACAATTAGTCCCATTAATCAACCATTAATGCAAGCCTTACCTCAAGTACATCAACACATTCCCTCTTTTTCCAAAAGTCTACTCTCTTTCCACCTCATCATTCCTCTTTTTCAAATTTCAACCACAACCATACCACTTTTACAAAATTTCAACCCAACCCATCACCCATCACACCTCACCCATCCTTATCACCTCTCTCTCTCTCTCATTTCTCAAATCTCCAAGCAACTCTCAAACGTCCAAGCTTTCCTCTCCCTCCCAAGTGTGATCCACCTTCTCATCTTCTATCTACACCCTCTCATCTCTCATCCACACCATCCAAACCCCATCATCCACCATCCAAGGCATAGGCAAGGTGCATTTGAAGCCAAGGGATCAAGAAGGAGGCCAACGAGGTGGGTGATTTGCCATTATTTTAAATTTTAGGGCCCACTTATTGGTGGGACCCATTTGGATGTATGTGATTTAATCAAGAGGGCCCATAGTGGCGGGGTTCTTCTATCTCACTGTATATCTCTCTCTCTATCTCCCTCTCTCTTTCTTTGTAATGGTGTGGATCCCACCAATATGTGTTACATCTACCCCATCCATCTACATCAGACGGTGTGGCCCACTCTATTGCAGGTGATGATCCACACCATCCATTGTTTGGATGGACCCAATGCATTTATATATATATATGTTATATTTTATATAATATATATAATATAATATGTATTATATATATAATATAATATATATATTATATGCATATATGTTGGTGGGCCACATCTACGTGGGACCCACCACAACAATGTGTTTATCTATGCCGTGCAGCGTCCCTGGACGCTGGACGTTGGCAATAGTGAAGTGTTAACTATGGCAAGGGAGTGTACTACAAAGCTAGCCAAAGAGAAGGGAGAGGTGGGCCACTCATGCAGCCCCACCTTGATGTTTTTATGCAATCCAAGCCGACCATCCTATTTCCCAGGATCATTTTAGGCGTTGAGCCGAAAAATGATCTTAATCCACATTATGGTGGGCCATAAGATAGCGAACAAGTTTCCTACCTTTGATTTACTCCCGGATGCTCCTCATGTCCAAAAATGCCCAATATTGGACTCTATGGATTTGTATAGAGCCACAGGGACTAATGGTGTTGCAACTCAAGCGGGCCCCACTGAAAAATCGCAGAAAAATAAATTTTCAAAAAAAAAAAACAAAGAAGCCGAGCAGCTGGCCGCAGCGAACGCGCAGTGCGCGCTACTGGCTCGACAGGACGACGAGCAAGGCCCTCACGGCTCAACGTGGCCCCACCTTGATGCGTTTCGTCCATCACACCATGCATTTGATGGCTCCCCATGGACCACCGTCCACCCCAAAAATCAGCCATAAACGGAACTCGACGGGCCACACCATCTAAAAACGTGAGAAGACATGCCTAAGACACATAAAATCCTTTGGCGGGGCCTACCGAGTTTTGGATGTTGTTGAAATTTGGTCTGACCGTTAGTCCAGTGGGACACACATAATGAGTGGGTTGGATCTGTGGATAACATCACGGTGGGCCCCCAAACCATGACCCCATGAACGGTTTAGATGGCAAATGAACATCACAGCGTGGATGTAAATAAACATTACAGTGGGCCCACCGGTGGGCCCTACCCAGTGCACGTGACCCTTTCGAACGGGATGTGTGGCAAATATACATTAATGTGGGCCCAGTCACGTGTGACCTTATCAAAAGGTCGGGTAGAAAATAAATATTACGGTGGGCCTTAAGAGTCCAAGTGACCATATGAACAGTTGGATGGCAAATAAACATTACAATGAGCCCGGTTGGGTAGAAAATAAACATTTCAAGGGCCAGGTTGGGGTGGAAAATAAACATTACTGTGGCCCCAAGTCTAAGTGACCTTATCAATGTGTTGAATGGAAAATAAACATTATGGTAGGCCCCACACGGGACCCACTTATATATGTATTGTAATCCACACCCTCCTTTAGTGTGGGCCCCACCATGATACGTGTGTTTCATCCAAATCATCCAATCATCTTGAAAATTTTTTTAGGCCCATTATTGAGGCCCACCTTAAATTGCATAAGCCCTCTGTGATGTATGCAAGGCCCGTGTGACTAGGCCCATGTTGATGTAATTTTGGCCCGTCATTGAGGCCCATTGTGATGTATATGCGAGATCCATGTATGAGGCCCATTTGATGTACTAGAGGCCCATAGGTCAAGGCCCAATACGTCATACATAAGGCCCACTGATAGGCCCATGCTTGTAGTGTAATTCCACCATGGTATATATGATGATTTTGTAACGGGCCACGCCTTGGGAGCAATGCTGGTTTAACGTCCACATTGAATGGATAATGTTGGTTAAATGTCCGCATTATAACTCTCCCTAAGGCCCACTAATAGGCCCATACTTGTGGTGAGTAGGCCGTCTAGGCCCATTTCCGTTATGCACAGAGCCCATCTCTTTATTCATGTTTAGTATAGGTCCATGAATCATGATCATTCGCATCATATGTATGCCTGATATAAGGAGTGACCGATCATAGCATATGCCTTTGGGCAGACTGTTTATGGGCTCCCTGATAGGCGGAGTCGCCCCATATAAGTGCATGGTACACGCAGAATTGTTGCATGATGGTCGTATGACTCATACACTTGCATTTGTGTGATTGTAGTTACCGTATGCCCTAGCGACATCGTGGATGGCCTCCAGAGACACATCGTGGATGGCAGGGTTTGATACCGGAAATATTTGGTTCTAGATACGGGAGCCATAGATGTCCCCGGGTGAAAATTCCTAAACCCGATGGTACAGAGGATGACTCCAATGTCGAGACCGAGTGGATATATGAGCGCACGAGGGCCGAATACCAGGAGGCCGCGTCTCCCACCGTGTCGTGGTCGGTTGGAAAGGGTGTGGCCTTACTCGCCCGAGGGTAGGGGGCAATACTAGGCCGAGTTTGACCACTCGCGAATGGGTCCGCTATCGACGTGCTTAGGATAGGTATTGACGACTATTTGCCAGGCGGATAGTGAGGTTTCTTACGCTCACTTGGATCGCGGCTAGGAGAGCGACAGTGCCATTTGGAGTATATTGAACCCCTGATTATCCAGAATGAGAACTGTACTGATACATGATGAGGATTGGCATGCTTGAGTTGTATCTCGCATCGCATGGCCGTGTTATGGCCGATAGCATTCATATCTTGTACCGCATAGCCTTGGTACAGCTGATTGCATTCATGTGCTCATCACCATGATTCTGTATTACTCTGACCTTGCATTTTGAGCAAGCTTATATTGCGCACATACTTACACTACCCTCTAAGCTTTCTATAAGCTTATGCACGATTGATGCGTGCAGGTGAGGATGTAGTCGCAGCCATAGTCTCACTGCAGTTGGAGTGTGCAGTCGAGCTTCTGGAGTTTTGTTACTTTCGCTATATTGTATTTCCCTTTCAGACGCATTGTACTCAAAAGTTTTTGATCATAGTGGATTTTGTGATGGTGTTCTTGTGGTTTATTGTTTGTAGGTTATGCTTTTGTTATGCTCATTATGAATCGACCGATGATTTGAAATCCTCCTTGTAGTATCCCAGGATCAACCTGGTGAATGGGTGCCGGGATCCGAAAATAGGGTTCTATGAACCCTAACTCTCCTCTTTCTCTACCTGAAGGAGGCGCCGTACCCACCCATCTCTCCTCCTTTCTCTCCCTCTTTCTCTCCCGATTTTCCTCCTCTCCTTCCTTCTCTCCTCCTTTCTCTCCCGGTTTCCCACATCTTCTTTCTCTCCTTCTTTCTCTCCCTCTCTCTCCCTAAACTCAACTCGATCCGACTCGATTCGATTTCCTAGACCGAGTCGGACTCGGTTCAGATCAAGCCATCAAGGATTTGGATCGGATCAAGTCAGCCCTGCTGGACTCGGTCCCAAATTGGATCGAGTTCGAGGTCAGGTTCTTGAAAAATCGGATCCAGTCAAGCTGGACCCAATCCGATACTCGACTCGATGCGCTCCTCTAGATGGCATCCACCTACACACGTGTATGTGACATCTGAACCGTCAAAAAGTCAATATGGGTTTTATATACACTGTCCATTCATTTTCATTTCCAAAAAAAAAAAAAAGAAGACAGCTCCAAGGCACACATGGAAAATTGGATTGCGTACTCAGTACTAGGTAGCTCTATTGGGCCCACCTACACGCGTGAATGTATATAATTTATCCATGATGTCCATCCGTTTTTCCAGATCATTTTAGGGGTTGAACTTAAAATTGAATCATATCTAAAGCTTAATTTGACCAGAACACGAGGTAAATAATGATTTCCATAGTTGAAACCTTCTTAAGGCTCACTGTAATATTTATTTGTCTTGAAACTTGTTTATAAGATCACACATACATTGATGAAGGGAAAATACAAATTTCAGGGAAAATACAAATTTCAGCTTCATCTAAAACTTATGTAATCGCCGAGAATTTTTCAATGGTAGACATTCAATTCACACATTTTCTATGATGAAGTCCTGTAGACCTTTGTATATGATTCATTCTTTGGCCAAATCCCTGAAATTATACGATAAAATGGATAGAGTAAATGGCCGCCCCACATATTTTACTTGAGTTACTCCCCAATCCTCTCCCTTAAGTGAACTACATAGCCAAGATTAAATATCTACTATTGAAAATATTTTAAGGGGCACACAAGTTTTGGATCAAGCTAATATGTGTTTTCAATGGTCTCCGTAACCTCATGAATAGGTTGGATGGTGGTTAACCATTACGGTGGGCCTCAGGAAGGTTTTCAAATGTGGTGTCATTATCACCAATAATTGTGGTCCACTTGAGCCTTGGATCGACGTCATTTTTGAGCTTGTATCCCAAAATGATTAGAAAAAAATGGATGGACAGTGTGGATAAAACCCATACATAATGTTGGCCCCGCTGAGCCTCTGTTCGTTCGTAGGGTGGGAGTAGTATTAATTTGGGTCCCTTCGGAAAAAAAGGTAGTCTTCGCGAAGGGGGTGGGGCATGTAGCTTGCATATGGTTAGAGCTGGGCATCAAGTCGAGTCGGACCGAGTTAGGGCTGACTCGACACGATCTGGTTTTTGAAATATGCATAACTTGAACTCAGTTCGACTCAATACCAAGTCCAGCATGCCTGACTCAATTCAAGTTTGGTCAGGCCTGGATTGATCCGGACCAGGTTCGATCCGGTCAGAAGTACCAAGTCGGGTCGAGTTGGCACCGAGTTGGATTGAGAGATGAGGGAAGGAGGGAGTGGAGAGGAGAGAGAGAGGATGAGGAGGAGGAGGGTGATGGTGGTGGGTGGTTGTCGGGCTTGGAAGAGGAGGATGAGGGAGGGAGGGAGTGGAGAGGAGAGAGAGGAGGAGGAGGAGGAGGGTGATGGTGGTGGGTGGTTACCAGGCTTGGAAGAGGAGGATGAGGGAGGGAGAGAGAGAGTTTGGGGTCGGGTTGGGGTAAGGTATGGCAGGTAGGGTTAGAGATGTTAGAAATTAGGGCATTTTTTTAAAATAATTATATATATATATATATATACCCAAACCCAAGTTGAGTCGGGTTTTGGATTGAGTCAAGTCTAACCGAATTGAGTTTCGGGTTGAGTTGGGTCGAGTTACTCGGTAACTCGAACTCGACTCGGTTTGAGTTCGGATTGGGTGAAGCCTACTTGGTTTGGACCGGCTCACCCACTCGGTTCAAGTTGAGTTGGGCAGGTTGAGTTAGCTGGATTGAGTAGTCTCGTGCCCATCTCTACATACGGTACTAATTTACTAATAAAGTACTGTAATGATGGAAAGAAGTACCATAGGCTATGGTACAGTTGCATGTGGGTGGATCAGTTCTTTACGGTAAAATCTGTTAAATTGGGTAGGAAGTGGATTAGCTAGTGTACCACATGCCACGGATTTGGTTATTGTGTTAACGTCACCAAGTTATGTGGATCCGATTGTGAGGTATGTCTTATATCTAAAACTTTCGTCTATTTGATGAGCTAGTCATAAGGCTTGAACTAAAAAATAAGACATCCAAAGATCAAGTAGACCACACTGTAACAACCAGTAGGGAATTGAACGTCTACCATTGAAATTCTTTTAGGGTCACAGAAGTTTTGACGTTTGTTTTTTCTCTTCATCTAGGTTTGTGTGACCTTATAAATAGAATAGATGGAAGACAAACATTATGACAGGCCCTACGAATTTTTGTGAGAACTATTGTCCCCACTTCTATTTTCGGCGTGGTTCATTTGATCCCTGAATACGAATCATTTGGGCACATGATCTAAAATGATCTTGGAAAATGGATGAAGGATGTGGATATGATAAATAGATCATTGTTGGGGTCACATTACTTTGATCTCATTTTGACTGTTCGTACAACTCGGAGCTCGCACGAGCGAAGTAGATTGGTTGGTGTACCACACACAGCTATAAAGCTGATGTATTAACGTCAGCAAGTTCAGTGGGTTAAATCATGAGGTATGTATTATATCCAAACCGTCCATCCATTTGACGAGCTCGTCTTAATGCTTGAACCAAAAAATAATACAGATCTAAAGATAAGGTGGACCACACTTCAAAAAACAGTGGGGGATTGAACGTCTACCATTGAAATCGTTTTGAGGTCATAAAAGTATCGTATCAATATGAAATTTGTTTTTCCTCTTCGTCCATATATTTTTAACTTTGTTAATAGATTGGGTGGAAAATAAACATTGAGGTGGCCCTATGAATTTTTTAACGATGAAAATCATTATCCTTGCACCTAGTGTTGTCCATTTGATCTTTGGATATAATTTATTTTTTTGCTAATTCTCTAAAATGATATCTAAAAATGGAGGAATGGTATCAATATAATAAATATATAATTGTGGCCCACGTAACTTTGATATCGTTTGAACTATTTGTGCAAATCGGAGCTCGAGGCGCCTCAGTCCCGTCTCGGCATGACGCATATCTATACCGGACATATAGCTGGTGTGTGCGGTATACTAGACATTCCGCGAGCGTCAGTGCGCGTCTTGAAACGACACGTACTCACACCAGCCAGGTTGGTGGTGGAAGCGGATGGGCTGGTGTACCACACAGCTGTACGGCTGATGTAGGTATGTGCCGGGTGAAGGCGAGCGCTGATGCTCCTCGAGCTCTGAGTTGTACCAACGGAAAAAGGACATCAAAGTTACGTGACCCTTACAGTAATGTATTTATTATATCTAGGTCGTTCGTCTATTTTTTGAGATAATTTTAGAGTTTCAAAAAATAATCATATCCAAAGATTAACTGGACCACACCACAAATAGCAGCAAGATAATGATTTTCACTGTTAAAAAATTTATAGGGCCCATGATAATGTTTATTTTCAATCCAATCTGCTCATAAGGCCACAAAGACCTGGACGAAGAGGGAAAACAAATTTCATATTGATCCAAAACTTCTGTAGCCCCTAAAAGGGTTTCAATGATAGATGTTCAATCTCTCACTGCTTTTTGCAGCGTAGTCCACTTGATAATTAGATCTGTCTTATTTTTTGTCTCCAGCCTTAAAAACGAGCTCGCTAAATGGATGGACGGTTTGGATATAACACATACCTCGTGATAAGAGCCACATAACTTGCTGCTGCACCAGCCAATCCGCTTCCCTCGGTGGTGTGTGGTACACTAGCCAATCTGCTTCCCATACAAAACAAGCTGTACGGTCATCCGGTGCAGGTCATCAGATACCCGAAAAAAGAAATAACCTCGAGATGTGTAAGAAAATGATGGGAAACTTCTTTGTGCAGGCAATTATAGTCCTGTTGCATACAACGTGAATACTATCGTTTTGCATCCATTATCGTACAAGTAGGGCGCACGTTTTGTTGATTCACATTCAATCCTGTAGGACCCACCTCAAATGGGTGATGACCAAAACATCTACTTTAAATTGGAAATCCTATTCATTGCTGGGCCATTTTAGGTTTAGATGTGTGGCTGGGACCTCACTTATTATAAATAGGTGTACCACCACACTGACACTGATGACCTTCTTTGCACAAATAGCTTACAATTTATTCCCGGCCCTGAAGAAGAAGACCTCTATTAGTGGGTCCATATTGTTTTATATTTTTAAGGTCGTGTTCATTATCTAGAATGGCCCACTCATTAGGTGGAGTGGGCCACACGTTTATCCAAGAGAAAATTACCACCGTAGACCCGACCTTTTATCCAGCGTCTTTTACGGAGGATCCAAAACTTACCTTCGTACGGACAGAGCATTTGAGGACGAAAATAACCCTGCTTTTCAGAGTGATTCTTCGCATCCGTAGACCTACGGCCACGGATTATAACCGTAGCTATGGGTAGGGGTATTTTCGTCCTCAAATGCTCTGTCCGTACGTGCAAGGTCTAAGTTGGAAAGGTAATTTTTGGATTCTTCATGAAAGACGCTGGATAAAAGGTGGGGTCTACAGTGGTAATTTCTCTTTATCCAATCGATGGCTAAAAAAAGGTATTTGATGTTGATTATACAGAACCGAATTCAATGAGGAAATTGTATTGCATACTGAGTAAGTATTGTGTACGCTTTTATCCTAATGAGTAAACTCTGATGGGCTCACAGTGAATATATGTGATTTATTCATGCCGTCCATCTATTTTTCAAGCACATCTTAGAAGCTAAGCCCAAAATTAAAGTATATCTAATGTTTGATATACTTTATTTTTTGTTTCAGGCCTAAAATTATCCAATAAAATGGATGGATGGAGGGGATAAAATACATAAATTATGGTGGGCCTAACAGAGTTTACGCAATACACCTGACTCAATTAACTTAGTATGTAATGAAGGGGCTAATAGGGGTGTCAATGGACCGGGCTCGGGCCTAACATAATCAGAATCTTGAATAGGCCAGCGCCAAACGGTTCAAAATCTGGGCTGAGACCAACCACAGGCCCGGCTCATTGACAGCCCTAGAGAGTAGGGAAACTTGGAGTCTCACCTTGACCTAGAGGACTCTCATTGGTCCAGCCCACATGTGTCGTGCTTCATTGAGCACATCTAACGTGATGTCCACTTTCAAACCTGCCAGAGGGGCGGCCATGATGTATGAAGGATTCTAAGGGGACACTATGACGTATGAGTTATATCCACACCGTTCATCCAGTTTTTCATATCATTTTAGGTTATAAGCCAAAAAATGAGACATATCCAAGGCTCAACTGGACCACACCACAGGAAGCAGCCGCGAAAATGACACCTACCATTGAAACCTTCTTAGAACCCACCATGATGGTTAATTGCCATCTAACCTATTTATAAGGTCTATTGACCTTGACGAAGGGAAAACACAGATATCATCTTGATCCAAAAACTTCTATGCCCTGAATGATTTTCCAATGGTAGGTTCTTCATCATCACCTTGTAGTCTACTAAAACCTTGGAGCTGCCTCAATTTTAGGCTTGTTTCCTAAAATAATGTGGCTAAAATGGATGGACAATGTGGATACAATCCATACACCACGGTGGCCCTTTAGAACACTTGTTCCTCGCTAGGGATAAGCAAGTAGTACCCATTTGGCATCTATTTCAAATATGCTTTGTGTGGCCCGATCACATCTCATCACATCATAGCCTTATAGAACTTAAGAGTTTTTCAACTATGCTTACATGCCCTCAACTATAATAATGGCATGTGCCTCAATCGAATCTTGTCGTGTCAGGACCTTATTGAACTTGGTGTTTACCCCTCTCACCAAGTCCAATTCCTCATTACATTAGAGAAAGGTCCACTTGGTCCAATTATCAATTTGGCCCATTTGTCGCGTGAACTGGGTGCTGATTGCCCATTTCTCTCAAAAATTACTTTCATTTGATGGTTATAAATATTTGATCCTAGGGTAGAAAAATGGATAGCCTATATCTTAGGGCCAGTTTGGGAGTGAGGATTTGGAACCCTCTAGATTCAGAACCCCCGGGACTTGAAATCCTCGTACTATGGATTGGGAATAAACTTTAATCCAAAAGTAGCTATGCATTATATATTTATGGGGGTTTGAATTTAATTACTAAATCAACTTTAATATCTCTAATTGGTGACATATGTAATGTTTAACACAATGGTTGTGATAAGCCCACTAAAATATATGCGTTGCTCGAAAATGATGAAATTCCAAGTCTCGGATGGGCCACAAGCAAATGATCATGTCCGAGTGACTAACCAACAATTTTTAGCCGATGATTTACATGGATGATGTTTGGACAGTGTTGATCATCATATTAAAGTAGTTATAATGATGCAATTGATAATCTAATTGTTTTTGGATATCATTAGTGGGCCACATGCCCAACAAAACAATAGTATGGTGACACACATATGTCACGCCCCAAATTCAGGAATGGACAACTTACATAGTGCCCCGAATCCGGCACTCGGCTTCCATACACCAAGTCCAGAGTTCGGTGCACCACAAGGAAGATATATATATATATATATATATATATATATATATATATATATATATATATATATATATATATATATATATATATATATAGGGAAAAGTACAATGCGCTCGAGCTGATTTTAACGTCCTATAAGGTCGAGTTGTGTGGGCCCCACCGTGATGCGTTTCGAACATCAACACCGTGCATTTGATGCGTCCCCTTTAAATTATGGGATATCCCAAAAATCAGCCATATACAGAACTTAGGTGGGCCATAACATCTAAAATCATGTAAAGACATACCTAAAATATATAAAATCACTTGGTGGGGCCCACCTGAAATTTGGATGCATCTGAAACTTGGTCTGAACCCTCAGCCAAGTGGGACACACATAATGGATAAGCTGGATTTGTGAACCACATCTCGGTGGGCCCAACAAATGATTATGAATGTTTTAATGGAGGGTAACCCCTCTCAACTTTTGTATGTGGTGTGGCCCACGTACGTCACTAATTGACTTGATTTTTAAGACCTAGGCCCACGATGGAATGGTGCATCTGACTGTTGGGGTAGATGTTCGAAACATATATATATATATATATATATTACTAAAATTTTCATTGAATGATTTTTTATTTTATTTATAATACCTGAGCATAATGATCTGTGATCACAACACTAAGTAACAGTCTCCATTATAAATCTAGACGGTTAAAAGTATAATGCTTTCCAAAAGGTACACAACGTAAATATTGTCAAATCACAAAATAGATACAATGCATCGAGAAAGCTAAGTCTTTCAATCTACTCATGCTCTGAAAAAAAAAGGGAAAAGAAAGGCTTACGCTAAAAAGCCCAGTAAGTATGCTTGTGTGTGCATAGTGTACAAAGCATGCAGTAACAATCAAAATATCAGAGTACACAAACTGGAGCATGGTGACTATGTAATGCTACATGAAGCCAGGAAGGCAGGATGCAATGTAAGAGATGATATGCAAAAGTATGCCGAGCGTATGCAGGCTTGCAAGTCCTCTTCTAAAAATCTACATCACAATATAATTTCATCATTGGGAATCACCGAGGCCAAGTATTAAGAGCAAGTCTGAAACTTATCGAATAAAGGCCTTGCATACCCGCCTTATAGTGGAGGGCCTATATCCATCCAATACCCACCCAGCACGCCGATAGCAGACCCATTTTAGGAGCTGGTCAAACTCAACCACATTCGCTCTAACTCTTCAGCTAGGCATGACCAAACCTCTTCTCACCCAACCGCATTGGCGGGAGTCAGGCCTACTGTGGTATTCGGCACCAGATAACCCATGGTATTCGCCCAGTCTTCATGATGAGGCTTGAGGTTACTACTTGAGGTTTAGGGAGTTTCGCCCAAGAGTCTGGGACCTAGTATAAGAAACCCAAATTTCTAGTGTCCACAAATACCAACCACGATGTCATTGTGGTGGTCTCATCAATATAACTACGGTGTTGCTGTGGTGTTCAATCCATCACGCAAGGATGTTATGCAAAATACAATGATAATCCACAAGTAAGCTATGCAGTATAATTGTACTCAAGCAATGCTACGCATGTAAGCCATATATGCATACTAGGCAACAATAATACCAATCGGGTTCCTCTGCCAACCACATCTAACCACAATCCACACTCACCGTGAAAATTATATACGTGTAATATCAGTATCAACTTAAATATAAATAACAATGCAGCATCAAGAGAGCTTTAGGGACTTCAACCCAGGGACCAAGCCCGCAATCTCTCGGATTAGATAACATCTGTACATACTCCATCATGTACACCACGCACCAATATCCTCTACCACATGCATATGATCTTTTCATGACCACGCCATGTACACCATGCACTCTTCATCCATGATGCATGTACATGTACATGTGCATGTAGATGCAATATGCACGAATATCCCGAGACCAACAGAAAATGATCACGGTGCCAATTAGGAAAAATAGTGGTCCGATGTGCATCGTCCCTCATGATCATGGGGCTATGCAAGTGTCCACACCTTCCACGTCACAAATGTGTACCAGCCACACAATAACACAACTAAGATCAATCCATCACTCAATACCAATCGCATGGTCAAAACCTCATACAATGTCATCACAACAAGCTGTATATCAAACACGTGCAGGGGATATGCACATACCATAACATGTATGAATTTCACATGTAAAGATCCATCGCTACTCTAAAGCTAAGCCGTATTACCAACATATTCATTTACAGTTAAAGGTTAAGTGGTTCGCCTCATCATTCCTATGATAAGTGGGTGCTCAAGTGTCGCGCCACCACACGGCGCTAAGTGCACTTTCTATGACTCAAGGCAATACATACAGTGACCCACTCAGTCCTTCGGTCTACTTGATCACCATCCAAGCATGTGAACATAAGCTAGCATTACCATACACATACAATCATCACATCCAACCACACACACACATAATCATCACCACATGTATCACGTCACATAATTACTACATGCATGTCATCACAACATGCATAGTTCGATTGCAATCCAACACCTTAACATGTCTAGCTATCATTCCAAGTGGCTAAGGCCTAGTTCATCGCCACACTTGAATCGGCTTATTAGTGGATCACTACATCATAACCTTTTGGCTTGTTGGGTGACCCATTTGATCTCCACAGCTGGTCTATTCAAGAGTTCAATCATAATTCATTCACAAGGTACAAATGCAACTTGGCATCTACACATCACAAGAAGTCTCATACACTTACCAAGATGCCCAATATGCCTGGCACAATGGGCCCACAAGGCATTTGCTTAAGGTGAGCCTCAAGGCTGGCGAGCCCACCATTCTAATGCCATAATGAACACATCATTAGGGACCAAAAAGAAATCTCATATCATTAACAAGTTAGGTCTAATCAGTCAAACCGGCACACATCTCAAGTTCACATGCTTGAGAAGCTACACAATTAATATAGTTCATGAGTCCAAGTGACCACACAATTATCACGTCTTGATCATCTCATGGTCACTCAATTATCATAAGTTCCTATGATCGAGTGGACACACAAATGCCAATCTACCTACCATCATTAAAGATTCAAGATCACTTGGTTGCTTATTCTCATCACACCATGGTTCACATAACGTGGCATCTGCTTTATTAAGCTTTCATATGGTTAGGCAACCAATGCCACATTTTTAAATTGTTTAGTGGACATACGATTATCATAAGTTATCATGGTCTAGTAATAGTTATATATAATACAAGTATACACTACATTACACTAAGTCTTTAGGTTACAAGTGCCTCACATTTTTCTTATGGTCATTGACCTAAATTTGGTGTCACATGATTAAGAGGCCGAGGGCCACGTTTCGTCACATCACTTATAGTCTAGTGGTCCCCACTTCCACCTTATTGATGAGCATAATGTAAGGATCGACCATATGCTTGGGTTATGCTATACCGGATTAAGGGCCATGCTATCATCAAGTTTTATAATCTAACCCTACATCACAATTCACATGACTAGATAACCCTACGTCTTTAATGGTGAATGATCAATTACTATTGTTATCATGTGGGCATGGTCCATTGAGGTGTGCATCTACTTCTTTTTTTTTTTTGGGTGGCCCACAAAGCCCCGCTGATGTTTCTGGTGCCCAAAATGTGGGGTCCTCCTAAGGGTCTCTCCTACATGGGGACAAGAGTCGACAGTGGGCCTCATGGACTGTAGAGATAGTGGGCCTACCAACCATGGCTGCCCATGGTGTGATTCACTTGAACTTGAACCTGTCTCATTTCCAATTGGCCCACCAAGGCCCATTGGCCGCCCTGTTGGTCAAAATGGAGGGCCACTTGGTTTGCAGCACGAGCAACATGGTGGGAGTCTCCAGTGGGTCCCACAACCCCTAGGGGGCTAAGAAAATAAATTTTACATATAACCTAAGTAAGGTTTCAGCGGTAGACGTCATTCCTCATTGTTTCTCTCGGCACGGCCCCTCTGAGAGTCCGATCTGACTCATTTTTGAACTCACGGCCTAAAATGATATGGCAAAGCACATGGATGGTGAGGATAAAACAGATACATCATGGTGGGGTTCGCATGAGCATTGAATCTAATCCATTCAATGCTCTAAAGAGCTAACAAATAGATGAATGGTGTATATAACTTTTACATCATATATAGTGGGTCCCACCGTTGGATGGATGGCTTGAGTATGGAATAGGTGCATCACGGTGGGCCCCAGCAACACGTGACCAGGCTGTCACGTCCTGGGATCGTAGATCCCGCTGTTGTCACCCTTTTTTTTTTTTTTTTTTTTGTTGCAATAGGTTAGATGGCAAATAAGAATTACGGTGGGCACATGCACATGCACATCCAACGATGGGTGTTATTACCCTCACTGCCTCCTATGGTGGGGTCCACCTGAACTTTGGGTCTGTTGCATTTAGGAACACGTGTCCCCAGATGAATTGGGAGAAAGACTTGGATGGCCTCGATGGAGTACATATGCACGGTGGGGCCCTGGAAGTTTTGACTGGTAAGTACTGTTCAATTCCTACTGTTTCCTGTTTTGTGTGACCCACCTAAGATCTAGATCTGCTTGGATATTAGTGCCTTGCTATATTATGGTATACCAAAACAGATGGGTTGTGTAGATTTGTCGTGGGCATCTCGGTGGGCCACCAGCAGATGGATGGTGTGGATCAGACATACGTATAATCATGGCAATCGAGATTTCTGGACAATGTAGGGACAGATGCATATACATCAAAGAAGGCCCCAACTAGGGACGTTGTAATTACACAACACATATGCCAGGGTAGACGCCGCATGTGTACAAGCATGGCCCACCACCAGATTTGTCACCATGGACATTCAAGGGGTGGTTGGCTATATATTCATCAGAAAAAGATGGCAACTAGCCATGGCCATGAAGAGGTTTGAATGGTGGCTAATAAACCTCATGGTGGGGCCGACGGTTAGTGGGTTCGACACAAGCTTTGGAATAAGCTGATCTTTTGTCTTCCCTTTACTCACATGTAAGAGATTTGTTGATTGGAATGGATGGCATATAAACATCATAGTGGGGCCCACTACAAGTGGGTCCCTCAATCATCATCTAATAAATAAATAAATAAATACACCAAAAGACAAGTGATGGGGTGTACTCACTTTGATGATCAAGATAGATGGTTGAGCTCGATTGATCGAGTTGATGGTGGAAGGGATGGGGTTGATGGCCCACCAAGATCACCTCTCTCTCTCTCTCTCTCTCTCTCTCTCTCTCTCTCTCTCTCTCTCTCTCGATCGAGTTGATGGTGGAAGGGATGGGGTTGATGGCCCACCAAGATCACCTCTCTCTCTCTCTCTCTCTCACACACACACACACACACACACACACACACACACACACACACACACACACACTCTTATTTTAGAAAATGGTGAAGATATTAAGGGAAGGGTATTTGTAGAGAAATGGCTAAAAATGTGGTTATGTTAGATATTTAATGTGATTATGATTTTCTTAAGCTAGGATTATGGCAATTTGTGTGTGATTAGGACTTAATGGTGCATTAAAGGGACATGGGATGTCATGCTATGATGAGGTCATGCATAGAATGTGGTATGGAGAAGAGTTAACTTTGGGGTACACATGAGAGGAGTGTGGTGTGGGATGGTGACATCATACACATGGCTAGAGATTCTCTCACTCATGTGTGGTATGGTGCATGTGTGGGATCATGTATTGCACCACATATATATGAAGTGGAATGCACGGCGCCATGCACACATGATACACAAATGACTCTTCATGGTATATCTCACCAATGGAGCGTTGTACAGACATGCAGGTGGTACCTCTACGACCACGGCGACGGGGCAATCGATATGAAATGAGCTTTGAGGTCTTGGGGTTTTGGTCAGTCGGTTGTGAACTATGCATGGTTAGTACAGGTCTTGCTAAGAGCGTCGATTATGATGCATATAGATATAAAAAAAGGTACAGAATGGACAAGTCTTACAACATATTGCACATGCAACTATTGAATGGTTTTTAGGTGTAATCCAAGTTCTCACCTTGGACTTGAAACCCCCTATTTGAGTGGATTTGAAACCCCTTGAATTTGAAACCCCCGTTACTTTTTGCTACCAAACAACCAGGGGATTTGAAATCCCCTCAAATCCACGGTGCCAAACAACCCCTTAGTATTAGGTCTCACATAGCTTGTGTACAATGTCAAGATTAAATGTTGGTGATCGTATATCCGAGATAATGCATTGTATATCTTCTCCACCATAGACATTTTGCCAGGGGTGCAAAGTACTTAAAAAAAAGAGACATAGTTTATTCTTCATCCTACAAAATTACGGCTTTTACACAAGTCAAAAGTACTTGTCAAAGCCCATTATTATACATTGATACAATATCAAAACAATTTAGAGCATGAGACTAAAAATGAAAAGATCCAAATCTAAGGTGGACCACAATACAGGAACAGTGGTGATTGACCATTAAAAATTTGTCGCCAGTAATAGAAGTTCTAGATAAAGCTGATACTTATCTGTTTCCCTTCATCATACCTCATATCCATGCTTCTATACGCTTTGCCCCTCATTTTAGGGCCGAACGCAAAAAATAAAGCAGATCTGCGGCTTAAGTACACTGCACCACAGGAAATGGTGGAGATTGAACACCCACCATAAAAAAAAAATCTTGGCTAGGTTTACAAAATTTTGGATTAGGCTTGTATTTGTCTTTACCCTTCATCCTGGTCTGAGAGACCTTATCAACAGGTTGGATGACAAATAAACATTACGGTGGGCCCTAAAAAGGTTTCAACGGTGGGTGTCATTATCTCCACTGTTTCCTGGGTTGTGGTACAGTTAATCTTCCGATCTCTTTCATTTTTAGCTTCAAGTGCTAAAATGAGCTAGAAAACAAATGCATGGCGATGATTGCCCCACAGCCCCCAACACATCAACACATCACCGCGTGTTGGTGGACCTATTCCACTCCGTTCATCAGCTCAATCTAAAAATGAGGCATATACAAAACTCATGCTAGCCATATCACATCAAACACGGGGGATTGGACATCATTGGTAAATGCGGGCAGTGATGATGTGGCCCAATGGAAAACAGGAAATCTCTAGTCGGTACAAACAGAGGATTCGGACAGCGGATTATTTGTCTAGTTGTTGCAGTCGGCTGTCTTGACATGACTTAAAATATTCTAAGCATGAAATTCTAATCTGAAAAATTAAGTGAACGATGGGCAAAAATTCGAAGTCTGGTACATACAGCCACATCACCTTCAATGGTCCTCACCGAATCCCCACTGTTATCTCTCGTATGGCCCACTTGAGTTTTGAATCCACCTTTTTATTTTTTTGTATAATATTGTAAAATGAGATTTCAAAACCGATGAATGGAGTAGAATTCCCACTAACATGCGGTAGGCCCCACCCATCATCCTTGGGCAGAAACTTCATGCAAAGGGAAATCCGCGTCCCCTATTCCATTCAAGTAGGAAATGGATTGGCTACTCCCTCTGCCACCAGCCAATACCGTATGTGTTTCATCCATCCCATCCATCTATTTTTGTAGATCATCCATGCCATATGAAAATGATAGTGATTGGATATCCACTATTAAAATCCTCTCAAGGCCTACTATTTATTTGATATCCATGATTAGGTCATAAAGACCCAAATGAAACTAAAAACAAAGATCAGCCTAATTCAAAACTTTTATGGCCCCCAAAAAGTTTTTAATGGTCAACATTCATTCAACATTGTTTCCTGTAAGGTGTTTCACTTGAGATTGGGATATACCTCGTTTTGGGTCTCATACCATAAAATGATCTAGAAAAATAGATGGATAGCATAGATGAAACATATACGAACCACTAGTTATTGGCTAGTGGCACAGGGAGTAGCCAATCATATTTGGATGCGGATTAGATGCTTACAAGTTGAGTAGCGAGACTCCCTACCGAAGAAACGTGGCCAAGTTATGCGGGCCCCACTATGATGTATGTGTTGTATCCACAACGTCCATCCATTTGAAGATATTATTTTAATGCATTATTTAGAGAATGAGGCAGATCCAAGGCTTTAGTGGACCCTACACAGAAAATAGTGGGAAGATTGATGTCCACCATTGAAATCTTCCTAAGGCCCACCATGATGTTTTCTCGAAATCCAACCTGTTCAAAAGTTAACAAAGACATTAAAGAAGGGAAAACACAAATATCAGCTTGATCAAAAAACATTTTTATGGATGTCACACATTTTTTGCATCTTACTCTAAAACGGTCTCTCTATATGGATGGACGGCGAGTATACCAAACCTATGTCATGGTGGGACTATAGAACTTACTGACGTAACTTCAGTAGTAGTTTCGGTACTCAACCTGTCAGTAGCCAATCCACGCCCATCCGTTTCCCACTTGAATGGGAAATGGAAAAGGGGACGCAGATTTCCTCCTTGTGCAAGGATGATGGGTGGGGCCCACCGCCATGTTAGCGGAAATTTCACTCCGTTCATCTATTTTGAGATCTCATTTTATGACATTATACAAAAAATGAGGTGGATTCAAAACTCAAGTGGGCCATACGAGAGAAAACAACGAGGATTCAATGAGAATCGTTGAAATATTCTTATGATCATAAAAGATTTGTTTCGGGTAAAATTTTTTGTATTTCCATTTCATTCTAGTGTTAATGACCTTATAAACGGTTTGGATGACATATAAACATCAAGGTGGAGCCCAGGAAGGTTTCAATGGTAGGTATGTCTCTCCCCAATTTTTCCTTTGGTGTGGCCCAATCAAGTTTTGGATCCATCTCATTGTTGGTCTTTTGTCTTAAAATGAGATCTCAAAACAAATGGATGGAGTAGATTTCCAAAAAAAATGGTTGTGAACCCCACCCAACATCCTTGTGCAATAACTTCCTGAAAAAGGCTTTCGAAGGAAATCCATCCTCGAAAATGAGCAGAAAGTTGAAAAAAAGATGAGACATTCGGGGTTCTTCGTAGACCCGATTACAAATGTGGGCTAACGCCTTCATTTACTGATGTGTCATCTTGCCTTTTGAGGTGACCACTCTCCACCGATGCAAAGGCTAAATGTTTAACCTGTCCAAGGGCTCTGCATGGGCCGGGGTAGTACCTAATCCGCGCCCTCAACCAATCATACCGGAAACGGATTGGCTAGCTACTCCGTTACTCCCCCATGCCATGATGGTGGTCTGTGCTCTATGAGCCCCACCATGATGTATGTGTTTCATCCATTCCGTCCATCTATTTTTATATATCATTTTATGGTATGAGACGAAAAATGAGGTATGTCTCAATCTCAAAACGACCACATTACGAAACAGTGTTGAATGAACGGGACCATTAAAACCTTTTTGGAGGCCATAAAAGTTTTGGATCAAGATGATCTTTATTTTTTTCCCTTCAACTGGGTCTGTAAGACCTAATAAACATATTGGATGTCAAATAAGCAGCATAGTGGGCCTTAGGGGGATTTTAATGGTGGATATCCAATGACTATTGTTTTCCTGTGGTGTGGTCCACCTGAGATTTATATCCCTCTCATATTTTTGATCAAACCTAAAATGATCTGTAAAAATGGATGAACGGCATGGATGAGGCACATACATCATGGTGGGGCCCACAGAGCACCCACCATCAGCCACCGGGGGAGTAGCCAATCCGTTTCCACCTTCCCCTTCCCACTAGTGGGACCAGGACCAGTCCTTGGCAGACGGCTACAAGTCAAACGAACCGACAATCGTGGACCATTAAGGTCTCCTTATCACCGTCCAAGCCCATTGTCCATTCCGTGTGATTTGCGGCCACAGGCCATCCAGGGGTAGGACACATTAGACGGACGGTTTGGATCGACCATCACACCTTCCACGCGACAAGTACGAGGGCAAGAACCAATACCCCTTCTTGATGAAGTGGGCCCAAGAAAAAAACATTCTCATTGGAAGTGGTTCAAATCCAAAGGAAAAAAGCTACAGTTACATAAGAAATAAAAAAGAAAAGTGCAACTACAGTGTTGTAACATCAGCTAACTGAACAAAGAGAAAGAAAGAGACTGTTGATGTTGCTGCAGCCACCGATCCCGTTGATGATGATGATGGTCACGACGTGAATGATGATGATGATGATGGTGTGGAGGAGCTAATGGTGAGGGGTGGAGGAGATGAATATAGATGGGTAGGTGGGTGGAGATGGAGAGATGGAGGAGGTGGTGGTCGAGAGTGGGAAACTCTAATAGGAGGTGGTGGGAGGTGCAGCAACGCGGTTTTGAGAGGTGGTGGGGCATGTGAACCATATATGGTGTTGGGAGGTGGTGGGGCATGTGAACCATATAAGGTGTTGGGAGGTGGTGGGGCATGTGAACCATATAGTGGTGGGGCATGTGAACCATATAGGGTGTTGGGAGGTGGTGGGGCATGTGTATAAAGGACTCTGGGAAGTGGGGTTTTTGAGAAAGGTGGGGCATGATAAGGTGGTGATTGTGGGGATGAATGGTGAATGGGAGGAGTAGCATAATGGTATTGGCGGTGATGATCTTGATGAAATGGTGGTGGTGGTGGTAGGTTGTGCTGAAAGAGAGGGGGTGGTGGTTTATGGAAATGGAGAGGAGGATTTTCTCCTCCAAAGGAAGGGACTGCAGCTACAAGGAGGAGGAATGCATGGAAGAGAAACCATGCAGCACAACCCATCTTGATTTTTTATATTTTATTTTCTTTCATATGCTCATTTAGGTAAACAAGCTCTTCTTTATCTAGAGAGATGAGTGAAGGATGTTAGAAAATTATGTTGGATATATCGGAAAATAAAAAATAAAATAAATAAGGTTTAATTATTTTGTTTTATCAAGCTAAATCATGTAAAATATATGTTGTCCTTAAAGCGTAATTCACCCCTTTATCAATCGCTGATGGGTTACTGGCTTCGAGTTGATAAAATTTAGGCCGGAATGGTTTGGTTTATATAGGCACCAAGGAGTGGATGTTTGCTAGGTAGCTATCGATGGTTCAAAATATTGGAAAAACATTTATGACCGTTAATAATTAATTTCAACCATTTTTGGTTATGGGATCAGAAGATCTGACTGTTGGACCATTATGATCTATCCATTTTCGGACTGTTGTGACTTTTAAGGTAGCTAGCCATTTTTAGAAATAGCCGACCGTTCTATGCGCACGTGCCACTACAACCACACTGTCTGCACCAGTGCCATGCCCATGTGCGCATGCGTGACCCATTGGAACACGCAACCCAAATATCTCAATCTCCTAAGTTTCAAGTAAGAATATTACACACACATCCACCTATAAATCCCAAATTTTTTTTTTATAATTTTTGATAAGTGACAAGAGCACACACGCACTTTTCCATTTGAAATCCCAAAAATCATTTTGGCAGAAGAATCTTGAAATTTTGAAATATTCAATTTTTTTCAAAACACCACAAATTTCAAATGAGGATGTAGCCTTTATGTCATTGCCACGCACCATAAACAATATCAGAACCGTTCGTTTAGTAGGTCCATCAGATCGAGTATTATTTTGTTGGGATGGACATCTCACTCCTCAAGACTGATAAGATTGTCCCCACGTGGCTATCTTTTGCTTGTGGGCCAATCATAAGAAGGGCCCGTGGGATTCATGGTTCGGATCGTGGACCCACATTTGCTGAACAAGATGTAATGATTCGTGCCGGCAGAGGCATGAGTAGTCAGTCTCCTTCATTGGGAGACTAGCGTCGTTGAGTAGAAACCAGTAGAGTTTGTTTTGCCTCTGTCGTGATTGATGTTCAATTATGTATCGCAGTCCAGTGAGGCTACTACACTTAGTGTTACGACAATCGGGACCGTTGATGTTATCTAATCTAAGCTATGAAAATAACAGTAGTAATATTCTCTGAATGGATGATTGAAAATATCTCTAACTGCAGATAAATAAGAACAATGAAATGAAAATTTGTGATGGCTCGTATTAAATTTAAAAATCAAAGGTAAAACATATTATTGAAGAGTAATTATAAAGCAGTAGCTTAATCATGAGATTAAATGGAATATGGACGGTTCACATCATCAGAAAATATCATCATGTGGGACCAGTGGGCGGTAACAATGATGGAATCTGAGTCGCGCTGGACGCCTGACAAACTCGAACAAAGGTGTGACGGCTTTGCCTACCATCACGCGAGATACTGAGAAATCGAAATTCCTAATTTCTAGGCTGTCGGTTTTTGTGTAGGCCTGACAGGGCGCTAGTTCACCACCATAGTAAGCGGTGGTCATTCGCACTAAAGATTTAGATGGTTGGGCTCCATGTCCGCCTGCACTCTATATATATATATATATATATATATATATATATATATACACGTGTGTGTGTGTTTTTTTTATCCACACGGTCCGTCCATATTTTTTTTTTTCAGGTTACTTTAGGGTATGGGCCAAACAAACAAAAAAATAATTAGTACATCCAATGCTCAAGTGGACCACAAAGTGAGAATTCAATACCTGTTATTAGAAACCTTTTTTGGGAGCCGTAGAAGTTTTGAATCAAGCTTATATTTGTGTGTTCACTTCGTTGAGGTCCATTGCCACCCACCTAGTGTTTGGCTCAAAATTCAATTGTTGATATGTGTGTATGGTATCGGGTGTGCTGGAGCTTTATAACTTGATTCGAACAAAATGCCTTTGACCTAAGTGTGAAGATAGAGAGATCCTAAACAATCACTTGTATAAAAAATTGAAGCGATTGCTGTCATCCGTCAACTCATAAATGAAATCATATGATTTGTAAAGGGAATAATTTGTTATTCTAGTAAGTTCTTTTTACTTTTCAACTTAAATGAATTTTTCTCAACATAATAGCAGAGGTAATTCAATTCGTGCAATGTGAGTATATGTAGAACTCAATTGTCTTACTTAAAATAAAAGTAAAAACTCATAAAAGTTTTTCTCAACGATTTAGTACCTATTGCGTAGATGCCGAGGTATTAGATATAAGTCTGACTTACTCCGGTAACTTGGGCGTAGATGGATGGAATTACACCACTGGATAAAGAAAAAAATGGCATTCTTGCAATCCAGTGCTCGGTGTAGATAAAAGGGAATTACATTACTCCCAATTTAAGTTGATCTAATGTAACAACATAGACACACGAAATTGGACAACTCCTATGCTAAAGTCAGTCCAGCGTACCAGCACAAACGGGTTGTCCTAGTTTAGGATAAACTAAGATGAGATTTTTTTATTTTATTTTATTTTTTTTATTTTTATTTTTTTAAAGTAAGATGGTCAACATTGCACCGTTGATTTGATTTGTGTTGGGTTAGAGGGTCAGGTTTCTTCGATCTTTCTTCTATTTAAAAAATTTTGATGTGGTATTTGGAGAGAGTTCTTCATAGCCACTCACATTTTTTAACATGGTAATAACCACCTGGGCTTGAAGAAAATTGTGATCTATCAAACAATGCTATATATGTCAGTCGTTGTTGTGGGTTGGCCATTGGTGGCATGCACATCATGCTCTTGTTATGTGGACAAGAGTTTCTCTTGATATGCTGCATGTTGGTGATAGCTATCACTTTCTCCACATGAACATGTGTAATGCATTATGAAGCTCGACCAACTTAGCATGGTTGTTACTCTACTACTTAAACGTTTTTAGCCATAAGGGCTTCTACAAGATGCTAAGATGCTTCAGTTAAATTCTTCAATTGTTGTGATCATATTTCGGTCAATACCTGTTTTCATTCACGAGGCCACTATGGTGAATAGCTGGCTCTGTTACATGAGCAAAATATGTGACATGTGTTTCATTGTCGTAACCAGTTAGACTTACCCCTTTAAACAACTTACGACTTTATAAATTATGATAAGATTTGTTTCTCTTATTGAAATTGCATTATCACATGCCATTTGAGTTGCTAGAACTAAGGTAGTTAAGTCAGGCGTAAAGACTTAAACTCACACATGTAAGATGGTACAGATCAAGGTACATGCTATGTTTCCTCTTCTTCCTTGACACATTGTGCCACCTAAGGTGATATTTATTTTATATCCACTCATTCCAATCCATTTACTTAGCCAGCTCATTTTAGGACATGAACTTAAGTACCAGGGAGATCCAAAACTGAAGTGGGCCACACCACAAGAACCATCAGGAATTGCACATCCAAACCTTCTGGGAGGGGACAAAAGTTTTGGATCAGACTAATATTTGTGTTTTCGATTTATCTAGGTCGGAATCACCTTATGAACGTTAGATGGCACGTTAACATCATTGTTGGCCACACAATGCTGAGCGTTTTTCATCCTCACTATTCCCTCCCTCGTGTGGTTGACTTGAGCTTTGGATCTCTTGTTTTTGGGCTCAAGTACTAAGATGAGCTAGCAAAACATATAGAGGGAGCGGATAACACAAACATCACGGTGGGCCTTGTTATGGGTAAAAATAGACTGGCTAAATAGAAGATGTCAACTCAGACATCTCTGCGAGACACGAACGCCAGTCATGACCAATAAGCTCCTTAGTGGCCAAGGAAGAGAAGTCGGTCACCTACAACATATGAAGGTAGGTCGACAAGTTGACCATCTACCCAATAATAAGGGGAGACTCGAAGCTCATTCGAGTATCCAGGTCGACCAAGACCACCTCAGACTCTTAAGGCAGATCAGCCATCTATCTAATGATAATGAGAGGTTCGAAGCTCATTCGAGTATCCAGGTCGGCCAAGACCACCTCAGACTCTTGAGGTAGGTTGGTAGGTGAGCCATCTACCTAATGATAAGGGGAGGCTTGAAGCTCATCAAAGTATCCAGGTCGGCTAAGACCACCTCGGACTCTTGAGGCAGGTCGGCCATCTACCCAACAATAAGGGGAGGCTCAAAGCTCATCCGAGTATCTAGGTCGGTCAAGACCATCTCGAACTTTTGAGGCAGGTTAACAGGTTGGCCATCTACCCAATGATAAGGGGAGGTTCGAAGCACATCCGAGTATCCAGGTTAGCTAAGACCATCTTGGACTCTTGAGATAGGTCGGTAGGTTGGCCATCTACCCAACAATAAGTGGAGGCTCGAATTTCATTCGAGTATCCAAGTTGGCCAAGACCACCTCAGACTCTTGACCTTGACCCCCACAACATATGCCATATGAATTCTACTAAAGAAAGGAGGTCGGCCTCACTGCCCTAAACACGAAATATAAGGGCAAGTCAGCAATATACACGACATTGAGAGAAGGGTAAGGGTTCGCCAGAGAATCCAGGTCGGCAGATTACCCCTAGTCAGGTCGGCATACTACCCCTAGGTTAGGTCGGCCAAGACCATCTTGGCCTCCTACTTCACATCTTCGTTAATTTCGAATAATCAGATTTTATCTAAGAAATATCCGCCCGAGATCTTCTCCAAAGATTTTGGAGGATATCTGTGACACGCACGGGATCCCGAGATCTTCTCCAAAGATCTCAGAGGACATCAGCAACACACTAGGGGTCCTGAGATCTTCGCCAAGGATCTCGAGAGATTCCCCCACGCGTTTAGGATCTGAATCATTCTACATTACATCCTTACTAAATAAGGAGATCTCCTCTATGCCACCACCTCTCTTTAACTATAATAGGAGCATCTCTAATGGTGAAAGGCACGCACAATCTCTAGCCCTAAACCATCACTACTTGACTAGACCCAGGCTTCTGACTTTGGCATCGGAGGGCCCCCTACACTAGATAGGGTCTTCCTTGTCTATTCTTTGTGCAGGTACACAAAGGTCTAAAGAGGGCTAACCAGATTTCTGCATCAACAGTTTGATGCCGTCTATGGGAAACGACATCAAAGTCGTTCCTACTTTACCAGAAAATCATAATGGCGAACGGAAAGAAGAAAGCTCTAGCTGCCATTGTTGCAGCCATTCTAGCTCTTCTCGAATCATCTACTGCAATCATTCTAGCTCTTCCCGAATAATCTTCTGCAACTATCCCGGCTCTTCCCGAATCATCTGCTATGGCCATCCCAGCTCCTCCTGAATCATCAATCAAGCAGGGTGCCCGACCCTACTAGCAGCGGGCCAACTCTACTCTTGCAGCGCCTGCTCCTCGATCCTGCACTCGAGGCGGTCGATTAGTCTCATTAAATAACCGAGTCGAAGCACTAAATAAAAATATGGATCGACTCATGTAACTCCCAGAGAGACTGAATCCACCCCTCGGTCGTGATGCAGAGGAGGGTATTACCACTGTACCACCTCAAGCTGATCAACTTGCAGAGAAACAAGCAACCTCCTAAGCTACCAGCCCAGGCTCTTTCCCACACTTCGGGAGCAACCACACTGGCAAACTCCAACTTGCGCCCCGTGCCAGGGAGGAAGAGCTGTGTAAAACTCCTGAAGCGGTGGTCGAGAACAAGGGTCATTGGGAGGCAGAGCTCAAAAAAATTCGAGGGCAGATCAGTGATATCAGACAAGCCTATCGTGCCCGAGTGTCGACCTCAATAGAAGCTGAGCTGAGCAAAATAATCTGATGATCGAACTGAACCAATTAACTAAGCTCGAGAATAAGACTCATCGACCAACTCCGACCTCGACATCAAATACTGAAGGAGGTATTGACTAAAAGGCATGTGGGGCTCTTACCTCGCCCATGGAATGCTGACCACTTGAATATCTACTACTTCTAAGGACTCAAGAAGTCCTCCGACTAGGAGTGCGTTGACTGACCGACCCACTCGATAAGGGTGACCTCCCTTTCTAAAAGGAAGAAAAGTGCTCGCGACACTATCATCATGCTTTCTACTGTTTGAAGATTTCTATAATAAAATAACTTCTCTAGCTCAGGAGAAGAGAACTTTTTTCAAAAATTCGACTATTAGAGGTGAAAAATCGACTATGAGGACTTCCCTTAGTGCAACGGAAAAAAGTCATCTATCATGAATTCTATTATGGAAGAGCTTCCCCAGACTGGGAAGAAAATCTCTTTTTCTACAATCTGAGCTACATGAATTACTGATGACTTCCCTTAGTGCAAGAGAAAAACAGTACTCACCAATTGTCTAACCCTTAAAGAAGAGGTTGGATCACTAATTGGTAATGCTACTCGGATTATATGATCTACAATAAGGATCTTTTAGTGCAAGGGAAAATAATCATCCTAAGTAAACTGTCCGTCCCCTCATGAAAGGGTTATTGCAACTAACCTATCTATTCGACAAAAGCAAAATTCCCATAGTAGAAGGAAGAGCTCAAGAGCTCACCCCAATGCTCCTACTCGGCTAAAATGTCTAACCTTACTAAAACCAACGTACTTTCCAATCCCGTTGCGTGAGCTCGAATGTAGGGGGACTTATATAATGGGTAAAAATGGAATGGCCAAATAGAAGAAGTCATCTCGAACATCTCTGCGAGACACCAGCGTCGGTTATGACCAATAAGCTCCTTAATGGCCAAGGAAGAAAGGTCGGTCACCTACTATATATGAAGGCTGGTCGGCCATTTACCCAATGATAAGGGGAGGTTCGAAGTTCATTCGAGTATCCAGGTCGGCCAAGACCACCTGAGACTCTTGACCTCGACCCCCCACAACATATGTCATCCGATTTCTACTGAGGAAAGGAGCTCGGCCTCACTGCCCTAAACACGAAATATAAGGACAAATCGACAATATACACGGCACTGAGAGAAATGTAAGAGCTCGTCAGAGAATCCATGTCAATAGACTACCCCCAAGTCAGGTCGGTAAACTAACCCTAGGTCAGGTCGGCATACTATCCCTAGGTCAGGTCAGCCAAGACCACCTCAGCCTCTTACTACACCTTTCTGCTGATTCTGAATAATCGGATCTTATCTAAGAAAGATCCACCTAAGATCTTCTCCAAAGATCTTGAAGGATATCCGTGACATGTTCGAGATTCCAAAATCTTTTCTAAAGATCTCAGAGGACATCCTGACACACTCGGGATCCCGAGATCTTAGCCAAGAATCTCAGTAAATTCCCCCACGCGTTTGGGATACGAATCTCTCTATATTACGTCTCTACTAAATTGGGAGATCTCCTCTACACCATCACTTCTCCTTAACTATAAATAGGAGCATCTCTAATAGTGAAGGATACGATAGTGAAAGGTACGTACAATCTCTAGCCCTAAACCATCACTACTTGACTAGACTCAGGTTCCTGACTTTGGGTATACTTATCTTCACAGCGGAGTCACATTTCACTAATCTGTATACAACATGCATGCAAGGTGTTAGGATCTATGGAGCCTATCAAAGGTGTACTATTCATCCAGTCAACTCAGCTGCAAGTCAAGCTCTACTCTGAGTTTGTTGAGGTTGTAGGGGGTAGCGCTCACTTGCTTTGGGACCGTAGGTATACCCCCGTATAGAGGGAAATTTTATAATTTTACATAATACTTTATGTATTATGTAAACGGTAGTTTACTTGGGGTAACATGTATTTTGTCTAAGAGAGAGAGAGTTATTATTGTCCTAAGAGTTGCTTTTTTTTTTCCCGCGTAAATTGATATGAATACGTGATGTATCGTGAAAGAATGATGTAAATCTATGTATCATAGTTTATATCTCTTTTTATTTTCTTTTGAGAATAATTACTCATTTCAAGGTTTGTACGTGTCCCTGGTGTGAGGCAAGAAAGACTTTTTTTCTTAACATAAGGTTCATACATGTGTTATCCAGGAGGCAAGAAAACTTTTTTCTTTTTTTCTTTTTTTGCTTTTTTCTTAACAAAAGATTCATACATGTGCCGAGTGCATGATTAGTGATGATAATCATGATCTAAAATTAGAAAAGAAAGCGGATAAAATCAAAGAAGTAAGACAAAATCATGTGAATGCCACGTTATAGTGTTCTTTCCTAAAAACCAGCTTGAGAAGAACGGTCGTCCGGGCACACCTGCCAAGCTTGTGAAATGTCTAAAACAACCCTTGTTCCTTAATTTTTTAACGGATACTAATCGCATGTTTTGACGATACAGTGGGCGTCACCACGCACATGCAAACTTAGGTATTCCACGGTCTATTATAACTTGAGAAACAGATGGATGGCTCAAAAGTTCGTTCGCAGCAGGACCACATGCGGTTACAGACGCCCCACCTGATAAGCAGACTGGCCTGATTATTGAGCCAGAGCATCAACAGCCACATAATAAACAGCTTGGATCTAGTATAAATGTGCCAGTTTGGCACGTGTGGTGAGGTGTGGCGAATTATAGAGGTGTAACTTGGGTCGGGTTAACCCGGACCTGACTCCTCGTGAGGTGAGGTTCGGCTGGGTTGGTTTGGGTTAATGACAAGTTGGGCTTGGCAGTAATTCTCAACCGGATGTCCCAGGTCTGGGTTTGGGTTAGATCGGGTCGGGTTGGGGCCTTGGCCTGACTCTCTTGAGGTCAGGTTAGGCTTGGGTTAACTCATAACAATAGACTGGGTAGCTTGCTTCACACAACAAGCCGGACTCAGCTTTGATCTGGGCTTGAACCTTACATGCATGATCCGATTAATTTTCATGTTGGGCTTGGGCTCAAGTCATTTTCGCCCGACCTAATCCGGTCTGACCTGAATTTTTTATATATGTGTGTTATATCCTATAAATTTGCCACTCTGATCCTTAGGCAGCTATCTATCTTGAATGTGGACTGCTGGTTTCATTTCTCTAAAATGTTTACTTGTTTATGTATGTGTGGACTATTTGATAATTTAATGGATAAGAAAAAGTCAAAGCGGACATATGGATTTTATTAATATTCGGGTTGGTTTGGGCTGAGTACAGGTCCAACCAATTTCAGGTTGAGGTTAGGCCTGTTTGCTATGCCATGCTAGGTGCGACCAGGCTTAGGCCTTGGGTCTTAAGTGTTGGGCTGAGCCAGGCGTAGCCTAGGCCAGCCCAAACTCACCCCATTGCCACCTCTACTCTCAAGCCAACCTAGCCTGTGCCAGTTGCAACTATAGAAGATATGGGTTACTTGGGAATTGAAGTCTACTGTTTAAATTGGGTGCTATTTGGCACCCCTGCAAATTTTGGATTTCACTCTCACCCGGAATTTCAATTCAGGATATATACCCATTCTCTTGAAAACTCTTTGAGAACTCATTTTTGATGATATGATCCCAAAATTTGAACCATGTACCTGATGTAGCACCCCATAAAATTCTTAGGGGGCGTTTGGCACATGGGTTTAAAGGGGATTAGGTGGGAATAGGTTTTAAGATCCCCTGGATCATTGCAACATCTTGTTTGGGACTCACATTAGGTATGGGTTTTGAAGCCCTTCTTGGAATCGGTGCTTAGGCAAGGGATTTTTGCAATCCTGTTTTGGATTTTGTGTGGGCGTTACTATACCCATTGATTTTTGTGGTGTGGTGCATATAAACTCTAAATCTATTTCATTTTTTGAGTCCCTCCCATAAAATGATGTTGCAAAATGAATGGATGGTGTGGATATAACAAATACATTATAATGGCTCTGCATAACTGGGTGACGTCGACGCACCACGTGCGGGTGTGGTTTGTGGCAATTCGAAACGGATGTGGTTTGGCTAGTGTCGGGTGGCTAGTGGTCGGTGCTATGTGGAACCTATCATGATGTATATGTTTTATCCACACCGTCCATCCATTTTGAAATATAATTTTAGGGCTTGATCCCAAAAATGAGGTAGATATAAATCTCAGGTGGACCACACCATGTGAAAACAGTAGTAATTGAATTCCACCATTAAAAACCTCCTAGGGCTAACTATAATGGTTATTTGACATCTAACCTGTTGATTAGGTCACAAAGACTTGGATGAAGGGAATATATATATATATATATATATATATATATATGAGCTTGATCCAAAACTTTTGTGGCCACCGAGAAGTTTTTAATGGTGGGCGTTCAATTAATAATGTACATTGCACTTGAGATTTGGATCAAGTTCATTTTTAGGCTCACACCATAAACTGATCCGATAGTGGCAGAGTGAATAGCCAATCCGTAAAATTAGGATTTACATTTTCATATCTTCTCTTTCAAACATGAAGTGGGATGGCCTTCAAGCCATGGGATTACACTACAATCCCTGAAATCATATAATTATTACATTTTGCTAATTTCATTGCACTTAAACCCATCTAATCCCATGCACCAAACGCTCCCTCATGGCCTAACTTTTACTCTAATCTAAAGCTCTGTAAGCCATGGTAAAAGGTAATAGTTTTCTTCCTTAACTTACATCTCTCTTTCATTATTGCCCGCCAAAGTTTTGAATTAGGGTAAAAGTTAGACCCAAAGGAATTCATGGGGTGCTACATCATGTGGACAATTTTGTGTTACGATTTGCATAGTAGCAGCATGCATGATTAGTAATAATGATCATGATCTAGAATTAGAAAAGAAAGCAGATAAAATCAAAGAAGTCGAGACAAAATCATGTGAATGCCACGTTCAGTGTTCGTTTCCAAAAACCAGCTAGAGAAGGACGGACGTGCCGGCACACCTGCCAGGCTTGTGAAATGTCTACAATGACCCTTGTTTTTTATTTTTTAGGTATACTAATCGCACGTGCGATGCACATGCAAACTTGGGATTTAACTGTCGAAAGAAAATTCTGTGTCCCAAAATAAGCTGGCCATCACTTGGCCGAAAGAGATGGATGGCTCAAAAGTTCGTTTGCAGAAGGTCCACATGCGGTTACAAGTACGCCCCACCTGATAAGTAGACTGGCCTGATTGTTGGGCTGGAGCATCAACAGCCACATAATGAACAGCTTGGATCTCGTATAAATGTGTCAGTTTGGCACGTGTGGTGAGGTGTGCCGGATTGTAGAGGTGTCACTTGGGTTGGGTTTAAGCCGGACCTGACGCCCAACAAAAACTCTTGGTTAGGTTCGGCTGGGTTGGGTTGGGTTAGGTTTGATGAAAAGTTGGGCTTGGCAAAAATTCTCGACCCGATGCCTCAGGTCTGAGTTGGGTCGGGTTGGGTTGGGTTGGGTTGCGGCTTCAGCCTGACTCCTCTTGAGGTCAGGTTGGGCTTGGGTTAACTATCAAGTAAAGATAGCAATGGACTGAGTAGCCTGCTTGACCCAACAAGCCCGATCTAGCTTTGGTCCAGGCTTAAACCTTACATGCATGGCGTGATTGATTTTCATGTTGGGCTTGGGCTTAAGTCATTTTTGTCCGACCCAATCTGGTCTGACCGATTTTTATTTATTTTTATTTTTTTACACAGGTGTTATATCCTATAAATTTGCCACTCTGATCCTTATGCAGCTATCTTGAATGTGGACCATTGGTTTCGTTTCCTTGAAATGTTTACTTGTTTGTGTATGTGTGGCCTACATGATAAATGGATGGATAAGCAAAATTCAAAGGAAAAATAGGAATTTTATTAATATTTGAGTCAGTTTGGGCTGAGCACGGTCCAACCAATTTTCAGGTTAGGCTTAGGCCTGTTTGCTATGCCCATGCGAGGTGCAGACCAGGCTTGGCCCTTGGTTCTTAAGTGTTGGGCTGAGACAGGCTTAGACTAGGCCAGCCCAAAATCACCTCATTGCCAACCCGACCTGTCCCAGATGCGAAGATATGGGCTATACATGTGCATGATGGTAGCAAACTTCATAAGTTATATCCACGAGTGCCCATATTGAGGGTCCTATGTGCCAAAGGGGCACCGGCATAAGACCTGATGTAGAGTGGGTCGTGGACAGTTTCATGGCTAAGATGGATCAGAAAAGGCTTGGTCAACAACAAAAGTGATACGGACCGTCAGACCTTAGATCGGGCGTATCTCACAATCCGGAATGAGTTATCATGCATAAAATATATGATTTTGAGGTAGGACAATCTACTTTAGCCAACTAACTTGGCAAGATCCAGGTTGCCCACACGCAGGATTTGCGAAATTCCATCATATCGGACGTCGAATTCCATATTTAATTCCATTTTTACTATAGATAGTGTATTTTAGTTTGATTATAACTCTTCATCCGATGGGCATTAAGAGTTGTGTCCAACATGAAAAGTGCTTAGAATAATTAGGAGAATAACGTGGTTAAGACGCATAGGAAACTTACTTTAAAAAGTAAATTTACTATTTATAATAAGTTGCGAATTATACGAGTTTTATTTGTAGTTTGCTTCTAATTTCTCTCTCATTGTTTGATATCTATATTTGAAGGGTTGTGAACTCGTTTATTTCATTGATTAATCAATTTTGAATTTATTAGAATTTATTTATATTTTCTTCCTTTCTTTCTTCGTAGATTTGAAAAATCTTTGTGAGGAGTCTAGAGAAGCTCCGTGCATTCAGAGTAGTTATCCTTGAGGAAGACACTGATTGACCTCATCACGTTCATCCTTACATCAAGACCTAAGCTGTCCATCATATTATAACCCTCTTGCTAATGCCTTCAATAAAAACAGGGGGGGATTATCAACTATTAAGTTGTGCTACCGTTTTCAAAATAAATGGATGGCCAAAATAAAATTAGCCAAAAATTTTAAGTAATCTCTTGTTTCTAAAATCGTCTCCATTTCATGAGGTGATTTCCAGAGTTTTTGGGACATGATTATTTATATACATCATAGTTCTAAGACTTAAATAATTAATCGCCTCAAAACTCTGCGCAGTCAACGTCATTCAACGAGTTTCTAGCCAAATCCCTTGGAAGACGGGTGGGGTCAGATTTGGCCTAAGCCCTGGCCCTAGTCCTAGTCCTGTAGGCCCTGGCCGTAGCTCTAATTGGGATAGAAAAGCCCTACAAGGCTCTCCTGGTAAAGGAAATGAATGAAGTAATCAAGTGATTGATACTGGTCAAGGAAATTTTTTTTGTTTTGGAGCAACTTCCTTCATCCAAAATTTTCACTTTCAACCAGAGTTCCAATTCAGTGTCTATATATATATATATATATATATATATATATATATATATATATATATATATATATATATATGAGGTCGACCTCATGGTTCCCATGAGGTTGAGCTGTGTGGGCCCCACCGTGATGTGTGTTGAACATCTACCCCATTAGTCATATGCACCATTCCATGGTGGGCCGCAAGCTTAAACCTCAAGCCAATACATGACTTGGGTGGGCCACACCACATACAACAGTTGAGAGGGGTTATCCTCCCATTAAAACATTCATAATCAGTTATTGGACCCATCAAGATGTGTTTCACAAATTCATCCCATCCATTGTGTGTGTTACACTTGTATGAGAGGTGACCAATTTCTGCCGCATCAAAAACTTATGTGAGCCCCACGAAGTGATTTTATATGTTTTAGTAATGTCCTCACATGGTTTTAGATGGCATGGCCCACCTGAATTCAGTATAGGGCTGATTTTTGAGATATAATATAAACTAAAGGGGACCCATTAAATGCAATGTGTTGATATTCGACACATCATGGTAGGGCCCACACAGCTCGACCTCTTGAGGTCTATACACACACACACACACACACACACACAACACACACACACACACACACACACACACCAGGTATCATAAGCACCCTCTTCTGCGGTCCTTAACGTATTCATAGTCATTCGTGCTCTGGGATATTTTTATTTGTATTTGCATCATCTTGATGGGATACTATAAAAATAAAAAAATGTATGTCATAGAAAAAATTAGCAACCATTCAAAAAATTTAAGAGATTCTGTTTCACTGATGAAATTAATGAACTCATTTTTGTACTTCACTTAATGCTTGAAATTGCTTTATTTTTTTTTCTCAAGTCAATTTTAGGACGGCTTAATACAATGATTTTATTATATGTTTTACATGTATCTTATGTTAAAATATTTAAGACAATTTACCTAATAATATTCGTTAGCATATGAACATCCACACAATAATTCAAAAAATCCCCATAGTCAAAATCAAGGTTGCTAGACATAATTCCTATATTTCAAAATTTTCAAAATCCAAGACATTAAATACAATTTAAATATAGGCTCACAAACAGCACCTTAAATTACACATGTATATTGAACTGATCAAAATTGTATTTAAACTGTCCATTCTTTTTTTACAATGGCAACACACTTAAATGATTTGACCACACCAACAGACCCGGATAAGCCACTCATCATTGGTCTTGGTCTGGTTTGGCTTGAATATTGGACTCGATCACCCATGCCGGCCCATTTGATTCGGTCCATTGCCACCCAAGTGGGGAACTGATTGGGTGAAGACATGAGCGTTTTATTTCAGAAAAAAAAAATAAAAAATGCGAAAGTGAGCTACCAACCAACCACACAATGCATTTTCACTTTATAAAAGCTATTTTATTATTGTACCTTTTTAGAGTTTGAAATTTTTCTCCAAATAAATACTTTAAATTTTATTATTAAAATATTAGGTCGACATGGTAGTTATATACCACACCTACTGGACACAAGATCTGGTGACATGTTGGGCTAAAGTCACCAGCGATTGTCTTCCACTATGAAAAAGGGCTTAGGCCTTTTATTTCTCAAAGCACCGCGCGTATTTTTTAACCAAGCGTCATGTGGGGCAAACGAGCTTTAGATTCACCCATCCATCAGTTGTGCCAGTTCATTTTCATCTAGGAGCCTTCAAAAAATAAAAATCAGGCCAACCCCAAATCAAGTGGGCCACACCAAACTGAACAATGTAAAACCATGCCTAAAACCTTTAAAGATTCATGTGGTTCACCACCTAAATTCTGAAATGGCATGATATTTTGGGCATCCCTTTATCAAAGTTGCTAGTCCAGATGAATGGATTGGATGGTATATATGCACCACAGTTGCCACACACACGATGTTGAAGGTTTTAGTGGCAGTGGTCCGCATCTTGTTTGTTCCTTGTGGTGTGCTCCCCTTAGCCTTGTATTTGAATTTTGGTCTAAGAGCCAAATACTAGGTGAACACTAAGTGGCACAGCTGACAAATAGGGTAGATCTCATGCACATAGAGTCATTTGGGTTTTATCCCTAAGTAGATTTGAGGTTTGTTGGGACTTTAAAGAGGATCCCTTTTAAAATAATTATTTTTTTAGACTTAAAATACCTTTTGTAGTTTTTTTTTTTGGATGAAAATGCCCCCTAGAAAGCTCTTCGATATATGTGTATAAGAGATTGTTTGTCGGGACCCAAACCTTCGTTTATGGTTCACGCATGAAACCATTCAAACCGTTCCGAAGGTCCCACAAATCTTAATGGTGGGAATACGGAAATTTTAGCTTAATCTAGACCCTCCCTAGCCAAGGATGTCATTCAATGTATACTGTTTTTTATAGTTTAGGCCACCTATAAGTTAGATTTATCTCATTTTTGGCCTATGCCCTAACTTTAAAAATAACATTTTTAAAAGGGATGTTCTTTTGGAGTCACAGCAGACCTCGGATTCCTTTGGGTGAGAGTCCTTATTACGAACACCCACTTTTGACTAGTCACGACTGTTAAGTTTTCTGACATATTTGAATAAGCTAATAATGTTACCTTTACTTTAAAACCTCTCCACTAAAAAGAAGAAAAAATCTTAATTAAAATTTTGTACTATGTTCCATGTCATGAGAATTTAGGAATTTATTTTCCCAGTGAAGGAGAGTTTTATGGTATATTTCACATAAAAAATTTTGTTATCTTCTAACCATTTCTAATTGAGGTTATGAAAAAATAGCGAAATGTGGGAGCTAACAATGTGATTGTTTACGATTCATATGTTTTTATGTGGCTATTTATAAATACTTTATTATTGATGTGGAAATTTATAAAACTCCTTAACTAAAGGATTAAGTAAATAAAATTGTTGTTTTTAATGTCTTAAATTGAGATACATGATCTTCTCGGTTAACATCCAAATCCAAGGGCAAGAGCAAGAGCAAGTTAAAGTGCTGGAACTATAGGATGACAGGACACATGAAAATGAATTATACAAATCCTACGTCGAAGAAAGAAAATTCAGAATCTTCTACTAGGGAAGCTAACACCGCCACGTCTGATAAAGAGGCAAGTAGAGGTAATGTGTTATCAGTGTCTATGATCAAACACTTGTACGATGATTATAGAGACGAGTGGATCCTTGACACAGGGGCTTCGTATCACATGACTCCACATCAGAGTTAATTCTTCAATTACAAGGAGTGTGATGGTGGACATGTGTTTATGAGAAATGATAATACTTGTAACGTTGTAGCTATTGATACAATGCACATCAAGATGTTTGATGGGATGGAGCGTATCCTGACTGAGATCAGGCATGTTCCTAATATGAAAAAGAGTTTGATTTCTCTCGGTACACTCGAGGCTATAGGGTGCAAGTTCATCGACTTTAATGGTGTCCTTAAAGTTTCAAAAGGGGTACTCGTAGTTATGAGAGTGCAAAGGCATGGTAATCTTTACAGGTTGATCGGAAGCACTTCAATAGGTCGCAACAGCTATTGCAGGTTCCACGTTTGCATGTATGTGGCATGCTTGTCTGGGCCACACGAGCAAGCAAGGCATGAAGGTGTTGAGGAAGGAGGCGTAACTCCGGAGAAGATTTACACTAGCGTGAATCCAGCAGACATGCTCACCAAGGTGGTTCTTACAGAAGAGTTCAAGTTATGTGCAACTTTTTTGGACTTAACGAAGGTATAAAGGAAGGACGAAGTGTGCACGAGAAGCAATGATGGAGCTATGAGCAAGGAAGATATAAGAGAAGATGACAATAAGCTATATGTTTGAAGATTGAAGACATGGTGGAGATTTTTTATTTATGTCTTAAATCAAGTCAGAAACAAGACCTGTCGATGCCATCGACAAACTGTTCAATGCCACCTTCGATGACATCGAACAATGCTTGATCCCATCGAGATTTTCTGAATTTTTTCCAGTTGGTCGCTGAAGTAACTATGTGTTTTTTTGATGCCATCGATGAGTGTTCAATGATATAGAAGATTAGTTCAATACCATTGAAAGATGGCTCGATGTAATCGAAGACAATCAGATTTCCATGTCTTATCTTTGGACTGTTTAGGCTTTACTTCGATGTCATCGAAGGATGAGTTTCGATGACATCAAAGTGTGTTCAATGACATCGACATGTCTTTGATGCCATCGAAGGATAAGTTTTGATGACATCAAAGTGTGTTTGATAACATCGATCGGATCGCGTAGATTTACATAGAGTTGCAATTTTGCGGGATTTATTTCTGATTTCATTTGGGATTCATCCATAGCATATATATATATATATGGGTGTAAACAGGATTGTAAGGGTGTTCTAGGGTTTCTAATTCGTCCAAAGGGTTTCAAGGGTGTAGCAAAGGTTTGATTCGAGGTTGTTTGAATCGGGTAAGCTCTCTTCACTTATAATTTCTGCTTTCATAGTGCTATCTGTCACTTTGTGCCGTGGTTTTTTCCCACAAAGGTTTTTCCACGTTAAATCGATGTGTTCTTTTTGTGCTTGCTTGGTGCAATTACATTACTTTTTTAGATTCATCTATGTATGCTTCTGCGACCTCTCTAACAAAAATCACACAATAAAGTACTTGATTCGATCTTTAGTTGGATATGAGTTTGCGGTATACGCTTCGATTATTAAATGAGCTCAAATTTTGGATACAAATGCAATTTTGATCAAATTTTTAGAATAGCACAATCTTCAGTGGTTTTGGGGGCATGGCCCATCCATCAACCATTACCATGATTCAGATTCCCAAGCACAATGTCATGCATGGGAAATAGAGTGAAGAATAGTCATCTATATGTCTTTTGGAGAATGTTCCTAAAACAACTATTGTATGAAGTGCTTATAACACTACAACTTTGTGGGGTCTTCCTTTTTGTGTTTATAACATCCACTCCATCCATCAGGCAAGCCCCCTTATTTTCACCCTATATGCCAAAAGATCAGACCAAATATTGAAAAATCGGGCAAGGCACATCATTAGGAACAATGTAAAATCATGCCTGAAACCTTTATGATGTGGCTAAGATGAGTTCTAGATCATGAAAATCTTGGAATCTCCCTATCCTGCTTAGGCTCACCTGACTCAAGGGTTAGTTAGCATATAAACTCTATGACGAGCCCCCATAGAGCATCTGAAAATTTTCCACAGTGCATGTTTCCATATGGTTGCTTCCTTATGTGTTACTCACCTTAGTTGTGCTAATGTTTTGGTCCAATGGCCTAACATCGAGGTTCGCACATAATGGACTTACTACATGTCACTTACACAACAGGGTGACCCTCATAGATTTGTGGTATTGTAGACAGGTGTTGTTAAAGATCACAGTCCTCATTTCTACAATTGGTAATTAAGTTGTTAGGTTTTTTTTTTTTCAACTTCATCAGAATTTAAAAGGTTTTTCTTAGTTTGAATCTATATATAAGAAGGAATTAGGGTTTTAAGTGAGACATTAATTATAGTAAACCACCTTATAGACATCGGTGTATGTTCCATTACATCAAAAGTCTATAACCGTGCCTTCACCATATACCTTAACTTACTGAATCCCTTCACTCATCATAACCGCCCAAGGCACATGTACCTTAACTTACTGAATCCCTTCACTCGTCATAACCACCATCTTTAGCCAGTATCTCATGCCAGCTTAAGGTATGGATCATCATATCTCAACCACTAGTTGCTTACCAACCTTAGTTTAAATAAATCAACAATTAAAAGTAAAAGATTACTGTTGAAAACTTTCAATTACTGAATATTAAACTTTTAATGCATGGGTCAAATTTTAAAAAACTTGAACAACTCGGGCTATAAGATCACCCTGCTAATGTTCCAAGTAATTAAGTGGTTATTTTGTGGAATCATGTGAGCTTCAACGGACCTTAATATATGCGTCTAGTTACACCTACTTTTATTAGTTATGAGATGACCCGTAAAGTGGGTCAAAGTATATGTTATTAAGACCTCTCGGTTATATATCCTCATGTTTATGAATAGTCAAAGTTAGTGCATCCACAAGTTAGTCTAGGCTAGGCGTAATGGGTCTTTTAGTCTAGAGATTTGTCTTCGATCTTACCAATGTAAGTAACTAACAGGTCCACCTAGAAGTCTATATCAACGACACACTGGCACTTTTATACAGGGCAGGGCCAAGGTGTATCGATTTGTCATTGTACCTAATGATAGAGACCTTGCATCCTGATTCATTTTCAATCCCCTCATATAGGATGATTAGGATAAGAATAACATAGGTTTGTCTTACAACCTGCTAAGTGATCATGGCTAAACAAGGCACTAAAATCCATGGCCTACAACACTAGCTAATGTTGGTTGTGTCCAATCTTCTCAGGAGTATAAAGGAGTCCCTCTCTTTAATCCATTCACACAATATGATTTGATGTTCCACACACATTAATGAAGCCACACATTAATGAAGCTGATAAATCAATGCATCATAGATTAAATCCGGGCATACCATTGTTTATTAGGGCACAACCCAAGATAAGGTGGGCCCCACCACACAAGTGAAATGCCGAATCAATCAGGTTGCCCATTTAGAGGGTGAGCCACCCTATAACAAACACAATGTATTGTTGTGAAAAGCTTGTTGTATCTCTCAGCGAGGTCCATCTAGCTACATGGCACATGTTTCAAACAAGTCGGTACATGCGCACAACTCTGCATGTAGTGGAGAAGTCTTAAAACAACTTGTCAAGTATAGAAGCAACCTCAAAAGAAATCAAACAATGCATTAGAAAATGAAAATTCAAAAAATGATAAAGAGGGGACGAATTTTACACGAAAAATCCTTGTGAGAAGAAACCATACAGAAGAAACCATACACCAAGTGACAAAATACCCACTATAATTACAAGAGGTTGAACAACTTATAGATCTGAAAACCCTAACCTCAAAATCCTTTACTCTTAAGCTCGCACAATCTCCTTCATGCCTTAATCGCGTAATTAACATGGTATTTATACACCCCATATACAATTAGAAACAAATCGTGTACTTGCATGGAAACTGCACAAACTATCAATTGGACTGCCAATCAAACAACTCTAATTAATCGACATACCAACAATCGAATAGACACCCCTGTTGATTGAATCGACAACGGCCAAAATTATAGTTTGAATTTTTTGAGATTTTCTCCATCAAAATAACCAATCTATTAATCGAGTCGAAAAGAAGAATTTTCAAAATTTTCTCAATCCATCAACCAATCTGTCAATCAAATTGAAAATCCTAATTCAGCAACAAATTATAGGTACTTGTTCAAAAGTAACCAACAACTTATGTTGAATATTGTACAAATATGACTCACTTGATGACCAATGAAATTTGTCCAGAATGTTCACCTAGCCCCGCCTGATGAAAATTTCAGATGACCCATGTGCCATGGTGCAATATATTTGATACATCGCCTCTTCAATCCAGCACCGTAGAGATTGCCTTACGCCTATTGGTAGGCTGCTAAAAATCAATTCATCTTATGCATTGTTATAGGAAATCCAGCTCAACGAGTAAAGTCCATTACCCACCTCGGAGCTCAGAGGAGAGATTTCGGAGGTGTATGGCGAGCAAGTGGGACCGAGTCTACCCTCGGCCGGGCCGAAGCCTATCTCAGCTCAAGTCCACCGAAATGAAAGAGATCGAATACAAATATAGATATATATATATATATATATATATATATATATACATGTCCAAAGGAATACATGGGTCGCATAAGATGCTACCCGACAAAATCGCAAAAAGAATAGTAACTCCAAAAAGGAATAAAATTGAGCCCCTGCTCAGCGATCCAAATCCGCCTACTAGGCCGACGGAGAACCGTCCATCAACCGGAAATAGGATAGCTCGTCCTCCTCGAAGCTCGTCTCACCAGGCTCCTCAAGCCCGAGTCACCTGCATCTATGAATGAGTCTGGTTGGTGTTTTAAAACACCGTCCCGAGTGGGAGTGAGTGATCAACTCGGTGGGTGGTATTAATCTCAAGTTATCACAGGCATCAATTATAATATGATCTTAATGAAAAGCAGACAATCACATACGTCTAAGTAATCTTATTAATGCGCATGTATGCAGCATGACATGATGCATGCCCTCACCATAACGCTCCCTCGTGCGACACCATCTAACGATCGCCAATGCCAACACTCTCTCAGTGCGACCTCGACTGCCGAGTCGCCACCCTAACTAGTGCGATGCAATGCGATCGTGTTAGCCGTGTGATTAGTTAGGTCCATTCATCCAGCAGATTTAGAAATTTGGTACACCCCACGTATCAATGCCCTAAACGGGTTGCGAGGCCAAGACCCCCCAATGCGTGAGGCCGAGACCCCGCGGTCCGTGATCCCGTCGGGTTCCTCATCCCCGACTTCAAGCACATGAGGAGTGTCATGAGAAAGGGATCGCTCGCGGTCACTACGGGGAGGCGCGGTACCCCAGCATAGGCCGACAGCTCGGACACAGTGTCCCATTCCACCATGCCCGGCTCACGAGGCTGTGGACCAATTTCAAGTGGGTTATTGATGGGCTACAACGGTTGTAGGGTGTTCCAGATTCCATACAAGTGTGAACAAGCAGGGTTAACAATCAAGGTTGGTCAGACAGTAGGCTAGACCTCACGAGTCAGGCGAGCGTGAGGCGTGTGACATCGGGCACGAGGGTCCCATGTAGTCGAACTACAGCCACCCGATCACACCCGCCCAAACCCACAAGTCCAACCATAGCGTAGTCCTACCGATGGGACTACCGTCTCTCCTCAAGTTCCTGACCAACCCAAGGGTAGGAATAGTGACTCATAGCATGCCAACAACCAATGCAACATCAAGCATATTCAACACCATGTTCTCATATTGTTCAACATACAATTCAAATTTCTCTAACAAGCAAGCTATTAACATTATGAATAAAGTGTACGTGTGTAGTGTGGGTTGGTGAGGAAGTTAACACTTCCTCCATGTTAAGAAATCATGTACACAAGAGTAATGAAATCATACGTAATAGAAGTAAACAACGTATAAAAATCAACATGGCATGAGCATATGATCATCCATACATCAAATCATGTGAGAAACATAAATGACATCATGAGAGAGAGTCAAACATATAAATTCATACCATTCCAACCAACATACAATTTTTAGGATTTTCCTAGGCTTTCAAATATAACATCCAAGCAATCAAAATCATTAATCTCATATTAAAATTGGTACTAGGCCACCTAAGAACAATAGTCCGCACCTATGGATCGTTGGAGACTTGGAAAACGACCTAGGAATGAGGCTTTTGGGGTCGGACGACCGGATTTCCTAAAACAACCATTTGCATGTTAGAAATCCATGAAATCCCTTCTCAATACATGGATTTCAAGAAAAAGGGGTGAGGGGTTTTACCTAGATGACCAACGGACGATTCTTGTGGTTGTAGTGTAGGGATTTCCTTGGAGAAGTGGTGGAGAGTTGCAAGGTTGAGCTCCCTTGGGCCCCACCATCAACAACACCCTCCTTCACTCTCTTCTTCCTCTCTCTTTCTCCTCCTTTCTCCTCTTATTTTTCTTTCTTCTCTCTTTCCTTCTCTAGGGCAAAATCGTATGGGGAGAGAGGGTGCCCAAATGAGGCCCTTTTATAATGCCAGATTTGGTGGAAATGGCCCCAAGTGTTGGGTTTTTACTATACTAGACCTATGGGAGGGTCTTTTCAAGATCTAGGGCCCACTATAGGGTATACATATTGATATACACCGTAGGATAGTTAGCCCTAATGATGATCTACGTATGAACATGATCGGCCCGCCATTTGGATGCGCCGATCGACAGATATGATTAGAAGTCTGTTCAACGGTCACCGATGGTCGATCGGGGCCGCGGCTATACGGATATGAGCAGGAAATATCCTTACTCCACGGGTAAAGTTTGGTCGCAAACCGACGGTCCGAAATCCTCGACTTTGCATAAGAGTGGACGACTCAATTCACTTAAGTTCCAACTCCTTCCTTTAGGGTATTTGCACTTCTCATGCACTCGTCCTTCAGCTCAAGTTGACCGGTTCTGGACCGTACCCAGGTCTGATTCCCGCGATGGACGTCAAGCCCAATGAGACGGACATTATTCTATAGTTTTGGAACTAGTGGTCCACCAACGAGCGGTCTAGAGCTTGTTTGGATAACCGAGGCAGTTCTGGTGGTCCTCTGGCCACGAAACTTATAGGATAGGTGCTCCACGGCCCAATGAAGGGTCATACAAAATTTGGAAACGATCGGATATAGGGTTTGGTCGTACGAGTCCGATTTGTGATCAACGGTCACCGTTCCCCGATCGGGTCCCAGAGTTTGTGGACGGGTGTAGAAAAATACATTAGACCTTCACCATAAATGTGGAAGAAATCCGACGGCTGGATAGCCCGGAATCTCGGTTTCATTTGCAAGTGCTAGATTTCGGTCCTAGCATTAGTGGGGTGCATTCAGTCAGTGCCAGATCCCGGGTGTTCATTGGGTTTGTGGTCCGTGATGATCCACAAGCCCAGTGAGTTCTATGGTTCCTTAAATTTTTAGATTTTTCGGACCTTCCTGCGTTGCGGAATAGCCCGCACGGGCTATTGCTAAGTGTAAGCGGCCATACGTCTTGGCGGCTAGCACTTGATCTTGCCATGACCCGTCTGGTCCACTCACGTGGCGCCGCTCCCTTCGTCCCGCTGCCTACAAAATGTAACCGTCACTACGTGTCCTCTACTGAGAGGACAGAAGCCGAAAAGATGCAGTCGTTGCACTGCATGCGAGATCGGAGATAAGCGAATCGTATTAATTACGCCCCGATCATCCCAATCAATAGTAGAGATACGAAGGTGTCGTCTCATTTCCTCAGGCATTTACTCTCTAAGTCCGAGCTTAAACTAAAACAGTAAAGGGCTTCTGTTATGAGAAATTCAACTCAACGAGTTAAGTCCGCTCCCCACCTCGGAAGTGTATGGCAAGCAAGTGGGGCTAAGTCTACCCTCGGTCCGAGCTAAAGCCTGTCTCGGCTCCTAGCCACTATCCTTAAACAACTCGACAAAAAGGTCAATCTGCACACTAGTCAAGGTCCGAGGTTCGGGGTCGGGACCTCTTTAGTTCGAGACCCAAAGAGCCGAGGCCGAGGCTAAATGTGGATGTTCTGGGCGCTGAACTAAGAAAATGCCTTACGCGGATACGACCGGATATCTCGCCCACAGATATGCTCCTCTAAGACACGATGCACTGCACAATCCCTAGATTACGACAAAAATCTCCACGATCACGGTATCCAACTAATTAAGTGAATCATGCCGAGATTAACGTACACAGACCATCCAATACGTAGGTATAAATACAAGAGAAAATATTGCTGTAAAAACGGAACATCCCACACCCTTTCTCTACAATCAACTTAGACCTAGATTTCATTGACCTGACTTAGGCATTGGAGGATCCCCCGGCTGAGCCAGGTCTCCTTTGCTCACCCCTTTGTGCAGGAATAGGGTTCGTCGAAGGTTCATGGCATTGAGTGGAGAGTGGTCCAAATTTTGACATCAACATTTTTTGACGCCGTCTGTGGGAACTGATGCATAAAGTCAGTTTCTTATTCTCAAGAACAATGGCAAGAGGAAAGAAGAAATCTGCAGCTGTGGAGCTGGAGCAGAATGATCAAACTCGGTCTTCTTCACTACTTCACACTGAGTCAGCTCCGAGACCATCTCAGCGTTCTCGCAATCGAGCGAGCAAGTATCGAGCCATGCAATGCGAAATACAAGCCATGCACGACGAGATTAACCAGATGAAAGAGCAACAGGAGCCGCAACCACGTCCTGTTCAGGAAACGATTGGACTAGTGATGGAAACCTTATCCATGCCATGAAGTATGAGACTCGAGGGGTCTCAACATCAATCCGCTCAAGTTCCAGTGTCAGCCCAGAACCCTTCCCCGACCTAGAACCGAGTTCTGGCTTAGAATATAGTGACCCGGGTTCCGACGAATGCCTCGGTCACCTCGGCCCTGACACCAACAAATCTCTGTCATGAGTTACAAAGGAGGAGGGGAAGAAGAACTCCCGAGGGAGAAGATACACTAGAGATAGTGGCGGAAAACAAAGATCCGTGGGAGACACGGTTTGCAGAGCTTAACGATAAAATTCTGATGATAGAAAAGAATCAACAACCGTCATCAGTCCCGACCGCCGTCCAGGCGATAATGGAAGAGACCGAACCTCCCTTCACCTCCACGATCATGAGTGAAGCGATGCCATAGAGGTTTCAGATACCTCCCGTCATCCAATAGTCTGGATCTGGCGACCCGTCTAAGTACGTAGAGGCTTATCACTCGTGGATGCAAATCCAAACAGCAATAGACATGATGATGTGTAGAGGATTTTTAATCACGCTCACCGGATCCGCTCAGAGTTGGTACTGTCAACTCAAACCCAACTCCATTAGTTCCTTTGCAGAACTCAACAGATTGCTCCTTACCCAATTCATACGTGGTAAGAAGAGCCAGAAGCCGAATACACATTTGTTCACCATCAAGCAAGGTCCTAAAGAATCACTAAAGGATTACATCGCCCGCTTCAATAAGGAGGCATTGCAGGTGGAAGACTATGATGACAAAATGACACTCTCTGCTGTGTTTAGTGGTTTGAAAGAAGGGAAGTTCACCTTTTTCATTAGAAAGAACCTACCGAAGACGTTAGTTGAGCTTGTCACCAGGGCTCAGAAATACACTAACGCTGAGGAATTCACCAACGCCCGTAAAAATGTCGAAGTAACGGAGCCGAATAGCTAGCGGAAGAGGTCGAGGAACGAAGAACCCCCATTGTCCAGTAAAAGACCAGACGACCACACTCCTCGAGACCGTCATCCAAACAGAAAACCTGAGGGCAAATTTCATTCCTATACTCCCCTCAACACATCTACTAAACAAATACTACTGGACATTAGAGGCCAAAAGCTCCTGAATTGGCCTGTTTGCATGAAAGCCGACCCAGATCATCGAGACAAGCGCAAGTATTGTCGTTTCCACTGTGATCACAGCCACAACACGGCTGACTACGTGGATCTTAAAGATGAGATCGAGACTCTTATCCATAAAGGTCATCTGCGTCGATATACCAAGGAAGAGAGAATAGCTCAAAGAGAAGAATGAGAACAGCCGAGCAATCCTGCAGAGGAACTGGCCGAAATCCATACCATCTTTGGTGGTTCATCTGGCGGAGGAGATTCAAATAGGGCCCGTAAGGCTCATTCTCGGAAGTCTAATCCGGAACTATACATCCACTTAACCGATAAGCTAAGTAAAGAACTTCGGGTCAACCCATGCAGTCCGACCTTCATGGAAGAAGATGCGTGCAGAATCCAACATCCGTATGACGACGCTTTGGTAGTGACTATGACTATAGTCAACCACAAGGAGTATCGCATCTTGGTCGACACCGGAAGCTCAGCTGACATTGTCTACTTCGAAGCCTTTGAAAGAATGGAGATTCCAAGGTCACGCCTCAGACCTGTGAATACCCCCCTGCATGGCTTTGCAGGAGAGAGAGTGATCTCCGAGGGAGTCGTCTCCCTCCCTGTGACCGTGGAAAAAGGACGACATCAAGTTACCCTCATGGTGGACTTCCTCGTCGTCAACGTGGCATCAGTGCATAACGTCATTCTGGGCAGACCTTCTCCCAATGCAATGAGGGTTGTCGTCTCCACTTACCATCTAATGATGAAATTTTCTGCCGAGGGCGGGATCGGTTACCTCCGAGGCGATCAGCGCGAGACTCAGAGATGTTATGCAATAGCAGTAAAGAAAGGGTCAATAAAGCAAGCCCTCACCGTCAACGTCATCGATCCTAGAGGACCTACAAAGGACTCATCTGTGAAAGACTTGGAGGCAATGCCTCTTAATAAGGAAGAGCCGAGTAAAACCATTCAGATCGGAACATCGTTGAATTCCAAGCAACAGTCTGAAATGTTGGCCTTCCTACAACAACACAGAGACATCTTCATATGGTCAGATGAGGATATGTCAGGGATCTCTCCAGACGTCATGGTTCATAAGCCGAATGTGGACTCGGACCATAGACCTGTGAAACAAAAAAGGAGACCATTCGATGCTAAGCGGTACGAAGCCATAGCTAACGAGGTATCTTAACTAGTCGGCATTGGCTTCATCGAGGAAGTACACTATCCAGACTGGATTGCAAATGTGGTCCTCGTCAAGAAAGCCAATGAGAAATGGCGGGTCTGTGTGGATTACTCGGATCTGAACAAGGCCTGCCCAAAGGACAGTTTTCCCTTGCCTCGAATCGATTAGCTGGTACATAGTATGGCGGGGCATGAGTTACTCTCCTTCCTGGATGCCTATTCTGGGTATAACTAGATCGTTATGCATCCCCCAGACAGACAGAAGACTACCTTCGTCACTGACAAGGGACTCTACTGTTACCCGGTCATGCCATTCGCACTGAAAAATGTTGGGGCCACATATCAGAGATTGGTAAATCAAATGTTCGCTAAACAGATCGGATACACTATGGAGGTTTACGTCGATGACATGCTTGTTAAGAGCATCAAAGCGTCCGACCACTTAACAGATCTCAGAGAAACCTTTTCCGTCCTCCAAGAGTACCAGATGGAACTGAATCCCGCAAAGTGTGTCTTTAGAGTTAGTTCCTATAAATTTCTCGGGTTTCAGATCAGTCAGATGGGCATTAAAGCAAATCCTGATAAAATCAAGGCCCTCCTCGACATGAGCTCACCTTGGACTATTAAAGAGATACAATGCCTCACTGGACGAGTAGCAGCACTCGACAAATGTCTCCCCTTCTTTTAGCAGTTGAAGGGTCATAAGAAGGTAGTGTGGATGTCGGAATGTGAGCAAGCCTTTCAGCATTTGAAACAGTACTTGGGCTCACCGCCCCTACTGTCCAAGCTCGAAGAAGGCGAGCCCTTGTTCTTGTACCTTGCGGTCTCAGCCTTAGCTGTCAGCTCGGCCCTAATTAGAGAGGTAGGGAGTAAACAACACCCTGTATACTATGTGAGTAAAGTTATGGTACCTGCCGAGATAAGGTATCCGGCTCTGAAAAAGCTGGCACTCTGACTTATCATCTCGGCTCGGAGGTTACATCCGTACTTCCAGTCCCATTCCATTGTTGTCTTGACCGACTCTCCTCTCAGGCAAGTCCTCCAGAAGCCCGAAGTATCAGGTCGGCTGACAAAGTGGGCAATCGAACTCGGGGAGTTCGATATCCAATTCTGACCAAGGACTGCGATTAAGGGCCAGGCCGTGGCCGACTTCATCGCAGAATTCACTGTCCCGAATGAAGGAGGAATCAGCGCCGAGGTGGAGATAGACCCTCCACCTGCCCCTCAAAACAATCAAGCGACAGTATCAGAGCCAGGATGGATTCTCTATGTGGACGGGTCGTCCAATGTCAAGCATGCTAGGGCAGGGATTATCCTGATCGCGCCTAATTCTACAACCATCCAGTACGCGATCAGACTCGGCTTCAAGGCCTCTAACAATGAGGGGGAGTATGAGGCCCTGCTGGCCGGACTCAGGTTGACGGCCAGTCTAAGGGTCCAGTATCTCAAGGTACGATGTGATTCTTAGCTAGTAGTGAATCATATCTCTACTGAATATGAAGCCAACGAGACTCGGATGGTGGCTTACCTGAACGAAGCCAGGAAATTAATAGAAAGGTTCTGGAGCTGTACTATCAGCCGGATTCCTAGGGCGGAGAATTCATGGGCCGACGTTCTAGCGAAGCCAGCCTTAGCTACGGAAGGAAAAATCCTGCGAGTCATCCCCGCGGAGTTCATAGAACATCTGAGCATTGACCAACCAGGAAAGAAAGCGATCAACCCAGTAGAAAATGCTCCGAGCTGGATGGACTCGATTTATAACTACATCACATCTGGTGAGGTCCCCTCGGACAAGTTGGAGGCAAGGCCTTTGAGAGTCAGAGCAGCGCGATATGTAGTCCTGGATGGGATCTTATACAAGAAAGGGCATTCCTAGCAGTATCTTAGGTGTGTCTGACCCGATGAAGCAGACTACGTGATTCGGGAGATTCACGAAGGCGTCTGTGGAAATCACTCTGGTGGTCGATCCCTAGCCCTGAAAATACTCCGCTAAGGATACTTCTGGCCGACCATCAGGGAGAATTCGAAAAACTATGTTCAGAGGAGCGACAAGTGCCAGCGGTATGCGGCCGTGCTGAGGTAACCTATGGAAGAAATGACTCCCATGAGTGGACCATGGCCATTCGCTCAATGAGAGATTGACATCATCAGACCTCTGTCCACAGGGAAAGGGCAGGTCAAATTCGCTATTATCGTGGTTGACTACTTCACCAAGTGCGCCGAGGTTGAGCCCGTCGCAAAAATCACAGAGTAGAAGGTGATTGATTTTATTTGGAGAAACATCATCTGCCGGTTCAGGATCCCATGCACCATTGTATCTAAAAACGGCAGACAGTTCGATAACGACAAGTTCCAATGTATATGTTAGGGGCTCAGCATTTCGAATGCATATTCTTCGCCTTGACACCTGCAATCCAATGGACAGGTAGAGGCAGTTAGCAAAGTCATCAAGCACCACCTCAAAATAAAATTGGAGAAAACAAAAGGCAACTGGACTGAGAAATTCGTCCTCTGGGCTTATAGGACTACGACTCAATCATCTACTGGGGAAACCCCATTCTTACTTTCCTACAGCTTGGATGCGATGGTGTTAATTGAAGTTGGCCTCCCTACAGCTCGGGTTAGGAACTATCGGGAAGATCAAAACGCCGAGTAGATTGCGGCTAACCTGAACCTACTTGAGGAAGCTAGAGATATCTCCAGACTTCAGGTTGCCGCTCTGCATCAGAAGGTGGCGCGATTCTACAATTCTAAGGTCAAGACTAGGCGATTCCGTCCAGGAGACTTAGTAATTCGACGAGTCTTCTAGAACACCACCGAACCAGAGGCTGAGGCACTCGGACCCAATTGGAAGGGGCCATACCGTGTGGTCCAATCGACCAAGCATGGCTCCTACCATCTATAGGACTTGGAGGGCCATTAGATCCCTCACCCCTGGAACACCGAGCACCTGAAAATCTACTATCCGTGAAGTAACGGCCATTGAAGGCCTTCAATAAATGTACTGCTCGAAGCTATTAGCCTTTTAAGGCCTTTAATAAAAGTTTTCTTTCCACAGCATCTAATTACACGACTTATCTCAGACTGTTTACAAGCGGAAAAAGTTACCCCTGATAAGTAGAGGCTAACCTAATAGACTAATCCCTTCGAGAAAGGGTTGGGACGTTAAACCCACGAAAATCTACATAGGGATCCCCTCATATTCAAAGGAAAAAGCCCGGAGACGTCCAGATTCCCTAAGAAAGGGGGTCGGCCCGTTGACAAATCTGCGAAATCGACTGAGCACGCCTTTCATGGGGGGGTTGGCCCCTCAAGGGGGGTCAGTCCTTAAAATATTAGACATCCAAAAATCAACAATCAGCACACACGAGCAAGCCATATACCAGCAATCATCATTGATGCAAAAAGGGAAGTCCATCTACATTGCAAAAAAAAAACGTAAAATTGTTATTCCCTCCAAGCAGAGGGACCAACTACCGAGCTAGGGGGCTGAGCGTCGACAACGGCCTCAGTGACCGGAGCATCTTGGGCGACCTCCGCCGCAAGAGGGGCATTCTCAGGCACGTCTGCAGCGACAGGCTCAGCATGACCAACTGTGTCTGCCATGAGGGTATTGAAGTTTAGAGCTGGATAAAGCTTTTTAACCTTGACCAGACAAGCATCAAAGCCAGTGTCATAATCGGAATAATACAATTTATCCAGCTCCTTGGCCCTTTCAGCGGAATCCTTGTATTCCGCCACTGCCGCAGCCGCTTGTGAGACCGCTTGAGCCTCAAGCTCTGCCCTTAAGAAAGCCTTCTCCGCAGACGCATCAGACTCAAGGACCTTCCACTGCTAGACTAAACGATTTGTTGCCATCATTCGCTTCGACACAAGCTCCTCTTTCATCGCTTCGATACTCGACTCGGCTTCCAGGCACTAAACTCCAAATCTTTGTTAGCCCGGCGTAAACTCCTGACCTTGGGCTCGGCCACATCCAAGCGAGCTTAAAGTTGGTTGACCTCACCTTGAAGCACAAGTTCCCTCACTCGGCCCTCCACAGTGGCCTTCCTCAGCTCCTCCTGCTCTGTGGCTGAAGTCTCCAGCATCTTCTCGAGCTCGACCCATTGCGCATCTTGCTCTGCCTTCTCCACCACAAACTTGGCCCGCTCTGCTTCTTGTTCGGCCTTCTCGGTCATAAATTTAGCCCGCTCTACTTCAAGCCGATCCATCTCCTTCAACCTCTCCTTCACCTCTAACATCTTCGGCAGCGACTGGTAACATATTAGCTACATTAACCAGAAAAATCATGCAAGACGGTGTGGTTGTTCTTTGTAAAATCCCGAATTTTTGCCAACTTGGAGTTATACGTACTTAGGCAATGGGTCGATCCTAGCACCTTAATTACTTTTCAAAAACTCAATCCCAAAGTATCAAATCCCCTTTCAACCCATTTCCTTCAAAATCTCTCATTTCCTTCAAAAATCTCACCTTTCACCACTTTATTCTTTAAAATTTTCCAAGTACTTTCATATTAGATACTAATCCTAAAGTTTAAATGATGAAGAACAATACTTAAACTAAAACTTACTGTAAATGATAAATACGTAAATAAAATGGTTTTTAACTATTAACCTTATGGAATATTACGAAATAAATAGATTATTTGGATAGATTAGCTTCTCCTACCCCGAAATCATATATTGCACGTCAAATAACTCATCCGGTTTACAAATGAGACTCGATAATGCCTCGACGGACTCGAAGGCCGAAAACGACACAATTCGGGGGACCCGAGGTGGGTCCCGCATGTATCCGACACCTCGGGGGTGGACATCGCCCCAAAGTCTAGTGACCGACGAGGGCTCACCGGTTCGACGAGGCCCGTCCATACAGGGGCCCGGGTCGCGTGCCGGCGGTCCGTTTTTGTAAATTTCTGCGACTTTCGTCCAATTTTGAAAAATCATATCTCCTCGTTATAACACCGATTTAGGTGATTCAAAAGCTAGATTGAATCTTGAATATCTAACCTATTCCCTGTTATAAGTTGTCATTGTGACGTAGCAAAGGCGTTGTGTTCAAACCGAGTTTGGTTTGAGTTTACCGGTGTAAGGTGCGGATTGTAAACATATAGGTTATGGTTTTCAAGGCTTTCAATGTCGGATAATGGTTTATTACTGATGTGAGTGCTATTTCATATGCTAAATACGATGTTTATTTCGTGTTTCAGATATATACGAACTATATTGAGTTTAGTGTATTCCATATATATGTAGAAAGGATCGTATACGTATGGAATTTGAAAGTGTGTTTGCCATGATTAATTGTCGTGTGTTTATACTAGTTGTATGTGTAACAACTCCTTGGCGAAAGGATTTGCCCTAATACGTGCTATCACCAACATACGTCATGTATGTTGGAATATGTAGTCTAAGTGTTCGTAAAAATGTCTGAATGAGCAAGTACCTGGCATCAGGTACTTTATTTGGGTGTTGAGATAAGATTCTCAACTACCTTGGCTATGTGTATGATTTCCTCCATGCAATTTATATTATATTGTTTGTTTTACTTATGAAATGTGCATGTGTGAAATCCTGTGTATGTTGTACTTCATAACATGCTCAAATGGTTGTAGGATTGGAATTATGTGTTTATTACTGCTTTGACTATTTCATACGAATACTTGTTGGAATTGGATATGTTTGGGACTACGGTATAGTCCAGGCAATTGGTAGCAGGCACTAAATAGGTGGCTGAGGTTGTTTCGCCATAGAGGACGTGTTCGATGAGTCCGAGCCATACTTCAGTTGTCGACAGTGGTTAGGCCATACGGAGTGCTCGTGCACTTCATGTTGATCAATTCGATGTGCGCTCGTACCTGTCGAGCTCGTCAAGTAACCCGATTGACCCGATGTATGTTCACCATGTATGGACGCTACTGCTTGAATCTAAGGTACCAAACTCACCAGTGAAAACCCCTTTAACCTTGGTACCTCGATCCGCTAAGACTCATGAGCCGGGCATGGTGGTATGGGACACCGTGGTCAAGCTGTCGGCCTACGCTAGGGTGACGAACCTCTCCGCAATGTCCAGTGAGCAACACAGCCTCGTGATCTAAATACGATGGTATGAGACACTATATTAGAGCTGTCAGCTTACACTAATAAGGTGACGAACCCTTTGTAGTGACCTCGAGCGTACTCTAAGACCGTGTAGAGGCGACGAGCCCTTACGTAGCAATAAGAGTACATACTAGGCCTACACTGATAAGGTGACGAGCCCTTTGTAGCGACCTAGAACCGTAACATCGTATGAGATTTACTAGGATTGACGACCCTAGAATGGATCATCGTTTGAGAATTGATATAAGGGAGGTACCTTAGCTTCCCAATCCTGCTGTATGAAAAGGACTAATAAGAACTTGGTAATCATACTCATGCACCACATTGCATGTGCCGTTTGGCGATGTGTAGAGAGCACGAGGAAGTGACTGACATGTGCGACCATTAGATGAAGATCGCAGAGAGAGTGCAGGCGAGGGCATGCATCATTTATACATATCATTCTTGCATTAATCAGAGTACTTATAGATGTTTGATTGTATTGTTTTATCATTACTGCTTGACTGAATTGAGAACATGTTAACCTTTGCTTTATTGTTCCACTGAGTTGATCACTCACTCCCACGTTACGGGACGGTGTTTTAAACACCAACCAGACTCTATCTTAGTTGCAGATGGAGACCCGACTAGCGAGGCAGAGCCAGATTTCGAAGACGAGGAAGATGCTTTCTCGTATATGCAGTATTCAGGCGGGTTCATATAGACCGTTCTGATCGACGGGGCTTCAGGGTTATACTTATAGTGGACTATTACATTTTTGACATTTTGTATTTTGAAACAGTACTTGTAATATTTCACCCGGGAGATGTTTATACTCTGGAGACGTACCACGACTTATATGTTTTATATTCATCTATTACAGTCTTCCGCTTGCATAAATTAACTGTCTCTGGAGTATGATATGCTGTTTTGGTATAATCCCACTCACCTCTAACATCTTCGGCAGCGACTGGTAACATACAGCCGCAAAATCATTCATAAAGTTGACGTGGTGGCAGGAGAGTATGTCGGTGATCTGCGCCTCTGGTACATGCTTAGCTGCCCAAGGATTCAGCTGAGTCATGTGGAAATCAGGAGGTAGGACCCTTGCAGATTGTGCGAAAGCTTCCCCCCTTGGAGAGGGTGCGAAAGCTCTCCTTAGAGAGGGTGCGGAAGCTTCCCCCCTTGGAGAGGGTGCGGAAGCTCCTCCAACTCGGCTAGCCGCAGAAGCTTGGACAACCACCTTAGGCGCATTCGCACACCCGGTCAAGACATCAGCGTGGCCGACCACGGGCTCGGCTTCAAAAGGGGGCAACCCAAATCGCGAAGAGACGATCACGTCGAGGGTCTCCCCTACTACCTCCCTCCATGACCTAGAAGGACCCACCTGGGGGGCTTGTTCCTCCGCAAAAGGCGACGAAATGGTGATAAGCTCGACTCGGGCAGGGGCATCAGCAGCCGAAGCCTCAGGAGCAGGAGTCGAGGCAATGGCTGGAGCAACCTTGGAGAGGGCTATGGCTGGCACGGTCCCAACTGATTGTACAGCCAGGACAGCTTTGGCCTCAGCCTCAGGAGCCTTCCTCTTCCTCGGCATCGCCTTCGTCTTTGGTTCAGAGGAGAGGACGATGTCCATCGGAGGGCGCGGGGGTCGCCTCCTCTTTGAGCCACCTGCCTCCATCCCTATAAAAATTAAGAAGCATTAGCCCGATGGAATCCATGAAGGTTAGCAAACTAGTCTCCAATGTCCCTAACCCGACTTAGCCAAGGCAAAAAGAGTGGGTTGAACTCTACAGAAGCCGGACGACACTAGATTCTCTGGGTTAATAAGCCCGAACCAGGCACGTTGGTTTGCAAGGATCACTTGGACCCGGTCAACTTGATGTTTGTGGAAGGCGGAGAGGTCGGGAGCCCCCCTTCGGCTAGACTGCAAGCAGAAAAGAATAATAAGATTGGGCACAAGAAAAAACTGAATACACAATACGATCAAAAGAAGAGTCTAAAGACATGGATTGGCGAACTTGGGGGGGACTCGAGTCCGTAGCTGATCCAATTCAGAGGCTGGGGCCGCTCATTCCCCCGAGGCCCAAAACCACTTCTCCTTCCAATCTTTGTTGGAAGAAGGGAGCTGAGATACCAGGACTAGGAGGCATAGGGGCCTAGCCGAGAAGTACCACCACACTTTGTCCGTGTTATCGTATTTGGCCATGTATAGGAACAGAAATTCCTCTGGCGTCAGTCTCTGGTTCCCTGCCTGATGCCAGAGAAAAAAGGTGGAGGCCAGAGTCCTCCAAGAGTTCGGGACCAGCTGCCTCGGCGCGATTTTCAGCTGCGTTGTTAGCTCGTATAGGAAAAGATTGAGGGGGAATTGAAGCCCACATTGGAGGGTGCAGACGAAGATGGCGATCTCGCCCTCAGCGGGAGACCCTACTTGGTTTGTGGCGTCTAGGACTCGGATGAGAACCAAACTGGGGATCTGATAATCTTCACGGATTTGAGCCATTTGGGACTTAACCATAATCGACCCCCCAAGGACTATTGGCCTAGCTCTGCCTCCCCTAGGGCCTGCTTTTAACCGCCCTGCAGCATCTCGGAGAGCCCTCTTTACTCCTTTGCCACGACTCTTGGCCCTTTGACTTATAGATCCTCAGGCCAGAACTGGGTTGTAGAGGGGCACAGCCTCGAGAGGGCCTTCTGACTCTCCAGATCCCGAAGTCGTAGTTTCTTGTTCAGCCTCTGAACCAGCTCTCCGGACCAAACTCATCTCGTCAGAGTCACTCGACATAAAAGAAAGGTGCGTTAAGTGTTGGAAGACTCACAGCGTTGCAGTCGATCTCTCCCGGCGAAAGTTGTTTCATCTCCGATGTCTTCCATTGGATTGAATCCCCCAATGGTCGGAAATCCTCTGTTCGGTGATGATCTCCGATGAAAGGTGATTTCCAGCGAAGGGGGATTTCCGCCAGAAGACGACACGAGAAAAAGGAACAGGGGGAAATGGAATGTGAGAAGTATGAAAGCGAGGGGTGGAGGGGTTTATATAGCCGCCTCATCGCACAACGTCATCATTATTAGCTGCCATACTAAGGGCTGATATAACTCAACATCAGCACCACGGGACACGTGAAAGAGTGCAATCGATACGTCCGAGCCCGTGCTTTAAGGTCAGAATCTTCCTAGCATTTAATGTCATTTAAAGATGCAAGCATCCCTTCGATCCTCCGGCGCACGTGGCGCCACTCCCTTCGCCCCGCTGTCTGCAAAATGTAACCATCGCCACGTGTCCTCTGCTAAGAGGACGGAAGCCGAAGAGATGCAGTCGTTGCATCGCACGCGAGATTGGAGATGTGCGAATCGCATTAATTATGCCTCAATTACCCCAATCGATACAATGATACGAAGATGTCGTCTCATTTTCCTAGGCATTTACTCTCTAAGTCCGAGCTTAGACTAAAAGAGTAGGGGGCTTCTGTTATGGAAAATCCAACTCAATAAGTAAAGTTCACTACCCACCTCGGAGCTTGGAGGAGAGACTTCGGAGGTGTATGGTAAGCAAGTGGGACCGAGTCTACCCTCGGCCCGAGCCAAAGCCTGTCTCGGCTCTTAACCACTATCCTTGTTTAATAACGCGACGAGAAGGTCAATCTACACACTAGTCAAGGTCTGAGGTTCGGGGTCGGGACCTCTTTAGTTCGAGACCCAAAGAGCCGAGACCGAGGCTAGATGTTGACATTCCGGGCATTGAACTAGGAAACTGCCTTGAATGGATACGACCGGATATCTCGCCCGCAGATACGATCCTTTAAGACACGATGCGTTGTATAATCCCTATAGATTACGGATGAAATCTTCACGATCACAGTATCCCACTAATTGAATAAATCATGCCGAGATTAATGGACATAGACCATCCAATACGTAGGTATAAGTACAAGGGAACCTCATTGCTACATAGACGCAATATTTCACACTTTCTCTCTACATTTAACTAAGACTCAGATTCTCTAACTTGACTTAGGCATCGAAGGGTCTCATATCTTAGCCAGATCTCACTTCTCACCCCTTTGTACTTTGTACCGGACCAGAATTCATCAAAGATTCATGGCATTAGTGGAGGGTGGTCCATATTTTGACGATAACTTGTTATTGGTTAATAATTTATTTATTATTGAATTAAAGTCAATATCTTTAAAATATAATTATTATTAATTGGAAGGAGCTGAACCACTTATTATCAAACAACACCTCAGCCTTTTCCATCATTAAAGCCGTCAAATCTACCAAGTCAAATCGGTGGGCTTTGACAGATAAGTTGCCTGGTGCAATAGTACAGCGGACCCGAGAGTACATTAAACTTTAATGGTGATCTGAACTGTTCATATCTTAAATGGTGATCTTAACAGGGAATTGTTAGTAAGTACTGATATTCGAAACTAAGATTCAAAGGTCATGATCATTAAAAACATACCTTCTGTATGGTAACAATCAGTCAATCAGAACCCCATCTATTCGTTGTCTAGCTCGGACGCGGATTGCGTCCTACTCCCACCCGGGCAGGGCTCTGTGGGTCCCACCGTGATGTAAGTGTTTTATCCAAGCCGTTGATGGCTTTTCTCATATCATTTTAAGATATAATCTTAAGAATAAAGCAGATGCACAGCTTCAGTGGACCACAAAGTTGGGATTGAACGTCCACCATTAAAAACTTCTTGGGAGCTCGAGAAATTTCGGATCGAGCTGATATTTGTTTTTTCCCTTCATCCACGTCTACATGACTTTCTGAATAGGTTGGATGGTAAAAAAAACATCACGGTGGCTCTTAGAAAGGTTTCAACCGTGTTTGTCATTATCACTGCGGCTTCCTTTAGTGTGGTGCACCGGAGCTGTGGACCTGCTTCATTTCTAGGCTCATGCCTTAAAATGATATGAGAAAAGCGATTAACGGCTTGGATAAAACACTTACATCACGGCGGACCCCATGGAGCCCTGTTCGGACGGATTACCGTCTGGGGGGTGGGGGGTAAGACGCATTCCGCGTCCGTCTAGCTCACACTTACGGTACTTTGGAATGCGACATCACAGCCTATCAAAATCCATCAATTCGCTGTCTGGATCATGGAAATCAATCGTTTTTACTTATTTTGACTTTTCTTCTCAAGGTGGTGAGGCTTGTCTCCCATCTCCATCTGATCTCGACAGGGGCTACCATTGATTAATCTTTCCTACTGTTGGTGATCGGCGCCTTTCACTTTGGCCTATCTGCTGAGGATGGCCGGCGCATGTCGCGTGCAGAGGTGGTCTGGTGATTGCAACCATCCATCTTCTTGTTGCTATCATTGATGGGCGGGCCTAGGTTTAGTAAACGAAATTGGAAGATGACGCGGAGAAGAACGTGTTGAGGTGGAGCACCATCTTCCTTAGGGGATAGGTATTCCCAATTTATAAGGAGCATCTCTGAACTCCTCAATGATATACCACGAAATCATGAGGCATAGAAGAAAATAAAAAATAATTTCTAAAAATTTGAAAATATTTAATTGATTCTCAGAATAAATTTATACTTAAATAGTGACATCAACCCTAGAAGAATGTTCGGAATCAAACTAATACTATATCTGATGATTTTCAACCAAAAATAGTAAGTGTCATATTTGGCTCAACCATATTATTCTCCTAATTTTTTAAAGCATTTTTAATGTTGGACACAAATCCTAAAGTCTAGCCAATGAAGAGTTACAATCAAATTAAAACTTATTATAAATAGTAAAAATGAAAATAAAATGGAATTTTAATTGTGGATCAGATGGAATCTCAAAAATTCGGCATGGGCTAAGCTCAAGTAGCTTCTCCTACCCCGAAATCATATATGACAGGTCCAATAACTCATTTTGGTTTTCGAGATATGCCCTTTTAAGTTTCGACAGTCTCGATCACTTCCACCTCTGATCGAGCCTTCTCTGGTCCATCTTGGGCATGAAATTGTCCACGACCCGCTCTACGTCACAAGAGTGATCATGACCTTTGATTTTTTTAGTGGAATCGGAACCACTGAAAATCTAAATTTCACTTGTGCAAGTTCATTGTTCATGTGCATGCAGTGATGGTCACGCTATCAGTTCAGCTATCAGTCTCTCTTGCTTAATGTGGCCCACATAGAGTAGCATCCCATCACCCTACGGTGAGCAACTGCAAGAAACAACCTTTTTTTTTTGCAAGAAAAAGCTTTGTAAGGCCCTAATATGAGCTGCAGAAATGATAGAGTTGATGTTACACACGTCACAGTTAGAGGTGTACTCGAAATGAGCTAGCTCGGTTAGCTCACTCGACTCGACTCGAAAAAGCTCAATTCAACTTAGTTCAAAGTCGAGTTCGAGCCAAGTTTAGCTGATTTTTTGAGCTTGAAAATGAGTTCGAGCCGAGAATCCGACTCGAATCGAACTAGTTTGGTGACTTGATTACTTTGCTATTGATATTGCTCGCCAACTGTTTAATAAAATGACTCAACGAAATGTGGTTGGTGGCAAGGAAGGTTTGGCTGGTGACAAGGTGGCAAGGAAGGTTTGTACATAAAACAAATACTTTTTTTCTCTTTGCTTTTTTTTTTTTGTGTTTTTAATTTTTTTTTTTTTTTTTTTTTTTATGTTTTTGTTTTTATGTTACTTAGAAGGTGTTTGAGAAAATACCTGTAAAACCATTGCCTATGTTTGTAAAACAGTGAGTTTTTTAAGTTGCAGTTCAGGTGCTTATGGAAATGCTTCAATGGCAAACTCGGCTCGATCTTGGCTCGAACGCGGCCTAAGCTGCTGATCGAACAGAGCTAAGCTAGCCAGTCAGGCTGGAGGACTGAGCCGAATCGGGTTGGAGCTGAGGTCAGCCATTGTTCGAGCTAAGGCCAGCTTGACTCGGTTCGACTCGATGTACACCCCTAGTCACGATGGGACGAGGACTCCTCTTTGAAACATATATAGCCTCTATGATATTTATATGACATCCAACCCGTTCATTAGGTGAGTCCCACCGGGATGAAGTTAAAAATCAAATATCTACTTCATTCAAAACTTCTGTGATCCCCATAAGGTTTCAATGGTAAGCTTCTCATCGCTAATTATATCTTAACGCGGCCCACTAGATTTTTTGGATAGTTTTTGCACTCATGACGGAATATGATCCGTCCAAACAAGGATGGAATGGAAATCACACGCATCACGGTGGCTACACAGAGCTTTATGTTGCACGGTCTCCCTTCCGCATCCCCACCCCATCATCAGCCAATTCAGCATCTGGGCCCCAATGAGGAGACACGTGGGAGTGGATTAGCTATTATCCTAACTGTGTGGGGCCCAGATTGATGGATTTGTTGTATATCCAGGTCGTCCATCTGTTTTTCATCCCATTTTAGGACGTGATACCAAACTTAAAGAAGATTAAAATCTCATGTGTAAAATACCACTAGAAACAGTGACAAATGACCGTTAAAAACTTTCCGTGGACCACAAAAGTTTTGGATCAAGCTGATCTTTGTATTTTTCCCTTCATCCATGTCTTTTAAACATTATCAATAGGTTGGATGGAAAATAAACATTAGCAAAACCTTACGATAGGCCATTTTGAATTTTTAATGGTGAGATACTCAATCACCACTGTTTCATGTAGTGTGGACCACCTGAAATTTGGATCTGCTTAATTTCTAGGACCATTTTTAAAAATAGGATGGAGAAAAGGATGGACGGTGTGGATATAGAACACATTAACAAGGTGGCCCCACAGTAAAGGGTAACACCCACAAAGGTGTTGCCCGGGTAACACCTAATTAAATCGCCCTACACATGCTGCTGCTCCTGAGTCCACTCATCTGATGCACACCTTGAACAAAAAAGAATAGACGGTTTAAAAAACCTGTCAACCGTCCACATTCATCGTACAACATTGCCTGCATGATGATCTGGCAATCCTGATTTTTGAAATATAATAATCTCCATGATGGGGGTTATCATATGCACCGCTTGGATGTCCCCCATATTTGCCAGCTTAGCACGTGCTGTGTATCCAGGTCATTGTGGACCATTTAACCTCGATCTACACTAATAATTGCATGAAAGGCTTTATATTGTCTAGGCCGGGCCACGTTTTGGTGGGCCCAAGGTGGACATGCATGTGGTGCAACATGTCGTGCCGTACATGCCTAGACATGGGCGATATCATTCTTGCCACGCTACACGCCAACCTACTTACATTCAACGGTTTTTGCTATAGTCTGTTTTGGCCTCTCCAAATTGGAATTGAGTATTCATGTGCAATCTCAAGGCCTCTCAAGGATTTTTGAATCCTATACAGGTTTGGAACTCTGGATTGAAAATCTTTAAAATGGATCATTTTCTATTCTTCACTGTAAGGTTGTCAAAATTCAAGAATTTCCAATCCTCCTCAATTATCACAACTGCTCTTCCCTTCTTATTATATGAAAGTGTCCTTTATAAAGTCTAAGTTAAACATCCAAACTGCCCAGCTAAGTTTTTAGATTCCACATAATTGAAAATCTAGGCTATAAAACATAATTTATAAAATAAAAAAAATTTAAGATTGAAAATCTTGAATTTAGATTCTCAAGTTAAAATTCAAATCAAGGTGCTATATGCTCAACCCTATGTATTTGGTTGTTAGTAAAAAACTAATCAATTTAATTGAGTTCATGAGATCTCTAATCAATCCATCAGGTTAGTCCAAGCTCATTATTTAAAAGGGTTGAAATTTTATTTTTATTTTATTATAAATCAAATTATTTTGAGTTTATTAGGAATTATTCCTGATTTTATTTTTCATGGATTCGAGAAAGCTATGTAAAGAATGCAGAGAACTTTGTGGATTCGGAGTAGTAATTTCTAGAGGAGAACAGTGGTCAAACTCATCACACCCCTCCTTGCACCATGTTTGAAAGTTGTTAAATTGAGCATCGCCGGACACAATTCTATCCGTGACACTTAGCCTAATGAAATCCCACCACGTTGGATCACCATTAGCAGCTGTGATGGATCTACATCCCTTTAGATCAAGATTCAAATGTAGATCATCAATGAAGCATGATTATAAGATTATAAATTTGGCTCCGTAAAGAATGTAGAGAACTTTGTGGATTCGGAGTAGTAATTTCTAGAGGGGGTCAGGGGTCAATCTCATCACACCCCTCCGTGCACCATGTTTGAAAGTTGTTAAATTGAGCATTGCGTGACACAACTCTATCCGTGACACTTAGCCTAATGAAATCCCCGCACGGTGGATCACCATTAGCAGCCGTGATGGATCTACATCCCTTCATATCAAGATTCAGATGTAGGTCATCAATGAAGCATGATTATAAGATTATAAATTTGGCACCGTAGCAAACAGAACCCACCATACCTTATCAAAACCTATCAATACAGATGCCAATTGCCTGCCACCTTGGCTGCAAGAACTCCCCACTCGGAGCTAAGTAGTCCCACAGTGAAAATAATAATAAAATAATAAAAAAATAAAATGGATGTGAAAATTCTACTCTATCCATCAGCTTTTTGCAGCTTGTTCTATGGTGCCACTATAATGTTAGTGAAAAATCTACCCAATCCATCAGCTTTTTGCAGCTTGTTGGAACATGAGCCCACAAATGAGACAGATCCAAAACTCTAGGAGGACACATGACAGGAAACAATAGGTATTGAACGTCTGTTGAAACATTTGTGGGGCGATGGAAGTTTCGGATCAAGCCAATAGTTGTATTTTCCTTTCTATGTGACCTTATTAATAGGTTGGATGGCAAATTACGGTGGGCCATAGGAAGTTTTTAATGGTGGGCATTCGATCATCATTGTGTGGTCCACATGAAATTTGGATCTGCTGCATTTTTAGTCTCGTGCCCTTAAACGAGCTAGCAAAACAGACGGATGGAGAGGATATAAAACACAGACATCAAGATGAACCCTACGGTCATGATTTCCAGATCCATGAATGGGCGTCCACATGAGCTGACATGAGCTGGCCAAACAAAGGATGGAATGGAAGTCACGCGCATCACGGTGGTCCCACAGAGCTTTATATTGCACGGACTCCCTTTCATGTCCCCCATCATCAGGTCATCTCGGCATCTGGACCCCAACGAGACGATACATGCTGGTGATATTGAGTCTACTCATCTGGTTCACACCTTAAACAAAAAGAACAGAGGGTTTAAAAATCCACCGTCTACATTCACTTTACAGCATTGCCTGCGTGAAGATCTGGCAATCTTGATTTTTGAAATATGTTAATCTCCACCGTAGAAATCATCATATGCACCACTTGATGTCCCACAAATTTGCCAGATTGGCGCTTGCTGTGTGTCCAGGTGGTTGTGGGGCCAGTGAACCTCCGTGCTAATAATTGCATGAAAGGCTTTATATTATCAAGGCCGGCCCACGTTTGGGTGGGTCCAAGGTGAGTTGGACACGCATGTGGTGGAACAGGTCGTGCCGTGCATGCCTAGACGTGGGCCATATCATTCGTGGCACGTTACACGCCAACCTATCTTCTTTAAACATGCATACAGAAGCCACTTCAAAGACAAATACATTTCTTTAAACAAATCAAAGGTTTTGTTGCCATCTGTCTTGGCATGTCAAAGATACAAATGAATTTTGGGTGGTTAAGATGTTCAATCATGAATTTCAATTCTAGTCATGTTTGGCACTTTAGATTTTGGTGGATTTCAAATTTACTTGGGATTAAAAATTTTCAACAAAGCCCTTTTATTATTTTTCTTGAAGGATGAATTTGATTTAAAGATGAATTTTATTATCACCGAAATTCTGGCCAACAGATATAGAGAAATGTGTAATCGCACCGTCCGATGGATATGCAAAAGACAGGGAAGATACGAACATGGTATAGAGGAGAGGCTCTATTCTAACGGGAAATATCTCCGAAGATGTCGTCAAGCCTGCATATGTTGGAATAATCTTCGACTGAGATCAGGCCGGGTCCTCTTCTGGGTCCGGGGTGAGATCCCCTTCGGATTTCTCGTACTGCCTCTAGCCGTGGTCGACCTGGTCAACTCAAGATACTCAGGAGCTCGGGAGCTCTTTCCCCACGGGTTCATTACCCATGTTATAAACATTTTTGGCGAGGCGAGTCCTCTCCTACCAAGCTCTGTCCTCTGACAGCTCAACTCGGCGGCTTGTTTTTGAGTTGGATGAACTACTCGTCCCGTGTCAATGGCCTTTCTATTTGGACTTCGGTCACCTAGCTCAAGGGGCCCTCTTCAGCTTCGAGGCATATCACTTATAGATAACTATGACTCTTCCCTTATGAGGGAGCAACTCGGTTTTCCCCCAACAAGTTTCAAATTTTAAAGATTTTTAATCTTTTCCAATTGTTTTCATTGCTCTCTCTTTCTCGAAAGGAGCATCTTTCTCAAAATTCAAATTAAATTCCTAACTACCAAGCACGGTTTCTAAAGTCCCGTAGATTAGAACACTAGGCTGCCTAACGAAAATGAAAAACTCTAAAATTGAAAATCTTTGAATTTGAAATCTGAAGTTATAATCCAAATCTCATGTGCCAAGCAGTGCACATTTGATTGCTAGTCAAAAACTGATTGGTTTAATTGAATTTACATAAGAACTTTGCCAAAGTGGAGGCAGCTGTGTGGGAAAGTTCATCCACACGCCACAGGTTTGCCAGAATGGCACATACATGTGAGATCTAATCCATCCATTGGGTTAGTTGGACCTTGTACATAGTTTTCCCAAAAATAAGATTTGGCCAATCAGCGTGCGGGCCCCAATATTTGAAACAAGTTGAATGGGCCGGGTTAGATAACTTCAATCATGTTTTTCAGAACCGTACATTTGTTTTGCATACTTGGTTGGGTCCATCTCACCATTAGGTCAACCTAATTCTTGGGCTAGGGTATGGATATATTATTGCATTTTTAATTGATGATTGGATCTAACTTATCTTACTGTGCTTTTGGGACACTTGCGTGGCGTGTACATGAGCTTGATTGCACACGTTTGAGCTTGGGAAAGCTATTGATAAGATATGTTGCCTCTGCTACAAAATTGTATATGGGAGTGGGTTTTCAACCGCAACTACATGTTAGATAATAATATGAATCGTTCATGTCCTTGTTACTATTTTTCAAATTTATCTTCATACCCTATCATCCGTTCAACAAATGTTTCTTACGATGGCCCACCTAGTATAGAATTTAGAGAATGAGTCGTCGATGAAAGCACAATAATTTTGGACTATGTTGATATTCATTGGCTCACAGAAATTTTGAACCAGGTTGATATTCATATTTTCCTTTTCATCCTAGTAGGAAAGGCCCTGTGAATGATTTGGATATCATATAAATGTTGCTGAGGGCGCTAGGAAGGTTTCAATGGTGGGTGTTTCCATCCCCATTAGTTCTTACTGTGTAGCGCATTTGAGTTTTGGATTTGCCTCATTTTTTTGGCTCGTCTTAAAATAAGCTTGCATATCCATGAATGGAGTGTAATCTCACGTGGGCATTGTGGTGGCGCCACATAGCTTTAAGCACATCCAACGATTTTTCCTCTTTGGCAAAAAGAGTGCAAGATGGATATGTAAGCCCAAAGCAGAGAGAGGGGAATTGGGCTAGCCAGCCCGTTGGTAGTTTGTCAAAACATTGACATCAATTGTTATCGGTTTATTCTTTATTCCTTTTTTTTTTTTTTTTTGTTACTAATTGCTAGTGAATCCTTGGAGTGGCATTCTAAACATTTTCATCATAAAAACATGGATTTCAAGGTAAGTTATTGGAAGTTAAAGTGGGGTTATGAATTTTGAAAAGAGGAATTTTCTCCCATATAATGGAGGGTCTTTAAAAATTGAGTTTTTTTTTTTTTCCTTTAAAGAAAGATTCAAGATTTCAAGGTTTCCACGAGTCGCTCCAGAGGTTTTCTTCTCAAAGTATTCAATGCGAGAAAATTTATTGCTAGCATTGCGATGGTAGATGGTTTCTCATCTTAAGCTTAGATTTAATGATGTTTTGTTGTATTATTGAAGAAAGTATTATATTCCTTATTTCTTTATAATCTCTCATTGATATAGTAGATTTTTCTTTACTGAATTGCCTGTGTATGTAGCTTGAGAGGTGAACGACATATCTTATGTTCTTATGTGGTTACGGTTTTGAATTTTTCTCTATTATTTACTTTCTATTTATTGCACACGATCATTACATATTCCTTGTCCCATTAGAATCAAAGGAGTGTTTGATTTTGGTGGCCTGAGCGGCAATTCTAGTCGCAAAGTGGTTGACAATGATTTTAAATGTCTCATTTAAAGCTTGGATTCAAGGAAATTTTATTGTATTCTTGAAGCATGTATTATATAATTCTTGTTTCTTTGTAATCTCTTCTTCATATATTTGATTTTTTCTTTGTTGGATTGTCCGTGAATATAGCTCAGGAGGTAAACCATGTATATCTTGTGTTTGTGTTGGTTATGATTTTGGATTTTTCTCTATTATCATTTTGTAATTTATTACACATGATCCTCACATATTTCATGTCTTATTAGAATCAAATGAGTATTTCATTTTGGTGACGTGTTGTTTGGACAACAGTTCTAATCACATCAAGTGGTCAGTGGTGGTTTTAATCGCTTCAGACTTTAACATAAATAGCAACACATTTACATATGTATCACATATTAGGTGTTTGAAGATTTGTGATGACCCATGTGCACATGCAGGGTGCTTAAACTTGGATAGTCACACATATGGTACATTAGGAACATTTAATGCATCACATGTGCATATACAACTCAGGACAAGTAGACTTACTAGTCTGGTAAATCTAACAACTATCTGCTTAAATCCATGCATGGACTAATCTCCTCATTTACTTGGTTTTTGTAAGTAAATGAAGTTGATAAACCATAAACTAGTTTTCATTCTAGTTGGCTGTCCCAACACATCTTCGCTTAAATTCAAACAGCTCCTTAAGTTCATCTGATGGATTTAAGTGTCTAAAACCTACAAGTGTGCTTTGTGAGTGTGTAGTTTAGTTTACTTGGATGCACTTAAACTTAGATGCACTTTTTTTTTTTTTTAACACACGCGCACACACCCCACACAGTCATGCCATAGTGGGATTTCACCACCTATGGATACTCGAACCCCTTGATTGGGTTTTGAAACTCCTGAGAGTCTACCACCAGAGCAAGAGTAAGGATCCGATGCACTTAGATACACTTATATGAACTGCAACTTGACCCAACCTACAACCTGACCCAACCTGCACCTGACTCAACCCAGCCACTATGTTTGAACTTGGCTCGTTTTCAAAACGAGTTGGGTCATATGAAGCTTGGCTCGCCTTGAATCATGGTTCGAGTCAAGTCGAGTCAAGCTAGATCGAGCCAAGCTGAGCAAGCTTTTTGAGCTACCTTGGCTCATGTACATGGCCCGCCTTTAACTAGCCTTATAGAAATGAACACTCATACACGAGCTAACTCACATCCAAGGAAAAAAATAATATTTAAATCATTGATTAGATTTCCTGAATATATATCCTATCAAGGTAACCTTTGATGGACAATCAATGATGACCATGAGTAATGTATGGTTTAGATCTATTGGACCTAGGCCAGTGGGGCCCATTGGTGAGCAATCACTGTGGGTACGTCCCATGCTTTTTCCAGTATCTTCTTTTCAGTTAAATTTTTAATTCAAATATGAATTTGATTTTTGCTAGGAGATAGGGATGTGATCGGATGATATGGTATCATCCAATCTCTTCCAAACTTTCATTCCTTCCTATATAGAGGATGAGACTCTTTCTTGTAATCAATTATAAGAAATATCGATAGTATATGGAGAGAGATATAGTGTGCACAGTAGTCTGTCCATTTTGGCTTGTCCTTGGGACAATCTAATCCATAGATCGCAATCCGGGGCCATTTATACCGTAGGATCAGAGGTATGAATAGATCTATCTGCTCCAGTAATAGATAGGCTGACCGTTGGAGCGTCAATTTTCTACTTTGTAAGAGTTCCAAAACTCGTGTAAACCGTTAGATCTTAAGGGCTCATCTTCCGCGCTTCCGTACAAGATCATCAGGTAGGGGCCACATTAACTGTAAATAAGGTAAAGGCACACCTAAGGTGCCGCGTCTCTTCTCACCAAATATTCAAATCTTTGGTCTTTCGATTGCTCCGAAATCTTCCAAATTGAAGCACCTTACCCATTGTAACTTTGGTCTTTCTTTCATTGAATTTGATTTGTTCATCCATTTCTTTTTAGTTGTGTATTAAAATGCCAGTACAAAAGTAAGAATTAAACAATGGAAAAGATACTCGATCAATGGTCCATTAAATAACTTGAATGGATGGACGATGGCCCAACATCTAAAAAATAAGATCCCAACTGGAAAGTTCCAAATTAAAAGGAACTACGGACTGGGTCTCTTTTTATTTTTATATTTAAATAAAGGGCAGACTCTTATGTTAATTTTGTGCAACTTAAAACAAAGATGTGATTCATACTCCTCACATGTGGTGCTGATGTAGAGTTATACAAACAACCCACATCGTCGGTCCCATTGTAAACGGAGCATATCTCTAAGATCACAATCATCAAGCAATCCTAAACAGAATGCATGGTTAAAGTAAAATAATAAATGGTCCAAATTGGAAGAGAATCAGATTATTAATATTCTCTTCATTGCTACAATTTTTTGGTTATGCTTCATCTGCAGTTGGCTCAGCCATTTGGCCCGTCTAGATTGCGGTGAAACTGTACCATGTGAACAGCCAAGGGTCTAAACCATTTTCTTAAGTTGTGAAAAACTCACAACACTATCATAAGAATCCGGACTTTATACGTGCAGCTCCGAACAGAAGCAAACATGTGTTCGAATCTTCTTTCACGCGGATCGCGCGCTACCAGCCAACTTCTATTTAACCATATTGGATTAGCTGTCCGCTCATACGGTACCGGTACCACTGCAACTTGTGGTCTCACGGGGCTGTAGTGGGTCCATATGAACAGTCCATCAGATCCATTCCGTCCATCAGATGCATCTTCGATATCAGACCATTGGGTCTGAAAGGTAAACTCAGTTAGGCGAAACCATAAGGAAAAGTTGAGATAGAATACCTAACAAATAAAGCCTTCCTAATTTGTGGGCCCAACTTCTTGTATATATGTCATCGAATCCATTCATCAGACATGACCCACTAGGATGCAGTAACGATACAAAAATCAGGCAATTCCAAATCCATTTGGGCCATACTATTTGAATTTAAAGATCTTAAGCATGATTTTACATCGTTCGTTGCGTTGTGGCCCACTTAAATTTTGGATCGGCTTTATTTTTGGTTGCTAATGCAAGCGAGGGGAGAACACGCCGATTGCCGGCTACGCTAGCTGGGCACATGCAACATGCAATCCACTCACTTGAAGAAAAGAGATGGAGAGAGAGAGCCACGGATCACGTGTATCCTTGTAACAGCTTGGTTGGTGAACGTGGGCTCCACTTAGATGTATGTGTTGTATATCCACTCATCCATTATTTTTCCTGTTTATTTTAAGACATGGTCCAAAAATGAAGCAATCCAACTCTCCAGTGGACCACACTACAAGAAAGAAATAGTGGTGATTGACCATTCTTGTGGCCCAAACAAGTTTTGGATTAATCTGGAATTTGTTTTATTCCCTTCATCCAGGCCTGTGTGGTCTTATCAACGGGTAGGATGACAAATAAATATTACAGTGGGCCTTAGGAATTTTTTAATGGTGAGTGTTCAATGACCACTGTTTTGTGTAACGTGAACCACGACATTTGAATCTGCTTCATTTCTAGGACTATGCTCTAAAACGAGTTGGGAAAACCGTTGGATGGAGTGGATACATATACGTACACCAAGGTGCTTATGTAACCCGAGACCCACCTAATCGGTGCCTAGCAACTTGGGAGAGAGGATCGAGGAAGGGAAGAAGAGTAATTGAAAGTACTTTCATTGACCTGTGTACCTTGAGGCAGAAGCTCCTAGGGTAATCGTGATATCCATGTAACGTAGCATTCACTCCACTAAAGCGTAAGACTAAGCTACATCTTCTAGATTTTTTTTTTTATTAAACCTGCGCTTGCTTGCACCTTGCACCAATTTCATTATATTCTCTCCCTAGCTATTTAGGGTGATTAATAATAAATTTTAATAAAAATTTCATGATATTTAGTGCAACCAAATTCAAATAAAATTAGAAACTAGCCATGATTAAGTAAAAACGTAAATAAAGAGCAACAAATTTGACTTAATATTGTTACCTATATTATTTCACTAAAAGCATTGAAAAGATTATTAATTTTTATTGAAAATAAAAAATACATATATAATTTTTTGAAAATATTAATTGAATTTAATGTTGTGGTGAAAAATAACTAATAATATAAGTTGCAAGTAGCGCGATCTATGTAGCATGGAGTATTTGCAAATGATCATATAGCATAGGCTACCCATAACTTAAGTTATTTTCAAGAGCAATGTAGTGTTAAGCTACACTACATAGTACAATTATTTAAAATTATGTGTTTACGTAAAATATATTAGTGTATTTATTTGTGTACCTATTTGTCAATCGTGTATGTCTTTATGTCAGTGAGTCAGTTGAGCTTTTGAAAGCAAAAGATTGAAGATGCAATAGAACATGAAGCATCTATGAATAAAAAACAACTAAATTATGAGGTACCTTGGTGACCTCAACCCCATATCCAAAACAACCTGACATCTATATGATTGATTCCAAATAGATAAACTTTTATTTGATCATCCATCAAATTTAGGAGCCTTATTTGAACATGCTCAGATAGGTGTTAAGAAGTTTAGAGCTGCTATAAAACATATAGCCTAAAATAGAAGGCTCATAGGTATTGTTGATCGATCCTCGATTAATCAGTGGCCCTAGTCGATCGATCGATCAATGAATATGTCTGATCGATCGACTATAGTCGAAATTGTACAACAAATGTTTTCCTAGAATCCATTTTGACTGATTGATCGATAAGTTTTTTTTTTTTTGTCAATACATGAATGTTCATAATCCCATGTAAGATAGGCAAGGCACTAATTTGTTGTAAAGCATGATGATGGAGATCTTCCGTCTCAACTCATCATTGGTTCCTTCACATAGGATAATCATAATTGAATAACCACATATTTGTCATGATAAAAAAGGACACCGTGATCCATGGCTCACAACTCTACTTTAGTTTGTGGTCGTTGTGATTTGTCTCAAATCCTCAAAGACATCAAAGAAATCCCTTTCTTTTACCTATATAGATTTTACATGTTATAAAAGTTCCACACATATTAGTGAGGCAAATGAATGGACTAAACTATAATGAAAATGAGGTCTAAAATATAACATTGATTTTCTAGGGTACAAAACTAACGACTTGAAATAATCCAATTTAATAGACTATATTTGATATCTATCATTTAGGATTCATCACGTAAACAAATTGGCTCATTCGAACTTAGATTCAAAAGCTACATTCCTTGAGTATTATATTGGGATGTATTCTAGCAAGCTTCAAACTTAATAGAGGACCAAAATCATCTACAACACTAGTTTTATACTATACATAAAACACCCAAGTTATGCAATGTGCACCATGTTATGTATGTAAAATTCACTACTTTCATCAATTGAGAACTACTATTTGAGTCATACAAAGATAAGTGCAATACAAAGTTCACATGGGCCACTTATTTTATTTTATTTTTGGAAGATAAGTTCATATAGGCCCAACATGGTAGTAATGTAAAATTGATCATAGAACTTCTAAGCTCCTATGGTATGACCCACGAGTTTTTTATTAGGATGATTTTTGTATCTCCTCTTCAACACACTGAATTGGAGCTCATTAACAAATTTGATGAAAGATACTCTACAAGGTTGAGCATATAAAAACCTATCATTGGTATTCCATTCCGACTATTTCATGTGGTGTGGCCCATCGGGATTGTTGGTCTAACTGATTTCTTACATCAACACCTAACATTGATGATAAAATCTGATAGACAATGGAACTTACATTTACAAAATGTGGGCCACACATAGATGAGTGTTTTACACATCCCGTAAAATGAGTGTTAGCATTTTAGTGTATTTACAATGTGTTGAGTTATTAGGGTATTTTACCACGTTGCATAAAACTGTTAGTATTTGTAAATATTTCTCAAATGAAACGTCTAAATGTTGTATAACAATTCATATATATCACAAGGTCTTGAGTTCAAAACCCAAAGGTGGTGAAATCCCACTATGGTGTGTGTGGGTGTGCGGCAGGTGCTTGTGTAAAAAAGAAAAATAAAAAAAATAATTCATACGTATCCTGAAAAAGAAAAAAAGAAAAAAAGATCCTAATTTAATAGCCACATTAATAAATAAATCTTATTTTAATACTGAGATGATGAGATGAGTCCATATGTAGAGTGGTTGGTGTAAATCCACCTAACGTGACCCAAGTGAGATGAAGTACAAATTATCAATTACAATTCAAACCGTTTTACCTTAAAATGGGATATTCTGAAAGCAGCATCTGAATATTGCCGTTAGATGATGTTTTTCTCTTCTTCAACTGTGAAAAAGGCCACTTAAGGCTTAAAAAGCCAACGACCATCTATTCACCGTTAAAGCTGCCGTCTATTTGCCGTTTTTCTGTCAGAAAGCCAGCTTTGCCCGCCCCCACCCAAACCCCACCAAACCCTTTTCTCTTCGCGTGGAAGCGAGAAAACAAAAGAAAATCCCGCCCCAAGCGGACTTTCGTTTCACTTAAATTTGCATTTCATTTCAATTTCATTTCGACTCCGCTTCAGTCATACGTAACCTGAATATATTCCTCTCTCAGTGTCTCAGCTCCTCTCTCTGTCTCTCTGTCTCTCTCTCTCCACATAGAGAAGGAGGAAAAAGGGTTAGCGAAATTCAATCACTGATCTCTGAAAAGGTGCGCTTTTTTCTCTTTTTTGGCCTATAAATGTTCTATATTTCTTCGTTTTAGGCGATTTCTTCCCTTCTTTTGCGATTTGTGGCCGTCGATTTCTCCTTCCCCGTTCTTCGACACGATCTAGCTTTTTCTGTAGATTTTTCGGCATACGTGTTGCATGGATCAGATTTTGATTTGAACAGCTCCCGTCCTTTCTGCCGGAATTCGTTTTTCTCTTAGATCTAGGGTTTTTCGATCTTGTCTCGTTCCAATCTGGTTGAGAAGTTCATATTCCTATCGCGATCGTTGAACTCTAGTGATTTTCGGGCCTTCGGGCCTGGTCTCTCGCCTCTCTTTTGATCATCTTCATATTTTTAAAATTTCGAGATCTGCTGATTCTGATAGTTCTAATTGAGATTTATCCATGTTTAGATCGAATTTTTATGTTTTTCTGTTTGATCGTCATTACTGTATGTCAGTCTGGAAGAGCTATCCATCGTCTTGATTGATTCATTTAGCGCTGCTTACTCTGTAATAGCTGATTATTTGTATTGATATAGATACCATGTGTTAAATCTGAGAACTCTATTGCAAGAAGCTTTTATATTTATTGAACATGCTGCTCTTGCCTTTTGATGGATTGGTATCTGGATTTAGGTTTCCTAAATTCTGAAAAGTAAGAGCTGCTTTGTTTGTGATGATGCACTTAAAATTGTTTACTGTCGTTCTGTTAGTTTCCATTGGCTTAGGTGACCAAAATAGTTTTTCACATCGTGTCTGATGATCCGGTGTTGGAAATTGGAATAGATGATTGTGTGTAGGCATGCTTGGCTATGGTTGCTTTGGGTATATGGATGCTGTTTTTCATAGCTCTCTTGCTTAGTTGCATTGTTTTCCGTTCGACATGCATGCTGCTTGTTGGTGAAATGTTGAGGTTCCCTTGTTTTAGAGGAACATGGCTGCTGCATTTGAAGCTGGAAGGCAGTGGGAATGTGTTTGACCTGTGTTTGGCTCATGGCCAGTTTAGGGCCTGTTTGGATGCCTGTAACTTTTTTAAGTTGTAAGAAAGTTACATGTAACTTACTTTCAGGTGTAAGTAAGTTACAGGTAATCCTGTTTGGATTTAAGTTGTAACTTACTTACAGGTAACTTTGTTTTTGTGTTTGGATAACCTGTAACTTTGTTATGGGTAATAAGTTGGATATTCACACTAGATAGAGTTGAAATAGAGAACCGTTGAAAATTTAGATTGACACAAATAAAAGATCGGGATAAAATTATTCCATTTTATTAAGCCCATGTAAAAGAATAGTTTGGCTGATTCTTAGGCTAAACTAATCAACAGGAGGGCCATAAAAGTGGGCCCATGTTTTCAAAATGCTAGTAATGTGGGCAAAAAAATTGAGGTAACATATCCAAGCAAAAATTTTCATTTTCTTCACAAGATATGTTTACAATGCTGTAAGGGAAAGAAAGTAAAAAACAAATAACAAATAACAGCAATCCTATCATTCCTTACCCAAGAAATGGAAAGAAACAAGAACATCAATCTTAAATCATCAGAACCCACAAATGGAAACTGAAAAATAGATCCTCATTTTTAAAAAGAAAAAGAAAAGAAAAACATGAAAAAGAAATTCATTACAACAATATCAATAGACCCTGATCTTCGGATCAATACCAATTAAATAAAAAAATAACAGAAGTCATGAAGGCTATGTGACGTGTTATGTGGGCCCACTATGACGTATTTGTTTCATCCATACCATCTATCCATTATTCCAGAAAATTTTAAGTCATCAACCCAAAAATAAGGTACATTAAAATTTCGGGTGGACCACATCACTGGAAACAATCTTGATTGAACACCAACCATTAAAAACTTTTGGTGGGCCACCAATGTTTTCGATCAAACTGATATTTGTTTTGTTCCCTTCATCCAGGTTTTTATGACCTAATCAACAGCTTGGATGTGAAACAAACATTACAGTGGGCCCTAGTAGTTTTTTAATGGTGGACTTTTAATCATTATTGTTTTCGGTGGTGTGGTCCACCTGAGATTTAGATATCCCTCGTTTTTGGAATCAAGCCCTAAAACGATCCAAAAGAATGGATGGACAACATGGATAAAACAAATACAATATGGTGGGCCCCACAGATCATCTGCGTTATCCACGCCACCTCACCAAACTGCCTCCGTCAACGCAGAAGAAGGGAAAAAAAAAGGAAAGAAAGGAAAGAAAGGAAAACGCAAAAGAGAGAAAAGGGGTTCGTACCTTGCGGAAGCTCGATGGGAGAGGGAGAAGTAGACTGAGAGAGGGAGAAGGAGACTTGAGAGAGGGAAACGGATGCAGGTGCGATTCTTCCCAACGATTTTCATTTCCCAACTAAGTTACCGTTACCTGTAACTTAGTTACAAGTAACTTGAAAAACGACTCCGGCGCCTGTAAGATTTTCGGCTCTTTCTCCTGTAACTTAGTTACAGGTTGAGAGAAAGTCACCTGTGACTTTCCTCCCCCAAACGCCAACTGTAACAAAGTCACCTGTGACTTACTTACATTTTAGAAAAGTTACAGGCATCCAAACAGGCCCTTAGGAGTGAAGAAAATTTATTTGTAATTTTGAAATTTCTACTACAAGTAAAATATCTGAAACTAGCAAAATGTGGTCCATTTGTGTTATCGTGTTACCAGTTCTTTATTTCCCATGAACCCAAATATTCTTGGTTTCTGTGTAATACTGTAACTTGTAACTGTAAGCATATGCAAGTTTACTACATTGGGGTAAAAAATATGTCCTACCCAACCATACCTGGGTCTCTCTCATTCCTTGTCACCTTGTTATATCTCACATACATGACATAAAACTATGGAATTAGAAGTTGGACTAAGCCAATTAAACATAATAAATCAGTGTAAAACTGACTGTACATTATGTTCCGTCTGTTTGTCTACTCTGAAGATGTACAGGCAGCTCTGCAATGTCAAGCATGTGCACCATTTTGGCGCTCAGGATACCTGTATGCATCTTACAGGAACAACAACAAACAGAACAAAAATCAGTACTAACTGTAACTTCTAAAATCACGAACTATAGTTTAACATTCAAAACAAGGGAATTAGGATTGGGCCAGTAATGGTTCCCTAGTCTTGTTCCAAGGCTTGAGTGCAAGTGCAATATTCTATTTCACCCAGTTCATTTCTGATCACCTCTGAACGTTATGATTCGGGGTAAATACTTAATTTTGTTTTGATTTCCTATATTTTAAGCATTCATCAACATGACTTCCAATTTCTGTCGTAAGAGCCATTTTCATCTTATGAATTCAAATTGAAGTGGTGAGGATGGCTGTAAATGCTTTTCATATGAGCTGAGAGAATGGCATAGATTAAAATGAGAACAAAGAAAAGAAAATATTTCATAATGAGCTGAGAGAATGGCACAAATAAAAATAAGAACACAGAAGAGAAAATAAATTAAGCGTATTAGAAGGTGATTTTCAAGAAAATTGCATAAAATGTTCAGATTGGATGGCTTGCCATAAAATTCATATTCAGATGTGACTTTTCGTCACCTCATAATTTTGATGGGCTGGAAGGGAGGCCATATCATTTGGTTTATATTCTCAAGTATGCAATGTATGGAGATTGAGAAACTTTGTAGCTTTTTAATCTTATTTTCACACAGCTCTTCTGTGAATTCAAAGGCTTGAGTGCATCAACTTAAAAAAAAGAGGTAGGCTTCAATTTATCTAATCCTGAATTTCTGGTCAGTTGTTGTCTTGTTCAGAAATGATTGATCACAAATCTCTCTCTACAATGATTACTTTACCATTTCACTCTGATTTGGGCTCTGAAATCATCTTTATTAATGTTGTGGGACCAGTTCAATTTGACAGGATTACAGGAAGTTAAATAAACTGGATCTTGTATGTTTTAAGTTGTAACGATGAGTTCCACTTTTATTGAAGTGTTTATATGTAGATATCTTTTTTACTTTTTAGAAAGTATGCTTCATCTTAGCCTTATATCAGTAGAGTTTTAAGCCAATCCTTACAAAGTTTTGTTTCTTGCATTCGGTACACAACCGTCTGATTGTTCATATTTGAAACCCATCTAACATGCTCATCTATAACTGTTTTGATGCATGGTTGCTTGTACAGGCTCCATATAAAAGATGGCTGATACTGAGGACATTCAGCCCCTTGTCTGTGACAATGGAACAGGAATGGTTAAGGTGAGTTTGTTTGGTATCAATTTCGTAGCCATACGTATCTCATTATCAGCCACATAAGTATTGCATTTCAATCTTTCTTTACCTGGTTGAACTGAGTATATGGTCCTTGATAGAGTGCAATGGCAGAATGGGAGTAGTGTTGCCAACCCCAATTAATTGGGATGAGGCTTAGATGATGATGGTGATGACTCTGTATTTACCATCTGCTTTCTTGTAACAGGCTGGATTTGCCGGAGATGATGCTCCAAGGGCTGTGTTCCCCAGTATTGTTGGTCGGCCTCGTCACACAGGTGTTATGGTTGGGATGGGACAGAAAGATGCTTATGTTGGTGATGAGGCCCAGTCCAAGAGAGGTATTCTCACATTGAAATACCCCATTGAGCATGGAATTGTGAGTAACTGGGATGACATGGAGAAGATCTGGCATCACACCTTCTACAATGAGCTCCGTGTAGCTCCGGAAGAACATCCTGTTCTCCTTACTGAAGCCCCTCTCAACCCCAAGGCCAACAGGGAGAAGATGACACAGATCATGTTTGAAACCTTCAATGTCCCTGCCATGTATGTTGCCATTCAGGCTGTCCTCTCCCTATATGCCAGTGGTCGTACCACAGGTCTGTAAAATGAATATGCTTTTTTTTTTTTAATTTTTTTATAAAATAGCCATCGTCATCATCATCATATGCTTATATTCATCATCACTATCATTGTGACCTTGTCTCTCAGGAAGAAAATCATATGTATGTATGTATGTATGTATGTATATTAGGTGTAAAATCTTATGGATACCTTGAATCAATTGACAGGTAAATATTGATTGTATGTGTGTGGTACGCATGCTTGTATATTTAAGCCTCGGAAGTTTGTGTGAAGAAAAGGCATCTAATTTGTAATGCTGCATGTTCTCGATTCTCTCTGCTTATCTAACTGGTTATTTGCGCTTCTCTGAATTTTACTTGGTTTGTTCTTTGCCTTCAGGTATTGTGCTTGATTCTGGTGACGGAGTCAGCCACACAGTCCCAATCTATGAAGGTTATGCGCTCCCCCATGCTATCCTCCGGCTTGACCTTGCTGGACGGGATCTGACGGATGCCCTGATGAAGATCCTCACAGAGAGAGGGTACTCATTCACCACGACTGCTGAGCGGGAAATTGTTCGTGATATGAAGGAGAAGCTTGCCTATGTGGCCCTTGACTATGAGCAAGAGCTTGAGACTGCAAAGAGTAGCTCGTCAATTGAGAAGAGCTATGAGCTTCCTGACGGTCAGGTGATCACCATTGGCGCAGAGCGGTTCCGCTGCCCAGAAGTGCTCTTCCAGCCTTCTCTCATTGGGATGGAAGCTGCTGGTATCCACGAGACCACTTACAACTCAATCATGAAGTGTGATGTCGATATCAGGAAGGATTTGTATGGAAACATCGTGCTTAGTGGTGGGTCTACCATGTTCCCGGGCATTGCTGATCGTATGAGCAAGGAGATCACTGCTCTTGCCCCAAGCAGCATGAAGATCAAGGTGGTGGCGCCGCCGGAGAGGAAGTACAGTGTCTGGATTGGGGGATCTATATTAGCCTCACTGAGCACCTTCCAGCAGGTAATAGACGCAATTCTTATTTTACACCTTGTACTTCTTTTATGTTTGTACAAAATGGTATTATAGGTCGAGAAACTATCACCTACAATCATTTGTAGGTTAACTTACAACCTGCTTTACAAGAATTTTGCCCTTGAAAATATAATGAGGCAAAGTTGGAAACCAAAAATATGAAGGCATATTAAAATACAGGTTGTAGTGCACAGCTGGTGGTTGTAGGTTGATCAGTCCTCTTGAGATCTTATATCCATTCAGTTTTTTCTTGGGTAGGTTAAAGGTTCAAAACTTGGGTGTGTCTCTGCAATAAAATGTGACCATGTGGTTGTTGATGCAAACTGTATAAATTGTGGGCTGGGCATTGGCGGAGCCATAGCCCAAAACAGCATTCCACTTGGACTCAATTCCCAAAAATCTTGCGGGGGACCTGCTGCTAATGGATTGTTAAGAGGGAAAAAGACCAGTGGTCCATATTCTGCAGTAAACAGGGGAAAAAAATCCTTTGGATGGAGGGTTTGAATTATTTGGTCGGCATTTTTTTGGCTATGATAGGTTTGGTTTGGTATGTTTTTGGCTATGGACCTTTTCCAGTGGAGCCTGGTTGGGTCAGTGTTGTTGTCAGAGATATTAGTGTCAACTGGTTGGGCCAGCCCCATCCTTTTGCTTGGCCTGTCAGGGAGTGTGGCCCATCATGCTAGGTTTGGTTTAATATAGTTCAGGCCTGATTTTAGTAAGCTGGGCTAGTAGCAGGTCAAAGACCATAGCTTGTTCAGGCTGGACTAGTCCAGGCCAGGCGACCAGGTCTCAGCCGTGATGATAATATTGCATATTAGTCATATGTGTTACTTGCTATTACAATCCACATGTTGAATTTCCACAACAGGTGGAGTGCTCAGGCTTGACCCATGCTCAGGCTAGGAAACCTGGTCGGTTTCAGGCTCTTGCCAACCCTTACCGAGCACGAGCCTGCCGTTTGATATCCCTGCATATTTGTACTCCTGATGAATCATGACACTTCTAATTTCCTATAAGTTCACATATTGTGAGAATGGAATTTAGTGTTCAACTATCCAAGTCTTGTGCTAAAAAAAAAAAAAAGAAAGAAAGAGGAAGAAAAAGGGTTCCTCTTCTTTCTTGGTTGTGAGTAAGATGATGTCCTGTTACTCTCACAGTTCAAAAACTCAGTTTATGTGAATGTGCTATTGAACTGAATTGCAATAATTAGTTTAATGGATATTGTAATTATCTTTCCGTTCAGGCAGTGGGGGCCCTTGGACTTCCAAATTGCAGTTACATTCCTTTTCATGTCCAATTAGGAAGCAATGTAACTGTGATTTGCAGCATATTCCCCTAAAATGACTGCTGAAATTATTGCAATCCAATTCACCATGCATATGTTTCTCATTGGATCTTGTGGATCACCAAGAGAATTTAGCATGTTCGCTGGAATTTTTTAGGCAAGGTCTTCTGAGTTCGGGGAGATAGGTTTCTGCCATTCGATACTGTTCCTATTATTATTATTATTATTATTGGGCTAAATAGCATGGTGGTGCTGTAAAGCTTGCATTGTTGTGTAATTGCATTATTGAAGTATTTTATTCAAATATATCCCTTGGCTAACTGGACTTGTGTTCCTTGCCTGCTTTTGCAGATGTGGATATCCAAAGGCGAGTACGACGAATCTGGTCCATCTATTGTCCACAGGAAGTGCTTCTAGATTTGTGGGCTTTTGTTTGCTTGTTGAGTATGTTTGGTGGTCTATAATGTCTGGTTGGAACGGTTTTTGGCTTGTTTTAAAATTATGTTTGATTTTTTTCTTTCCATATTCTTACAACATCTGGCTCTCTTCGACCCTCTTATAAATATCTATAAAATACTAGGGATATGTGTACGTAAATGTAATTTGGATTGAAATTTCCAAAGGCATCGCTATTGTTTCACCATTTATAAGCCACTGGAGCTTTAGATGACTTGGCCTGAGTTAACCCTTTTATCACCTTTTTGTTTTTTTTTTTTTTCCAGTTCGCAACCATCTCTTCCAGGCTAGGTTCGTATCCTAGTTCTCCTCACCATTTAAAAAATGGTGATCCCTCGTCCTCGGCACTTTGGATGGTTGCTGGACGTAATTCTCAAATTTAAATGGTAGTTTCCTTGTAATATACTGTTTTTGGATGTTGCGTTTGTTGAACCCAGGATTCAGATGTCCATATTTCCGCCCATTGCAGTTGATGGCGCATGCACCAAGAAATCTCCCATGTGGAGATAATCCTAATCCTTCAATAGGTGGCTGAACAATGGCACACTTTAGGAGGAAAATAAATACAGCAACAGTTTGCATTCATACAAAAGGACAAAAACAAAAAAAAAAAAAAGAAACAAAAAAAAAGAAAGAAGCAAAAAACAGAAAACAAAATCCGACATCTAGAATCTTACAATCTGGGGCATTTTTGTTGCATGACCATCTGAAGTGAGGCCCATGACATCAATGGTTTTGATCACTGAACCATGGCCCCACTTGAAAACGTACAGGGTAAACCCTCAGCTGGAGCATTTGAAATAAAATTTGAGTTCCCAATGAACTCGATGAGCTCAGGGTCAGGAAACGTTTTCTAAGCTCCAGGTCATGAATCCACATCTGGCTACCATTGGAACTTGACCCAAGATGATGTGAAGTGGACCTTGCCCGAACCAGCCGTGTCTTTGGTGGTGCATGTTGAGTAATGTGGATGACACGATCAGGTCTGCAGAAACTATCAATGGACACGATGCCACCACAAATTGTGAATGCAACAAAAATGGGTATGATTTTGCATTATTGTTTCAAACGGTCCCACCACGTTACAATCAGCTCGATAAAGGATTGGAGTATGTGAGATTTGGGCAATTCATGTCTTGCTGAAAAATAGGCTGGTCCACGTATCAGGTGACGCACATTTGCATGCCTAACATAAGCATTTGTGAGATAAGTATGGGATGATTTGGCACAATGACTGGACAGAAATTTGATGGGTGTATGTCCAAAAATACACAGATCACCTTCTAGAAGGTCACATAAGTAAGTATATAGAATGTTTAGATCTAGAACTTGCAGTCCATAAAAGACATAAAAGACACGGAATTACGTCATAGCCTTCTCCTGTTTATGTTTTTTTGCCCTCTTTCAAACTATGTCATTAGTCTTTTTGTAAGTTATACCAATTGTTTCTCTGATTTTTATGCTTACTGGCGAATGTTAGAGCTGGCTTCGTATTTCCTGTGAAATGATTACATTTTGTTTAGTTGATACATGGGAGGTGTTTTTTTTTTTTTTTTTAATAGAAATTTGAGAAAAGCTTAAAATTCTGTTTTAATAAACCAGGTTTTTCATTCCACAACTATATATATATATACCATTCCTGAGAAATCTAAAAACTAACAAAAGCAACAACAGGGTGTGAAGCTTGATTTTTAGAAAAAACCAGGGAATTGGAGATGCAACTGGGAAATTAAAGAACAAGCAACCAAATACCACCTTAGAGATGCAGATCTTAGTGTTGAAATGAACATGATATAAAACTTCAAATGTTCGAGGCTGTAGCTTAGTGGTCGCATGTGTTTCAACACTCAGTTCTTAATTCGAGCACAAATTACCTAACCGTAACAAAAATAATAAAACAAAATGGCGAGTTCGTTACGTTGTGTTCTAACGGGAACTTCTTATTTTCCGCACTTGCTAAGATATCCAGAAATAAGGGCAACATACCTATCTTATGATATTGATTAATTAGGTGAAGATTTAAACCCACAAATCTGCTAATACTTGTGGGTCACCATCTTCTCATTTCCTCCATTTTTAATGGTTTTCTTGTCCTGATGGGTGGACCAACCTGATCTAAACATAAGCACATGACAGACGATTATCCCAAGTCCTGTGCATTAGGCAATTGGCATCAAAAATAGTAATTCTACCAAGGTTGAGAGAAAAGCTGCATTTGCAAGTCATAGCAAATCAATCAAATGTGTGTCCACATGATGGATGGAGAACTAATATGTTGACCCACATGATCAAGGTTATTTGGTTCGATTGCTTTGATGATTAAAGCAAACTGATTCTCAAGAGCTGCGGATCAGTAAAGGTTGTGTCCACATTACAAATCACACACACACACACATATCAATTTTCCGACGAATTATCCAACAGTTTTGAGTCATCCGGTTAAAATAGTTCCTGACAGTAGTGGCCAATCAAAGGTGGGAACAATGTGATGGATTTTTTTGAATGATGAACCTTTAGATCATCGATTTGTTTAGCATTCATCATAATATTAGGATTTTCTGATCAAAGTGAAATTTGAGTTATAGAATTGAAAGTGGACCCCACGTGATGGACAATCCAGATAAATGATTGGACCTTGTTCAATATAATCAATGTAGGCCATCCAGTTTCCTGGATATTGATCATATATATCATTCAACTCATTTGATCAAAGTGATTTTTTATATGCATGAAAATCATAGGTGGAACCCACATGATTGCCGGAGCAAAGAACGAACCCTTTCCACTGTAATTGGACGCACATTTTATTAGCTGGTGATAGGATGGTAGCATATCATTTGATCAAAGTGGTCCTTAATATGCAAAGGAAGTCAAGGTTTGGGCCCAAAATGATCCACAATCCAAAGTGATGTTGGAACATTTTCCAATTTGATTAATCCAAACCATCTAATTTTTTTTGGCTGTTGATAGAATAATAGAAATATCTTCTCTAAGTGATTCTTCAAAGCCAAGGAAATAAGGGTATGGCCTGTTGCTATTCAATTAAAAACGAGGCTACACATGTTAATGAATGACTTGTATTCAGTCAAACGTGTATGATTGTAATAGTGCGGTCATGCTAGAGTCATACTCGACTTGAGTTCGATTGAACATTTAAGACCTTAGTGCTAAATCAGTCATATGATTAAATGTTACGCCTCAAACTCAGAAAACGGGCTCACAAAATTTTTGATCGCCGAATTCGGCACTGACAGCCTACGTAGTGCCCCATTCTCGGCTCCCGGCGCTTATACACCAGATTCCGATCTTGGGATCCTACAAGGAGGATTTTCAATATGATTTTTTTAAAAAAAAAAATTTTTTTGTAATGGAGCATAACCACAAGCATAACTAACTCACAAAACAACATCACCACATATCCACTATATCAAAAACTTTAAGTATAATACAGAAAGGGAAATACAAGGTGATCAAAAGCCTCAAAATAATTCGATGCCCGTTTCTGCCTCAGCGCTGCTGCGATCCAACGATACTTGCACGCAACGGTCGTGCATAAGCTTACAAAAGCTTAGAGGGTGGTGTAAGTGTGTGCACAAGACAAGTGCCAAGTATGCAGTATTAGAGTAATGCGAAAATATACTAGTAAGTCCATGAATACTACCAGCCGCACTAAGACTATGTAATGCAAGACATGAATGCTATCGACCATACCAAGGCCATGCGATGCGAGGCTTACGTAGCCAAATGTCATATGGGAGATGCAAAGCAAGCATGCCAGTCCTCATCAAGTATACATATCAGTACAGTTTCTCTCTGGGATATCACCGGGTTCTAATACACTTCACACTGACTACCGCCTCCCTAGCTGCACAGCCTAGTAAGTGGAAGAGACCACACTATCCGCCTGACCAGTAGTCTGCCAATACCTACCCGGCTCGTCGATAGCAGACTCATTTGCGAGCTGGTCAAACTCATCCTAGCTTACAACCCCCTCACTCGCGCGTATAAGGCCACAACCCATTCCAACCGACCACGACATAGTGAGAGACGCGGCCTAATGGTATTCGGTACTCGGGCGCTCGTGTACCCGCTCGGTCTAGACGTTGGAGCATCTCTTGGTACCAAAAAGGTTCTGGGACTTTCATCAAAGGACATCCTAAGTACCCATAGTGCTAGAACCAAGTATTTTCGATATCTGATACGGCCATCTACGATGTGCCTGTGGAGGCTACGATCCCGATGTTACTAGGGCGTACAATGGTCATGTCACACATGCGAGATGCATGAGTCATACTATCCAGTCATGCAGCAATCCTGCATGTACCATGTGTTCATGTGGGTAATTCCTATCAGTGAGTCCCGTAAATAATCTGCTCAATGGCATATGCTATGATCAGTCACTCCTCATATCAAGCATACATATGATGTGAATGGGTATGAATCATGGAATTATACTAAACATGTTATATGGTGATGAACTATCCTCACAACGAAAATGAGCTTAAACGGCCTATACTCAACAAGTATGGGTATATCAATAGGCCCTAGGGAGAGTTAAAATGCGGACATTTAACCAACATTATTCTTAAAATGTGGACGTCAAACCATCATTGCTCCCAAGGCATGGCCCGCCATAAATATCATTACACAAACCATGGTGGAATCACACAATGCAATGGACCTTATATACATCCCATTGGGCCTCGACCCATGGGCCTTAGATACATCAAATGGGCCGCATCACATGGGCCTCATATATATCAAGGTGGGTCTCAATAACGGGCCTCATACATCACATTAAGGTGGGCCTCAACAACGGGCCTCATATATCACATCGGGCCTAATCAAATGGGCCGAATCAAATGGACCAAGTCGAATGGGCCGAGTCGAATGGGCAGATTCAAATGGGCCAAGTCGAATTCATCTAATTTTAGAAGTCAATATAGAGTATTATATAAAAATGAACCATATCAAAAGATCAACTGGACCATACTATATTTAACCGTGTTGATAATGATTTTCACAGTTAAATTCTAGTGGGCCCCATCATAGGGTTTATTTCCCATCCAGCCTATTCATAAGGTCACAAAGGCCTGGATTTAGAGGAAAAACAAACATTATATAAGTCCAAACTTTGAAGCCCAAGGGTTTAATGGTGGACTTTAAACCCACTGTTTACCATAATGTGGTCCACTTGAGATCTGTCTTATTTTTAGTCTCAAGCTACAAGATGAGTTTGCCAAAGGGTTGGATGGTTTGGATGCAACACATGCATCATGGTGGGTCCCATAGATGACGGCATGGATGAAACAGATGGGTCCCATAGAACTTGGTGACGCCACTACAACAACTATGTAGCTGGAGTGAGGTACACTAGCCGTCCCACTTCCCCATGCGTGGGGAGGTGTGGTTTGAACACAACATCAGTGGAGCCCACCATAACGTTTACCTTCCATCCAATCTATTAATAAGGTCACACGGACCTGAATGAAAAGTAAAAACAAATTTCATAATGATCCAAAACTTCTGTGACAAAAGGGTTTCAATGGCAGACGCTCAATCCTCACTGTTTCCTGCCGTGGGGGCCACTTGAGTTCATATACGGCTGATTTTTGGAGGGCCCACTACCCTAAGCTGCCCCATCAAAATGCACGGTGTTGATGTTCCCACATATCACGGTGGGGCCCACGACTGAGACCCCCTGCCATTCTGTCCATGCAGTAGGACGCTGTTGCACCGTCCTCTGGACGTTAGCAGCAGCAATGTCTGCTGTTGTTTTGCTATTTTTTTGAAGTTTTTCCTAGGTGGGGTCCGCTTCAGCCATTGGATTCTATGGCTTAAGACAGTCTAAATGAACCCAATATTTAGCATGTTTCGGCTCAAGGTGGGTCCTAGTCGATTTTAACGGTAAAAATCAATATTTTCTATGTTATGGCCCACCAGATAATCGGATTGACTTCATTTTTCGGCTCAACGCATAAAATGAGCTGAGGAATAGGATGGACGGCGTGGATTAAAGCTATACATCAAGGTGGAGCTTGCATGAGCATCCCACCCCAAAAGCTTAAACCAAGCTAATATTATTTTTTTTTGTTTTTGGTACATCCACTGTTTGTTCACACTTCACAACGCCCACGTCCAGCGTCAAGGGACACTGGACGGGCTGTATGCATCTATTAATGAAGATGGGTCCCACATAGACGTGGCCCACTTGATTTGGATTAATCCGATATTTTTATTTTCCATCACCATGAGGTGGGGCCCACATGGCCTGGACGGTGTAGATCCAACCCATCCATCAAGTGGGTCCCACGAAGGTGGACAACTTGGATAAATTGCATACATCATGGGGCCAACAACAAGGAAAGAGAGAGAGAGAGAGAGGGACACGTGTGATTGAGGGCTCCGTCACTATGAGCCCTCCTTTTCCATGCATTCAATCATACATCAAGTGGGTCTCAATACATGTGGACCCACCAAATCAAAAATCAACGGTGGAGATTCCTTCTCCACCAAGATGGAAGGTCTAGATGACCTCTTTTCATGCAAGAAAAATAAACATCATGATGGGGTCCATGGAGAATGGCCCCATCATGGAATGATCATGAGAATCAAGGTTGGCCATCGGCCACACCTAAGGTCCAAAGTGAGATCCATATCATCAATCGGTAGGCTTACTTGGCCCATCAAAAAATGAAATCTAGGCCTATAGAAACACCAACCGTTCGATCTTCTTGGTCCGATGGAACGCCGAACTCTTTGTGTCTCACTTTGATGGAAGGTGATGAGAAATGAAGGGCTAGGATGATGGATCTTGGGATGGGAAGTGGGCCACACAACTCACTCTTTTCTCTCTTGGAAGTGCTTGGACATGCACTCCTTTGCTTGCTTGGAAAATGTGAAGAGAAAGAGAGAGAGAAGGGGTGGTTGTAAGAGAAAGGTGATAGATGTGAGGTGATAGTTGTACTTGACATGTATGAGTGTGTAAGAGAGAGAGAGAGAGGGAGAGAGTTGACTTTGGGGTTGTTCTTGTACTTGACATGAAGTGATTGATTGATTGATTGATAGGATATGTTGTAGAGATTCTCTTGGAATTGCAAACGCGTGGTGTTTTCCTCGAACTGAATGCGGGCCCACATCTCCTGGTCAGGGTATCGAATTGGTATGTAAGATGCGGCGTTGGAACCGCAGCGAGGTGCCGTCGAAATGATACAACTCTCGGATTGAGCTAACTCAGATCTACGGGATACGACTTAGAGTCGCGTTTAAACATCGATTATACGTCGCAGGTTGTTGAAATTCGATGGGAAGGATCGCGGGAGTCTATGGAATAGTACGGATTATGATATGGGCCTACAGCTTTCCCTACCTAATAAAAATTTTATCTTTAAAATTTACACTACCATCACAACTAAATATAACTCATAAGGGAATAGAAAACATAACATGATATATGATCAAAATACAATGCAATATACAATCAAACGTCAAAAAGATGGGGATAACGCTCTCGAATCTTCGCCTCGCGCTCCCAAAATGCCTCATTCACACTATGATGGCCCCACTGCACCTTCACCAAAGGAATAACCTTGATCCGGAGGACCTACTTTTTCCGATCGAGGATACGAACTGGTTGCTTAATGTAAGATGAGTCCTCACAAACCTTCAACGGCTGCCAATCAATAACAGGAACATGTCTGACGCACACTTTCTCAACATAGACATGAAAAATGTTGTAGATGCCAGACAACTGAAATGGCAAGGTAAGCTGATAAGCCATGGCGACAACGCGCTCGGTGATCTTGAAAGGTCCTATGAATCTCGGGGCAAGCTTGCCCTTCACTCCCAAACGAACCACACCCTTCATGGGTGAGACCTTGAGATACATATTGTCTCCAACGGCAAAATCCAAGGGATGAGGCCGACGATCAGCAAAATTCTTCTGCTGGCTCTAAGCTATGCATATCCTCTGCCTGATGATGTTGATAGCCTCTGATGTCTGTTGCACAAACTCGAGACCTAGAAGACGTCGCTCTCTAACCTCGGTTCAACAACTCGGTGATCTACATGATCTGCCATAAAGTGCCTGAAAAGGAGCATACCAATGGTCTCCTGATAGCTATTGTTATACGCGAACTCAGCCAATCGCAGGTGCTCGTCCCAGTTACCTGAGAAATCAATCAGGTAAGCCCGAAGCATATCCTCAAGAATTTGGTTGACCCTCTCGGTCTGCCCATCGGTCTGCGGATGATACGCGATGCTGAATTGCAAATTAGTTCCCATCGCTCTCCAAAAGCTCCCCTAAAATTGAGACGTGAACCTCGGGTCTCGGTCAGAAACGATCGAGACTGGAACGTCGTGCAGTCTCACAATCTTCTCGATGAATAACCTCGCAAGCCGGTCCATCGACCAAATCTCACGCATCGCAAGAAAATGTGCCGACTTCGTCAGATGGTCCATAACAACCCAAATGGCGTCATGACCATGTTGAGTCCTCGGCAATCCCATAATGGAATATGTCGACATGTGCTCCCACTTTCGCATCGAGACACTTAACGGCTGCAATGGACCAAGGGGTCTCTGATGATCGGCCTTGACATACTGGCATGTGTCACACTTAGTCACAAAACTGGCGATCTGACGCTTCATCCCCGCCCAAAAATACTGTCTCTTCATATCACGATACATCTTCATCGAGCTAGGGTGGATAGAGAACCGTGATCGATGTGCTTCGATCATAAGATCTCTGCGCAACTCAGGAATATCCAGGACACATAATCGGCTTCTGAAGCGAAGTCCACCATCAGAACCAATCTGTCAATTTGACTGACTCTCAGATGCTACCTCAGCCTGATAACCCTGCACTAACTCATCTTCCTGCTGAGCCTCGATCACCATTGCGACAAGAGAGGGTTGAATCGACAAGCTCGATAACTATATAATAGAAGACTGCAAGCCGATCTCGAAGTCAAATGTTGACACATCCTCGAGCATTTTCCACTCTGAATCATCATGTGCGCCATCAGGCCTCGTGGCTGACGGCTGAAGGCATCCTCCACCACGTTCGCTTTGCCCGGCTGGTACTGAAGATCCAAATCATAGTCCTTCAGGAGCCCCATCTAACGCATCTGCCTCATGTTCAACTCGGATTGAGAGAACAGATACTTCAAACTCTTGTGGTCGGAGAAGAGCTCGAACCTCACCCCATAGAGATAGTGCCTCCACACTTTCAGTGCAAAGACAACTGCTGCAAGCTCCAAATCATGCATGGGGTATTTCAGCTCATGGACCTTGAGCTGACGAGATGCATAAGCCACTGGCTTCCCGTGTTGCATCAGGACAGCACCCAAGCCAACTCGCGAGGCATCGGTAAATACAACAAATCCATCACTCCTAGAAGGAAGAGTGAGGACAGGAGCGGACGTAAGGCGGTCATTCAACTCCATAAATGCCTACTCACAAGCGTTGTTCCAAATGAACTTGGCACCCTTCCGGGTCAATCTAGTCAATGGGGTTGCAATATGAGAAAATCCCTTAATGAAATGTCGGTAGTAGCTTACCAAACTAAGGAAACTGTGGATCTCGGACACATTCGTGGGCTGACCCCACTGACACATGACATCAATCTTCGAGGGGTCCACTGCGACGCCCTGCGTCGTCACCACATGACCGAGGAACTATACCTCCTCCTGCCAGAACTAGCACTTCTCCAGCTTCGCGTAAAGCTAGTGTGCATGGAGGGTCTGCAAGGTAATCTCCAGATGTCACTTATGCTCCTCACGGGTCCTCGAATATATCAGAATATCATCAATGAACACCATAACAAACTGGTCGAGATACAGACGGAGGACTTAGTTTATCAACTGCATGAATACTGTGGGTGCATTAATCAGTCCGAAGGAGATGACCTGAAACTTAAAATGACGATAGCGCATCCTGAAGGTTGTCTTCGGGATATCTTCATCTCAGACCCGAACCTAGATCACACAACTCATCCAACTGCTTCTACAGTTCCCGCAACTCCAACGGTGCCATACGATACAGGGCCTTCGAAATAGGCACGGTATTGGGCAAGAGATCAATCTGGAACTCAGCGTGCGGATGAGGTGGTAAGGCCAGAATCTCCTGGAACACATCGGGAAAGCACAAACGACAGGCAGCTGGTCGATACTCAAAGCAACTGACTCCTCAATGACACACAACAACAAGCAAGAAAGCAACCCTCCTCTGGGCTCAGCAACAAACTGGAACTCTAGCACGCTAGGTATACAGAATGTGACTATCATCGTGGAGCAGTCCAATATGGCGTGATACTTGGCGAGCGAATCCATGCCTAGGATGACATCAAATTCGGACATCGGCAATACGAACAGATTAACAGGCAAAAAGATATCCCCAATCAGAATGAGACAAGACGAGCAAAATCGGTCTATCACTGCAATCTTCCCCAAGGGCGTCGACACCGACAAACCCTCACGAGCAGACTCCATCGGCAAACCGGTCAATCAACAGAAATCATCAGCCACAAAGGAATGCAATGCACCAGAATCAAATAATACACGTGCAATGCATACAGAAATAGGGAGAGTACCCTCAATGACCCCTCCTGATGACTAAGGGTCCTGCTGGGTGGCATAAAATTTACCTTGAGCTTGCTGGGGAGGTGCATGTCCCCTTTGAGGTCTCTACTGCTGATTTGCTGCCGCTATGGGGGCTTGATCTACTGCCTTTGCTGCAGCGGGGGAGGTCAAGGAGGCTGGTGCTGTGGTCGCTGCTGCTTCGGTGGGGGCTGTCGCGGAGGTTGATATGGTGCCCTTGGCTACTGCTACTGCGGATGGGGACACTTGTGCCTATGATGTCCTGTCCTACCACACCCAAACCAAGTACCTGAAAATGGTCCCGTATGTGGTGTTGAGGGTGCCACTGGTGCTCGGAATGCTGGGCGGGTTGTGCATTGCTGCTGTGGACGATGCTACTTCTACTAGGAGCTACTGAAGGACGCCTTCCTCTTCTGGTCTCCTCTCAGGTCACGGGCCCTCTGCAAACCAGCCCAATCTGCCTCGTAGATCTGGGCCTTCTCCATAATCTGTTCAAATGTTGGAAGCATGTGTCCGACCACATGGCTCTTGAGGGCAGGACGCAAGTTATTTTCAAAATGGCGGGCCTTCCACCCCTCATCATCAATAAGGTACGTCACGAATCTCAACAACTTGACGAAACGTGCCTCATACTGGGACACAGTCATGTCTCCTTAGACTAAGGTCTCGAACTCTAATGCCGCTCCTGTCGAATGTGCTCAGGAAAGAACTTTCGGTCAAACCGATGTACAAAGTCCTCCCAGGTCCACTCGCAAGTGGCCGCCGCCACTCGGGTGACTAATGCCCACGGGTGTTGAGCCTCACCCTAGAGAAGAAATACAACTAACGGAACCCACTGCTGGGTCGTACATCTCATAGTGTCAAAAATCTTCTCCAACTTGGAGCACCATATCTCTTATGCAGTAAGGTTTGACACTCCCTGAAAGCGAGGGGGATCGTGCCGTAGGAAGTCTCTGAGAAGGGCGCTCGTGCGCTCCTGCTCTGCCTAGGCTGATGTAACAACGAACCATCCACCTTGCCCCTGAAAGATAGCAGTCATTGTCTACAGCATCTGTTGAAGCTGCTCTGCAGTCACGGATGCTGACGGAGCTGCGCAAGGCTCACACGAGGAGCGGGATTCGCTCGGGTCGTTCTCCTAGGCGGCATGTCCTATAAGAAGGAACAAGGGTCTATCAGCCTTGAGAATTCTCGAAGGCATAAACGTTAAGGGTCTACGTCAAAAAATCGCTAAGTTATTTAGACTCGATACCTATTCATTTTGAGTTCATAGTAGATATGTGATGTGATCCTCAAGTATTCTCAATTTATGCTATGATACCAACTTCTATCACGCCCTAAACTCGAAAAATGGGCTCACAAAATTTTTGATCGTTAAATCCGGCGCCAACAGCCTCCGTAGTGCCTCATTCTTTGCTCCCGATGCTTATACGCCAGATTCTGATCCTGAAATCCTATAAAGAGGATTTTCAGTATGATTTTTTTTGTAATGGAGCATAACCAAGTCACAAAACAACATCACCACATATCTATTATATCAAAAACTTTAAGCACAATACGGAAATGGAAATAAAAGGTGATCAAAAGGCTCCAAAATAATCTGATGCGCGCTCATACCTCAGCACTGTTGCGATCCAACGACACCTGCACGCAATGGTATTGCATAAGCTTACAAAAGCTTAGAGGGTGGTGTAAGTGTATGCACAAGACAAGTGTCAAGTATGGAGTATCAGAGTAATGCGAAAATATGCTAGTAAGACCATGAATACTACCGGCTGTACCAAGATTATGCAATGCAAGACATAAATGCTATTGACCATACTAAGGCTATGTAATGCGAGGCTTACGTAGCCAAATGTCATATGGAAGATACAAAACAAGCATGCCAGTCCTCATCAAGTATACATATTAATATAGTTTCTTTGTTAGATATCACCGGGGTCTAATACACTTCACACTGACTACCGCCTCCCTAGCCGTACAACCTAGCAAGTGGAAGAGACCACACTATCCGCCTAACTAGTAGTCTATCAATACCTACCTGGCTCGTCGATAGCGGATTCATTTGTGAGCTAGTCAAACTCAGCTTAGCTTACAACCTCCTTACTTAGGCAGATAAGGTCACACCCCCTTCCAACCGACCACGACACAGTGAGAGACGCGACCTAATGGTATTCGGCACTTGGGCGCTCATGTATCCGCTTCATTTAGACGTTGAAGCATCTCTTGGTACCAAAAAGGTTCTGGGACTTTCACCCAAGGACATCCTAAGTGCCCACAGTATTAAAACCAAGTATTTTCGATATCCGATACGGCCACCCACGATGTGCCTATGGAGGCCACGACCCTGATGTTACTAGGGCGTACAATGGTCATGTCACACATATGCGAGATGCATAAGTCATACTATCCAGTCATGTAGCAATCCTGTGCGTACCATGTACTCATGTGGGTAACTCCTATCAGTGAGTCCCATAAATAATCTGCTCAATGACATATGCTATGGTCAGTCACTCCTCATATCAGGCATACATATGATGCAAATGGGTATGAATCATGAAATTATACTAAGCATGTTATATGGTGATGAACTATTCTCACAACGAAAATAGGCCTAGACAGCCTACACTCAACAAGTATGGGCCTATCAATGGGCCCTAGGGAGAGTTATCATGCAGACATTTAACTAACATTATTCTTGCAATGTGGACGTCAAACCATCATTGCTCCCAAGGCATGACCCACCATAAATACTATTACACAAACCATGATGGAATCACATAATGCAATGGACCTTATATACATTCCATTGGGCCTCAACCCATGGGCCTTAGATACATCAAATGGGCCGTATCACATGGGCCTCATATATATCAAGGTGGGTCTCAATAACGGGCCTCATACATCACATCAAGGTGGGCCTCAACAACGGGCCTCATATATCACATCAGGCCTAATCAAATGGGCCGAATAAATGGCCCGAATCAAATGGGCCAAGTCGAATGGGCCGAGTTGAATGGGCCGATTCAAATGGGCCAAGTCGAATTCATCTAATTTTAGAAATCAATATAGAGTATTATATAAAAATGAAAAATATCAAAAGATCAGCTGGACCATAGCATATTTAACCGTGTTGATAATGATTTCCACGGTTAAATTCTAGTGGGCCCCATCATAGGGTTTATTTCCCATCCAGCTTATTCATAAGGTCACAAAGGCTTGGATTTAGAGGAAAAACAAATATCATATGGGTCCAAACTTTGAAGCCCAAGGGTTTAATAGTGGACTTCAAACCCACTGTTTACTATAATGTGGTCCACCTAATCCTATATCTGTCTTATTTTTAGTCTCAAGCTATAAGACGAGTTTGCCAAAGGGTTGGATGGTTTGGATGCAACACACGCATCCTGGTGGGTCCCATAGATGGACGGCGTGGATGAAACAGATGGGACCCACAGAACTTGGTGATGCCACTACAGCAGCTATGTAGCTAGAGTGAGGTACACCAGCTGTTCCACTTCCCCATGCGTGGGTGTTGAGGGTCAAATATTGCATATTAGACCCCATTTATTACATGGATTTACGAACATGGTACTGTTTAACGGCTCAATTTAATCGTGTTTGTGATGCAAGGTGTATTTATGAGCTTGTACTGAAAAAGGGTGCTAAATGCATGGATTTGACGCTCCAGAATCACCAAGGCAAGGGATGGACCCCAGGGGAGCAAGATCAACGGATTTACACGCCAAAGATCCGAGAAAATCGAGAAATTGAAGCTCAAGTGGCCCGAAATTGGTCCAGAATGCAAGATCACAGGGTTCCCACCATCCGTTTAGCTCGAAACTTTATATCTGGCCTGAGGAACCCAAATTAACCGTACACGTCGAATTTCAGTCATTGGATCCTTGTGGAAGTGGCCCAACGGACAGATCAGCCTATAAAACTCTGATGTGGAGCCCACCTGAAATCTGGATATGCCTCAATTTTGGACTCAACCATTTAAATTAGACGGGGAAGTGGATGAATGGAACGGATTCCCAAGATACATTATTATGGACCCTACATGTACATTGCATATACAGAGGTTACACGTGCACAAGATGTGCACCGGACAGAGAGTCCGGTCAAACAAAAGGGCTGACCGACTCTCTTCTTCCAAATCAAGAAAGGCCACAGTGTTTAATGCACGTCGGCCATTTTTGGCTTGTGGGCCCCACCCATCACATATTATAATGATCATAACTTTCCATTATGTCCAAGGGGTGTCTATAACCCTCACTAGGTGTCCTTTTGGACCAATGAACATACGGACAGGCAGATTACCGTCCGAACGGAAGATGGACGGCGGAGTAGAAGAACCTGTGGGCCACATCAACAGAAGGCCAAAAATACACATTCCCGACTGAAATTTCGAGAGTAATTCAATGGACGGGTTGAATCTCTCTGATGACATCAATCATGGGCCCCACCAACGTCGCAGCGCAAGTGCCATCCGCAAGCCCTATTTTCGCATAGACGCTGGGCGATTTTTTTTGGCCATTGCACGATCATGGTCATGATCGGATGGAAGATCCGATCCATTCATCATGTATGCCACCCAAAAACATCGCAGGATACTTTATTCCTTTGGGTAGAAAGCAAGGAAAATGGGCACTTTTTGCGCTGTCTTCTTGATTGCGTAAAAGGACTTACGCAGGGGAGTTCGCAGCTGCGTAAATATTGATATGCAAGCCACCGTCCACACCTCTCCACCGACTTTAGTAGCAAATGAAGCTTCTCTCCACCGCCCTTTCATGGCTATAAAGAGACAAAGGAGAGTGCTTAATGGGATTATCAGATTCAAGGAGAAGTTGTGCAGACGTCAAGGAGAGAGACACAGTATTGTTTTATTTGTTTTACTGTTTTTTTTTCTTTTGAGGATAGCCTAATCATGGTTGGCTAAACCTCTTAGGTAGGGCTAAGAGGTGAAGCTTATAGCGAGATGGGAGACTCTATTTTATGCTTTTAATTTAATTTAAATTTATGAACTGAATTTGATTTTAGTTTGATTATTAAAGGAATATTTTTAGTCTTTAATGGTCTGTTGTGACTGAAATTATAATGGGTCTACAATGACTTTGAGCATGTTCCTCTCCTTTTTATGTTTATGACGTCAGGAAGCCCTATTGTTCGCCATCGTCTCCTGGGCATGGTTGGATGACGGTATCTTTCCTAACCTTCATACATTGTCGATTGGTTGGTAATTAGTTTAATTCTGTTGTTTACTTTGTCCCCTGGGCATGGTTTGGTGATGGAATCCATTCTAATTCATATACCTTTCATCTCTTGAAAACTATATCAAGTAAGTTCAGTTTGATTTCCATGGTTACATTCTTCAACTAGATGCAGATGGGACTCTAAGTCCAGTTGAGTTCTTTATGCAGGTATAAGATCTCCCTGATCTCTATAAGTGGATCATCTGAATCCCTAGTTTCCTTCCTCTGAATCCCTAGTTCTTTTCCTCTAAATTCTTTAAGTTTTAGATAATTATTTCATCATTATTCCTCAAATTACACTTGATTTAGATTTCATCTTAGTCTAGTTTTAGTTCTACTTAGTTTCAGATTACGTCCAGGTTTCAGTTCCTTTGGATTCGACCTCGGTCTCACTGAGTTTATTACTACATCACAACCCTATACTTGGGGAGTGAATAAGTTTTCGGCACCGTTACCGGGGATTGACGGTTACGGTTTTCTAAGATTAACTACTTTTAGGATTAGTTTAAGATTAGGATTTTCTAATTTTAGGTTAGAATTTTTTCTGTTTTTAGAAACTAATCTGTTTTCCTATTTTGTAGGATCTCGCCATAAACTTCTAATTTGGTAAACCCTTTCAAACTTCTCTACTTTTTCTATTTTTAGAATTAGGATTTTAGTTTTGGAAACTTTCTTATTCTAGGTTTCTTTTTTTAGAAACTAACTTTCTATTTTATTTTTTTTAGAAAATTTCTATTTCTATGCTTTCATTTATTTTAGAAAGTTTTTCCCTTTTTAGAAACTAACCCAACTTTCCCGTTTTGTAGGATTCTAAGGTAGGTTTCTAAATTGGTAATTTCTTTCTTAATTTCTTCCTTGTTATTTCTAGATTAGGATTTGTTTTTTTTTTTTTTTAGCAAGTTTTTAATTCTAACTCTTTTAGAATCTAACTTTGTTTCCTAATTTATTTTTAGAAATTTTCTACTTGTAGACTTTTTGTTTAGAAACTAAGTTTCATATTTTGCAGGCTTTTAAGATAGAAATTTCTAATTCGGTAAGCTCTTTCTCTACTTTCTATTTTTCAGATCTCTTTTAGTAACTTGCTTTCTAGTTTAGGACTTTCCTAATTTATTTTAGAAATTTCCACTCTCTTTTAGGAATTTCTTCTTTTAGAAACTAGTTTACTTCTATCTTTTTTAAAAGGATTTTCTAATTTTAGATCTTCTCTTTAGAAACTGACTTGTTTTGTTTTCTTTTGCAGGTTTTTAACTTAGGGACTCCAATTTGGTAACTTCTTTCCAACCCTCTCTTTCTTTCTAGATTTTCTTTTCCTTTCTTAGGATTATGTTTCGAATTTGATTGAGGGCTGCGAGTGTTTCTTGCCCAAGTAGGCTCGTGACAACACTCGACGTCTCGTGACTGAAGGAGGATTAGTTGAGGGGTTAACTATCCATCGCAGGACTAGACACCACTCGAAATCCCTTGAGTTAATTGAAGTGATGGCTGAAAACCAACCTCTTCTACCCCAACCTAGGGTGGAGGACATTCAGGATGAGAATGAGGTGCATCAAGCACCCCCGCCTCCTACTTTACGAGATTTTTTACAACCAGCAGGGGTGAGTACGCCCTCATGCATGATTTTCTTGAAAATACAGGACATATGGACATCAAGCCAGGGGTTATCCAACTCCTTCCTAAGTTCCATGGGCTTGAATATGAAGAATCATATCTACATTTGAAAGAGTTTGATGAGATCTTAGCTACTTGATATTTTCAAAATGTGTCAGAGGATACAGTTAGGCTGAAACTCTTTCCTTTTTCCTTGAAGGAGAAGGCTAAAATGTAGTTACATTCACTGCGTCCTAGATCCATTGGCACATGGAATGATATGCAAAGGGAATTTATAAAGAAAATTTTTCCACATCATAAAACGATTACCCTTAGAAAAGCAATCATGAACTTCACCCAAAAGGAGGATGAAACATTTTACCAATGTTGAGAAAGGTTCAAGGATTTGGTCAGTTCATGCCCACAACACGGCTTTGAAACGTGGCGCATTACAAATTTTTTTTACGATGGACTGACATCTTCCATGCGCCAAATGGTCGAGACAATGTGTAATGGAGAATTCATTTATAAAAATGTCGACGAGGTATGAGATTACCTCAATAGTCTTGCTGAAAAAACACAATCATGGGACTATTACCCAAAATCGAACACCACGTCTAGGCCGACTCAATCTAAGGAGAAAGGTGGATTGTATCTCTTAAAAGAAGAGGATGATCTCAAGTATAAAGTGACTACGCTCATAAGAAAATTTGAGGCCATGGAAGGAAAGAAGGATAAGGTTAATGAAAGTGTTTGCGGCATCTGTGATTGCAACATTCATACAACTGAAAATTGTCTTACAATACCCGCATTTCAAGAAGTATTGAATGAACAATCCAATGCCGTAAATACTTATCAAAGACCTTTTAATGGACCAACCTCTAATACATACAATCCTGGTTAGAAAAATCATCCAAACTTTAGTTGGAGAAATGGACAAACTGCTACCCCTCAAGGTTTCTTCAATCAAATTTCAAATTAAGGGAAACCTCAAGAGGATCCAGTTCAAAAACATATTTGAGGGATTATTCAACTCGCACTCCTATTCAACTTGCACTCTCACTCACCTCACACGCGTAGACGAATCGCACTTGTACAAAATCAGACAGGTTCCCATATAAAAGCCCAGGCTTATAAATGACTGTAAAATCCACCACAACTGTACATAACAAATGAACAGACATGATGTTCAAAATCATTGGCCCACCAAATTATCATAGTTTTGCCTAACTTTTAAATTCATGCAACGTACACAGAGCAGACGGCTTGACGAGCGGGTGGATCGCCGAGCCAAAAAACAAAGCAATCCAAAGCGTAGGAAATGACTGTTATTGAAAGCTCACCATTGCTCTTTCCAAATCCATGAATTCGAAAAAATCCTTCATGTAACATGCATTAAGAAATTAAGAAATTAAGAAACATTTGTTACAAGAACATCTGTAGCATGGGATCCCTCGATCTTCTTCTTTCATTGGGTGTGGGCCGATGAACTCAAAAAAATCTCTGGCTTCGCTTCTTCTTCTTCCTCTTCTTCTCCTTCTTCTTCTTCTTCTACCTCTTCTTCCTCTTCTTCCACTTCTTATCTTCTTCTTCCTCCTCCTCCTCCTCCTCCTCTTCTTCTTCTACCTGTTCTTCCTCTTCTTCTTCTTCCGCTTCTAGTCTTCTTCCTCCAATCGAGAAGCAAGCGTGCATTAGATATTTAGCTACGGTTTTTATCCATAGCCTTTTCCTCTGTCTGGTAGTGCCATGCGACGCTGGTCTATAAATAATAGATGTTAGCTTCCTTCATTTTAAAAACTCTATCAAGACGAGGTAAATTTCTTCTCTTCTTCCTTCTTCTTCTTTCTTCTTCTTCTTCTTCCTTCTTCTTCTTTCTTTTTCTTCTTTTTCTTCTCTCTCTAATCTTTCTTTTACGGTCTTTTGTTTCAGTTTCTAATTTCCAAGATGAGGAGTAACGATCGAAGACGATTTTGGAAACCATTGTGTTTCCTTTTGATCATGATTCTAATGCAATGGAAACTCTTTTGGATTCTACTTTTCATAGTCATCTTATTGATGATGACCGGCGTCTATGATGTTTCTTTCCTCTTCTTTGACCTATCGGACACGCCACCGCCACTAGAGGACGTGATGCCACAACAGCCCGAAATTCCGGTATTCCCTGTATTGGATCCATTGTTGCCAGTGGTGGATTAAATCCGTAGCTATATCTTTTTGAACATGCTACTACATATTCGACTGGGATAAGCGTGCATTAGATATTTAGCTACGGTTTTTATCCGTAGCTTTTTCCTCTGTCTGGTAGTGCCATGCGACGCTGGTCTATAAATAATAGATGTCAGCTTCCTTCATTTTAAAAACTCTATCAAGACGCTATCAAGACGAGGTAAATTTCTTCTCTTCTTCCTTCTTCTTTCTTCTTCCTTCTTCTTCTTTCTTCTTCTTCTTCTTCCTTCTTCTTCTTCTTTCTTCTTCTTCTCTCTCTAATCTTTCTTTTACGGTCTTTTGTTTCAGTTTCTAATTTCCAAGATGAGGAGTAACGATCGAAGACGAATTTGGAAACCATTGTGTTTCCTTTTGATCATGATTCTAATGCAATGGAAACTCTTTTGGATTCTACTTTTCATAGTCATCTTATTGATGATGACCGGCGTCTATGATGTTTCTTTCCTCTTCTTTGACCTATCGGACACGCCACCGCCACTAGAGGACGTGATGCCACAACAGCCCGAAATTTCGGTATTCCCTGTATCGGATCCATTGTTGCCAGTGGTGGATTAAATCCGTAGCTATATCTTTTTGAACATGCTACTACATATTCGACTGGGATAAGCGTGCATTAGATATTTAGCTACGGTTTTTATCCGTAGCTTTTTCCTCTGTCTGGTAGTGCCATGCGACGCTGGTCTATAAATAATAGATGTCAGCTTCCTTCATTTTAAAAACTCTATCAAGACGAGGTAAATTTCTTCTCTTCTTCCTTCTTCTTTCTTCTTCCTTCTTCTTCTTTCTTCTTCTTCTTCTTCCTTCTTCTTCTTCTTTCTTCTTCTTCTCTCTCTAATCTTTCTTTTACGGTCTTTTGTTTCAGTTTCTAATTTCCAAGATGAGGAGTAACGATCGAAGACGAATTTGGAAACCATTGTGTTTCCTTTTGATCATGATTCTAATGCAATGGAAACTCTTTTGGATTCTACTTTTCATAGTCATCTTATTGATGATGACCGGCGTCTATGATGTTTCTTTCCTCTCACGCCACCGCCACTAGAGGACATGATGCCACAACAGCTCAAAATTTCGATATTCCCTGTATCGGATCCATTGTTGCCAGTGGTGGATTAAATCCGTAGCTATATCCCTTTGAACATGCTACTACATATTCGACTGGGATAAGCGTGCATTAGATATTTAGCTACGGTTTTTATCCGTAGCTTTTTCCTCTGTCTGGTAGTGCCATGCGACGCTGGTTTATAAATAATAGATGTCAGCTTCCTTCATTTTAAAAACTCTATCAAGACGAGGTAAATTTCTTCTCTTCTTCCTTCTTCTTTCTTCTTCCTTCATCTTCTTTCTTCTTCTTCTTCTTCCTTCTTCTTCTTCTTCCTTCTTCTTCTTCTTCTTCTTCTCTCTCTAATCTTTCTTTTACAGTCTTTTGTTTCAGTTTCTAATTTCCAAGATGAGGAGTAACGATCGAAGACGAATTTGGAAACCATTGTGTTTCCTTTTGATCATGATTCTAATGCAATGGAAACTCTTTTGGATTCTACTTTTCATAGTCATCTTATTGATGATGACCGGCTTTTATGATGTTTCTTTCCTCTTCTTTGACCTATCGGACACGCCACCGCCACTAGAGGACGTGATGTCACAACAGCCCGAAATTCCGGTATTCCCTATATCGGATCCATTGTTGCCAGTGGTGGATTAAATCCGTAGCTATATCTTTTTGAACATGCTACTACATATTCGACTGGGATAAGCGTGCATTAGATATTTAGCTACGATTTTTATTCATAGCTTTTTCCTCTGTCTGGTAGTGCCATGCGACGCTGGTCTATAAATAATAGATGTCAGCTTCCTTCATTTTAAAAACTCTATCAAGACGAGGTAAATTTCTTCTCTTCTTCCTTCTTCTTTCTTCTTCTTCTTCTTCTTCTTCTTCTTCTCTCTCTAATCTTTCTTTTACGGTCTTTTGTTTCAGTTTCTAATTTCCAAGATGAGGAATAACGATCAAAGACGAATTTGGAAACCATTGTGTTTCCTTTTGATCATGATTCTAATGCAATGGAAACTCTTTTGGATTCTACTTTTCATAGTCATCTTATTGATGATGACCGGTGTTTATGATGTTTCTTTCCTCTTCTTTGACCTATCGGACATGCCACCGCCACTAGAGGACGTGATGCCACAACAGCCTGAAATTCCGGTATTCCCTGTATCAGATCCATTGTTGCCAGTGGTGGATGATGTTTCTTCCCTCTTCTTTGACCTTTCAGACACACCACCGCCACCGGAGGACGTGATGCCACAACAGCCCGAAATTCTGGTACTCGTTATATCGGATCCATTGGTTGATGATGGTGGTGCATTTAGCTCTGGCCCATCAACGGATTCCACAGTCGCCAGCTGGGATCCAAGAAGAAATGGTACCGATACAGAAATTGGATCCAGTAGTGACACTCATTCCGATTCTGAATCTAAGTGGGAAGCATTACTTCTCGATTGGAGGAATAAGACTAGAAGCGGAAGAAGAAGAAGAGGAAGAATAGGTAGAAGAAGAAGAAGAGGAGGAGGAGGAGGAGGAAGAAGAAGAAGATAAGAAGTGGAAGAAGAGGAAGAAGAGGTAGAAGAAGAAGAAGAAGGAGAAGAAGAGGAAGAAGAAGAAGCGAAGCCAGAGATTTTTTTGAGTTCATCGGCCTACACCCAATGAAAGAAGAAGATTGAGGGATCCCATGCTACAGATGTTCTTGTAACAAATGTTTCTTAATTTCTTAATTTCTTAATGCATGTTACATGAATGATTTTTTCGAATTCATGGATTTGGAAAGAGCAATGGTGAGCTTTCAATCACAGTCATTTCCTATGCTTTGGATTGCTTCGTTTTTTGGCTCGGCAGTCCACCTGCTCGTCAGGCCGTCTGCTCTGTGTACGTTGCATGAATTTAAAAGTTAGGCAAAACTATGATAGTTTGGTGGGCCACTGATTTTGAACATCATGTCTGTTCATTTGTTATGTACAGTTGTGGTGGATTTTACGGTCATTTATAAGCCTGGGCTTTTATATGGGAATCGGTCTGATTTTGTGCAAGTGCGATTCGTCTATGCATGTGAGGTGAGTGAGAGTGCGAGTGGAATAGGAGATCGAGTTGAATAATCCCTCATCTACCGCGCTTGTAAACTGGAGGTGTCAATGCACAGTGCACAAGTGCACTCTTAGTGCACCGGATCAGCCGAGCAGGTCAAAGGATGTTTAACTGAGCTTTCCTCTTTAAAACGGAATTTCCGTTTTCATCCGTGTACAGAGAGGGAGCGTGATCTCTGTGGGCCACCATCATAGTCCAGAGGACTGATCTGGACTGTCCATGAGAATCCCACAAGTCCACGGATCAAGGCTTAGGTGAAAATATTCGAAGAAACAACGAGGAACATATTTCAGTCGTTCAAATAAAAGATAGATGGCAGCGAAAGAGATTCAATGGGCCAAACCATGTTTGATTCAAAATCATCTATCTCTGACTGATTTTTTGAGTAGAGTGCAATGGACGGTGTGGATTTCTCAAAACGACAGCTAATTGGGCCCCACCAATGTCACAGCGCGATCAGTGCGCAGGCCCTGTTTTTACGCCAGACGATGGATGGTTTTTGGCCGTTGTACGCTCATGGCCGTTGATCAGATGCAAGATCTGATCCGTTCATCATGTAGGCCGTCGAAAACTGTCCTAGGGGACGTTGTTTCTTTGGAAAGAAAGGAAGGAAAGTGGAGCAGATCTTCCCATTCTTTGCTGCGTAAAACAGGGGGCGCGACTCATTCTCTTCGAAAGGAGTGCGTAACTTCTTACGCGGCCACCGCCTCTTCGCACGGAGGCTGCTAAAACCAACTCCAGCCGAATTCTCCACGGTCTTTCACAGTTATAAAAGAAGAGAAGAGAGAGAGAGCTAAGGGCATTCAATTTTCCAGGATCAGTCGGCTGAGAACGTTAGTAGCAGAGAGAGAGACAGGGAGTAGTTTTGCTTATTTGTTTTATTTGTAGTTTTTTTTATCATAGTTTTTCAGAGATCTGGTCCAATCATGTTAAGCTAGACTTCTTAGCTAGGGCTAAGAGGTGAAGCTTGTAGGAGATGGGAGACTATTTTATGCCTTTAATTTAATTTATGAACTCAATTTGATATTAGTTTGATTATTAAGGGAATGTTTTTAGTTTTTTTATGGTCTGTTGTGACTAAAATTACAATGGGTCTGTGATAGCTTGAGCATGTTCCTTTCCTTTTGATGTTTATGATGTCAGGAAGCCCTGTTGTTCACCATCGTCTCTTGGGAATGGTCGGATGACGGTACCCTTCCTGACCTTTATAGCATATTGATTGGTTGGTAATTAGTTTAATTCTGTTGTTTACTTTGTCTCATGGGCATGGTTTGGTGATGAAATCTATTCTAATTCATATACTTTCATCTCTTGAAAACTATATCAAAGGAAGTTTAGTTTGATGGTTACACCCTTCAACTGGATGAAGATAGGACTCTAAGTCCAGTTGAATAGTTGAAATAGGCATAAGATCTCCCTGATTTCTACAAGTGGATCCTCTGAATCCCTAGTGTCCTTTCTCTGAATTCCTTAAGTTTTATCATTATTCCTCAATTTACACTCGATTTAGATTTCATCTTACTCTAATTCTAGTTCTACTTAGTTTCAGATTACGTACAGGTTTCAGTTCCCGTGGATTCGACCTCAGTCTCACCGAGTTATTACTAAATCACAACCCTATACTTGGGGAGTGAACAAGTTTTTGGCGCTGTTGCCGGGGATTGACGGTGACGTTTTTCTAAGATTAACTAGTTTTAGGATTAGTTTAAGATTAAGATTTTTCTAACTTTAGGTTTAGATTTTTCTGATTTTTATAAACTAACCTGTTTTCCTGTTTTATAGGATCCTGACATAAACTTCTAAATTGGTAATTCCTTTCTAATTCCTCTACTTTTTCTATTTTTAGAATTAGGGTTTGAGTTTTAGAAATTTTCTAATTCTAGTATTTTTCTATTTTTAGAAACTAGTTTATTTTTAGAAACTTTTTAATTTTAGGTTTAGATTTTCTATTTTAGAAACTTTCTAATTCTGGGTCTTCTTTTTAGAAACTAACTTAGCTTCTAGGTGTAGGGAACTTTTCTTTTTAGAAACTAACTTTCTATTTCAATTGTAGGAACTTTCTAACTTTAGACTTTCTATTTTAGAAACTAATCTCTTTTGTTTTCTTTTGCAGGATCTTAACATAGGAACTTCCAATTTGGTAACTTCTTTCTAACCATCTCCTTCTTTCTAGATTTTCTTTTCCTTTCTTAGGATTAGGTTTTGAATTTGATTGAGGGCTGTGAGTGTTTCATGCCCAAGTGGGCCCGTGACAACACTTGACGTCTCTTGACTGAAGGAGGATTGGTTGAGGGGTTAACTATCCATTGCAAGATTAGACACCACTCAAAATCCCCTGTGTTAATTGAAGTGATGGCTGAAAACCAACCTCTTCTACCCCAACCTAGGGTGGAGGACATTTAGGATGAGAATGAGGTGCATCAAGCACCCCCGCCTTGTACTTTATGAGATTATTTACAACCAGCGGGGGTGAGTATGCTCTCATGCATGATTTTTCCTGAAAATATAGGACATTAGACATCAAGTCAGGGGTTATCCAACTCCTTCCTAAGTTCCATGGGCTTGAATCTGAAGAACCATATCTACATTTGAAAGAGTTTGATGAGATCATAACCACTTTATATTTTCAAAATGTGTCTGAGGACACAGTCAGGCTGAAACTCTTTCCTTTTTCCCTGAAGGAGAAGGCTAAGACGTGGTTACATTCACTGTGTCCTAGATCCATTGGCACATGGAATGATATGCAGAGAGAATTTATAAAGAAATTTTTTTCACATCATAAAACGATTACCCTTAGAAAAGTAATCATGAACTTCACCCAAAAGGAGGATGAACATTTTACCAATGTTGGGAAAGGTTCAAGGATTTGGTCAGTTCATGCCTACAACATGGCTTTGAAACGTGGCGCATTACAAATTTTTTCTATGATGGACTGACATCTTCCATGCACCAAATGGTCGAGACAATGTGCAATGAAGAATTCATTAATAAAAATGTCGACGAGGTATGGGATTACCTCGATAGTCTTGCTGAAAAAACACAATCATGAGACTATTACCCAAAATCGAACACCACGTCTAGGCCGACTCAATCTAAGGAGAAAGGTGGATTATATCTCTTAAAAGAAGAGGATGATCTCAAGAATAAAGTGACTACGCTCATAAGAAAATTTGAGGCCATGGAAGGAAAGAAGGATAAGGTTAATGAAAGTGTTTGTGACATCTGTGATTGCAACATTCATACAACTGAAAATTGTCCTACGATATCCGCCTTTCGAAAAGGTTGAATGAACAATCCAATGCCGTAAATACTTATCAAAGACCTTTCAATGGACCGACCTCTAATACGTACAATCCTGGTTGGAAAAATCATCCAAACTTTAGTTGGAGAAATGGATAAACTGTTACCCCTCAAAGTTTCTTCAATCAAAACCCAAATCAGTGGAAACCTTAAGAAGAACCGGTTCAAAATTCCATGCAAGAGCTGGCCCAGGCAATTCGAGATTTTATGCAACAGATAGATTCACATATGACGGTTATAGAAAAGGGGATGCTTCCTGTACAACCGCTCTCCAATCCTAAATCGCAATACGAGATAAGTAATCCCAGCTCTTCAAATCAAATGAAGCACGCTAAATCCATCACCACTCTTAGGAGTGAGAAGATCATTGATAAAACTCTTTCGGTTATGCCCGAAAAGCCTCAAGAACCAGAAGAGGACAACAATGATGGATCTAGTGATGCCCCACAAAAATTAGAACCGGAACTTTTAGAAAAGCTAGTTGCTCCATTTTCCCAACGGTTGGTCGCACCAAAACCTCTCTCTAATTCTCAGGATATACTAGAGGTGTTGAAACAAGTGAAAGTCAACATTCCTCTACTCGATATCGTAAAACAGATACCTTCATATACCAAATTCCTGAAAGACTTATGCACGACCAAACGACGGCAGAGTATTCAAAAGAAGATCTTCTTGACTGAGAAAGTGAGTGTCATCCTGAAGCAAGACGTGCCACAGAAATTCAAAGATCCCGGTAGCCCAACCATATCATGTGTAATCAGGGACTATCGAATTGATCACGCACTTCTTGACTTAGGGGCGAGCGTCAATCTGATTCCCTACTCGGTATACAAACAGTTAGGTTTGGGTGAATTAAAACCCACCTTAACCACACTACAACTTGCTGATCGCTCTGTTCGTGTACCAATAGGGATAATTGAGGATGTGTTGGTACAAGTTGATAGATTTTACTACCCTGTAGATTTTATCATCCTAGACACCGAACCCATCAATAACATGAGCACTCAGATTCCTGTTATTCTTGGTCGCCCATTCCTTGCCACTTCAAATGCAATTATCAATTGCAGGAATGGTGTTATGACTATGTCTTTTGGTAATATGACATTGGAGTCAAACATCTTTTTTAATAACGGCAGAAACTTAGAGGATGATGATGATTTCCACGACATTAACATGATTGACTCTTTCGTGGAAGATACGACACCTCTGATCTTATACTCTGATCCTCTAGAAACGTGCCTCACTCACTCACATGATTCTGATAATGACATGATTAGGGAGACATGTGCCTTGCTTGATACTGCACCAGTACTTGAAGTTAACTGGTGGAGGCCATAATTTGAAGAATTGCTACAAACCGATGTAGTGTCTCTATCGTCTAACCTCAAGTCACCGAAGCTTGACTTAAAACCTTTGCCCTCTGATTTAAAATATGCATATTTAAGTCAAGATGAGATATACCCAGTGATGATCTCTGCCCATTTGGAGAAAGAACAGGAGAGTATGCTCATTTCTACTCTCACTGAGCACAAAGGAGCCTTGGGATGGATGATAGCGGACCTCAAGGGAATCGACCCCTCGATTTATACTCACCGCATATATCTTGAGGATAATGCGAAGACAGCTCGGCAATCACAACATAGACTAAATCCAAACATGAGGGAGGTTAAGGCCGAGGTTCTTAAATTATTGGATGTGGGTATCATATTACCCCATATCAGATATTCAATAGGTGAGTCCAACTAAGGTGGTTCCTAAGAAGTCTGGGATCACCATTATAGACAATGCCAATAATGAACTCGTGCCTACTAGAGTTACTACTGGTTGGAGAATGTGCATTGACTACATGAAGCTGAATACTGTCACGAGGAAGGACCACTTTTCTTTGCCCTTCATTGATCAAATTTTGGAAAGGCTAGCTGGTCATTCCTATTACTGTTTCCTTGACAGGTATTCGGATTATAATCAGATTGAAATCGCTCCTGAGGACTAGGAAAAGACCACATTTACATGTCCATACGGCACCTTTGCCTACAGAAGGATGTCATTCGGATTATGTAATGCCCCTGCCACCTTTAAGCGATATATGATGAGTATCTTTTCTGACATGGTGGGGAAATATCTAGAGGTCTTCATGGATGATTTCTCTGTTTTCGGTTCATCTTTCAGTGAGTGCTTAGAGAGTCTTAAATGTGTGCTGAAAAGATGTGAAGAAAAGAACCTGGTACTTAATTGGGAGAAGTGTCATTTCATGGTTTATAAAGAAATTATTTTTGGAGATATTATCTCATCCAAAGGAATCGAGGTGGATAAGGCAAAAATTGATCTTATCTCTAACCTACCTTCACCCAAGAATATACGGGACGTGCGATCCTTCTTAGGACACGCTGGGTTTTACAGAAGATTCATAAATGACTTTAGTCTCATCTCTCGTCCTTTATATAATCTACTTCAAAAGGATGCACCATACGAGTGGACTGAGCCATGTCAGGAAGCTTTCACTAAACTTAAGGGCATGTTGACTAGTACACCCATCATACAACCACCCGACTGGGGCATTCCTTTTGAACTTATGTGCAACGCGTCTGATTATGCTCTTGGGGCAGTTCTAGGCCAGAGAAAAGAAAAGAAACCCTACGTTATTCATTATTTGAGTAAGACTCTAAATCCTGCCCAAGTGAACTACTCGACTACGGAAAAGGAACTCTTGGCCGTAGTGTTCGCTTTGGACAAATTTCGGTCCTACTTGATCGGATCTAAGATCATTGTTTACATTGATCACGTGGTGCTCAAGTATCTTCTGTCTAAGAATGATGCTAAGCCTCGCCTGATACGATGGATCCTCCTACTCCAGGAATTTGACCTAGAAATAAAAGATAAAAAGGGAGTAGAGAACATAGTGGCTGACCATCTTTCTCACCTTAATCCCTCTGATTCCCTTGAAACGACACATATCAATGACATATTCCCTGATGAACAATTGTTCAGAGTCTCCCATTCACCTTGGTTCGCTGATATTGCTAATTATCTTGCCACAGGTTCCATACCGACACATTGAACTACACAAGATAAGAAAAAATTCTTTACCAATGTACGCAACTTTTTCTAGGATGATACATATTTATTTAAATATTGCCCAGACCAGATCCTAAGGAGATGTGTGCCAGACGATGAGCATCAGAGTGTCATCTCCTTCTGTCACTCACAGGCCTGTAGTGGTCACTTTTCTGCTAAAAAGACCACGGCTAAGATTTTGCAGTGTGGCTTTTATTGGCCCACTATGTTCAGGGACACTCATGAGTTTTGCAAGGCTTGTGAGCGTTGTCAGAAATTGGGAGTATTGTCTCGTCGAAATATGATGCCTTTGAATCTCATCCTTATCATAGAAACATTTGATTGCTAGGGCATTGATTTCATGGGACCTTTCCTCCAATCCTTTGGAAATTTATATATTTTGCTTGTTGTAGACTATGTCACTAGATGGGTCGAAGCGATTCCGTGCTAATACAATGACCACCGCATAGTCATTAAATTCTTAAAAGAGAACATCCTTTCTCGGTTCGAAACGCCTCGAGCCATCATTAGTGATGGGGGCTCACACTTTTGTAATAAACCATTCGAAAGCTTAATGAAGAAATACGGTATCTCTCAGAAGGTGAGCACCCCATACCATCCACAAACAAGCGGACAAGTTGAGATTTTCAATAAAACATATCCTAGAGAAAATGGTTAACCCTGATCGTAAGAATTAGTCAACCCGATTAACCGATGCCTTATGGGCATACCGTACTGCGTTTAAAACCCCTATTGGAACGTCTCCCTTTAGACTTGTCTATGGGAAGGCTTGTTACTTGCCTGTGGAGTTGGAACATAAAGCGTACTGGGTGATCAAAAACCTAAATTTCAATCTAGACAACGTTGGCTCACTACGCAAACTGTAGTTGAATGAACTTGAAGAAATTCGGAATGATGCATACGAGAACTCGAGAATTTACAAGGATAGGATGAAGGCGTTTCATGATCAACATATTCTGCGGAAATCATTCACATCAGGTCAGAAAGTCCTTTTGTATGATTCTCGACTACATCTCTTTCTGGGTAAGCTTCGATCTCATTGGACTAGCCCTTACATTGTTGTTACTGCTTATCCTCATGGGGCTGTCGAGATAAGAGATACCGACAATGGCAAGGAGTTTAAAGTAAATGGACTGTAACACCCCGAACTTTTCAATACCCAAGTATTGAAAGTCCTCGGGTGTTACCATAAATTTTGTCTACCATATATATAAGTACAATACCAATTTAACTATTCTCACCTTGCATCTACCCTCAAACCTGAATCTGACCACTGGGAATGACCTTCATCTATAAATCAAGTCATCCGACCGTTAATCATGTAGTCGGATATATGTACCTTTCCTCGACTAAATCGGTGAATAACTCTTTAACCATAATGATTTAGATGCAAGTTATTTTGTAAGAATTATTTAGAAATAGACATAGAACCAAGTAGAACCATTAGATTTTACAAAACTCTTAGATCAACAATAATTACAAAAATGCTATCAACCTATACCTTGAATTCAAATTCACATGGTTCTCATGATCCGTTTCATGTGAAATTTTATACTAGGTCTAATTATTATAAATTAACTGTACACATCAAATTTCAGCCCTTAGATTACATTAAATTAGCTACTTGATCTCTACATCCGTCCGTACACTTATCAGATTAAGATTCTGATTCATTCATCTTATTCACACCATATGAATATACTTAACCTACCATTAGAATTACAATATGAGAAACCTACATGTGTGAGAAAGTCACTCGATCCTAACGATAGTCATGTTCTATCCCTAATTACTCCAAAAACACACTTTATGACCATTCGTATACGAATTTAACCGTACATCCACCTACATACATGGTCAGGGTGCTAACCACCAAGTCCCTTATTTTTTAGCTAGTCATATGACCATCCATCATGTTTGGATCTGCCAAACGAGCCACATGAATATCACAGTGAACCGACCATCATAAAGATCTTAGGACATAGGCTGAAACTACCCGGTAACTCGTTAATCAAAGGTGTACAAATACTGTTTCTAATTTCGGAGAGTGTTAGCCAATAAAAGAGCATCTCGGCCATCCTTGATAGATCGGGCCCCAAATTTAATCGGTTGAGAGATCTTAAGAAATGAGAATGATTGGTAAAGTTTCACTTCTTTTGGATAACACGGTAAGGAGGAACGGATGACAGGAGATACAGCAAGGGGAAGGGTAAATTTGTAAATACCAAGTGTATGGCAACCACGTACTAAGGAGGATGAGATTAAATGGTGAATGACACCTCATGCATCAAAGGATCATGTGGCCCACTTGGAAAGCAGAATTGACTCAGACTTGGGGCTGTAGGCCACAACGACATGTAAAGAGTGGTGAATGGCATGGATTCTCCGAAAGATCATCACAAGTGGACCCCACCTAATCAAACAAGATTGACATTTTTCCACACAAGCTAGCTGTAACAAGACTAAACCGAACGAAATGATGGGTTTCACCCCACTTCCCTACCCCATGTGTGGGTCACCTGATCAATGGATTCCCACCATATTTTGGCCCCTGGCCTAAAACAACCCTACAAAACTAATGAACGGATTAGATCTCTAGGAATGCCATCAAAGTGGACCTTATTCAATGCTACAGTAAGTCACAACTCTCCAAGCTAGAAATCCTTCCGAAATAAGTATGTATTCAAATTCAAAAAGAACTACCTCCGTTTCTTCCTCCTAAAATAATCACGTTCCAACTAGGATTAGCATCAACAGATCTCACCACTCCATATGGGATGATCCCTACCCTCAGTGGACCCCGCTAACTCAAGAACTAATTTGGAAAAGAAACTCTCTCGCACGCTACAGCAACGTCCGTGAAAACCGTCAGTGTAACGGTCGATAATTTAGATTTGGGGTGTACCCCAATAGCATGGGCCACTTGAGTTTTTATCTTACACCACCCATAGTCGGATGGCCTAAATAGGACCCATAAAACATGACAGACGGTATGGATCTCACTAATCCTCACTGAAGGCCCCACACATTGGTGGTGCGTATACACATAATGTGTACACTCCCGAGGATCACCAAAACCAAGGCCAGCCCAGATTTTACTCGAGATTTCAGGAAAGGAAATCCTTTCTTCCTTCCGCATTCACGGACGACCGTCCGCTGGGACGAGTCGTGGCCCACCACGATCGTCCCTAAGGATGATCTGAACCGTCCATTCAGTTAGTTACGCGACAAAACCCAAGACCCTAAAAACTGAAAGACTCTATACAACTCATGGCGTGCGCACCAGTCGATACAAGGACAACCGTTTCCCATTGAAACCGGTAGTGGCAATTGTTCTGCAATCAATAGCTTATTCCTTAGTGCAATCAGAACCATCCAAACTCATCCTCAGGGAATTCCTAACCCCGCTAAGGAGGCCGAATTGGGAGATACCTCGCCCCTGGATCGATGACCGATCCGTTCTACAAAGGCAAAACCGCAACTGCCTTCTCTACGCACAAAACCGGGGCTGCGTAAGTTTAGCGAATCATCCGGTTGCGTGAGGGATATGCATGGGTCCTCATGTCTACAAAAGACCTCCCGTCCCACCTAGAGAAGAGAGAAGGTTGAGGAGAAGAAGAACAGAGAGTTGGAGAATTCAAGTAAAATTCCATATATGAATTCCAACTTATGTCATTATTAGAATCTAGCCATTCTCCCGTTAGTTGGATTCAAATCCTCCTGTTTTGATCGATATTCTAGTTAATCTCACGCAGTTTTCTGTTTTAAAATTTCGATTCTAGTTCCAGTGCGGATCTCTTGAAACCGGTTGCATTTCGGCTACATTAAAAGGTCTGACTCTCACTTCTTAATTTTGATATATAAATATCTATCTTTTCATCCATTGTTATAAAACCCCTCTCTTATTAGTATTATTGCCAAATAAACCTAATCTTGCACTCCAGTTGGCCGAAGTTTCCCAGCCCACCTGCCGACCTGGATGGGGTACTACTTCTCTAGTAATCTGAGGGGCCACATGATCTCTGGTTTGATCAATATACATATATTCCATGTGGAGTGTGGTCAACATTACCTGGATCTTACCTGTATCAATGTTCGACCCGGCTAGGTAATCTAAACCTTAGGTTAAGACCTTAACCCTAAATAGTTTGTAAGCTTGAACCTAACTGTATAAATTTATAACTCATGATAGGGTTTGATTCTAAGGAAACACACACTCCCTAGCAACATTGGTAGGCGATTCAAAGTATAAGGTGATGATTTTTCCCCTTAAGCTTTCCATTTCCAAATTGGTTTAAGTTATAGTCTTTATCAAATGTTAAAATTGTTAATTCATAGCATGCGATCTCTTATATGATTTATATATGATTTACGATTGATAATTGTGAAACATGATTGCATGCGATAGTTGCTACATGATAGCTCTCATTTTAATTTATAGTTCACATCATGACCTGTTGTGATTATTATGCTTAACATATGCCTGTCATGCTATAGCGGTATATTTTCGTATGAATTATTGTACGTCATTATGAACCTATATTCACTACACTTATTAGTGGGTAAGCCCTCTAGTGTATGTGAACCCATACTTAGGATGTAACATGATGGAGTGTGGAATGGAATGAACCCTCGATTGGAGGTTATGTAGGACATGATATTTCCTACTCAATTAATTTGATTGACGACTGATCGATGGGTTTCATTAAACATCCTAAGGTGGGAGAAATCTCATGAGCCGGGGATGGTGGTAATGGGACACTATGCCCGAGCTGTCGGCTTACGCTGGGTGACGAGCCCCCGTAGTGACCATTGAGTTACTTAAAATGGTTGATTGTAATTGAAATAATAACGATTTGGCTGACCATGCATTCATAGCATATTGGCGATGACAGGTGGCTAATTCTGGATGCTGTAGCATGTTCCCTTAGGAGCATTAAGGGATTACTTTGCTAGCTCCCAGACCACCGACTATCGACCTATTTGTCCGACTGAAAGAGCATTTCCAGGTCGATGATTGCATCGGTGATGAGCCCAAGTCCGACTGGATACATCCCCAGGTCGATGATTACATGAGTGATGAGCCCAAGTCTGACTGGATGAACATCCCTAGGTCGATGTGCATTCACGCATCCATGCATATAAAAAGACTGCATCATGTACTATTTTGAATATTTGTTGTTTTTAACTATGCTTAGCTAAGGAGGCGGTGTGTAATCTTGAGGGAAATTCACACTGAGCTGGTCACTCATTCATCGAATATCCAACCGTACAGAGTATGCAGGTATAGATGGAGAAAACGATAGTACTGACCCTGATGGTACGATGGTGGAGCCTGAAAATGGATATTACGAAGACGAGCCGCAACAAGAAGCAACCGGTTGTTTCGATTTAAATTAATAGCAGTAGTGCTCTTATGTTTGATTTGATACATTGATAATTTTTGTTTTTAAAAATGTGTAATAAGGCCCCTAGCTGAGTGGGCTAAATATTTGAGCTTATATGATATTAATCCATGCTTGCTTACGCTATCATACTCTGATTTTAATCTTCCGCTAGATCTCTGATTTATTAACTCTCGGGTTTCCAGAACAAGTCTCGTACTCGGGTTCTGAAAACACGGGGTGTTACATGGACATCGATTAAAACCATTTGTCGAGAAATTTGATTCAGAGGACATGTCCATGCCTCTGATTGCTCCTGTTTACCAGGATTAATCTCCTAGTCTGATGGAGGTATAGGTTGGTTTATCGCTTTCATAGGACTAGGATAATTTGCTTTATACATTGTTTTAGAATAGTTTGCTTTTGTTAGTTTCTCTCTTGTGTTAACCTGCTCTGATATCTTTGGAAAGCCTCGTGATTCTTTCATCCAGGTACTATCTTTCCATCACTCCTCTTTTACTTTCACTGTCCCATGTGCATAGCATGCTTATTTCCTTTACATTGAGGGCAATGTAGATTTTAGGTTGGGGGTGGGAGATTAGGTTGCCTAATCAGTGTTTTCGTGGTCTTGAGCAAAATGTGTGAAAATTTTTTAAAAAATTTCTGGAAACTTTTGTGAACTCGAAGTGTTTTTGTTTTTGCCATCTTTGATTCAGAATTAAGATATGTGATATTGATAATTTAGGACTCTTGGATTTAGTATCTGTTAGATTTCACAGTTAAGTTTAAATTGTTAATCCAGAATTAGAAAATATAAACATTGATTGAGTCATGATTTCACATGTCACATCTCACTTTCACATTAAGGTTTCAGTTCGATATTAAATTATAACTTGGTAATCACTAAGCACCTAAGGAAACAGCTTGGAACCTGAAAAATTTACCCATCATAATCTTCACCATAGGTTTGCTCCCTATAGATATAGATTTAATTCCTCATGGATGATATGTGAAAAGGGTTGGGTGTACAGTCTTCATCATAGGTTTGCTCCCTATAGGTGAAGATCCGATTCCCCTTGACGTTACTAAAAAAAAAAGACTCGAAAGACAGAAGAATGAAAGAATGATCTTTGTGGTACATTTAGTTTTTAGGTGTTCTGAATGCTCTTGTTACTTACCAATGGTATCATAAAATAGTGAAATGAATTTTAATGATGATAAGCCGAGATTACACTATACACTCATGGAACTCAATGTTTAGAATTTTTCTAATTGATGGATTAATACTTTGAACTTGATTATCAAGTTTACCGTGCGCTTGAGTCTAGGAGAAAGTAATACCCAACATTCATGAATCTTAGAATTCTCGTATCTGGATTATTTTGCAAAAATCACTCGAGTTTATAGAAATTGTTCTGTAATTCTCAATTTACTTTTCGCATACTTTGCTCGGGACTAGCAAGATGCTAGTTGGGGGTTGTGTCGAGGGTCAAATATTGCATATTAGACCCCATTTATTACATGAATTTACAAACATAGTACTGTTTAACGGCTCAATTTAATCGTGTTTGTGATGCAAGGTGTATTTACGAGCTTGTACTGAAAAAGGGTGCTAAATGCATGAATTTGATGCTCCAGAATCACCAAGGCAAGGGATGGACCCCAGGGGAGCAAGATCAATGGATTTACACGCCAAAGATCCAAAAAAATCGAGAAACTGAAGCTCAAGTGGCCCGAAATTGGTCCAGAATGCAAGATCATAGGGTTCCCACCATCCGTTTGGCTCGAAACTTTATATCTGCCTGAGGAACCCAAATTAACCGTACATGTCGAATTTCAGTCAATGGATCCTTGTGGAAGTAGCCCAATGGACAAATCAGCCCATAAAACTCTGATGTGGAGCCCACCTGAAATCTTAATATGCCTCAATTTTGGACTCAACCATTTAAATTAGATGGGGAAGTGGATGAATGGAACAGATTCCCAAGATACATTATTATGGACCCTACATGTACATTGCATATACAGAGGTTACACGTGCACAAGATGTGCACCAGACAGACAGTTCGGTCAAACAAAAGGGCTGACCGACTCTCTTCTTCCAAATCAAGAAAGGCCACAGCATCTAACGCACGCCGGCCGTTTTTGGCTTGTGGGCCCCACCCATCACGTATTATAATTATCATAACTTTCCATTATGTCCAAGGGGTGTCTATAACCCTCACTAGGTGTCCTTTTGGACCAATGAACGTACGGACAGGCAGATTACCGTCCGAACAGAAGATGGACGGCGGAGTAGAAGAACCTGTGGGCCACATCAACAGAAGGCCAAAAATACACATTCCCGACTGAAATTTCGAGAGTAATTCAATGGACGGGTCGGATCTCTCTGATGACATCAATCATGGGCCCCACCAACGTCGCAGCGCAAGTGCCGTTCGCAGGCCCTGTTTTTGCGCGGACGCTGGGCGATTTTTTTTTTGCCATTGCACGATCATGGTCATGATCGGATGGAAGATCCGATCCGTTCATCATGTATGCCACTCAAAAACATCCCAGGATACTTTATTCCTTTGGGTAGAAAGCAAGGAAAATGGGTGCTTTTTGCGCTGTCTTCTTGATTGCGTAAAAGGACTTACGCAGGGGAGTTCGCAGCTGCGTAAAGATTGATACGCAAGCCACTGTCCGCACCTCTCCACCGACTTTAGCAGCAAAGGAAGCTTCTCTCCACCGCCCTTTCATGGCTATAAAGAGACAAAAGAGAGAGCTTAAGGGGATCATCAGATTCAAGAAGAAGTTGTGTAGACGTCAAGGAGAGAGACAATATTGTTTTATTTGTTTTACTGTTTTTTTTCTTTTGAGGATAGCCTAATCATGGTTGGCTAAACCTCTTAGCTAGGGCTAAGAGGTGAAGCTTATAGCGAGATGGGAGACTCTATTTTATGCTTTTAATTTAATTTAAATTTATGAACTGAATTTGATTTTAGTTTGATTATTAAGGGAATGTTTTTAGTCTTTAATGGTCTGTTGTGACTGAAATTACAATGGGTCTGCAATGGCTTTGAGCATGTTCCTCTCCTTTTTATGTTTATGACGTCAGGAAGCCCTATTGTTCGCCATCGTCTCCTGGGCATGGTTGGATGACGGTACCCTTCCTAACCTTCATACATTGTTGATTGGTTGGTAATTAGTTTAATTCTGTTGTTTACTTTGTCCCCTGGGCATGGTTTGGTGATGGAATCCATTCTAATTCATATACCTTTCATCTCTTGAAAACTATATCAAGTAAGTTCAGTTTGATTTCCATGGTTACATTCTTCAACTAGATGCAGATGGGACTCTAAGTCCAGTTGAGTTCTTTATGCAGGCATAAGATCTCCCTGATCTCTACAAGTGGATCCTCTGAATCCCTAGTTTCCTTCCTCTGAATCCCTAGTTCTTTTCCTCTGAATTCTTTAAGTTTTAGATAATTATTTCATCATTATTCCTCAAATTACACTTGATTTAGATTTCATTTTAGTTTAGTTCTAGTTCTACTTAGTTTCAGATTATGTACAGGTTTCAGTTCCTTGGGATTCGACCTCGGTCTCACCGAGTTTATTACTACATCACAACCCTATACTTGGGGAGTGAACAGTGGGGAGGTGTGGTTTGAACACAACATCAGTGGGTCCCATGTGGGGCCCGCCATAACGTTTACCTTCCATCCAATTTGTTAATAAGGTCACACAGACCTGAATGAAAAGGAAAAACAAATTTCATAATGATCCAAAACTTCCGTGACAAAAGAGTTTCAATGGCAGATGGTCAATCCTCATTGTTTCCTGTCGTGGGGGCCACTTGAGTTCATATACGGCTGATTTTTGGAGGGCCCACTGCCCTACGATGCCCCATCAAAATGCACGGTGTTGATATTCCCACACATCACGGTGGGGCCCATGGCTGGGAACCCCTGCCATTCCATCCATGCAGCAGGACGCTGCTGCGCCGTCCTTTGGACGTCAGTAGCAGCAGCATCCGCTGTTGTTTTGCTTTTTTTTTTGAAAAAACTATTTTTTAAAAGTTTTTCCTAGGTGGGGTCCGCTTCAGGAGGATCCGCTCCAGCCATTGGATTCTATGGCTTAAGACAGTCTCAATGAGCCCAATATTTAGCATGTTTTGGCCCAAGGTAGGTCCTAGTTGATTTTAACGGTAAAAATCAATATTTTCTATGCTATGGCCCACCAGATAATCGGATTAACTATATTTTTCGGCTTAACACATAAAATGAGCTGAGGAATAGGATGAACGGCGTGGATTAAAGCCATACATCAAGGTGGGGCCTGCATGAGCAGCCCACCCCAAAAGCTTAAACCAAGCTAATATTTTTTTTTTGTTTTTAGTACATCCACTGTCTGTTCACACTTCACAATGCCCACGTCCAGCATCCAAGGACACTGGACGAGCTGTGTGCATCCATTAATCAAGGTGAGTCTCACATACACGTCGCCCAGTTGATTTGGATCATTCCAATATTTGTGTTTTCCATCACCATGAGGTAGGGCCCACATGGCCTGGACGGTGTAGATCCAACCCATCCATCAAGTGGGTCTCACAAAGGTGGACGACTTGGATAAATTGCATACATCATGAGGCCAACAACAAGGAAAAAGAGAGAGAGAGAGAAAGAGAGAGAGATCGAGAGGGACACGTGTGATTGAGGGTGCCGCCACTATGAGCCTTCCCTTTCCATGCATTCAAACATACATCAAGTGGGTCTCAATACATGTGGACCCACTAAATAAAAAATTAACGGTGGAGATTCCTTCTCTACCAAGATGGAAGGTCTAGATGACCTTTTTTCATGCAAGGAAAATAAATATCATGATGGGGTTCATGGAGAACGGCCCCATCATGGAATGATCATGAGAATCAAGGTGGGCCATTGGCCACACTTAAGGTCCAAAGTGAAATCTATATCATCAATCGGTAGGCCTTACTTGGCCCATCATCAAAAAATGAAATCTAGGCCTATAGAAACACCCACCGTTTGATCTTCTTAGTCCGATGGAACGCTGAACTCCTTGTGTCTCACTTTGATGGAAGGTGATGAGAAATGAAGGGCTAGGATGATGGATCTTGGGATGGGAAGTGGGCCACACAACTCACTCTTTTCTCTCTTGAAAGTGCTTGGACGTGCACTCCTTTGCTTGCTTGGAAAATGTGAAGAGAAAGAGAGAAGGGGTGGTTGTAAGAGAGAGGTAATGGATGTGAGGTGATAGTTGTACTTGACATGTATGGGTGTGTGTGTGAGAGAGAGAGAGAGAGAGAGAGAGAGTTGACTTTGGAGTTGCTCTTGTGCTTGACATGAGGTGATTGATTGATTGATTGATGGGACATGTTGTAGAGATTCTCTTGGGATTGCAAACGCGCGATGTTTTCCTCGAACTGAACGCGGGCCCACATCTCCTAACCAGGGTATCGGATTGGTATGCAAGATGTGGCGTTGGAACTGCGGCGACGGTGCGGTCGAAATGATACAAGTCTCGGATTGAGCCAACTCAGATTTACGGGATACGACTTAGGGTCGCGCGCAAACGTCAATTATAGGTCGCAGGTTGCCGGAATTCGACTGGAAGGATCGCGGGAGTCTACGGAACAATATGGATTAGGATACGAGCCTTACATTAAACCTATGAAAGTTGACCTCACTGTACAACCACAAATACCACAACATTTAGACAAATTAGAAGTGGAGGATGAGTTCTTAATGAGAGCCTTTTGCATTGAGGTAAGGATTTTTCTTTCAACAGTGATCACGGGCCTTAAGTTTCTCAACAATACAGTAATGGATGGAAAGAATTAAATAATGGAGTTTGGTATAAATAATGGGAAAATAAAATAAACAGAAATAAAATGAAGATAAATACTTGCAATCGCTTGTATGGACAAATAATCAAAGCATATAGTTTGCATGATATGATTGGAGTGTATTATTCCAAGTAAGAACTCGATTGATCCACAATCCGATGATAGTAGGTATTGAATATTTATATTACTCTCATATGCATACTGTAGTGATGACGTTGGCTAATAGTGATCTAAGCTACTCTAACTCCATATGTTCTACCGTAGGTATGGAAAGAAATTGGGGAACTAAAACTAAGGTAAAACAGTATTAGGCATTGTAGAAAGATATATATGTAGGTGAGGCTCCAAGCTTTCTATCGAGTATTGCTTTAATAGATTTGGAGAGGTGATGGTTGTATTATATTTTATGTATCGTGAGAGATTTGGATAATCAGTCATTCGAAACTCTTTAATTTTCCATATAAGCTTAGTCAATTATATCAGGTCATGTATATGGGAAAGATTTATAAGCATTTTACTATTCCGATCTTGTAAAATTGATATAAAATTTTTGAGTCTTAACGAGAATGGAATTTTTTTTTCCTTTAATGTTGCTTTTCTGGCAAGACTCTTGCGCTCCATAGAGTTACTTTTCCTGAACTCTAATCCGGATTCCCCAGAGTATGCGGATATCCCATAATTAGTGAAGGGGTTAATTATCAAGAGCTTCTTTGGAAACGATTGTTTGGTAGTAAGTTTTGAGTGGTGTGGACAATGAAAGACATATTTTCCAACCATAATAGATCGATTTGTGGGGCCCACCATGATGTGTGAATAACATCCACTCCGTCCTCTGTCCATCAAGTGTACCCCTCATACTCTCCTTGCCTCCAAAAATTCAGATTGATCCCAAACTTAGGTGGGCTTCACCATGTAAAATCATGCATAAAACCTCTAAATCACTTGTTGTTGCCCACCTGAGCTTTGGAATGGATTGATTATTATGGTGGGCATTCATCTTGGTGGGGCACATCTTCCGAATCGATTAGATGGCATAAAGATACGGTGGAGCCCACAGTCATTCTGAATTTTTCTTTAATGGTGTGCCTTCCCATCCCAACTTTCTATCTGGTGTGACCCACCTGAGCTTTGGATCAGGCTGATGTTTTGGTGCTAAAATTAAAGAACATCAGGGGCCACAAATGATGGACGATTGGATGTCGATAAAACATCCTGTTGGGCCCCACACGAAGTTTTGTAGGTTAAGCTTATCCAGCAAAGCTTTCTGGTAGATATGGCCTGGCTCAGATGAGTTTCATGAGATATGCCAACCAAAATACAATTATATTAAAAATTCCTATTCCAAAATAATCATTCTCTAATTGCAATCTAGTTCTAGTTGCCAATCGCCTCTTAGGTATATTAGACAATCTTCCACACCATATACAAAATCTCATACAACATATAAAGCCATTCCACACCCTCCCTCGATCGATATCCGTTACATTCAAGATCCCACCCGAGACGTGGACCCAACTACCCACCCCCGGCCCTTTGAATTGGATATATAACTGGTGAAATTGGGTGTGTCTTGACACAATTGGGTTTGGTTGGGTCTAATTAGATTGTTCACCTTTGATATTGGTCCAAAATAGCCGTTGATCTTGAATATTAGACTAATGGGACTACTCATCTTTTAAATCGGTCCAATCAAACTGTTCATTTTTTAAATTATGCTAATCAGACTGCTTATCTTTGAAATCTGACGTTAGTCCAATTAGACCGTCAATGTTTGAAATCGGGCTTATAAGACCATTTATCTTTGAAGTCTGTTCAATCAGATCATTAATCTTTTAAATTGGTCGACGAAGCAAACCCACACCCTTTGGAATGAGTGTAATACTTAGGCACAACTAGGTAAAATAGGTCTAATCGGACCACTCGTCTTCTATATTAGTCTAAAATGACGGTTGATTTTGAATATTGGGCTAATTGGACCACTCGTCTTTGAAATCTGTTAATCAAACTGTTCATCTTAGTAATTAGGCTGATAGGACAGCTCATCTTTGAAAAATTGGACGAGGGTCTAATCAGACCGTTCGTCATTGAATTGGGTTTCTCAAAATTCCTCCTTTTCGTAATCAATTAAATTAGATTATTGATCTTCAAAATCAGTCCCTTTTATCTTTGAAATTGATTTAATATCACTGCATATAACTGAGTGTAACCATAGCTCTAAAACTCACTGAGTTGACTCAACTAGATTCAGATAGATTTCTAGCCATTGTTGATTTCAAAATCCAGCTTGATATATAGGTCAGGTGGACCACATCAAAGGAACCAATGAAGGACAATGCAGTGGGTGGGGACTTCTATGGAAACTTCCATACAGAATATGGTGTCCATCATGTTTTTATATATCATCCAAACCATTCATCAGGTGAGCAGCGAATCACCAAGATGATAGGACACACCAAAATGAAGGCCAATCAAAAACTTAAGTGGGCTACACCACCGGATAATACAAGTTTTAGGCATGATAATATTTTGCTCCTCATGGTGTGTCCAACATGAGGTGGTAAACCATATACACGGTTTTATATATCCTACAAATAATATGGATGGGTCCCAGGTAGCTCGAACGAGTACGGCCGAATAAAACCCTTCCAAAGGTAATGATGCCAGCTTTAGAGTGTTAGAAGTTACTATTGTAGGAAAAACAACAATATTAAATATTAAGGTTGTGGGGCCAAACGGGTGTGTGTATGACATCCAGTCTGTCCATTTTGTGGGCCTCTCTTGTACTCATTGCAGCCTAAAAATTACGTTGATCCCAAAATTAAGTGGGCCATTGTATGTAAAATGATGCCTAAAACTTTTTAAATCACGTGATCATGTGGACCACCATAGTTTTCGATCAGACTCATTTTAAAAGTATGGAAAAGTGTCTACATGATATATAAAGTAAACCATTTCAATTGACACTACAAGAAGAAGGACATTTAGCAGCGCTTTTAAGCGCCGGTAAAAGCACTAAAAGCGCCGGTGTTTTATTTCACTGGCGCTATCCAAGCGCCGATAAATGAGGGTGTCGCTAAAAACTCTATCGGCGCTAGTATACTTTTAGCGGCGCTTGTCTGAGCGCCGCGGATTATATACCATTTTGCGGCGCTCATTCTGCATTTATCGACGCTTTGTGGCTAATAGTATTTTCTGACAGAAGCGCCTGTATAAGCGTCAAAAGCGCCGTAAAAATGTATCGAAGCGCCGCTGAAGCACAGTTTCTGAATACTTTTTCTCAAAAAAGGCGCCGCTAAAAGTCATATATAGATTTCAAAGGCTGCAGTAGGCCAATAATATTTATTTATTATATATAATTCAATTGAAAAACCTGCATATTTTTAATATTTGAAAGATAAAAAATGATGCAATACAATTAAAACTGCATATTAAATAAAATTTATATTACTTCGTAATAAAAAAGTACAATATTTATTACAATAAATTAAAAATGGTCTCAAATAAATAAATAAATAAAAACAAATCCTCTATATGGTCTACTCATAGCACAAGTGGCATGGGATTCTTCTATTCTTCTGTATAAGATAGGTTGTTGAATGGAGCTCTTTTGTGTTTATGGGATTCTTCTATTCTTCTGTGTTTCATTAGACATGACTAAAGCTATGTGGGCCCACCATGTTGCCTATGCAAAATTCATTCTGTCCATCAGGTGCTTTCCTAGATCATAGGCCCTGCAGCAAAAAATCAAACATTTATAGCTCAACTGAGCCTCAACACAGGTAACAGTGGGATGGACCCCACGGTGGATGGACAAGTAGAGAATGTGCTTAAAGACATTTATAGCTCAACTGGGCCTCAACACAGGTAACAGTGGGATGGACCCCACGAGCCACCACTACACTTTGGAGCTTACTGGAGCCATTGGTTGAGAAACCTATGCCCGTCTAACTGAAGGAAATGATTAAGGCAACCATTCTTCTCTGTCGCTGATAAGGTACTTGCTACAATTGACCATTGTCTGGATGCATTACCTACATTCTTCATAATATTTTTTCTCTGCCTTTGCATAACAGCAACCAGCTCTTTGACTCTAGCAAGGTTTGTGAGTCCATCTTTCATCTCAGTTGGGGTGAGGAAATCTTCTAACGTCATATTGCCTTCATGCACCAGCTAGGTACTTCCAACACGCTAATACTATCATCATCTACTGTTTCTGAAATACACATCTTAAATTTGATGAGTTGGCTAAAAAATATTAATGTTAATTGATAACTAATACCAAATAATCCTGAAAGCAAGGTATAAGGTGAGGTGAGCAACAAGTTTAGTGAACAACAAGATATGTCACATTCTAGGATGAAAAACCAAGCACTGATTATTTTAGAATTCATGTAGTGATTACCTGCTTTGGTTGGCCATTTCTACACCCAATAGTTGTCACGATTATATGACCCGTCTCTGTGCCATTTCCATCGACCACAGCAGTTTCCATTTCCTAGAAGAAAAATTCACATTTCATAGAGAAGGCTAATATGCTATCAAGCAAGCAGAGATAAGATTATATTAAAACCTACCTTGTCATCCCTTATCTTCATATCATTCATTTCTTCAGGCAACCTATCCATGCTGATAGCATTTCCACTTGTGTTTCTCAATCCAGTCGCAGGCACCACACTAGCTGATGCCATTTGCTGCAAATGGGGAACCAAACAGATCTAGTTCCAGTATGTTGCAGAATCACCTTTTTTTCTACACCCAATCCTTCACCTGCTTAAAAAAATGCAGAAGACCATTTCAGTAAACAAAACAAGCTGAAAAAAGAAAAAATGCAGAAGACCATTAGTCTCCCAGTTGTATATCTTGCTACCAATCCTCCCACAGAATGTACAATAAAGGAAATCTTCCCACAGTATTTAAATCACATAACAACACCTCACTATTGCTTGATAGACGTCACATTGTTTTGGAATCTAGAAATTACCTGGCTAAATATCACTAAGTTAAAAGATTATGTATTTTCATCACCTATGTTCAACTGTAGTCCAAACCTTTTAACTCATCAAAGGTATTTGTCCCTTTTAAAGAATCAAAATCAGTAAAAAAATATCTTGATTATTGCGGGCAGCTCATTCACCCTGTTGTCAGGAGTGAGCAGATAACTATCTTGATTATGTTGGGCAGCTCATCCACCCTCTTGTCAGCAGAAAACTACCTTCATTATCTTGGCGGCTCATTACATATCCTGTCAAGGATTTTGGGTGCCTTGGCAGCAATGCTTTCAGCACTGATAAAACATCATTTCCAACTACCGTTAAAAATTAAACAAAGTTTCCTCACATGATATTAGTTACCACCCCTGTTCAATTACACTACCTCAAACACTAGACTGCATTTACCACCCCTGTCTAGTCACCACATGACAACATTCTGCAAGTCAAATATATGTATTTCTAAGCTAAAAGAAATAATGAAATCATGTAAACATATTTAGTCTTCATTATAACAATAACATATGGACAATCAAGAGAGAAAAAATGAGATGATTACATATAGAAAAAAAAAAAAACAATATATAGATCAGCCCAATGCAAAACCTCCTTCATTCTATCAAGACTCATGCTTACAAAAAGAGAAAAAAAAAAAAAAAAAAAAGAAAGAAAAGAAAAAGAAAAAGAAAAATACACCTGGAATATTGATGATAGTTTCTGAAGTTGAAGAACAAAAAGACATTCAAGTGCAAAACACAAGACAACAATCACTAGAAAAAAATCCTACCAGGAACTAAAAAATAGAAAATGGAACAATAACTAAGAAACTTACCTAGTACCTGTTTCTGAAAATTTCCATGAGGCTATGACCAAAAGTAAATCAATAACAAATAAAAACCCCAATCAAACTGAACCCAATATTTGGACTACACATTTCATAAGAGCATCTAACCTCTCCTGTGACAAAAGAGGATCATCGCATTGGCTGAATTGAATTAGACTCCTCTCAAAAGGGAAGGCATGAAGCACATAATAAATTACACAATCTTTTTTCTTTTCTTTTTGAAACTAATAAATTACACAGATTAGATAAATGCTAATACTAGTGAGCACATACATGCTGTCTCTGAACCTGGGATGCCCTCAACTTGCTATCGGATAATGCATTATTCTTGGTAGCAGGAGTTGCACTTTGTGGCACATATAGAAATCGCTCTTCCTTAGGCCTCAACATAAAATGGTAAAACTGGACACAAATAATAATATAAAATAATTTAATCATTGAACCTACAGTTTTGCCTTTGGGCTCTTCATTCTCATGGTGACCATTCTCCAAATTCTGCAAGTAAAGAAATCCTAAGATAGAACCATCCTGAGGAGAACCATGAAATAAAGATTTAAACTAATCCAAAACTCATATACACCTTCATTTTTTGGACTTGACAAATGCCCTGACATGTGTTTTATAGGTGTTTTTAACAAGGTTGCTGCCTTAGAATATCTACGGTCTCCATGTCCAAGAGTTTTTCTTCTAGTCTGTGATAAAAAGTAAACAATGATTTTTCAATTAAAAAAAAGGACAATCATGAGAAAGAAACAAGAGAGCACTAAAATAGTTGTCTTCTTATTATTTCGAAATGGCAGAACCCATTGAAGTTGAAGCTTAATTCTAGCTTAAGTCTAAGAAAGTTAACAAAGAAGCTACAAGAACATCTGCATGTCAGTCTTCAATTGAAGTATCTTAAGTTCACGCCATTATTGTAGTTTGACAATGTGAAACTATTGCTTATGTAGTTTGAAATACTCCAAAAATCATCATTAAAGCTGCATTTGGATGCACTATCAAACAGAATACCAGTAATTAGTTCAATGAAGTGGATAAACCAGATTGCAATTACCATCCTTAGTATTGATATTGAGGACTAGGGCCTAAATTGAAATCATGTTACCATCAAGTTGCACTTGAAAAGTATGCAACTCAGTTTGAAATCTACTTCCTCATTGTGAATGCTAAGCTTTTCAAAACCTGGACCAGACCAAATGATCAGGGACCATACCCATAATTCGCCACCAAAATGGCTGGATAACTGTAAAGACAGGCCCATTAAGTGATGAACTATTTTCTTACAAAAAAGGCAAAAACACTTGTAAAAGCTCAAAACCATGACCTATATTCGAAACCTCAATGCAAAACAAGGACAACTGCATCATTTCATGATTTCTTGAACCAATGCAAATAACAAAATTACAACATGCAAAAAACATGAAATGTGCATGCAACCTAACTGGAATGTAAGACCGATATCTTGGAATAGATTTACAGGAGAATAGTTGAACAATTTTGATTTAAGAGGGATCCGTGAGGAATTTACAAAAAAATACCTCCTTGAAAACCACACTATGCAAAGACTGCAAAAATCAATGATAACAGTCACATACCTCGCTCAATAGTAACTAACTGTGTAAAACCAGGTAAAGAAAGAACAGATGATAAAAGGACAAGAGCGTAATTTGGTCAGAGAAAATATTTGAAAACAAATAAAGAAAAGATGCCTAAGGTTTCATATGCATACCTTAATCATTTTATACACACAGTACACAGAGCAAGCAAAGCCCAACAAATTCTGCAAGTGCCCCTGTCAGGTTAGAGAATATGCTGCGGCTTCCTGAAAATACACATCAAGTTAATATCCCAATCTGCAAAAGCATAGGAAAGCACCAGACTCATAACAACATCAGCTAGAATAACTGCAACGGCTAAAAGATGGTATCATCATCATATCCTTGTCCCAGCTATTTGGGGTCAGTTTTGTGAATCATGTTTCACCAATGACCAGCTGCCTACCAGACATCAGCCCCCAGTAAATGGGCTGCTGAAGAGATGTTCTTGATTTCATTAATTGAGAAAAACAGTTTCGAAGGCACCAGATTAGATGGGCTACCCAACACCCAAGAAACAAAGTTGCAAGAATATCCTTTGACAACAAGCACCAATTTAGTTTTCTTTGAAAATAGTATTTCTGTCGTTGATTGCTTCACCACTACCCCAAAAAAGCAAAGATGAATGAAACCATTTTCATACCTAACATCATCCTTCAAACCCACCCAGATTTCCAAAAACCATGAGGTAGTGGAGTCCATATTTCAACCAGCTTCGATGGAAAAACACTACTGTGAATTGAATTTACCCAACCTTGATGAAGGTTTGAGGCAATACACCTTTAATCTCTGTCTGAAACTAATAAGCATACTTATGATTTTTTTTTCTCTAGGAAAGCATATAAATGAAGCAACAAAAATATAAATTAAGACCTGCCCAATGTTTACCCCTATCCATGGCTTGAAAAATGGATGACTATAATTCATCCGATCAGTGCAATTTTAGCATGGTAGTCTATGAAATGTGTTCTGGAGTTAATGAACAGTTCAGGTCACTTAATCGGACTGTGCAAGTGAACCAGTGTAACTAGGAGCACTATAACCTCTACATATGCAATTAATTTCATAAAAGAAAAAAGACAAAAAGCCAAGTGCATAGCTAAATATAGCAACTATTTTCAGAAAAGAAAAAAGACTAGTTCTCAAATGCTCTGTTTACGCTTTCTGAAATTGGGGGGAAAAAAAAGGTACAGAAATGGTTACGCTCAAGAGCTGGATAGCACAAAATGACGAAATCAAATAACAATAAGCATATAAAAAATTAACACAGTAATAGCATTTGGGATTTAGACAATCATTAACAATTTTAATCTCCTGAATGGAGTAGGGTCTCAAATGTCAATTTCCCACCACAATACATCTTGTCTCACTACCATCGATCTGACCTTTCTACCTCTTTCAACTACTTGATTGCCTATGAACCTTCTTGCATGAGAATCTAACGAGAACTAATGTTAGATAAGTAAATTGATAAACTGTTCATTTTCAATAGAACTAAAATGAATGGAAAAGGACAATCCACAAGTTTGGGCCGTTTGGCATTTAATCGAGCATGTAAGGTGCCAAAGCATAACATAACCAAATTTTTAAAAATAGATTGATGAAAACTTCACAGATTCAATCATTTGCACCTCGTTTTATAACCTATAATCATAGACAAAATCTGGAAAAAAAAAAATCGATCTAACAGATGGATGACAGATATATACAGAGAGACGACCTGTAGATCTTCAGGGAGATATTCGTGCTTTATGGAGAGATCCATTGAATGCTTGAGATGCAAGTAGCTAAGGCTTCCTTGATGTCCATATCATACATCGGATTGCAGAGATCCTCGTATCTCATCCTTAGACATGTTAAAAGAGAGATAGAGATTAAAAACCCCTGAGAGAGAGAGAGAGAGAGAGAGAGAGAGAGAGAGAGAGAGAGAAACCCTATATGAGTAGAGGTGGATTGAGAAAGGGGAAACGAAGAGAGATGGTCGGTTGAGAGAGGGAAAAGGGGAAATAGAGAGAGAGAGACGGTCGATTGAGAAAGGGATAGTAAAGGTAGAGATGGCGATGGCTGTCGCTGCATCTAGAGAGAGAGAGAGAGGGTCGATTGAGAAAGGGATAGTAGAGGTGGAGATGGCGATGGTTGTCGCTGCATCTATAGAGAGAGAGAGAGAGAGAGAGAGAGAGAGAGAGCGCGTCGGGACGGAGAGAGATTTAGAGAGACAGCGTCGGGAGAGGGGAGAAATAAGGGTTAGAGCTTTTGGTACGTACGGTATTTATACCCGATCACTAACCGACGCCCCTTTTTAATTAGCGCCGGTAAATTAGCCACGCACATCGTTGGCTAATCCTACTTTTGTTGTAGTGACATTTGTGCCCCACGTGCACCATGCAATGCAAGATGACAAAAAAAAATAAAAAAAATAAAAATTCATTCCCTCCTACCTGCATTTAAGTATTTTTTATTGGATGAAAACACCCCTTTGTAGGCTGAGGTTAACTTATAAATAGGGGTGTACACGAACTGAGCCAGCTAGGTCAACTTGCTATACTTGGCTTGAAAAAGTCGATTCAGCTTGGTTTGAAGCTGAGTGGTTTGATGCTGAGTTCGATCGAATCGAGCTAGTTTTTAAAGCTTGGAATTGAGTTTAAGCTCAACCAAGCTCAACTCAACTTGATTTGTTATATGGCTCGAATTTGGCTTAACTCGGTCAGATGATATAAAAAGAAATTAAAAAAAAAAAATTCCTAAATTTACCCCATTTCCCTTTTGTTTGAAAAAACCTGCCCCGCACTTGACCCTAGCTCTGCCTCCTTCTCTTTGCTCGTCCCATACTCCCCCCCGACCCTAGCTCTGCCTCCCTCTCTCTCTACTCATCCTAGACTCCCGCCTGACCCTAGCTCTACCTCCCTCTCTCTGCTCGTCCTGGACTCTCGCTCGACTCAAACTCAATCGGCTCGAAAAGTCGAACTCGAATTCGGCTCAAAAGCTTGAGCTCGTACTTGGCTTGAACTTTGCTCGAATTGGTCTGATCTATTGACCGAGCCGAGTCATGCTGGATATGATGGCTCGGTCACCGAGCCAAGACAAGTTCAAGCTGGGTGTGCTTGCTGACTGAGCCAAGTTGAGCTGAGGCCCGCTTGACTTGGTTCGACTCGATGTACACCCCTGCTTAAGCTTTGTAGAGGATCTAGCCTCATGTAACAACTGTTATAACAGATGGGGTCAGCTTCTGCTGCATTTGCATGCATGACTGCCATTCTCAATATTGAGACTGCCATGGAATTCAACTGAATGTGGAATGCAACTCAAATGAGTCAAAAAGAAACCAATGTCATAAGAGTTAAACTGTTACGGTCTAGTTTAGGGTGGCAATGGGCCAGGTAGCCTGCCTGACATGACGAGCCTGACTTGGCTTTTGGCCGGGCTTAAACTTTCACATCTGGTTCAGGGTCCAGTTACTCCACTCCATCCTACAAATATGTTATTCTAATCTTTAGTTAGCGAATTCATACACCCTAAATATTTGTTTCTTGAGACACATGGGTCACTGAATTAACAGATAGATTAGAAATATAAGTGGCGAAAATGAAATTTATCAATTTTTAGGCCGGTTGGGCCTAGCCAAATTTTCAGGCTCAGACTGGGCTGGGTTCCAGCCTTTGGTCTTAAGTGTTGGGCCTGCCAAGGACTGCGAGTGGTTTTATGGTTTTAAGACTCAGATTGAGTCTGATGTGACTTGTTCCAATAATCTGTCAGACCTAATCAGGTTCAATGCTGTTAAAGTCCCTTGATATACATTGATACACCATTCTTTTGATAGCGGTGATTTTACAAATGGGTCGAATTGCGTGCTTTGAGTCTTAGACCAGATGAGTTAACTTGAGTCACTGACTCTTTTAACCATGGTTTAGAGTATGGCATGGTCAAAATCAATTACAACAGATTCAAAGAAAAACCATTCCAACACATTTCTACCTGATATATTAGTTTTACGCCTATCCGAAAACTCGAACGATCTATTTTATACAGCTACTGTATATCACTGGATGAATTGATGGGAATAATTTTCAGTTAGTACAAGGCCATGTGACTGAACACCTATTGAGCAGTTTGGATCCGATACATGCCAGTTACGTTGGCACCATTATTTGGAGTATCCCCTATGTTATCCTGAATCCATATCTCCATCTCCGCAATACCGATAATTCCGGTAACGATATAGGAAATGTATCACTAAGTATCCTCAATGTGTGATGCTGTCAATATTTTTTACTATGTAAAATTTGAGCGTAGCTTCTATTGCTAGTGCGTTAATATTGCCAATGTATCACAGATATTTTTAACTATGTAAATTCTAATTGTCGGTATATTTTGATAGCCAATATATATTCGAGATATTTTGATAATATTGTTGAGGTATAGATATTACCAAAATCTATTTATTAAAAAAATCATTAATTTTTTTATGGGAACATGATTCTATAACATGTTTAATTTGTCGACGATAATGTCAATAATAGTATGATATTAATGTTATTGCAACATGGGTGAGATTGAGACTAAGATCTTTCATTTTCTTTCTAGTGTCAACGTTTTCTCGGTGAAATGTGTTGTGTCAATATTTTTAAATATTGATAGATGTTTGGATATTTGGAATAATTGGAGAGTTGAGTTGATTTCTTATGATGACACGCGCTTTTAGGCCTTCATTAAATAAAAGCTTATTATATATGCATTCTTTTTAGAATTTTTTTATTCCTAAATAAGTGAATATATGTGGTTTACCTTCTCTTAAAGTTTCACTAAAAAATTTAATCATTTCCCTTATGTTTCCCAACATTTATGATTATCAGTGGTAGTATCAAAGATATCAATATTGTTTTGGTAACGCTAGCCAACAAAACGTGATACTTTGATCACAGTTTAGCACACATGTGGATTCATGCTAAGATAGTTACTTCCAAACTAATTTATGTGGAAAAGAGTGATGGAGCTATTTTAAAGAGATAATACTTCAGTACTAAAATGAAAGTGGATTGTGTGGTGTGCCACGCACTACTGTAGTGTGTTGATGTCCTCAAGTTATGTGGGACTCATCATAATGCATGTATTATATCCACACCATCCATACATTTTGTGAGATCATTTTAAGACATGGGCCAAAAAATAAGCCAAATCCAAAGTGCAAGTGGACCGCACATCAAAAAGTGGTGGAGATTGAATGTTTACCATTGAAAACTTCTTGGGGCGACAAAAGTTCCGGATCAAGCTGATAATTTTATTTTGCCTTTGTCCACGTCCGTGTTACCTTATGAGTAGGTTGGATGGCAAATGAACATCATGGTCGGAAGGCTTCAAAGGTGGATGTCATTGTCTAAATAACTTTTTATGGTATGGTCTACTTGAGCTTTAGATTTTCCTCATTTTTGGGACCATGCCCTAAAATGATCTAAAAAAATGGATGGATGGTGTGGATATAACACATACATCATAATGGGGGCCATAGATCTTGGTGACATTAACACCTGACTGAGGTCGTAACGTGCTTGTTGTAAAATGCCTAGAGGTAACAGTTTATTTGGTCAAGGGGAATGTAATGGAAATAAAAATCATTAATAAACCACATACAAACTGACACCAATGCTAGGCAAAGCAAAGATTGGCGATTGTTTAGCTACGCTAACGTCTTAAAAAATGTTTTGACTTTGCATTTGAAAGTGCAAACAGTTGGCGATTGTTTGGTTTCGTTAAAGTCTTAAAAAATGTTTTGACTTTGAATTTGAAAGTTTACATGAAGCAGTCTCATAAGAGCTTTTTATTTTTTTATTTTTTTTATTTTTTTAAATTAGTTTGTTAGCACACCCCACTGTCAGTTCACACTTCACTGTTAGCCACCCCCACTAAGGAATCGATACCACGACCTCGGTGTTGAAACACAGTATATTTCACTCAATCTATCACTTGAGCTATGGGCTTATTAAGATTCATGAATGAAAAGCATAGCAAAAGATATTTAGGATCTATTTTGAAATTTGCTTTTTTAGTAAAATAATTTTTCTTTTCAGAAAAATAATTCTATATGATCATTAGTATGTGCCAAATTAGCATGTAGCATATGTTGGATGCTTGAAAATGGATAGTGGCATATGTAGTATGTGTGATATGTGAATGCTTGAAGTTGAATTATGGCATACATGGTACATATGAGGTGTTTGAAGTTGTATAGTGACATATGTGTCACCCAACGGCCTTCCAAGTTGGGTCTACTTCACTTAGACCTGTCCCTAAGTGAATCTGGCCTGACAGTTGAATCGTAAGTTGTTGGCCATAGTTAGACTACACAAGATCATGTTTTTAGGCCAATTAGTTATAGTTTAGCCCGTTGGGGCACATTGACCATTAGTCGACCATCTTGATATGTTAACTCTGTTTGATCACGCTTGTCTGAACCCGAAGTACCCTAAGACCATTACGCTTATTTTAAAATATGATTTACGGCTCACAAAGTCTCATGAGCCGGGGATGATGGTATGAGACACTACGCCCATACTATCGGCCTAAGCTGGAGTGACGAGCCTCCCCGTAGTGTCCATTGAGCATTTGGACTCGTGAGCCGGAACGGTGGTATGGGACACTGTACCCGTGCTGTCGGCCTGTGTTGGAGTGACGACCTCCCTACAGTGACTGCGAGTGAGATATTTAAGTTCCAATTTGATTTCGTCCATGTTATATTTTGTTCGGGATTGACGACTCCAATATAGGGCTAAGGATTGCAAGAGTCACATGACCACATCCCTTGAGCCACGCGATCGAGTTGAAGTCTTAAAAAATGTTACATGGCATTGCATTTATATTGTTGGCAATTTTGCGGTCAAGGTCGCTTTAGAGGGAGTGTTGTTTCATTGCGAACGTCAGATATCGTCGCTTGAGGGAGAGCTGATTTTTATGAGGAGCATGCATTATATCATAATTATGCATTTACATTAACAATAGTGTTTAGGATTTTATGGTATTTGCTGTTCATTAAATGTATCCTATGCATGATAAATTGTGCACCTATTGCTAATGGTACCATTGAGTTAGCTACTCACTCCCACTCTGGAATGGTGTTCTAAAACACCAACGAGAACACATTATAGATGCAGGGTTAATGGAGCTGGATGCGCTGGAGGATGCCGACGTGGACGATGAGGAGGAGCGAGCGCACTACCAGACTTATGGTGGATCTTTCTAGACTGAGCTTGGCAATCGCGGGGATTGGGCCAGGTCCCTAGTCACTTTGAGACATATGTATGGGTGAGATTAATTCCTTGTTTGGATACTTTTAAATTTGTGGTTTGGATATTTTTTTCATTTAGTGATACTTAATACTGTCTTATGACTTATTTATCCTTCATACCTCGCTAAACTCTTCATTGCTTGTGAAATCACCCAAATGCATTAAAATCTGAAGCCCATTAGGGCATACGTAACACCCGGGAATTTGGGAGCCGAGTTCCTACTTGGCCCCTGAATTTCAAGGACATTACAACTTCATATATTTGTGAAAATGCTACAAAAGCTCGATCGTGGCCCAAATTTGACTCGAAGTGCCCAAGCTACTAATCAAACCAAGCCGAGCTGACCAGTCAGGCCTAAGGACCGAGCCGAGCCGAGTTCGAGCTAGGGGAGGCTTGTGGCCGAGTTGAGCTAAAAATTCTCACACATAACTATTGTGATGTTTATTTTCATCCCAATCACCAATACCTCCCATTTTAGCCATGGGGCCCAAAAATCCGCCTAGTGTTTGATCCAAGGGGATCACACTATTGAAAGCAACATACAGGGCATCTCTCACCTTAAAAATGTTTCCCTTCATATGGCGCACCTAAATTATAAATAGGCTTGTTTTTTTGTTCCTAGGTTTAAATTTTATCTTTGCATATAAAGGCTGAAATGGATTTCATATAACCTTCGCAATGAATTCTTAAAAAATTAAGGGCGGGCGTCCCTCTCTTAATTATTTCCCTAAGCATGGCCCACTAATTCTTGAAGTGAAATCACCGCACATCTGCTTGCAAGGCACATACATAAGAGATATAATCCATCCACGAGGTTACTCCGATCTGTTACATGTTTCTCAAGAAAAAAACCTCGTCCAAGTATTTCAGGCTGTAACTTTATTTTGCAAACTGTAGTCAACCTGGTGGGTGGATCAAACTGATTCTTGAGCTATGGCCTCAAGACAATGGCATCGTTCTGATTGATGGATTGGATCTTGGACCTATGTTGCAATGTTGGCACATGTGTGGCATGTGCATGAACTTTATTGCACACGTGCCTATGCTTAGCAATGTTCAAAAGTATATTTTTTTGAGTCGGGATCCTCTGTTATCCGGTCCACAGGGATTTCCTGTTACCCTAATCCTCATTGGTCCACATCACCACTCAAAAAAAAAAACAAAAAAACAAAATAACAAAATAAAGCTTCGGACGCCAAGCGATTTTAGGATATGAGCTTTAAAATGAGGAAATTCCTGTTGACTAGGTAACAGAGGATCCGGACTCTTTTTTTTTTTTTTTATAAAAGAGCTGACATGATATTACTCAGGTTGTGTATGACCATCGATATGCAGGCACTTATAAATTATACACGTGGCATATATTGAAGACTTTTGGATTTTTCATCCAACAGTTCAATAAATAATCATCAATTGATACTTAGATGATGGAATAAGCTTAATTTCAAATTTATGATCCATCTATGCTGAGTACCATAATTTACATGGTTTAATTTCATTACTTGTATGCCACATGTGTAATTTCTACGTGCTTTCATGTCATCCCTTGCATTTTTACAAGCAGCAAACTTTTTCTCATTTTGAAGAGGGAGTCTTGTGCTAAGTTGTGTGATCGTCACCATTGGGATATTCCAAAGGCACTGTATGGCATAAGTTATGCCGGGCCACATGATGTATATGTTTCATTCACATTATTTATTTATTTTGCCATCTCATTTTAGGATATGAGCTTTAAAATGATGCAAATCCAAAACTCAAGTAGACTACACTAAAGAAAACAATGGAGATTGAGCGCCCACTGTGGAAAACTCCCTCCAGCTCACTGTGATGTTTTTTTATTTACCATCCAACCTGTTAATGAGGTAAGAAAGACCTAGATGAAGGGAAAACACAAATATAAGCACAACCCAAAGTTTATGTGGCCTCCAAGAAGTTTTCAACAGTGGGCACTTAATCCCGACTTTTTTCTATGGTGTGGTCTACTTGAGCTTTAGATCTGCATCAATTTTTTTACCTCATGCCCTAAAATGAGTTAGCTAAATGAATGGACGGCATGGATAAAATACACCATGGTGGGCCTCACAGAGCTTGTGCCACATTGTGCCACATAAATATCCATAATTAAAGGGTAACACTAGAACATCAAATGTGATCAGTTGACAGGCTTTGTAATCCCAAGAATTAGGTTGATCGACCCATCAAATGGGCTAACTTTACAAAACAAATGTATGGTTCGAAAAAAAAAAAAAAAAATCTTGAATAAAGTTTTTCTCCAACTCTTTCACGTGTTTATAGTAGAGGACTCCACATGCTTTCTTTTCTTTTTTTTTTTGAGAAAACATGTACAGGGTCAAACTAACACAATAGATGGATTAGATCTCGCACGTATGGTCTACACTATCACGTGTGGCACATACACCACCTTTATTAAATGTACAAATATGTGCGATTAGGAAGACTTTATTTCTGTACTGTACAGGTATGAAAGGAATATTGGGATAAAAGAAGGACACTTTGAAAGTGACTTGTGCAGTTATTCTATTATATTAAAAGAAAGCGGCTATGAAAGTGACTAATTGTATTATATTACAAGAAAGTGACTTATTCTATTAATAAAAGAAAGCGACTTTCAGAGGGGACACTGATTGCATGTGGTGAACTCTGATTTACTGTTTCCAATTTTCTTATTTTAAGAATTTTATGGGCCTTAGGAAGGTTTGAACGGTTGCACCCTTCCCAGGTTGGATGACAAATAAAAATCATTGTCAATGAAGGTTTCCATTTTTCTTATTTAAAGAATTTTTAAAGAGATGATGACCTACCTCTAGAAGCCTCCATATTGGGTAATACACCTGGGCACATTTGTATGATTATTGGATTTAAGCTTCTAGTGGGATTAGCTGTTGATTAGTCCCTAACATAAAATTTCCATGATTCGGCTAATCTTGGATGTCTAACAAGTGCGCCTTTCCTCGCTTAAATGGGATCCGCTGTTGAATTTTGTCTTGGTTTTTTATTTTTATTTTGTTTTATTATTTTTTTAAAATACGGTTACCATTACTTTTCAGCCAACTCTTTTTCTTTTACCGCTGAATCATGGTGATCATTTATGTTTTTCAAATATTTTCTTGTCTCGTAATCATTCGTTCATTCTAATTATTCTCTTCTGTAAAAACTTTTACCTCAAGAAGAATGTGTTCTTCTTCTCCTTTAATAGTTGTTATGTCAAAATTAATTTATTTGAAAGAAAATAGGACGAAAAAATATTACGAAACGACTGTGCAACTTAATTAAAAAGGCCAGCTTGGAAAACTCATATAAAAGTGGGCTCAAAGTTCATCTGGGCATAACTCATGTTGCTGTGTAAAAGTAACTCACATTGCTATGAGTTCAAGTAAGTGTAACTCACATTGCTAGGTGTAAAAGCTCAACTAGCCATAACTCTCTAAGGCAAAAAGCTCCCACCTTAAAGAAAATGGTTCTTCTTCATTGCAAACTTACTTTGTTTAAGAAAAATTAAAAGAAAATGAGATAAAAAATACTTCAAAAATGATCTCACGACTTTAGTAAATGGATTGGATTAGGTCACTCACATTGCAAAAATGGAATCAAAGTTCAGTTCAATGTAATTCACATTACTAGGATAGTTAGCACAGTAGACTTAAGTAAATAGGCATGATTTTTCTCGTCATACTTTAGATTTGATTGACCATAAATTTGTTGGAAAGATAATTTAATAAGCTTTCCAATGAGTTAGAAAAATTCTTTAATCATGAACTTTTAGTCTATCATTCTAACTTAATGTTGAGTTATCCCAAAAAAGAAAGTTTGCCTCCATTTACTTTCAAATCTCACCACAAGAGGCTATTTACTCATAATTCCACTCATTTACCTCCATTTACTCTCATCTAAATAAGTCATCATCGAAATAGTGCTAGTCCGTGCCACTTTCATCTAAATGACTCGGCATCAAAATAGTGTTTGTTCATGCCATTTTAAAGGGACGCTTCCTCCCTCACACGTGTCATGTTATTTTTTGAGACGGAAAAATAGAAAATGAATCACTTAAAGATAGACTTAAGGCACGTTACGATGTCACTATCTTTAAGGCGATATTCACACTATACTAGTGATTAAACCAATTTGCAAAAGGGTTACAACAAATTCGCCTTTAGGATACAATAAGCCTCTTCTCCAAGACCAGAGAAATGTGGGTTTCGGCCTGCAAAATCAAAAAACCGCACCCTGAACAGACTTTTATAGCGTACAACCCTAACTTCTATGCTGTTATAATTTACCTCCTGAAAACTGTTTTTAATGTATTGCCTGAAAATTATTTAGGTTTAGCGCTTGAAAACTGTATCTTTCCAAAAACTTTTCAAAAAATGAAAACGGTGAAGAAGAAGAAGATGGAGACGAGATTGTTGAAATTGTGTATTCAGATTGACCCAAAGATGGGTTTATATAGAATCACAAAAGATGCTTAAGGCCCTTTTTATAAAAAGACATCTTCTTCCATGGTGTCTTTTCATCAACGGCAGTGTCTTTCCAACAATGGCATCCCTCCACTTCAAATTCAAAAGATGCTCCTTTTACCAAGAGGCATCACCATTCACACCAACAATCACCAAAGCCACAACCATTTTTTTTTCAAAATAAAATTTCTTTTCTTCTTATTTTGAAAAAACACAACAATCTCCCACTATTTTTCAAAATACAGAGGTCAGAGTATGTAAGGAAAATATGTGCATAGGAGAAGGTATCTTATGGACTTGAACCTTCACATAGTTTAAACAAATCAAAGTTGAATCAGAATCCTTAGTGACTATGGTCTTGAACTAAGTATTCTATAGGACACAACTGGACATGTTACACACACATATATTTCAATTATCATGTGTTCTAAAATTATAGTACATTAACGGCCTTGTGCTCCGTCCTGGATTCATGAGTTCATGAGAGTAGCCAAAACTCTCGAATATCAGGAAGCGGCCCCACTTCCAATACTCATATAGGTGAGTCTTTATGAATACCCATATAACTATAATACCCTTGAAAAGACTCATTAAAGACAATAACTCATCTTCTTTTTTATCATTATAGGTACCCAGCACTATACATACATACAGGAATGAGACAGATAGAAAACGTACAGTGCTGTTTCAGACATTTCCTGTAAGGTACTTTGCCCATTGAATCTATTAACTTAGGTTGAGTTTCTCTGATCTGGTGTCTGTGAAATTGGCTTAAGTCCTATTCCTCTTGATGTTCTACTGACAACATCCCTTGCCAGTCCACAACATCCCTTGCCAGTCCCTTAGTGAACGGGTCTGCTAGATTCTGGATAGATCGTATATATTGTATTGTTATAATATTGTCACCAAGTAGTTACCACACAAAACTACGCCTTAAACTAATATGTTTGGATTTTTTATTATAAGTCTTGTTATATTTCTTTGATAGTGTCGCTTCACTATCATAGTAGATAGAGACTGGTGGTAAAGGCTTGACCAATAATAGGTATTTCTAATAATAGGTTTCTTAACCATTCTAGCTCTTTACTATTAGCTGCCAAAGCTATGAATACAGATTCTGTAAGACCCGTATCCTAGCTTGTACTGTTCTGTCGACTCTTATGATCATTCCCATCGAATTTTGGCAACCTGCGACTTATGATCAACGTTTGCGTATGACCCTAAGTCGTATCCTGTAGATCTGAGTCGGCCTAATCCGAGACTTATACCATTACGACCGCACTGTTGCCGCGGTTCCAACGCCATGTCTTGCATAATGATCCGATACCCTGGTAGGGAGATGTGGGTCGACGTTTATTTCGAAGAAAAACGCCGCGTGTTTGCAATCCCAAGAGAATCTTTATGAAATGTCTCATCAATCAATCAATCAATGCTTTCTTTCTCCTCAAGTTAAGTAACCCCAAAGTCAACTCTTTCTCACCCTCTCTCTTACACACCCATGCTAGTCAAGTACATCATCACCTCACATCTATCAATCATCACTTCTCTTACAACAACTCTCTCTCTCCCTCATTTCTCTAACACAATTTCCAAGCAACAAAGAAAGCAAAAGAGTGGACGTCCATGGCTTTCCCAAGTGAGAGAAAAGTGAGTTTGTGTATAACCCACTTTTTCATCCCAAATCCATCATCTTAGCCATTCAAATCTCATCTTCCACCATCAAAGTGAGACACAAGGAGATTGACTTTCCAACGGACCAAAAAGATCGAATGGTGGGTGCTTATTAGGCTAGATCTTTCCATGTTTTAATGATGGGCCAAGTGAGGCCTACCGATTGATGGTAAGGATCTCACTTGGGACCCTAGATGTGGCCGATGACCCATCTTGATTTTATTATCATTTCATGATGGGGCCATTCTCCATGGACCCCATCATGATGTTTACTTTCTAGTCTTAAAAAAAGGGGTCATCTAGACCTTACATCTTAGTGGAGAAGGGATCTCCACGGTTGATCTTTGATTTGACGGGCCCATATGCAATGGGACCCACTTGATGTATGATTGGATGCTTGAAACGGAGGGCCCATAGTGTCAGGGTCCCTCCATCACACGTGTCCCTTTCTCTCTCTCTCCCTACCTTTTTCATTTATTTTTGTGATTTGATGATGTGGCCATGTGGCTCACCCGGATAGACCCCACCATAAGGCATGTATTTTATCCAAGTCATCTATAGGTGGGGCCCACTTTATAAGTGTTATATCCACACCACCCATCACTTGGTGGCCCACGTGGGCAGCCCACTTGAAATGCACAACTATCCAGCGTCCCTGGACGTTGGACATTGAATGGAAAACACAAATATTAGCCTTGGCTCAAGGCTATTTGGGTGAGCCACTTGTATAGGCCCCACATGGATGTATGGATTCAATCCACGCCGTCCATCTTATTTAACAACTCATTTTAGGCATTGAGCCAAAAAATGAAGCTGATTCAACTTTCTGGTGGGCCATACTTTAACAAACAATGATTTTCACCATTTAAATTCACTCGAATTTTTCTACACGCCGAAACATGCCTAATATTGGGCTTGATGGATTTGTTATGGACTGTAGAAACTAGTGAGTGGTGTGGATTCTTCCGATGCGGGCCCTCCGCATGAAAAACCGTAAAATTTCATGTTTTTTAAAAAAATGGGGTAAGCAGCAGCCTAATATGAGGAATGTTTAATCATAGCATATGCCATTAGGCAGACCATTTATGGGACTCCTTATGAGATGGAGCGCCCCACATTATCGCGTAGTACGCACAGGATTGTTGCATGATTGGATAGTGTGACTCATGCATCTCGCATATGTGTGACTTGATCATTGTACGCCCTAGCGACATCAGGGCCGTGGCCTCCATCGAAAATATTTGTTTCTAACACTATGGGCACTTAGGATGTCCTTGGGTGAAAATTCCAGAACCTCCTTGGTACTAGGAGATGCTCCAACGTCTAGACCGAGTGGAATATGAGCGTCGGTGCCTATACCATGAGGTCGTGTCTCTTACTGTGTCATGATCGGTTGGAAGGGGGTGTGGCCTTATCCACCCGAGTGAGGGGGCTATAAGCTAGGCTGAGTATGACCAGCTCGTAAATGGGTCCGCTATCGACGAGTCGAGCCCGATATTGGCAGGTGGATAGTGCGGTCTCTTCCACTTGCTTGGCTGTGTAACTAGGGAGGAGGCAGTTAGTGTGGAGTGTAATAGACCCCGGTGATTTCTCCAGAGAGCAACCGTACTGATATGTGGACTTATTGAGCAAGAATTACATATTCATTCATTCACTATCCACTCGGGCTAGTGATGCGTAACTATTTGTTACCTGTAACTTCGCATGGCCAAGATTTCGGTTGGGCACGTGACTAACCTGAGATCAGGATCTTACCACATTGAGTCAGACTATCCAAATTTAGGTATGGGACTGGTTTGGATAGAAGTCTCTTGTGGTGAACCCCGTAACCTGCGATACCACGTACTATCATCCCGACTTCACATTCCAGCATGGCCATTTCATTCGCACCACATATTACATTTAGAGGTGGGCATCGAGCCGAGTCGAGTCGAGGTGGGCCAAGCTTGGCTTGGCTTGTCCATGATGTACTTGAGTTCGAGCTCGAGCTCGAGCTTAGCCTCGAGCTCAACATTGAAGCTTGGCTTGTTTACCAAAGCTGTCGAGTCGAGGTCGAGTCGAGCTAGCTAGTGGTTCGATTCGAGTCGAGTCGAGTTTATCTCGAATCGAGCTCGAGCTTGTTGGGTGAGAGAGTAATGGATTTTGTTCTTGATCCTCCTCCATTGATGAAAAATTCAAAAATCTTAAGAGAATCAAAGCAAAACCCGATGAAAAAACCAAACAAAGCTTCAAATCGGATGAGGAAACCTGTAAGAACCGATCTGTTCTTGATCTTCTTCCACCAGTAAAAATCCAAGTACTAGAAAAGAAACAGAGCAAAACACAGATCAGAAATCCAAGTAAAGAGCTCTAGTCAATCAGATCATTGGATTTCCTTGAAACTCTAACAAATCTAAGAAGAACCTATCTCGAATTTCTTGGGTTTCTCACCTAAGAAGTAGATCTCAAGAGATTGAAATCATACTATTGTAGAGCTGAAATGAAAACTAGTGGTGGTGGTCGGGGCGGGCATGCGACTAGCAGTGGGCAGAGAAAGAGAAGAAAGGGAAAGGGAAGGGGGTGCGTGCGGTCGGGTAGAGAATCTAGGGTTTGTTTTTTATTTTTTTATTTTTAAGTTTAAACTTAAAACTTATATATATATATATATAAATATATATAATATAATATAATATAATATTTAATATATTTATTAATCGAGCCGAGTCGAGTCGAGTTGAAATGCCCCATGGTCGAGCTTGGCTTGAACTCAACTCGAGCTTCAAATAATTAGCTTGGCTTGGCTCGAATTGACCAATCAAGCCAAGTCAATCCGAGCTTACTCGAGCCGAGTCGAGCGAGCTTTTCGAGCTAGCTTGACTCGTAAACAACCCTAATTACATTACATCCGCAGTACTTAGCATTTTGGGTTACTATATTTTTGCACTTATATGGCTTAGATGAGGTTGATGGTGTTTGTGACTCGTCAGGATTTGTATATTGTATTGCATCCTCAGTATCTGTTATTGTCTTATTATGTTTTGCATTGCATAGCCTTGGTACGGCTGATAGCACTCATGGACTTACCAGTATATTTTCGCTTACTCTGATATCGTATGATTCACGATCTTGTCAGTGTTTCTACTTATCCTGATGATGTATAATTTATGGGCTTTATGTTATACTTGGCACTTATCTTGCGCACATACTTTCACCACCCTCTAAGCTTTTGTAAGCTTACGCACGATAGATGCATGCAGGTGATGTTAAGTTGCAGCAGCGTAGCGCTTGGAGCATGTAGCTGACTTATGGAGCTTGGGTTTGACATATGTATTTTCCTTTTAGCATTGTATTCAAATGATTACATTAGTAGATATGTGATGATGATGTTGCCTTTATGATTTGGGTAAACTTGTGATTATGCTTATTACGAGACAAAAGTATGTTGGAAATCTCCTTGTAGGATTCCAGGATCGGAATCTAGCATGTGAGTGCTGGGATCCGAGAATGGGGCACTACGGAGGCTGTCGGCGCCGGCTTCGGTGATCAAGAATTTTATGAGCCCGTTTTTCGAGTTTGGGGCGTGACAGATTCCATGGTAGAGTAAGATATGCAAGTTTGCTTCTTGGATCCCTAAGAAATGACAGCTCTTCTAAGTGTAGAAATACATCCACTGATAGACTTAGATTCATTAGAATCAGTAACCCAACTTGCATCACTATACCCTTTAAGTACACTAGGGTAACTAGAAAAATGTAAACTATAGTTAATAGTTTTTCTCAAGTATCTGAGTACTTTAGAAATAGCATTTCAATGATCTAAACTTGGATTACTTGTAAATCTACTCAATTTACCTACTATAAAAGTAATATCAAATCGAGTAGAAATCATAGCATACATAAGACTGCCAAACACCTTTAAATACTCTAACTGAGATACACTACGACCTTCATTTTTAATTGACTTGATATTAGAATCAAATGGAGTAGAAACTGAGTTCTTATCATAGTGATCAAACTTTTTAAGTGTCTTTTCAATATAATGTGATTGAGATAGAGTTATACCATCATTGTTTCTTAATAGTTTGATACCTAAAATCATATTAGCTTCACCCATATCTTTCATGTTAAAACTGGATGATAAGAATCTTTTAATATTATTTATAACTTCTAAACATATATTAAAGATTAGCATATCATCTACATAAAGACATATAATTACTCCTTTATTATCAGAGAATTTTGAATATATACATTTATCAGATTCATTAATCTTAAAGCCATATGAGATGAGTACTTTATCGAATTTTTCATGCCATTGTTTAGGTGCTTGTTTAAGTCCATATAGTGACTTGATCAATTTACACACGTTATTTTCATGTCCTAGAACTATAAAACCTTCTGATTGCCCCATATAAACTTCTTCATCAAGGTCACCATTTAAAAAATCTATCTTCACATCCATTTGATTGATTTCTAACTTATGAATGGATACTACAGCAACTAAAACTCGGATAGTTGATATCCTTGCTACTAGAGCATAAGTATCAAAAAAATCAATACCTTCTGTAAATCCTCTAACCACTAATCTATCCTTAAACCTTTCTGTAGTTCCATCTGGTCTTAATTTTCTTTTGAAAATCCATTTACAGATTATTGGTTTTTATCCTATAAGTAGTTCAACAAGTTTCCATATTCCATTTTGCAATATAAAATCCATCTCATCATTTATAGCTTCTTTCTAAAAAGAAGCATCCTGAGATCTAAGGGCATCATCTATTGTTACTGGATCATTTTCTATTTTACAAATTAACATGGTTTCATTTATTATGTTATCTTTATCTCCTTCTATTATCAGAAGGTAGAAGTCGAGTCTAAAAGATGTACCTTTTCTGATCCTCTTGGTTCTTCTACGTCTTGTATATCGAGACTGCTAGTATCTTGATCAAGTATTTGAGAACTACTGCTTGTACCAGGATTTTGAGGTCTTGTCTCTTTTCTAGTTATAGAAGAGAATGAGTTTTTATAAAACTAGACATCTCTAGATTCTATTATAGTATTTATCAGGATCGGATGATTAGATTCTACAATTAGAAACCTATAAACCCTACTATTTTGTGCATATTTTATGAAAATACACTCAAGAGATCTCAACCCTATCTTGGGCCTTTTAGGATCAGTAAGCCTAACCAAGGCTCTACAACCTCATACATTGAAGTATGAGAGTTTAGGAATCTTATTCTTCCATAGTTCATATGGAGTCTTACAAGTCTTAGAGTGAGGTATCCTATTACAGATATGACGGTAGTCAATAGGGCTTCTTCTCAAAAATCTGAACTTAAGTACGCATTATTGAGCATAGAGTTTACCATGTCTATGAGAGACCTATTTTTTCGTTCTGCTATCCCATTTTGTTGGGGGTGAATAGGGAGCTGTAATTTAGTGAATTATATCATGAGTTTTGTAAAACTCCGAGAATTCTAAGGACAGATATTCTCCTCCCCTGTCCGATCTTAGAATTTTAATCTTTAGGTCTAATTGGTTCTCAACTTCTACCTTGTATATCTTGAATTTTTATAGTACCTTATCTTTATTCTTTAGTAGGTATACTAAGGTATAACGGAAGAAACCATTTATAAAGGTTATAAAGTACCTCTTTTCTCCTCTTGTTATTAAACCACTCATTTCATATATGTCACTATGAACTAGGTGTAGGAGTTGTGATTCTCTTTCCACTATTGGAAACAGTTTTCTAGTTATTTTGGATTGTACACAAATACTACATTTGTCATTAGGTTTTGTATACTTAGGAATTAAATTAAGATTAAACATATTATATATTCTATGATAACTAATATGTCCTAATCTAGTATGCCAAACATCATGTGAATCAAGCATATAAATGTAAGAAGAATTTTTATTTATAAGGTTCAATTTGAATATTCCATTGGATATATAGCCCTTCCGTACATATATCCCATTTTTAGACACAATGAATTTATTAGATTCAAATAGGAGTCTGAATCCAAACTTAGTCAGTAGACTAGTTGATATAAGATTTCTCCTAATATCCGGTACATGCAGAACATCGTTCAGAGTAAGGACTTTTTTAAAAATTAGATTAAGACGTATCTTCCCTTTTCCTACAATCTTGCATGCGGAAGCATTCCCCATATATAGTTCTTAATTATCTCCCACTAATTTGTAGGAATTAAACATGTTGTAATTTATATAAACATGTCTGGTAGCGCCAGAATCTACCCACATTTAATATCTTTATTTACCATATTAACTTCAGAGACGACAGCTGTCAGATTCATGTCTTCCGTCATATTGACTTGCTGTTTCTTTTCTTATATTTTCTTTTTATATTTTTGACAGGCTTTCTTAAAGTGACCAGAGATTTTACAAAAGAAGCATAGACCCATCTTGGATGTGTTTTTTTTGAACCCTTGGTTATTAGGTTTGATCTTATCATCTTTCTTAAAAGGTGGCTTCTCCGATTCCCAATTCACTCTATTCTCGACTATATTAGCATTACTTAAAGCCTCCTGTTGTTCTTCCTTTTTGTTACAGAGCCTTGATTCTTCTTCTATTCGAAGAAATATTAGGAGGTCCTCTAACAACTTTTTTTTTTTTAATATTCTGTTTCAATGATTTTCTAGTATCCTTCCATTTAAGTGGAAGTTTAGCAATAATTGTGGATACTTAGAAGGATTCGTCGAGATTAGTGACATCAGTAATAATCTGTTGGATGATGACTTGTAACTTATGTACTTGATTAAGGACGGATTTTTCATCCAACATTTTGAATTCTAAAAACTGACTTACAAGGAATTTTTTGTTGCTTTCATCCTCTGATGTATATTTGGTGAGCAACGCCTGCTACAAATCCTTAGCAGTCTTCTTTTGACGGTAAACAGCGTATAACGAATTAGAAAGAGCGTTGAAGATATGACCTTTGCATAGGTAGTCGTTACGCTCCCAACTTTGTCTCTTTTGAATTTGTTCTAACGTATCATTGTCAGATGGTGGTGAACGGAGATCTTGAGTGAGCACGTGATCCAACTTGAGTGATGTGAGTAAGAGATGGACCCTCGATTGCTATTGAAGAAAATTTAAGCCATCAAACGGCGTAATTCGAACAAAGTCAGGATGACCCATAGAAGAGACCATAATATCGCCTTAAAATTGTTATTTTTTGAAGTGGAAAAATAGAAAATGAATCACTTAAAGATAGGCTTAAGGCGTGTTACGATGTCGCTATCTTTAAGGCGATATTTGCACCCTACTGGTGATTAAGCCAATTTGCAAGAGGGTTACAACAAATCTACCTCCAGGATACAAAAGTCTCTTCTCCAAGATCGGAGAAATGTGGGTTTCGGCCTGCAAAATCAAAAATTGCACCCCAAATACACTTTTACAGTGTACAACCCTAACTTATGTGTTGTTATAATTTACCCCTTGAAAACTGTTTTTAATTTATTAATTGAAAATTATTTACAATTTAGCGCCTGAAAACTGTATCTTTACAAAAACCTTCCAAAAAACGAAAATGGTGGAGAAGAAAAAGATGAAGAGGAGATTGTTGGAATTATATATTCGGATTGACCTAAAGATGGGTTTATATAGAATCACAAGAGATGCTTAAGACTCTTTTCAGGAAAAAAATCTTCTTCCATGGTGTTTTTTTGTCAATGGTAGTGGCTTTCCAACAATGGCATCCCTCCTTTTCAAATTCAAAAATGCTCCCTTTTTCAAGAAGTATCACCATTCACAACAACAATTACCAAAGCAACAACTATTCTTTTTCCAAAATAAAATTTCTTTTCTTCTTACTTTGAAAAAACCTAACATGTCATATAGCTTCTACTACACACGATATGTGAGGCCCACCTTGATATATGTATGGCCACATCCAATCCAAATCCATCAATGAGGTGGGCCCTGTTAACTTCACCTTGTATACCACAGATCAGCCCGATCCAAAACTAAGGTTGGTTACACACACCGCACAATTGGGATGGGAATGTTCACCATTAAAATCTTCCAGTGTGTGTGGGGCCCACCATGTTTAGTGTACGCCATCTTGTTCGTTCAACATAAGGGTAATTAGGCCATTCCAAACTGAAGTGGGCCACATGACCCTATGATTTTAGAGGTTTTCGGAATGATTTATATGATGTGGCACACTTGAAAGGGCCTGAATTTTGAGGTGGAAGGAGAAAATGTGGCGAATGTGATGGACGGATCACGATGGGTCTCACGCCCTTCATCACAGGATAAGCTTATTCTACAGATGTCGTAGAAAGAACAGTGGGCCCCACGTCCCACGTTGCCTGAGAAGAAGTGAAAAGAAAATTAAATAAATGAAAGGAGGCCAGAATCTTCTACGTTTTTTTTGGCCGTGTAAAACACATGAGCTGTTAATTTGTATATGTAAAATCCACTCCGTCCATCAGGTGAAAATCATAATTTGAACCGTACGTACAAAACATAAGCCTAAATAGACACTCATATGGGCACCACCAATGCGAGAACAACGTAAAATTCCTCCCAAAACCGTTAATTTCCTGAGTTTTCTATCTGGCTTATTTTTGTATCTGCTCACGTTAGTTATACCTATGGTTGGCATCTCATCCTCATTGTTCCATGCGATGTGGTCCATCCGAGTTGTGGATTTTCCTGATTTTTATCCTCAAAGCTAACACTAAGGATATGATCTGATGGACAGAACGGATTTACGTTTACAACATGGTGGGCCACACAGACTTGGTGCGTTGCAGAGGATTCCAGTCCCAATCCTCGGTTTTCCTGCAGTGATACGGTGGGCAGCCTATCTTATCAGAATCCCAATGAAAGTTTTTCTACCGATAAGATCGGATCTCTCTCATATTGCATCTTATGTCGCCGTCCACTGAGCCCACATGCTGAGGTTTTCGATGATCTGAACCGTTCTTTCTATACATGACGTCCAATCGTTCACCTTAGGTGGCCCACTGTGAAAGTTGAATGCCCCAAGGTCAGGCCAATCCAAAAATTACGTGGGCCACCATATGAACTCGTAGCTTTTGGGGTGTTTTGCCATTGTTTTCGCCCAAATAATAATCAGACAGGCCTCTTTTTTGGAGCATCCAATCATGTTGGTAGGGCTCACTTAATCCAAGGGTTGGATGGTACCCATAAAACACAGTGGGTCCACGCAGCCAGAGTCTGCATCTAGTTTTGTATACATAATGATAGCTCATATACAGCAGACGTAGAAAGTCATCGTATTGCATCATGGCCAAATGGCCCAAATGGCCCATCATTGTCAATTCTAACCGTTGAATATGTGGGGTATGTGGTTTGTGATCCAAGCTGGAACTCAATCTAATTTATTTATTTTTAAAATTAAATTATAAATTTGTCTATTTTATCATTAATATACAATATGTTAATTCGTGTCACGCCAAGCAGCTGATGTTGCTATTCACGTAAGTTTATACTAATAGTCTGTGTCACTGCCAAACGCCAATTAATCATCGTCATCACAAGAGTAATCAGATTAGAATAACCATATCTGGATGGCTATCTATCTACACCGCCCCATGACGGCTGCCAATCAGACCCTCTCTATCAGAGCGCGGATTTGGAATCCTTCCATTGTTTTTGGCACCCTAAATTTAGAAACCCCTCTGGTACAGAAGTAGCCATATATAGTATATTTACGGAAGTTTGAATTTAATTACTATATCAATTTTAATATCTCTAATTAGTATATGTATAATGTATGTAATGTTTGACACTATGGCTGTAAGAGGCCCGTTGAAATATATACTTTGCCTGAGCATGATGAAATTCTAAGTCTCGAATAGACCATAACTATAAGATCTCATCTGAGTGACTAACCAACAATTTTTAACCATTGATTTACATGGATAATGTTTAAATGACATAGATTATCATAGTAATTATAGTAATGCAATTGATAATTTAATTATTTCGGGATATCATTAGTGGGTCATGTGCCCAATAGATTAATAGTCTAGTGACACAAGTTACACATTCAACTATTGGTAGGATTTTAGACACAATCCTAGCTTTTTTGAAGGAATTTAAAAGCCCAGTATTTAAAAACCTCAACTATTTTATTGTGCAAACATATAAGGGGATTTGGAATCCACTGGGATCCTAACAAATTCTTGGTGCCAAACAACCCCTTGAGGGCATATTTGTTTCACTCATTATTGTAGTAATGTAGAGAAAATGTGCAAATGATCACTGACAATACATGCATTTAATTGTAGATTTTCGTCTTTGATTTATCTATGATAAAATTCTAATGATGGCATTTTACATTAATGTCTAATCATTATTAAATTGATGTCATTAATTATTTAAATTCAAGATTTTTATATTAATATTATGAAAAAATGTAATAATTAAAAAATAAAATTTTTATAAAATCATAATAATGACACATTTACTTTATATTATCCGGATAGTTGGCAAAACAAATAAACCTTAAAACGTTAATTCATATAAGATAGCCTATGCCTATTCCTTCCTTCCAGGCTGTCCATGCATTTTTCTTATATTAATTTTATATGATTGTCTGACACACAACACATTTGTATAATGTTCTGATCCAAGCATCATTTGGGATCAACCCTGGATTGGCCCATGACCTAATTTTGTTATGATTGGTACATATCATATATATAATATCCAGGCATCCATTGTTAAATTCTGTCTTTTTAAGTGTTAATCTTCTAGTATGTTAAAAGAGAGTGAATATTGGATATGGCAGCTGATGCCTTCTCGTTCCATCTTTCAATTTTTTTTATTTAATCTTTTTTCCTTCTTCTTATTATTTTTTGAAAAGGGTTATTATTTACCTTTTGTGACTTTTGATTGTGCACCACCACATACATGGCATATTTGTATGATGATTTGATCCAGGCAACCTATGGGATCGTTCCTTCATTGGCCACAAACCTAATGAATGGGCATTTCCTAACTGAGTTGGGTGGATCCCATGTGGTTGAGCTGGCCATGATCTATGTTCCTTTCATCCACATTGTTCTTCCGTTTTGAAAGCTCATTTTAGGAAATGATTCAAAAATGAAGGAGATTTGTATGATTAAAAAATGAAGCAGATTCAAATCTTAGATGGACCTCACTAGAAAACAATGATGATTAGATTCCCACCATTAAAAACTTCTTAGGAGATTCGAATGTTTATTAGCAATCCAACTAGTTGATAAGGTTACAAAGACCTAGATGAAGGGACCACATAAACATCAACTTGATCAAAAACTTTCGTGGTCCACATGAAAATTTTATTGGTCAATGCTGTGTCCAATGATATACTAGTCTAGATATAATTGTATCTGCTTCATTTTGAGATCATGCCCTAAAATAAGCTTTCAAAACAGCGCCTGGATGTATGGGGCCCCACAGTCAGGGGTTCACCCACCTCCGTGGATGAAGCTGCGCCCTTATAAACAGGTTAGATGTCAAATAAACGTTACGGAGGTTTTTAATGGTGAGCTTTCAATGACCACTGTTTTTCTGTGGTGTGGTCCACCAGAGATTTTTATGTGCTTCATTTTTGTGACCATGCCCTAAAATAATATGGAAAAGGATATGCAATGGATACATCGAGGTGGGCCCCGCCCACATCACTGGTTCCCGGGTCGCAGCTAATCCGCGTTCCATAGAGGGGTAGCTGGACGGACACAAAAGTCACACGTGTTCATTCATCATTTGGGCCGCACATGTACACTGAATGTGGACCGTTGAAACGAACTGATCCAACTGATGAGTTGACCTCTGGGATACTAGAGATAGGTCGTACACAGACTACATGTTGGGCATGCTAGATCCGTGGATCAGATGACCTATGCACGCTGCATGATGTCATGCGTGGCCACGTGTAGACATAAGGGTAGAGTTGGTAAACTCATAAAAAATGAGTCCGGATCCTCTGTTATCAGGTCAACAGAGAATTCCTGATACCCTAATTCTCATTGGTCCACGTCACCATTCACTAATAACAGATCCCGACTCAAAATGAAAACAGAAGGTGGGGTCTACAGTCCCAAATTTATCTACTTTCTGTGTGCATAGATGGGAATCGGGAATCTTTTCGATACTCTGGCAATGCAGGAAACTTGATACGCAACCACTTAGAAATTGCACACGTGGCATACAATAACTCAAACTAAACCGTCTGAATTGTTCAATCCACTGTCTATAAGTGACAGCTCTAAAATTATTTTATTCGTAAAATCGTAACATATATTAATGAGATACATGGTCGTCGAAATCTAACCATTAGATATTTTTCATTTTAACCATCCAATTCGATAGTAAGAGGAAAAAAAATCAAGATATATCTAAACGTGGGTCCATATTTTGAAATTTTAACTTAAATTACCGGTATTCCACGTAAGCAAATTATAAGTGCATGCTCATCATCCATCACACTCAGCCACAGTATCAATGTTTGTTCTCTTTATATACAGATCCTCAGAGGCGTGTGCCTTCCGCATTCCGAACTCGGAATTGCGTAGGAGTATCACGGGAACGGATTGGCTACCCCTCTGCCACCAGCCAATGGCTGGTTGTCGGTGCTCTGTGGGACACACCATGACGTATGTGTTTCATCCATTCCGTCTATCAACTTTTCCATATGATTTTATATAAATATGCTAGCAATCAGATATATCCCAATATCAAATGGACCACATTAAAGGAAGCAGTTTTCAAAGATCTTTGACCATTAAAAACCTTTTGGGAGATATAAAAGTTTTGAATCAATCTGATCTTTGTTTTTTCCCTTCATCTGGGCCTTTATGACCTAATCAACAGATTGGATGTCAAATAAACAGTACAGTGGGCCTTAGGAGGATTTTAATGATGGATATCCAATCACTATTGTTTTCCTGTGGTGTGATCGACCTAAGATTTATATCCCTCTCATTTTTGAGATGAAGACCTAAAATAATCTTAAAAAATGGATGAACGGAATGGATGAAACACATATATCATGGTCGGGCCCACAGATCACTGACCACCAGCCACGGGGCTAGTGGCAGGGGGAGTAGCCAATCCGTTCCGAGTAACACACTCCGCCCACCTCGGTACTGTGTGCCACTGGAAAATCTGTGGGCCCCGGACTGCACCACACGAAACAGTCGTGATTAACCGTTTGCTATTAAAAACTTCCTAAGACCCACTAATGTTTTCCAGTATCACACGGTACCGACGTAACCAGACCCCTCTCGATCGATCGATCACTCTAAAAAACCGAAAAGTTATTTGATACTCTGTTAACGTAGGTCGCTTGATACACAAGCACTTAGATATTGAATAGCTGGCGTATACAAACTCAAAAGAAACCATGTGAAATGTGGAACCTACCCTCTGTTAAATGACATATCCACAATCAGGTTACATGTGAAATCATAACCTCTGATTACTAGTCACAAAAGACCATTTAATTTTAACTGTCCAATAAATTTCACCAATCCAGATATTTAAACAATCAAATAATAGAAAGAAACTTGGGATATTAACTTAAATTTATTATATGCAATGTACACAACTAAGTCCGGTGTATTGTCCTTAAAACAGTTTCAGAATATTTAAATGCTTTCCTCTTTATAAATAGATACTTGGAGGCGTGTGCTCTCCACACTTCCCATCTCCCTTTTCTCTCTAGGCGTGTGCCGTCCATAATCCCAAGTAGCCCAAAAGCCGTTCTCTCTTCCTCACTCTACAAACCATGTCGTCTGCTTCCGAACATACTCAAGACACCTCCATTCAACTTACAATCCCATCCTCATTTCCACCATCCAACCAAATCCATGACTTTCCACCATCCGACCAAATCCATGACGAATCCCAACCGTTTGATTACGTATCACGGGCCCAATGGCTTCGTGCTGCCGTACTCGGAGCCACTGACGGGCTTATCTCCGTTGCCTCGATCATGATCGGAGTCGGTGCTGTCAACGGTACAACCAAAGCCATGCTAGTGTCCGGCCTAGCTGGCCTAATCGCAGGTGCATGCAGCATGGCCATAGGAGAGTTCATGTCGGTCTATACCCAATACGATATTGAAGTAGCCCAAATGGAGAGAGAGAAGATAGAGAACGGACGTGAAGAGACCGATGATATGGTGGCCCACCTGCCGAGCCCGATTCGAGCTGCAGTAGCCTCATTTATAGCATTTGCAATGGGGGCTATCTTGCCGTTGTTGTCAGGTGGGTTCATACACACATGGTCAGTGCGCATAGGAGTCGTGTGCGCTGCGACTAGCTTGGGCTTGGCCGGGTTCGGCGCTGCGGGGGCCATGCTTGGTCGTGCATCTGTGTGGAGATCTATGGCTAGGGTTTTAGTAGGTGGATGGGTGGCGATGATATTCACGTATGGTGTGATTAAGGTCTTTGGAATTGCATTTGGGTTGAAACTATCTTAGTAGTAACTCTTCATGGACTTAAAAAAATAAAAATAAGTAAATAAAAACTAGTATTTACATGTTAGTGTAATTTAGCTTTTAAAAAGTTTATATTAGGTTATTGTGGTGGATTTAAGTATGTATTTGAAATGGTTTTTATTTTGTATAATTGGAGTCATGGTTTAGTGATCTGGACCATTGATCTGTTGGTTCTCGCCATGGATGGATTATGCACTTAAAGTCTCATCTATTGGGCAGTCTTATTATTTCAATATGTGGGCAGCAAATGGATGATTACGAAAGGAAATACATCACAGGCTATATTCGAGTGGAAGAGTATAAGATTGGTGGCTAAGATCTTTCAATCTGGAAGAGTTTTGGGACTTGATATATCTACGGTGGGCTGCAATATAGAGATGGTCTAGATCATCACCATGGGGTACACTAGTGCAAACTGAAATCCTAGGTATACTTGGTTATTATGGGACTGTGGATCCTTGTAAGAGAAGTATTTTGTACTGTAGGGTTTGTTTTGTTTTCCAATTATAAAGGTAAATTGTTGTGAATGAGTAATGATCGTATACTATTATAATTGTGTGGTGATATAGCAGTTTTATTTACTTCTTGGAAAATTTGTAATTTTATAATATAAAAATATAATGATTATAGTTTACCTTATGTTCTTCCTTTCCTCAAGCCATAATTCATGTTTAAATGAACTCCTGAAAATGATAATGATGGCTCATTTACTTTACATTTTATAAAAAAAAAAATTAGAAAACCAAACAATCTATACGATGATATGATGCTTGATGAGCCGACAATTAAAAATTATACACACAGTCATGCATTAACTCAGATTAAACAAACAAAATTGTAGAACCCACCGTTGGTAAGTCGCATTCCCAAATATTGGTTGAACAATCCTAACTTTTCATTCATGGACAGTTGTTTGTTAGCATATAACCATTGGATATTTATAATTTTTGACCATCCAATAAATGTTCCTCAAGCCAATAGTAAGATAATTAAATTTTGTTTCAGATACATCGGGGCTCCGTAAAATCTGGTAGATTAAGTAATGCAGTATGATCCATATCATGTTCTATCTATTCCACTTACTCATAGTATGAAATGCATTCATTCTCTCTATATCAATCCTAACTTTTCATTCATGGACAGTTGTTTGTTAGCATATAACCATTGGATATTTATAATTTTTGACCATCCAATAAATGTTCCTCAGGCCAATAGTAAGATAATTAGATGTTGTTTCAAATACATCTAGGCTCCGTAAAATCTAGTAGAATAAGTAATGCAGTATGATCCATATCATGTTCTATCTATTCCACTTACTTATAATAGGAAATGCATTCATTCTCTCTATATCAATCCTGATCTATGAGGATACCGGTGTAAAACAAGAGGTGTAAGGAAGAATGGAGGTTAGTGTATTACTAACAAGTAAATCCTTTGTATTAAAAAGGCTCAAGATATTGTAATGATAAACACCAATCACAAGGTATGAGATGATCCACAAGGCACTTGGTCATGATCAAATTTATAAGCTTACTAGGGTTTTGAGCATTTACCAACCAGAACTAAATTATCTGCAATGGATGGTTGCGACTCCGGAAAATGGAATCCGGTAAATCCTTTCTTACATGAAGTCATTTTTTTAACACAAGCACACACATCCCACACACTCACGCTAGTGGAATTTCACCACCTATGGGCACTCGAACCCTTGACTGGGAGTTGAAACTCCTGGGAGTCTACCACCCAGGCAAGAGTAAGGACCCTAAGTGTAGATGACATATAGATTTTATATGAATCTATTTTATTCCTGTGATTCTTGCTCAAGCCCGATGATGAAAAAAAACAGGACCCATGGTTTAGAGAGTTTAATATGAATTATATGTATGCTGTGCATGGATTTTTAAGTAATTAACAAATACCTGTGTATAATCCATCACATTTTGCTAGAGTATGAAAGGTTTTCTCTTCCCATAATTCTATATGTTAACTTAACACTGAAAAAATAAAAAAGGAAAATAAGCAAGCTATATGCTAGATTATTAGCCCATGTGGCTTTGCCTTCCACTGATTTTATTTGGGAGTTTACATTCATGCATGCATGTTTTGGGTAGTTTACATGGAGGCAAATGGGTCAGGCCTGGGCCAAAGAAAATCAGTGGTTCAAATAATCCTAGAGGGATATGTCTGGCCCGATTTGTTCAAAATCCAGGCCAAACAAACCCAGGGAAAGCCTACTTAAATTTCAGTCAAATATATACTGGCGATTGGGTAGGCCCCAGGCACACAAAAGCAACATTTTGAACAGGGCCAGCACAAAAGTCCCAGCCCAAACAATCCAAGTCTAATTCAACACAAGGCCTGGCTCATTGAGGGTCGTGATGTTAACACGGGGAAAGAGAATGTGGTTTTGAGATTGGGAAAAGGATCATGAGGTCGACCACATGGGAGCTTCCCAAGATGTCAAGATCTGTGGGGGTCACGGTGAGGAGTGCTGGACATCCACACCGTGCATTTGGTGGGTCCCCTATAAATTATGCGACACTTCAAAAAACAGCTATATCTGGAAATCATGTGAGCCACACATTCTGAAACCATGTGAAATCATTTGTAGAACATCTAAAAACACTTCGTGGGGCCCACGTTAGTTTCGGAATGGCTTGAAATTTGGTTTGACCCTTCATCCAAGTGGGAGACACACAATTGATGAGTTGGATGTCTGAAATACATCTCAGCAAGCCTTATAAACAATCAGGAAGGTTTCAATGGGTGGGCATATATGGTGTGGTCCACCTAAGTCACAAAGTGGTCTGATTTTCAGGCCCATTATTCACCATGAAAGGGTGCATCTAATTTATGGTGTGGATGCCAGACACACATTATGGTGGAATATTAGATGAAACCTTTATTCCATAGAACCACCTCTTGTTGTCTCACCTCCATGATACTGTATTCCTAGTTCTAGAGTCGACTCAGTTCATTCTTCCCAGATAACTCACCCGTTTGAGCTGAGCCGCCTTCATTTTATTTTATTTTTTTTGTTTTTCCCTTCTTCTTTTTTTTTTATTTCGCATTCACATGTTGGTTATATAATAATTTTCATTAGAAAAATTGATTTTTATCAAACAATGCCTCAACTTTGTTAAAGTGCCAAAATGTGCATATTGGGGTTTAAATGACTGATTCCAACTCCTCTTTCTTTTTTATATTTTTCATCTTTTCTGCTACAAGTGAGGGAGTCAAGCGTTTCTGGGCACATGTTGTGCGTATCAGTATGACATCCAAACCGTCCAATAGGACACCCCACCAGAATTAAAGTACCAAAAGTAAGGCCTATCCGATCATCAGATGGGCCTTGTGAATTTGGAGGCTTTGGGTGGTGTAAATTGTTTTTATGTCATGGTCATCTAATGATAGGATTAGCCAGATTTTTGGTTCATCTATTCATCATTGTGCCGGAAGGGCTGTGTATCTAATTACATGTGCGTGGTCCACACTACTTTCTAGGAAAAAAAAAAAATTTGAAAAGACAAGGACAACATGGTCATTTTACCTTCTTAGAAGAATGTTTTGGAAATTTAAATTTGGTAAAATAAAATTTTATTTTTTATTTTTTTTTGGTAAAAGTCTTTAATTTTGATGTATATATATAATATTTTAAATATTGTTTAATGCCTAGTCAAGTTTCTAAGTCAATCCAACCGAGTTGGAGATTGATTCGTGGTGGGAACTTTAATAAAATATACGAATTGTGGTCAAGGAATGACTAGAAAAACTATTGATGCCCACTGGTAGGAAAGGACATGAGATGCTTTGATGAGTAGGAATGACTAGAAAAACTATTGATGCCCACTAGTAGGAAAGGACATGAGATGCTTTGATGAGATGGTACTGGGAATTTGAAAATTACTACCATCGTCCAATAGGACACCCCACCAGAATTAAAGTACCAAAAGTAAGGCCTATCCGATCATCAGATGGGCCTTGTGAATTTGGAGGCTTTGGGTGGTGTAAATTGTTTTTATGTCATGGTCATCTAATGATAGGATTAGCCAGATTTTTGGTTCATCTATTCATCATTGTGCCGGAAGGGCTGTGTATCTAATTACATGTGCGTGGTCCACACTACTTTCTAGGAAAAAAAAAAAATTTGAAAAGACAAGGACAACATGGTCATTTTACCTTCTTAGAAGAATGTTTTGGAAATTTAAATTTGGTAAAATAAAATTTTATTTTTTATTTTTTTTTGGTAAAAGTCTTTAATTTTGATGTATATATATAATATTTTAAATATTGTTTAATGCCTAGTCAAGTTTCTAAGTCAATCCAACCGAGTTGGAGATTGATTCGTGGTGGGAACTTTAATAAAATATACGAATTGTGGTCAAGGAATGACTAGAAAAACTATTGATGCCCACTGGTAGGAAAGGACATGAGATGCTTTGATGAGTAGGAATGACTAGAAAAACTATTGATGCCCACTAGTAGGAAAGGACATGAGATGCTTTGATGAGATGGTACTGGGAATTTGAAAATTACTACCATCAGGACTATTTATATGATGAACCACATCATGGATAGCTGTAGGTTGAAAATTGCAATGATTTTGTTGTCTTATTTTGTCCACTATGGATTTTTATTTTTATTTTTTGGATAAAAGTCTTTAATTTTGATGTATATATAATATTTTAAATATTGTTTAATACCTCGTCAAGTCTCTGAGTCAACCCAACCGAGTTGGAGATTGATTCGTGGTGGGAACTTTAATAAAATATATGATTGTGGTTAAGGAATGACTAGAAAAACTATTGATGCCTCACTAGTAGGAAAGGACATGAGATGCTTTGATGATATGGTACTGGGAATTGAAAATCACTACCATAAGGACTATTTATACGATGAACCACATCATGGATAGCCGTAGGTTGAAAATTGCAATGATTTTGTTGTCTTATTTTGTTCACTGCGGATTGTTTTTCTTCTTCTTCTTCTTTTTTTGTTTTTGGTAAAAGTATTTAATTTTGATGTATATATAATATTTAAAATATTGTTTAATACCTAGTCAAGCCTTTGAGTTAACCCAACCGAATTGGAGATTCGTGGTGGGAACTTTAATAAAATGTACCAATTGTGGTTAAGGAATGACTAGAAAAACTATTAATGCTCACCAGTAAGAAAGGACATAAGATGCTTTGATGAGATGGTGCTAGGAATTTGAAAAATACTACCATGGTGGCCGCCATTACTCGCAAACATGTGTCACCATTAGGACTGTTTATATGATGAACCACATCATGGATAGCTGTAGGCTGAAAATTGCAATGATTTTGTTGCCTTATTTTGTTCACTGTGGATTTTTTTATTTATTTATTTATTTATTTATTTATTTATTTTTGTCTATGTGGTGATGTCCGTTATATGATGGGGGTTGATCTTCAACTGAATTTTGATTGGTGCTGCTGCATGCATGCTACGTACGCTTATGGTAAACATTTATGTGGCCGATTGACATAGTTGCATGTGCTACATGCTCGATCTGTGACGCGGGCAGGTTAGCTGATAAGAAGCAAAGATTGGAAATATATAGAAATCTAGTAATTACATTAAATTGAACTATGGTTATGTATAATTACATAGTGTAGTTAGATTATTAGTTGCATGTGTGTGTTTATTTCCTACACATTCTCATCTTCTGTCCATGAAGACTGTAATTATGCCAGACTAATACGTTGTCTTCATTGGTTGGAGACTTGGAGTCCGCGACAACTGCAAAGAATGCAACGCCCAGGTTGAAAGCATTTTGTATTAGTTTCAAGTCTCATAGTTCGCATGATGAGACATGTTAGATGGCACGCATTTTTGTTCTTGGGTGTGACGTGGGGTAGGACCGACAACCCTTACGACCAGATGACTGATGGAAGTGGAAATTCAACGGGTGTTTCTACCAAAATCCATAAGGATCAGATAAACGGTATGGTGCAGATTTAGCCACATGGTATAAAAGATATTTGAGAAGCATTAGTGGGGGATTCAGGGATTGGCTCATCTTTTCAAGGGTATTTTTGGTATTTTGATTTTCTCCGGATAAAGGTGAGCAGTTGTTACCGCCATGTCATTCTTAAAGTACGTTCTAAGCACACGATGAAAATAAGGTCATGATGAATGAAATATATCTGTTGTTTTTCCAGATGGTTTCAGTGAAGGTGCCATGTGGACGGGTGGTTATTTTTCCATTTCTCCCTAAGAAGTTATAAATATTATATGCATATCCAAAGAACAATACCTCCTCCGACTCGAAAAACTCAAGTATAGATTCAATGCAAGGCTATGTATGTAGGTTTAGTTCTCCTCTACTTAGTAGCGGTGGACCCTTAGTATAGATCTAGTCTTGGTTTGTCCATGCGTATACGCTGGATCAACTTTAGGCTATAGTCATTAGTTGTAATTCCCTTTCATTTACGTCTGCGTACCAAATTTGAAGGAAGTCCTTAGCTTATGAATACGTCCACTTATGCTTATGTGCTGGGTTAACCTTAGTTATAATTTGTAACACTGCCTTTGCTTTGCTAACTAGCACGCTATTGTAGGAAGTAAGTACCCTGCTGCTCTCAACCAGGTAGGTGATCCCGTTGTAATGGCAAGACATCCGTATTTTTCCCGTATCCATCTCTCTTTAATCTTTTTGATTTCAACTACATAATTGTTACACTCTCGAAAGTCCTTAAAAGTTTATGGCAAAAAAAAAAACAATCCGTTTGGAGGAAGAGCCCCAACCTCCATCAATCGCATGAGTAATGAGCACACGATAGTTGGCTAAATAGATGAACGGTTGAGCTCATGACCGAACTTTGCTCTATCTCGATACCCGAGGTCAGTGGTCATAGTTTGAATCAGACTTAATCGGTTCTAATACGTCCGTAACTTTCACACATGTTCCACGTTGCCAAATTCGAGACCAACAATGGAAACTCTTGGTGGGGGCCGACATCTGTGAAGCATCCTGAACCTGCCTTATCTGATGAGGAGTTGCTTGCCCATTTCTTTAATGCATCGTTTCTCTTTTAAGTAGCATTTTCTATTCTTCCAGAGGATATTTATTGTTAGCAGAGGTGGGCATCGAGTTAAGTCGGACTAAGTTAGGGCTGACTCGACTCGATCAGGTTTTGAAATAGGCTTGACCCGAACTCCATACCGAGTCCAACATTCCTGACTGGGATCCAAGTCCAATCTGGCCTCGATTGATCCGGACTGAGTCTGATTGAGTTAGCACCGAGTCAAATTGAAAGATGAGGGAGGGAGAGACTGAGAGACTGGAGAGGAGAGAGAGGAGGAGGAAGAGGAGTAAGGTGATGGTGGTGGGTGGTTGCCAAGCTTGGAAGGTGAGGATGAGGGAGAGAGGTCGAGCTTGGAAGATGAGGAGGATGATGGAGGGAGAGAGAGATTTTAGTATCGACTCGGGGTAGGGTGCATAGGTAGGGTTAGAGAGTCGAGTTTCAAATTGAGTCGTGTTTCAGGTCGAGTTGGGTCAAGTTACTAGGTAACTCGAACTCAACCCGGTTTGAGTTCGGATTGGGCGAAGCCTACTCGGTTCGGACTGACTCACCCATTCGGTTCAAGTCGAGTCGGATCCGAATGAGTCAGCCCAAATTGAGTCTTCCCGTGCCCACTTCTAATTCTCGGTGTATTTCATAGTATCTTTCTCTTCTATTGTGCTGTGTGGATAACCTCGTGTCTGTTTTTTTCATTTCTCTTAGACTTTTGTAGCACATGTGGGGTTGCCCGGATAGTTAGCAGAAGTATGTTGTCTGTGTTACTCCCTTTCAAAATTCTTTTTTCCATCTAGACGGATAATTTATTTGTTTTCTATTTTTCAATCGTTGACTATAGATATAGAATTCTCTCATGTGGCAGCTCAGCAAATCCATCTTGAAAATCATATATGAAAAATACATTTAATAAGAAGTATAACGGACGTTAAATGGAAGCGGTTTGCGTGCTGAGTAACTCAGCAGGGCAGCAAGGTAAGCGTACTGAGAGTATAGTCTGTGGAGCCCACCGTCGTCATTCGTGCATTGCATCAACTCCATCCATCTCATTTATCATCTAATTTTAGGGTTTTACAACAAAAATTAATCATATCCAAAGATCAAGTGGACCACACCACCTGAAACAGTGTGAATTGAATTCTACCGTTGAAAAGTTGTTGGGGCCCACAGAAGTTTTATATCGAGAAGATATTTGTTTCTTCCATTCATCCATGTCTTTGTGATCTTACAAACAGTTTGGATGAAAAATAAACATCACTGGGGGCTTAGAAACATTTCAATGGTGAAAATCAATACTTCCACTATTTCCTTTGGTATGGTCTACTTGACCTTTTGATATACTTCAGTTTTGGGCTCAACCCCTAGAATGATTTGAAAAAATGGATGGACCGCGTAGATAAACCACATGAATTCACAGTGGGCCCAATAGAGTTTACTCAGTGCGATAAGACTCATACGCAATCCAATTTCACGTGTGGGGATGTGGATTTCCAGCCAAAGCCTTTCGCAGTAAGATCCTGCGCAAGGATTTTGGATGGGCCCATTGCGACGTTTGTGATAAATCCAACCTATTCATCTATTTTTAGATATCATTTTAGGACATAATACCAAAACTAAGGTGTATACAAAACTCAAATGGGCTACACGAGAGGAAACAATGGGGATTTAGTGTCCACCATTGAAATATTTATATGGCCACAAAAGTTTTGCATCGGTCTAATATTTTGGTATTTTCACTTCATCTTAGTATAAATGACCTTATAAACAATTTGGATGGCATATAAACATCAAGACGCATAGGAAGGTTTTAACTGTAGGAATTTCTTTCTCCACTGTTTCATCTCGTCTGGCTAGTTGAGTTTTTGATCATCCTATTTTTTAGTTACATGTCTTAAAATGAGCTCTAAAAATGGATGAGTGGATTGAAATTCTTACAAACATCATGGTGGACCCCACTATACATCCCGATGCTGGAACTTCAGGCAAAAGGCTTTCCCTGGTGAATCCGCGTCCATGGTTTCCATTGGAAACGAACTAGCTACTCCCCTGCCACTCGGTACTATGTGAGCCCACCATGATGTATGTGTTTCATCCATGCCGTCCATTTATTTTTCTAGATCATTTTATGGTTTAAGACCAAAAATGAGGTATAACCCAATCTTAAGTGGACCGCATTACATGAAATAGTGCTGAATGAACGTTGACCATTAACAACTTTTTGGGGGCCATAAAAGTTTTGGATCAAGCATTTCCCTTCATCTGGGTCTTTATGACCAAACCAACGGATTGGATGTCAAATAAACAGTACGGTGGGCCTCTTAGGAGGACTTTAATGATGGATATCCAATCACCATTGTTTTCTTGTGGTGTGGTCCATATGAGATTTATATCCCTCTCATTTATGGTCAACCCCTAAATTTATATGTAAAAATAGATTAAGTGTAATGGATGAAACATATACATCATAGTGGGGCCAACAGAACTTACTAGCACCGACCACTAGCCTGGCAGGGTAAGTAGCCAATCCGCTTTCATTTCCATTTGGGATTCAATACCACATTAGTAGTGAGACTCGCCAATCAAGTAATGTCACCTATTTATATGGGTCCCACTATGATGTATGTTTTATATCCATACCATCCATCCATTTGGAGGGATCATTTTAAGGCATGAGCCAAAGAATGAATCGGATCCAAAACTCAATGGACCCCACCACGTAAAATAGTAGAGAGAGTCACGCCCACCATTTATTACGACTAAATCCAATCCAAACCTCGTCACTTTGTCTAACCGAACCCCGTCACTTTGTATTGCAACCCCATCACTTTATCTCTTGAACCATGTCACTTAGTGTTGCAACGTTGTCACTTTGTCTAGTGAACCCCGTCACTTTGTCTCCGAACCCCGTCACTTTGTACCGCAACCCGTACTTTGTCTATTGAACTCCGTCACTTTGTACCGTAACATCGTCACTTTGTCTAATGGTAACTGAATCCAATCCAAACTTTATCACTTTGTCTACTATACCCCTTCACTTTATGCCGCAACCTCGTCACTTTGTCTAGTGAACCTAGTCACTTTGTCACTGAACCCCGTCACTTTGTCCACTAAACCCCATCACTTTGTTCTGTAACCCCGTCACTTTGTCTCCTGAACCCCTTTGTTTTACGCAACCCTGTCACTTTGTCTACTGAACTCCGTCACTTTGTACTGCAACCTCGTCATTTTGTCTAGTGAACCCCGTCACTTTGTACTACAACCCCATCACTTTGTCTACTGAACTCCGTCACTTTATATTGCAACATTGTCACTTTGTCTATTGTACTCCGTCACTTTATGCTACAACCTTGTCACTTTGTCTACTGTATCCCGTCACTTTGTGCTGCAATCTCGTCACTTTGTCTAGTAAACCCCGTAACTTTGTACTGCAATCTCGTCACTTTGTCTACTGAGTGACGGGGTTGCAGTACAAAGTGATGGGGTACAGTAGACAAAGTGACGAGGTTGCAGTACAAAGTGACGGGGTACAATTAAGGGTGTACACGAATCGGGCTAGCCCGGTTAACTCACTCGACTCGGCCCGACCCGCAACTGAGTTCGGGTCAGGACGGGCCATTTTCTTCAGCCCGAAACTGAGTTTGAGTTGAGCTTAGATAGGTCCCAGTTCGGCCCGACTCGGCCTGAAACCCGACTCGACTCGTCCCGACTCGCCCTTTAGGATATATATACCTTGTTTTAAGGAAAAAGAAAAAGAAAAAGCTTCTGAAACCCTTCTCTCTCAAGGTATGTCTGTTTTCTTTCTTTCCTTTCTGTAATTTTAGATTCGAAAATTTTATTTTTCTTCATTTTCTTTTCACGGCCTAGATCTAGATAGATGTTGTTACATCAATTGATCTACTATTTAAAGGAGATTTTAGGTATTTTTATCTTTTATGGTGGGGTCCACCATGATGTTTATAAGAATTCCAATCAATTCATCCATTTTTAGATCTCATTTTAAGACATGTAACCAAAAATTCAGATAATAAAAATCTCAATTGGGCAATACAAGATGAAACTATGGAGAAAGAAATTCCTATAGTTGAAGCCTTTCAAGGCGTCTTGATGTTTATATGCCATCCAGATTGTTTATAAGGTCATTTTTACTAAGATGAAGTAAAAACACCAAAATATTAGACCGATGCAAAACCTTTGTGGCCATATAAATATTTCAACGGTGGACACTGAATCCCCATTGTTTCCTTTCGTGTGGCCCGTTTGAGTTTTGTATACAATTGTGTGTATTATGTCCTAAAAGGATATCTATGTTGAAACTTGGAAATTCCACCTCCTTCTCGATTACCAATTTCATCAAAGTTATTCAAATGATTGTAACAAACAATTTTTAGGGTCTTTTCTAGTCATCTGTTGGTTGTTAATTCTTTTTTTCCAAATATTCAAATATCAAACATTAGTGATCTAAGCTAAGTAACCAACCCAAAAGCCTTATGAAACAAATGTTAAACATTCAAGCCAACCAGGTTTTTTTTTAACCTATTTATAAGTCACAAAGGATGAAGGAAAAACATATCATCGTTGGCCCAAAATTTTCAAGGTAAATTCATACATTCCTGTGTGGTCCACTTTACTTTGGTATACCTTATTTTTGGATATTCCTAAAATGATACTAAAAATGATGGAAGGGTTGGATTTATCAAAAATGCATGGGCCCTCTCGGATCTTAATGATCTTATTGCAAAGGCTTTGCTAGAAACCGCATTCTAACGTGAAATCAGTTGGAACTTTCATCTCATCTAAATCTCTTGGTCCATTATTTTGGACTTTACCACAAGCCATCAATTTCAAATCATTTTAGTGATTGAGCCCAAAAATGAAACATATCAAAAGCCCAAATATACCACACTAGAAAACAAAGGAAGTATTGATTTTCACCATTGAAATGTTTCTAAGCCCCCAATGATGTTTATTTTTCATCCAAACTGTTCATAAGATCACAAAGGCATGGATGAATGGAAAAAACAAATATCATCTTGATATAAAACTTCTGTGGGCCCCCAACAACTTTTCAATGGTAGAATTCAATTCACACTGTTTCAGGTGGTGTGGTCCACTTGATCTTTGGATATGATTAATTTTTGTTGTTAAACCCTAAAATTAGATGATAAAAGAGATGAATGGAGTTGATACAATGCACGAATGATGACAGTGGGCTCCACAGACTTTACTCAGTACGCTTACCCTGCTGAGTGACTAAGCACGCTTCCGTTTAACGTCCGTTATACTTCTTATTAAGTGTATATTTTTAATATATTTAAAAAATCTGATGACGTGGTACTTATACTGACGTTGACCAATGAAAACGCTGGAGGCAGGGAGTTCCTGCCTCCGGGAGGCAGAGGATCCGCACTCTATTTATCTAATATATATTCAATCGTTGACTATAGATATAGAATTCTCTCATGTGGCAGCTCAGCAAATCCATCTTGAAAATCATATATGAAGGAGCTCATCTTGCGTTAAGCATGACATGGATCGAAAACACGTCCAGACGCATGGACCCGACCATCTGAACCAGTGATGTGGATACCTCAAAGGGCCATACTGATTCGAATGTCAAACCAAAATACCTTTAACAAACAATAACTTGTACCCCGTACATTTCATATTTGAGATGGGTCAGACTCATTTCTGCAGTCTACGAAGATATTTAGGTAGATGGGGGAGAACCATGACGAGTCCCGATCCTCCAAACTCACCAATGATACGTTTTGAACATGGGGGCCCACATAGCATGAACAAAACGTATCATTGGTGGTTGAGCAGAGTCGAGGTTGTATACAGGATCAGGCAGACTATGGTACGCGTGAAGGTTCATATCAACGGTGGAGCTAGCACCATTCTCTTCTTAGCACCGTGTCATCTCCCCTTTGGGGTCAGTATCCATAGGCTCTGTAATGTTACCGTTACAATCTCCCATTCTCTTTTATTCACTCCATATATGCGGACAACACCATAGTATAATAATTATTACTCATGTACTAAATATTATATATATAACACAATACATGACTAGAAAATGTACCGGTTCCCACCAATAAGGGCTTGTTTTGACGGAGTTACACGGTAATTTGGTGTGGTCCACAGTAAACGGGTGATGATTATCACTACCACAGTAGATTAGTGGTATCACTCACCTACATGTAAATGTTACTCACCTACTATTTGTGTGGAGTCCACTGCCATCCAATCCATGCATTGGATGAGTCACACCATGATGATGAAATTACGTAAAAATTAGGTATATAAAATCATTGGGTGGGTCACACCATAGAAAGAATTGATATTGATCCAAATCTTCTAAATTCATGTGGTGTGGTCATGTGATGATGGATGGGCTTACATCTAAGCTTCAAAGTTTCAGTATCACATTGAAACTCTTGTTAGTTTTTATTTATTTTTTTTTTTTTACACACGCACGTACTTACCCCCACACACTCACGCTGCAGTGGGATTTCACCACATATGGATACTCGAACCCTTGACTGGGTGTTGAAACTCCTTAGAGTCTACCACCGGAGAAAGAGTAAGGATCCAACTCTTGTGAGTCTATTCCAACACACGAGTAAGGAGCTGACTTATATTTATCATATGCATGCATGATATGTTAAGTTGGACCATACCACATTGGCATATCCGTCACTATTATTTTTTTAAGTACTAAAAAATGTAACATGTGTCAATATATGTTTAGGAATTGCTTTGGATGCCTATTTGATTCTTTAACAGAGGGGCATTGGAATGGATCCCTTTATGTAAGCAATTTAACTAATAATTGTGGATCAGTAGCATTTGATTGCTCCCATAACAAGCGGATCATCTATGTTGAAAACATTGGAAATTCCACTGCCGTCACTTCTCGATGATACACATCATTTCCACTCACAAAATATGTTGAATCTCTCCCAAATAGATTGGGTACTACACAACACAATTTTTAATGTGTGTAACTTTTCTAGTTCCCATCGTGATTTTTGTGTTAGATTCACATCATCCTTCAATTTTTCCAAATAATTCAAGAAGATGAGCTCAAACATTAGGTGCATCTAATGCTCAAGTGAACCACACCACAAAAAGCCGTTCAGATTGAACACACAATCGTTAAAACATTCCTAAGACCAACCATGAGGCTTATTTTCCATTTAACCTATTTATAAGGTCACAGATACCTAGATGAAGGCAAAACACAAGTATCAGCTTGATCAGCGCCTTCTGTGGCCCCAAGAAGTTTTCAATAGTAGCATAAATTCATACTATGTCCTCTGATGTGGTCCACTTTAGCTTTGGTTATACCTTATTTTTTGGACCATATCCTAGAATGATCTAAAAAAATGGATGGATAGTGTGGATCTACATCATCACATGTGGCCTACATAAATTTCTCATGTTAAGAAATTTTATTGCTTGTGGTGCTACACATTCTAAGAAGAGAGATAACCAGAAGTATCGAAGTGTGGAACTTCCATGGCCCCATCCTCATCTCCACATCGTCCATCTACTTTTCCATATCATTTTAGGACATTGGACCAAAAACAAAGTAAATCCAAGGCTCAATTGAGCCACACTATGGTAAACAGCGGGAATTTGATGCCTACCATTGAAAACTTCTTGGGCCACAGAAGGATATGTTTAAAGTGATACTTTTGTTTTTGCGTCATCTAAGTCTGTGTGACCTTATGAAGAGGTTAGATTTGTGAGTTTCTGTTTGCTTGTTGAGAATGTTTGGTGGTCCATAATTTACGGAGGAGTACACATACTCTCAAATTTACATGGTAGTCCTTTTGTAATATAGTGTTTGGATCTTCCATTTGTTGAACCTATAATTCCCACAAAGAAATCTCTCATGTAGAAATAATCCTAAAAAGTCGTTTGGAAGTTTGTAAATGGGATAATTTATAAATAATTTATGGGAAATTATTTCCACTCTGTGTTTGGATGACACTTTTTTGCCCGTACATAATTTACAGCATTTACCCTTAACTCACTTTGGGGGAAAAAATAAAAAAGTATATTTCATTCACGGGCTCTTCATTTACAGCATAACTGCCATATTTTAAATGATTGACCCTCCATTCACAGGCCTTTAAATAAATTACAGTCTATCCAAATAAGGACAATCATTTACCTATAAATCATTTATAAGTTACGACCAAATTAGATGGACTTTAAATGATTTAAAGGCATCCAAACGATCCCCAATTTTTCAATAGGTGGCTGAACAAAGGCACACTTGAATAAAATAAATACCACAACAATTTGCATTCATCCAAAAAGAAACGGGATATATATATATATATATATATATATATATATATATATATAATTTTGGACTTTTTTGTTGCACGACCAACTATAGTGAGGCCCATGACATCAATGATTTTGATCAGTGAACCATAGCCTCACCTGTACAAGCTAAAAACTGACACTGAACTAGATTAACTTGGGATCAAGTAACATTTTCTAAGCTCGAGGTCATGAATCTGAGTATGTCTAAAAGTACCCTATGGAATCTATAAATCTAGAACTTGTAGCCCATGAAAGACACCGTATAAGTCATAGCCTGTTTCTCCTGGATGCATTTTTTTGCCCTCTTTCAAACAGTGTTATATATTATAGTCTTTTCGTAAGTTATACCAATGTCCTATCTTGAAGATCAGTTCAACACTTAGGCCTATTTTTTTATTGGGGAATCGGGTCTCTAATTTTTATGTTTTCTAGAGAATGTTATGGTTGGATTAGAATTTCCCATAAAATGATTAAATTTTGTTTATCAGCTGTTTGAAATCATAGAAAGGATACGAGAGGAAATATTATTTCTCATTAAACCAACTTTTCATTATTTGGGAAACCTTTCTTTGTAGGAATTTATGTGCAAGCGCAATTTCCTACTCTTTTATTTTAAATTCTCACTTCCATCCCTAAGAAATGAATTTTCCCATGATAGAAGGAATATAGATTTTTTTAAGGTGGCAACGTAATTTGGTCCCTGTGACTTGGACAATACCAATGAAGGGTTATGTGTGCCAATTATGCCATTTGGTCCCTCTAACTTAAATACGTTACCATTCTCCTTTAATAACCTCACATGTGTCACATTTTCTAACGTAACCCCTAACAAGATTTGGTCCCCATAAAGTTAACACTATCATTAATATAGTGCCATGCGAGCCAAGATGCCATCTAATCCTCACAACCCCCTATCTGGCGGTCCCTATAATAGGGTGAAGATGAACATTACCAGATAAAGATTGTCATTACAGTTGACATGATTTAGACAATGCCATTATAACATAAAGTGCTTGTGTTAAATGTGGGCCCTGGAAACACCCTGATCCATAGCTCAAGTGGTAGACTGAGTGAAAGATACCTCGTTTCAACATTGAGGTCTTGGTATCGATTCCTTGGAAGGGGCGGCAGTGGGTGTACTAACATGCTAACAAAAATAATAACAACAATAAATAAATTGTGGGCCCTATAATGAAAAGGGTAACATCATTGTTCACCTAGGAGAGTATTTATTTTTCACCAACGTTACTGGTCCACATCTAATACAAATGCATGATGCTTTTTCACCACCGTTGCGACATTTTATTTTTTAAATCCCATGTAAAAACAAATAAGGAAAACATTGTTTCATTTGCGGTTGTATCCTTTATATATATATATATATATATAACTCTAAAAAACATTATTTATATTCCCATGCGTTTTATAAATCCAAATAGACCCTCAGATTTTAATGGTTTTCTTCTTTACTTGAGATCTAGCTGTTGGGTGGACCAGTCTGATCTAATTATAAGCACATGATGGACAATTATCTGGATGCCTATGCATTAGGCAATTGGCATCAGATATAATTCTGTAATTATAAAATAAAAACAAATAATGCTGTAATTATACAAAGGTCGAGAGAAAAGCTGCATTTGCAAGTCATAGCATATCAATCAAACGTGTGATCCACATGATGGATGGACAGGTAATTAACATGTTGGCCCACACGATTAAGTTCATTTGATTGGGTTGCTTCGATCATTAAATCAAATTGATTCTCATGAGGTATGGATAGGTAAAGGTTACGTCCGCATAAAGAATCGTGGATACTTATGATCTTTCCCAATATAATCAATCTTGAGCATCCATTTTTCGATCAATGATCCAATAGTTTTGAGTCATACCGTCAAAATAGTTCTTAAGGGTGATGTCAATCAAAGGTGGGGCCAATATGATGGATTGTTAGGATCGACATGCAATAAGAACTTTACATCATCCTTATTTTAGCCATTCATCAAAATGTTAGGATCCTCTTATCAAAATTATATTCGGGTCACAGACACTTGAAAGTAGACTCCACGTTGTTTATAATGGCAGGCACTCACACATGCCCGAGCACTCACACCAGAATGGGTGCTCGAACTCATGACCTCGCGTTGAAGCTCTTGTGAGTCTACTATTGAGACATAGGGTCGCAGACACCCTACTTTATATATTTACATGCATTATATCCCACAAATATGCCATTCTAATATTTAGCGATTTCATTCCTCTAAAATGTTTATTTCCTCGTGGGTCACTAGATTAACGATGGATTAGAAACATACAAGTGGGATATAGTGATTTTATCAATTTTCGGCTCAGGGAGGCCCAACCAATTTTTCAGGCTTGGGCTCGATCTGGGCTGAAGCCTAGGGTCTTAAGTGTTGGGCCTAGCCCAAGGCTTACATCACCCGGTTCAAACCACACCTAAGTGGCTTCATGGTTTTGAGTCTCAGATTGAGTCTGATGCTACCCGCTCGAGTCAAGGCCGACTCAGTCGGAGCGAATCAGGTTCAATACCACAACTCACTCAAGACTTTAGCCGAGCGAGTCAACCTGAGTCACTGAGTCTTTTAACTATGGTTTAGGACAGATTCAACCAACCGTTTATTAGTATGATATAGAAAGCCATTCCAACTCATTTCTAGCCGATGAAGTTGTTTTATGCTCATCAGAGATCTCAATCTACGAACTAGATTTATCCAACTATATATGGTCGGTCGCCAGAAGAATCGATGGGCCTAATTTTCACTGAGGGTAGGGTCGCATGATGTGGAACACCTTCTAACGGTTTGGATCTGATGCATGCCGATGCATTGGCACATATGTGGGTTCACATTAAGACAGCTCTGTCCAAACTTATTTAGGTGGAAAAGAAGACCAGAGCCATTTGCTTTCAGCCTAAAATGCCTTATCAGGTAAGGGCTTATTTGGATCAGAGGGTAAGCTAAGGAAATGCAAAGGAAAGTAAAATCGCGGCACAATGACACAGAAGATCATCTTCCAAGTAGTCAAGATTTTAAAATCTAATACGAGCTCTTAAGCCTGCCAGATGTTAGAGAAAAAAAAATTGAATATTTTATTGAATAATAATTTTTAAATTCCTTGATTATATCACTTATATAGATGACCAAAACCTTAATTTGATTAATAGTTGCTTTGATTAACAAAATCTTCTAAAAGGCTAATTTGCTCCCAAAAAAAAAACATTAATAAGATTTTACTAAAACATTGTTGGCATTACTACGAGCAACTTCTAAAATGACCAAAATCATAAAATTCCGAGATATGACGGTAATGGAAATTATTAAAAATAGTAAAGTTTTCTAAAATCTTAATTTTGACCCCCAAGGAGAGCTTTTCTTCACGAAACAGATGTCTATGGTTTGTTATACTAGTTGGTTGACCCCAGCTGCATTGCTACATACAGAATGATTGGTTGTAAATTTGAGGATGATACCCAAATCAAAAGTTATGACTCTTTTAGATCAAAACTTTGAACGACAATTCCTCGATATACCATTTTTGAGCAAGACATTCTTAGAACCCACTTACATCATATCCTACATGGGACATAGGACTAGATCTAGTCCCTATGAACTACTTCCACTTTTGTTCGAGCATCTTTTGTTCCGTTATAAAAAGGCATGGTAGTCACTTTTTTTGTATAACAAAATCATTAGTTACTCGTTGGATTTATTCAAGACATTTCCCATTAAGTGGTTTAAGAAGATATAGAATTGTGATTAATCAAATATTGCAAAACCCCAATATTTATTACCATTCAGAATTGGACCATAACAGAATTTATGTACATACTGGCACTATAATATTATTATGGGGAGGAAGAACAGAAATAAAAATTGATAGAAAAGCAAGGAGATACACCATGTTGTTGTGCTAAGAATGCATCTATAGCACACTCTATATCAAATAAGCAAATGGTGAACTGACATTAGTGCAAGGTAAACCAAATAGTTTGCAACTGTTTATTTGCATTAAAAAAGTTATGGCAAATGTTTTTACCTTTACATTCAAAAGTAGTTGGGCAGCAATTTTATAAATGAATATCTCTTTTCTCTTCAATTTTACCATTTAACATATTATATTGGAGTTAAACTCTTTCCCATCAATTAAGTTTTAAAATAAAAAACAACAACAAACAAACGTTTACTACCATGTCGATCTTCCCTTTCAAGTAAGTGCAAACAACTTAGAGATGTAAATTAAATACCTTTTCTAATTTAATCTCCATCCAAATTAATCCTGAAATATAAGTATATGTAAGTGTAAATGTTATAAGGAAAATAAGCCTCTCTACCACTTACCAGCCAGCCAGCAAAGCTGTCCTATATGGCTCCAAATTGTAGACGTCATCTGTTGGGACTCACATGCATGTTGATTGTAGACCTAGCCCACCTTTCAGCCATTCATTCGTATGTGTGATGGCATGCCTTGCTGTCTCGGCTCCACGTGGTGGGATTAGCAAACCTCATTATTTCATTGTCTTGGAAACTAATGGATCCCATGACCATTATCAGATGAAGAAAAAAAAATTAGAGAGAAGGGTATGATCACATCCGTCTGAATGGACGATCACTGCCATATGGTCGAGTTGTGAGGCCACTGTGATTTTCTAATTGCCATCCAATCAGTCCATGAGATGTGTCCCCCTATGTTAGGCCTAAATGTAAAAACCCAACCTAATTCATAACTCAGATAGGCCATGAAACAATGGGGAAGATTGGGGAGTGAGATACCCACCATAGAAAACTCCATATGAAATGTGGGATCTAAAATGTTGTATGTATTCTATCCAACCCATTAATCTGGTGATCCACGCTAGTATGAAGGGATAAACCAAAAATCAGGCGGTTCCAAAATTCAAGTGGGACACATCAAGTGAACATTTTTATTTTATGTGTTATTGTAATTTCTTCCTGCGTGTGTCGCACCTGAGTTTTGGATCGAGATTATTCTTGGGCTGCACGGTAAACATGAGGATCTACATCAGATACACAGGTTGGATTCCATGTACACATCATGGGTAGTTCCCACACAGCTCGAACGTACGGTAATTACCTTCCGTTTGAAACGTACGTTGGCATTTCCCATGGAAAAATAAGGTGTGCCGGCACGTCCAATCTTCCCTGGACTTTTGCAATAACATGATTTTGCCTACTTTGCTAATTCTCAATATACTCGGGCAGAGTATGGCTGTCTATAATCATTCACACAGCTACTGTACAAACGTCCACATTGTGGGCCCCACTGTCTTCTGGCAGTAACGGAAAATCAAACTGATGGTCTTAACTGCCCGATTGGTGGCGATGGATCGTTTTAAATGGAACTATCTACAATCTGAATTCAACAAGCAAGCAGTACAATTAATCATAGGGTCAGGATCTTCCGATGAATCTGATTACTCGTGGCTGCCACATCGCAGTGGCTGAAATTCGGACGGTGTGGAATCAGGTACATGCATCTCATGTGTGCAACGACCCTGCATGAGTATGGATTTTCATGGTCTGCCAGAGTATGAAATAACTCCTCTGGGTGCACACGCGCCCTTACCCAATATCCACAGCGCACGTACCGAGCGAGCGTGTTAGACATATGAGCGGTGCGTAAGGTGGGCCCTGACATGATGATGAATATACACATAAACAAGGTTTCTCTACTGATCAGTGGGCCCACCTTGATATATGTGTTCTATATCCATACTGTCTATCTGTTTTGCTAGCTTATTTTATAGCATGGACCTGAAAAATGAAGCAGATCTAAAGTTCAAGTGTACCACAGCACAGGAAACATTGGGGATAATGACATGGACTCTTGAAAACTTCCCAGGCCCCACCGTAATGTTTATTTTCCATCCAACCTGTTGATAAGGTCACACAGTTCTAGATCAAGGGAAAACACAAATTTGATCTTGATCCAAAACTTTTATGGGTCACAGGAAGTTTTTAGTGGTGGCCATTTAATCACTACTGTTTCCTAGGCTGTGGTCCACTTGAGCTTCATATCTACTTCATGTTTGTGTTAACGGCTTAATGAGTAGGAAAAACGGACGGACGGTGTGGATATAAAATACATACATCAACATGGCGCGAGAGCGCTCAACACATCCCAACACCACTTTCTGTTTTTCTTTTTCTTATCTTTTTTTTTTCGGTGTTAGCTTGTTAGTACACACCTATCACAACACCACCTGATCAGCGTCCTTTTAATTCTTTTTCTGCATCAATTCATTTTCGTGGAGGATACAACCTTATGCATGGATAAGATGCCTCACAGACTCTTAGCTTGCCACGTGTAAAGTTACGAGTGGGACTAGAATCTTAGTTGGCAAACTCTCAGGAGAAAGTGGACGGATCCACCTTTCCTGCCCACTCCGGGTGGGAACATGAATTACAGAGAGGAAGGGACCCACGTCCCGTTCCTTGACTTTCACGATACAAGTGACAGCAATATGAGTTATTGTGCTCCTAGTTGCCTAAGTTCAGTTAAATGGTCCTATCAATCAATCTGAACTGTACATTAAATCGGGTACAAAAATTAAAAAAATGCACCAATCATATGATCAAATACACTTATCGGATGATCTAATACATCCTTGATATGGACTTATTATCTATGACCGTCATTTTTCCAACCATGGGTGGGGCGGCTATGATTACATAACAAAAGTATTTGACGATGGTCTATTTTTATGTAAATAATCTTGACCACCCAAATTAAAAACATTGACCGAGTGGCTAATATTTGTCACCAATATGGTTTTCTTGCAGGGAGAACCAATAAATGTGAATGGGACCTAATCAACAACTTAGATCGATGGATTCCAAGAGCCGTAATGTCTAGTGCTATGAGAGTAGGGCTATAAATGGTTGGGTTTGGGGTGAGTTTAGCTAAAATTAGACCCATATATTTACTTAATGAGTTTGAATTCAAATTTTAGACCTATACCTTTTCACTAAATGAGTAGGTCTGAGTTGAGTCTGTGTCAAATCCATTAGACTCGTTTATAAATGGGTGTGGGTCTAGTCGAGGGAGATCCACCCAGATTCATTTATAAATGGATCAGGTCAATGGTCAAGTTAAGGGATATCCATACCCAAGACCAAACCCACTTGTAAACGGGTCTAATGGGTCTAGTTGTTCAACGCCCACTGTGTTCCCTCGTGTGGCCCACTTGAGTTTTTTATCCACCTCATTTTTTGTCTTGTGTCATAAATTGAGCTGGCAAAATGGATGGATAGGGTGGATTTCTCACAAACATCACGATGGGCCCCGCTTAGCATCACAGCACAGGAATTTTCAGCAAGAGTCTTTCACATGCAATCCGCATACATCTTAATTTAGTAATCCCACTATCTGCAGCGTGTTGATTCGGATTTTATGTTATCCCCTATTCTCAACTGAACATGAGGTGGATTTCATTGTCCCATGTTACTTGTCAAGGTATGCAAGCATTTTTCCGAGTTTAAAGCAAGCAAGGTCTGAACTAGTCCGAATCTAGATGAGTCTCTTACAATATAGACTATACCCGTCCATTTACTAAATGGGTTCAGGTCGGGTCAAGTTGAGCCTAATATAAAGGAAGATAGATCTAGACCCGTTTAGCAATTGGATCTGGTTTGTTCTTGGACCTAGGCCCATGGTAATTAACAAATGGGCCAGGTCTAAATGTGTCAGGTCTGGGTACCCCATCAGGTTCGTTGACGCATTTACAACCCTATACGAGCGCTTGTAAAGCATTCCTCCTTGATCATTTTTTAGAAATGCCCCGATGCTGTCTGCCACTATAACTTGTGGTGTGCCTATTTGCATCAATTCACTTAGATAGTCTAAATATTGATCAATATCATTGTCCATTAAATTTAAAACATGTTTCGTGAATTAGCTAGCAAAAACTACTCTAGTGGGATATGTTTACACCAAGCTTGACGCAGTCCACGTCATCTGATGAGAAGCAGCCACTTTTTTTTACACGCACACTCACACCCCATAGGCATGAGTAACGACCTTCCACTTGTCAGTGCACTTGTGCGAATGATGGAAGAAAAATGTACTCGCATTAAGAGAGATTATAAGTGCTTATCCTCCAATGACGTGTAGCCTTGCAAAAGGAGACCCGCTTAGAGAATGCAGACATCGTTTGCAGGGTATGTAATTGACGCAAAAGCAACACATATGACTCCTAGCATACTAAGGAAGCTTTTGAGGACCTACTGATGTCGGATTCTTCATAATCCAACCTACGCATGGCATGGCCATCTCAGATCAAATCGAGAAGGAATTTTTTTCTAAGAACACTCATATTTTCTTAGAGGTAGTATGGAATTAGGAGTAAATAACATAAATCAATTTGAAATTAAAATCATAAGTGATGGCATTATACACCAAGGATTTCTAATTCTATTAGGATATGGTCATTACGTAATTGAAGATTCATGTGAAAACCATGACGTAGCCATTACCTCAAATAAGTGCACAATGGTCTCTCCACAAACAATCAGTCTCTCTATAGTGCAATGTTCCTTATCCTTTTAATTTAGCTTTTTATCTTTAGTCACTCCACTTTTGTCCAACCATGATGCAATAAGTCTGGAGCCATTAGTCTAGCTTAGATTCGCTACTATCTAACCATCGGTACAGTACACACTCAGAAGTGTGTTAAATATCTACGACCACCATCTCAGATCTCCCAATTCTTAAGTTTCTAGTTATACATTGATAGTCACATCCTGCTAACTTTACACTACGATCGTCTCTCTCACGACTGACTGGTAGTTTTCATGATCATTTTACCTGCACAATGCGTTGTAGGTATTTATTCTTTTTCTCTACTTAGTTTTATTTTTCTTCTCCTAGTTGTACTGCTTTTACATTTCAATCAATAAAATCAGCAATCCAACCTTATTGTTAATTTTGTCCAATGTTATTGCTTTATTGAAAAACTTAATCCTCTATCACCATTGATTACAGGAAAAAAAAAACATCCGCTATAAGGCAAAAGGATCATATTTTAAAGGACTAACCCTCTCTTTCTAACATACCCTGATCGTTATGACAAATTGATGGCTGAATGGTTAGGGCAGCCTTCACAGGTCTGGTCCTAATGTGGCTAGCTCAATATCTAGGGTCACAAGAGTTCGATCGATTCAATTCAAGTACAACCCTATCATGCCCAAAGTAAGGGCTTTATGGGCAATTGTTAGTACCTCTCCCTAGTTTGGATTATTAAAAGTTGTAAATGCCTCTCCTATGGTGCGAATGCTCCATTTATGGGCATTATGAGCAATTGTAATCCTCTGGTTTGGATTATTGCAACTACCATTATCTTGGAGAAATTAACAGTTTTACCCCTAATTAATAGGAAATTAGTTGTAGATGTGTGGGTCACCATACTACGTGTATATCATCCGGCCCATTCAATGTGATCACTCCACCATGAAAATGGAAAACCCCAAAATTTAGTTGATCCAACCATTATGTGACCCACCACAAAAATTTGAATGATTTTTATGTAGATGTGGCCCACACCATGGCTTTATTAGCTTGGGTTTTTTTGGTAGTACTTATGGTACAGGACCCTGATGTAAGGGTTAGATACCATTCATACATAACGATGGGCTCACACGTGTGCAAAACAAACACCTCAAACAAGGGCATTTTTGTCATATAGAGCAGATTCCTCTAATCTCCTCTTGCATAGAGGGAGGCACTTGCAATAATCCAGATTAAATGAGGGTTGTTTACTATTGCCAGAAACTATGGGGAGGTATTTACAAATGACCCTATTCTCATGAGCATATATGCTGATAGTAATAGCAGAAAGGATACTACAATTTCTAGAGATCCCACGTTTTAGTGGGACCCACGTTAGTCAGACGACAGATATGCAAGTGGTGCAACATATCGTGCGACGCACGCCTAGACATGGCCCATGTCATGCTTTCCAGCATTCCAAACGTCAATCACCCTACATTAAACAAATATCTTAAATAAATCCTTTGAAATTTTTCTTGCCGTGTGCTTTGGCCCATCAAAGATTCTAATATATAGATTCAGTATAAGAACTGATTGCGCAACGGTATTGTGGCATCTTTCCCGCCAACATACCATTAGTGTCAGACATCAGTACCATTAAAACGGTGGGCCACACCATGAAGATCATCCTTATCAAAAATCAGGGAGATCCATTCAGTAGATGGGTCGTACCTGTATGTTGAGTCAGATCATTTCAAGAGTATGTTAGTTTAACAGCTTTTTGAAAATGGCAGTGACTCGTTGTCACATGTAGTCATCCTATTGTGGATGGAGTGTATCTCTAAAATAGCATTGATCAAGCAATCCTAGCCATTCAATTTGTGGCTATAAAATAGAAGGTTAAGATTAAATTAGTGAGGGGTCCAAATTTCAATTCGTGGACAAAATATAAACCAGAGACTGAATTTTGATATAGCTCAGAACAATACATTTGGATTACCATGATATTATGGGTAGTTAGGGACAGGAGTAAAATAAGTAATAAGTTTGTAATTTCCATGCTCAATGGAATTTTGGGACTTATATGATACAGAGGCAAGTCCCAAAATTAAGTTCCATCGGGCAATAATTCGTGAACATGACGGGATATTTTTCATTTTTTAACTAATAAATGTCCACAAATCTAGATAAATGGTCAATCACTGCCCCAAAAAGGTTCCATTCTACGGATAAAAGCCGTAGTGAAATATAGCTATAGTTTTAGTCCATAGAAATACCGTAACAATTAGTGCATTTAACTATTGATAATATTAATAGCTAAAAATATAAAGAAATCCATAGCAATGGGTTGAAGTTAGCAACATTTACGGTTTCCAGAACTATGGCTACGGCCAATATCCATTTATGGCAATGACATCCATTAATGGCAACAACGTGAATATATATTCGAAGTCAAACTTGAGTCCTGACCTAATTCTATATTTTAAATCCATATCTAAAACTTTTGAATCCTAATTCGTGCTTAAAAAAATAGATACGATGGGATACCTGAGTTTGATCGAATTGAAATCTAATACATCATGTTAAAGAAAAAATACCCCTTTTTATTTCAATTGATTGCAACGTGAACACTCTACCTTAGGCGTTTATAGAGATAAGGAATTTAAACATGAAAACATAAATACAAAATCTCCATAAAATATGTTGTTATCGATATCCTTCAACGTCTCTCCATTGATTGAGGCCTACAAATCTCCATAACATCTGCTGTCGTATCTCCAACCTTATCACATCCATTGATTAAGGCCATATCTCCAACTTTATAACCTCCACTAATTGAGGCCGTATCTCCGACCTTATCACCTCCATTGATTGAGACCTTGTCACCAACCTTATCACCTCCACTGATTGAGACCGTAGTTCCTAAGCTATGACGTGTGCTAATATCCTCCCGCAAACTGTGCCAGGTTCGGAGGCAAAGTTTGGTTCGAAAATAATGAAGGGTTGCCTTTGACATTGGCTTAGTGAAGAGGTCTGTAACTTGGTTAGCGGTGGAGATATGCCGAGTGATAAGTAGTCCAAGAGCAACGCATTCACGCACAAAATGATAATCCAACTCGATGTGTTTACTTCGTGCATGGAACACAAGATTAATTATCATATGAAGAGCACTAAGGTTGTCGCAGTAGAGTATGGGAGGAGATGCCATTGGAATGCAGAAATCTTTGAGAATGAAGGTCATCCATGTGAGTTCAGCTGTTGTGTTAACCATGTCTCGGTGCTTTGCTTCTGTGCTTAACCAAGAAATTGTACGTTTCTTCTTTGCACACCAAGAGATGAGATTTCCTCCAAGGTAGGTACAGTAGTCAGTAGTGGAACGTCTCGTAGTAGGACACCCTGCCCAATCTGCATCTGAAAAAACAAACAGATTAAGTGTAGTATTTGAAGAAAAATATAGTCCTATGTCAATAGTTCATTTGACATATCGTAGGATACGTCAAACCATTTTCAAATGTGCCAAGGTGGGAGCATACATGAATTGAGATACATAGTTAACGCTAAATGAAATATCAAGGCGTGTTAGTGTGAGGTACTGTAATGCTCCAACAAGTCGGCGATAGTAACTAGGGTCTTCCATAAGAGTTTCATTTGATGAGGTTTTTGTCTTAGCTTCGAGAGGTGTACTCATGGGCTTGCAATCTACCATGTTGGATTGTTCAAGTATGGTAAGAGCATAGTGTGACTGAGATAGATGAAGACCATTGGAAGTTGGGGAGATTTATATGCCAAGAAAATGATGAATTGGTCTCAAGTTTTTCATTGCGAATTCACTGCTCAGTAGTTGAATGAAATTTCTAACAAGTAATGGAGCGGATCCTGTGACCAGTATATCATATATATATATATATATATATATATATATATATATATATATATGAGTCATGCTCCCCTGCGCACGTGCGCACCTTTGCGCACGTGCCATGGGTGTCTAATCTAAATGGTCCATGTGATGCGGAATCCCACAAAACCCCATGTGGAAAATTTTCACTCTGATCTAATATTCTGGTGGGCCATAGAAAAGAGAAATGCAAATCAAGGGAGGAAACTGTTTTTATTTTTCATGGCCCACCAAAGTTTCATATCAAAGTAAAACTTGGGCCCGGGGGGTTTCAGGAGGTTCTGATTCACATGAACGATTCAGATTTTGGATCAACATCAGGTATGATGGGTTCTCAAAAAAGTTCGTACGTAGTACGTACGAACTGGTTCGCAGGTGAGCGTTTCCGTATGTGTGTGTGTGTGTGTGTGTGTATATATATATATATATATATATATATCTTCAGAGATTAGACCATTGTTTGTTGAACTGCCTGACAACGTATTTTTGAAAGGCCAAGTATGCGTTAAAAAAATCAGATTTATGACGTAAGGGAATAATCCATGTATATTTAAAGAAGTCATCAACCAAACAAGCATAATATCTGAATTTTGCAATAGATAAAATAGGAGCGGGTCCTCATAAATCAAAATGATTTTTTTCAAAAATACTAGAACTTGAATGTTTAGAACAAGAGAAAGGTAAACGACTAAACTTCCCTAATTGACAACTATCACAAAGATGTTGAGATTTTGTTGTCCCTAAGAGATCAATTAGCCCCTTATTTTTTAATAACTGTAAAGCCAAAGACTGAGGATAGCCTAAGCGTTAGTGCCAAACTTCTGCACTGTCGGATTTGAATCGATGTGAAAAATATAGTGCTAGCGAAGATGGTAGAACATAAAGATCGCCCTGCGTCTCCCTGTTATCACTGGTTGTCATGTTTTCCGATCCTTAACACAAAAATCAGTGTTAGAAAATTCACAATTGACAGGAAATTAATTAGTTAACTGGCTTACAGAGAGTAAATTATTTTTTAAATCTGGAACTAGCAAGACATTATGTAGATGTAAAGCAAATTTTTTTTTATTTTATACACGAGTCACCAATTGCAAGAATTTGCAAGGAAGATCCATCGCCAATTAGAACTGTGTCAGTATCAGAATATTTACGAATATTGGTTAGCATACCTGGCTTACCTGTCATATGATTGGTAGCTCCAGTGTCTATTGTCCATTTTGTATCTACAATGGTTTTGTCCAAGGTAAGTGCTGCAAGTGCTTGTGGGATTTCATCATGATGAGTAGATTTTTTAAGTACCCACCAGCAGATCTTTGCAACATGACCCATTATCCTACAGTATTGACACTGTTGGTCATGGTATTTGTCTCTCTCTGCAGGAGTTATGCGACACTCACCTGGTGGTGGAGGACGGCGCTGTGAATTGGCAAAATGATGGTTATTTGTGTAGCTCTGATTGGAGTCCTTATGTTATATATTGCTATTGTGCCTGGAATCCACGCCCACTGGATGTGAACTTCTATGGGGTTCCACGATAGCCTGAGGAAGTTTGCTGAGATCGTTGCTGCTGCTGACCATAGAATGTCATTTGATGAGTGAGAGATGAGGCTGGTACATCTGTATGACTAGAAAACCAATTACGCCTTTGATCAAAATTTTGGAGTTGAGAAATCAACTTAGAGTATAATGGTCATGGGGGCTTCAACATGGTTGTTGTGAAAGTTTTATATTGAGGACCAAGACTGGTGAGAAGACAGAAGACTTTTTGTTGATCTGGAACAGATTTTCCAATAGCTGTTAAACTGTCACATAGGCCTTTGAAGGTACGAATGTTGTCTGTAATGGTTTTGTTATCTTCTTTTCGAAGATAAGTTACCTGTTGTCGTAGTGTAAATTTACGTTCTTGCGAGTCTTGGGAATATGCATTCTTGAGTGCTTCCCATACGGTATGAGTTGTGCCGTGGCCAACGACAAGTCCGAGAGTTTCCTCTGAGAGTGTTCCGATGATCCACCCACGAAGGAGACGATCTGACTTTCGCCAGACTATGAAAGCATCTGTTAACTGTGGAATAAAATTTTCTACATTTATGGAACTATTTGAATTTGGTGTGGTGTATTTAATGGGAGTAAGATCTTCAATTGTGAGATGGCTGACCAATTCTTGACTCTCTGCAAGGGCCAAGGCTTATTCACACCACAAGGGATAATTATTGGAAGTGAGTCTGAGTGTAATGAAGTTGCCAATGTTGAGAGATAGAGTAGCCATGTCGGAAGAAGAGAGCGGAAGATAAGAGAAAGAAGCTTTGACGTGGTAACGATTCTGACGCAGGGATGAACGTGATGAGAATAACTACTCCGAATCCACGGAGCTTCTCTGGACTCCTCACAGAGACTTCTCGAATCCACGAGGAAAGAAAGCAGAAAATAGAAATAAATTGTAAGAAATTTGAAATTGATTAATTCATGACTAAAAACAAGTTCACAACCCTTTAAATAGGGTTACCAAGTAATGGGAAAGAAATCAGAATCAAACTACAACTAAAACTCCTAGAATCCGCAACTTACTATAAATAGTAAACTTACTATTTATAGACGGTCGTGATGTCTACTAGTGCGCAAGGTTTTCGGCCAAAAATAGTAAGTGTCCTATTTGGCTTCACCAAACCGTTCCCCTAATTATTCTAAGCTCTTTTCACGTTGGACACAACTCCTAAAGCCCGACGGGTGAAGAGTTATAATCAAACTAAAACTTACTATTTATAGTAAAAACGAAATTAAAGCAGGGAAACGATCGTCGATCCAAGGGTTTTTCGCAATTCCGGGCTGCGCAACCCAGCGTAGCTCATTCTATCCCAAAAGCATATATTTTACGTCAAGTAACTCATTCCAAATTGCGAGATACGCCCGATCCCAGGTCCGACGGTCCGGATCACTTCTGTCGTCGACCGGGCCTTTTCTGATCCATCTTGGCCATGAAACTGTCCGTGACCCGCTCTACATCAGATGCCAAGTGTTCACAATGGCTTTAATACCATAAAGAAAAAATACTCTTTTTTATTTCAATTAATTGCAACGTGAACACTCTACCTTAGACATTTACAGAGACAATGAATTTAAACATTAATACATGAAAACAAAATCTCCATAAAATCTGCAGCTACCGATAGCCTTCAATGTCTCTCCATTGATTGAGGCCTACAAATACCCATAACATCTGCTGCCGTATCTCCAACCTTATCACCTCTACTGATTGAGGCCTTATCATCAACCTTATCACCTTCACTGATTGAGGCTGTAGTTGCTGAGCTGTGACATGTGTTAATGCATGTATGGTACCTGTGTCGGAGGCAGCTGAAAAGACCTGAATCTATTTCTCTTGTACTCGGATTCAATTGCACTAGCATCTAATGTAAATCTGACGCATTGACAGCCATATTGATAAGAGCATCATTTCATAATTTTTAAAAATTCTACTTAGGAAAAATGGTTAATGAGCAAACACTGGGAAAAGATATGGAAGCTTGCTCACCTTGATCATCTCCATTGTACATGTGGCATTCATCCAAGGCAGTTAGAACTGTTGATCTGGTGAGTCACCACAAAGACAGGCCATATCAAAGAGCAGGCCTTGTATATATGTGCACGGACAGTCGGATTAATGATGCTAGATGAGTTTTAATACATTCTTTTAGCACCCATATAGAGGACCTTGTTCTGTCCATGGTGGCATTGCCTAGGGTTTTCAGTCAACATTGAGTTCTCAATGAGGAATTATGTAGCGGACACAATTTGGCCACATGGGCGCATTGATCAAAATAGTCCATGATATGTTGATAGGCCCTTGTTTGTATGGTCCACGGCGCGATAACAATCCATATTCAACCATGGTCATGCCAGCATCCTTGAACCATACAATATTATCAATATTCTCTTTTGGCTCACAATTCATTCTTTTCATACAATCTTCCCAAAATAAAAGAGAAAAATTAAATTATTGTACAGATATGAAAATTTTTCCTTTAATCAAACAAGAACGCATACTACAGTCAAAGAAGACTAAATATCCAACTTCAAGCACCAAAAGATCTATTTGTAGAGTACTTCTTGGTGGCTCTACAAACAACCCAATGCAACCTTGATGGTAACTTGAAAATTGTAAACCAAACAACAATCAATGATTTTCAGCCATTGCTTATGCTAGAGCCCAGCTCTAAGTATGCATTAGTAGCTTATCTATGAGATGTGTATTGATAGATCTCTTAAATCTGTAATTCAACAGTCAGTCGATAACAGGTTTGATATCATCGAGCAGGCTTATTCCATTGAAGTCGGCTCGATGCCATCGAGATTTTTTGGAATAAATCGAATTGGTTATTGGACACTTTAGGTGTCATTTTCGATGTCATCGAAGGTTATTCGATGCCATCAAAGTAAGTTCTGATGTCATCGAAGGTTGTTCGATGCTATCAGTAAAATCTGGATTGTCATGTTTGGTCACTGGAACGTTTTGGTGTTATTCTGATGACATTGAAGTGGGTTCGTTGACATCGAAGGTTTAGTTTGATGACATCAAAGTCCCATCAAAGATGTCATCGAGCGTAACGCAGAATTACGCAGATTTGTGAATTTGCAGGATTTATTTCCAAATTCAATTGGGATTCTTCCAAATGATATATATTTGGGTGTAATCGATATTGGGAGGTAACTATGGCTTTTTTAATTTGTTCCTAGGGTTTCAAGGGCTCGTAAAGGAGATTCGAGGCTTATTCGAATCGGGTATCCTCTCTATCTCTTGTAATTCTCTGCTTTTATAGTGTTTTCTGTCACTTTGTGCCGTGGTTTTTTCCCGCAAGGGTTTTTCCACATTAAATCTAATGTATTTGCGTTGTGCTTGTTTAGTGTGATTGGATTACTCCACTTGATTCATCTTTGTGTGCTTTCATGGTCCCCCGACAATGTGTGCATATTATTCAAATGTAGAATTTTAGCTTAGAGCCTAATTGCAAAGGGGAAATAAAGGGAAAAAAAGCAGAACTGTTTTCCTTTAACAAGACATCGTCTTATGTTTGATTTAAGAAGAAAAAAAAAAAAACTGTGGATTCCCGTAAGTAATCATTAACATTTTCTGCCATTTTAATGCTCTAGCAGAATATTCAAGGTAGTGTCTACTGACTAAGAAATTTTTGAAACATATCCCTAAAACTAAAATCTATTTCACCATAGTACTGATGGAAAAAATCATTACAATTTTTAATGTTTTGTTTATTTTCTGGCTTATTTGGAAGGTGCATCAAAATGAGCCCTAACAAAGGAAAGAGAAGTCAACTAAAAGAAGCCATTTATGCTAACATTGATCTGATGAGCTGAATTTCATACCCCCATGATGTATTTACCCCAAGCCATTTCTGCTAAAAGAAGAGAGAAATCTGTGAGGAAAAGGGTAATGGAGGAAAGCTTTATACAGGGAAAAGGACTACGTACCAATGTGAGAGAGATTTTGGTTTTCCTTGCACATTAGAGAAAACACGATCCATAATGTAACAATTCAGAAAGTATGCATGCAAGTATAAAATAAATAAATAAAAAAGAAGCAAAGATATACAATGGTGCTCTCATGTGCTTCTATTGTTTGCTTCCTTGGGGTTGGAAGGCAAGCCTAGAAATGGAATCTGAGAGAGAGATTTGAATTACAATGGTGCAACCGCCACTTTGCTCATTTCCTCTTGTCTTGAATTGAATACATTCAGTTCAGTTGAGCATACAAACGCGCTCTTAGGATGTGCCTGTATGCAAAAACCAGACTGATTTGTGAAAATTCAGTTGAGTAAAGAAACATTATAACCAAATTCAATAAAATATCCTAGTGTTGCAAATGACATGGGTAGCTCTTCATCTTCATTTACATTCCTTTCAACTACAACTTGAGAGTAATGCAATTGAATTTCGGAGCCTAGTTTCTCAATGCTTAGGTAGGTAACCATAGTTTGGTGATCTCCTCTTCATTTAATTAAATTACTCATTTCAATTTGATGGTGTTGTATTTTTTAGAATAAAAAATAAATTTTAAAAATAAAAGTTATTTTTATTTTTATTAAGTAAATAAATATATTAATTATTTAAACTTTCCATAAATAGTGTGTATAGCCAGTCGGTAAGAAAAGGGGTTTTTGCTTATGCAACCAGGGTTCAAATCTCCTTCGCACCGTCCACACTCGCGGCGTGGGCTATAGGGCTGCTTGGGCGCTTTTTGGCGCTTTATTAGGTGCACTTCGCACGTGCGCATCGACGCGAAGAGCTAAGAGAGCCTTAGTCTTTTTGGCACTCGGTTCATATTTTTTGGGCCATGGTACCTGATGTTTTATTGCCTTTTTTGTTGATTGAGAGTAATTGTGACACAATTGTACATGTGGCACCTACGTCATGTGTCGCTTATGTGGATATAGTTTTTCTTGTTGAATAACTGCTCCTATTTGAATGGGTACAGAAATAACTGTCATAGGACAAGAGTCATATCCTTTCATGAAAAGGCAATTGTTTGCTGTGAATGGGTATGGATTTCTTGAAGGGGCACTTTAGCACCTCTTCAGGAAGAAATCCATAACCTTTCAATTGATATAATCCTGGATACTATAATTCAGAAAAACATACTCTTAATCCTTGAGTTTATATAATCTCCTTTGCAATTACTCTCGATCTAATCTCTTGCTGAGTTTTTTCCTGAACGTTTTAAGGTATATCGGTGTCAAAACTAGAGATCTGTTCAACAAATTTTCGTGTTAAAAATTGGATTGAGAGTTCATTGTATCCTGAAGACAATTTGCAGATTTCCTTTGTTTGCACTTGCTGGAACTTCCAGAAAAAGGGCAACAAATCTGTCTTGAGAAATTGACTATTCAAGTCGAGCCTTGAACCTGATAGATCTAATCATTTCGTTATCATTTTCTTCTATCCTCCGTTGTGTACAAGAAACACTTACTTTTCTAACAGATGGTGCATCCAAACGCAGCCTTAGGAGCAGTGTCTAATATGAAGTTGAATGTTGTATATTCCAACTCTTGGACACTAGCATTTGTTCTTGTTCTTTTCACCAACCCCTCAACTTTTTGATTTCTCAGTTGGAATTGGAAAGGTACCTTTCTTTTTCTTTCTTCATTTATTTTCTTTGTTCTTGGTTTGAATCACGAGGATTGATTTGATGATCTAGTAATATGTTAATCTAACCAGTCCAAATCATGCGCTCAACCATCCATATGGCCGCATTTCGATGCGTGGTTGAATTGAATTGCAATATTAATTGGCTCAAATAGATGGAAATGAGCCTGATTCGTGGGTCCACTGGGTGGGTGGCGTAGACTCAGGCTCTTAGCTTATGGACAGGACCTGGACATCTTTGACCCAGCTGCGCTGGGCCTAGATGCAACCATATGCAAGTAAGATGTGTCCATCCCTCTTAGATCTTGAATTTATGTTCGATTCAAAAATCACTACATGCCTCCATGATGCATTTATATAAATCACATTCCGCATTCAATGGAATGAAATGAATTAGAGTATACACTAATGCACTCTAAATCTCATTTTCCTTTTTTCTTCTTCTTTTTTGAGATCCAAACTCAGGTTCCGGAGTGACTTTTCCTGAACCCAATATTGATTGCTACATGATTCTTAAGAAATTTCCTAGTGCAAAAATTTCTCAAGATTCATGTAACATCAATATTGTACAAGTGGGTCTCATTTTTATTAGCCAATGGGTGGTGAGTACCCATATAATCTGTTTGATTTAGAAGATCTTAGCCCTCCCAACTGTTTTCATTGATTTCCCTAAAAATATCTTCACCAAACAACAAAAATGAAAATGCAAACTCATTTCCATGAAAGTGCAACTTGTTCACCAAAATAGAAATAACTACTCTTCGATTTTCTCTCAGAACTGGTGTGTCTTTTCTTCTTCTTTTTTTCCTTTCTTTTTACTAGCTACATAGTCCTACCATAGTGTAAGGCAAAGATTTAAAATGGAAGTCAATGGAAGAGCTTGGCCATGGTCCAAGCCAAATAAAAAATGTTTCCATGCCTGACCCCAGCTCATTAGTCAATCTACTATGTATTATCAATGGTGTGTTGTAACACATGCATTATCAGTCTCAGACATGGATATGGGACGCGACTCTAGAGTCGGAGGTGTTCATCAGGCGTTTGGCATTTTCTGGATTGCATTTATAGAAAAGGAGCTGACCTGATCATCCGGCAGGGGGCACATATTGTGTGAATTTGGAACATGGGTCATTTTTTCTTATCCATTCATCTGTTTTGAAGAGATGTGGCCCACCTGATGATTATATTAGCCTATTTTAAGGCAGTGGGGATTGTCTAATAAACGTGCCGGCTTGCTTGATTCTCATTTTAATGGCATACAGATGAACACTGAAGGACAAAATCAGCCCGTACTCTCATTCAGTGAGGAAAAGTCTATTTAATAAACGGTTAAGATAATCAATGGCTAAGATAATCAAATCAAGAGGCCAATCAATGGAGGGGGCCTGCAGGATAACCAGTTACAAGGTCTTGTTCCTCCGGATTGATGTTCTGAACTAGGAATCTTGCAGTTTGGCATTAATTAGCCATGATAGAGAACTTCCTTGATTCAACTAAAAACATTTTTTAGATGGACCTTTCTTTGGTTGGTGTATAAACATGGATGCGGATTGGATGGTGAGGCCAGTGGTGAGTTTGAGCGGTTCATGGAATGGATGAGGTCCCACTTCAATAAACTGCATCCACTCTTGAATGTGGGGCCCCAAAGGATCGAGGGAAGATATGAGTTACATGAGTGATTCGTGGTTCTTTTCCACTAGGGGGTTGCTAATGGACTGTGTGACAGGGGTTTTGGTTTGGTCTCGACTCTTGATTGTATGCCTTTTTCTCATGTCTAATAAATTGTGGTATGCTTCAAGCTTCTATTTTTCTTTGAGGCTCAGGTGAGCAATGGTTGTTGTTAATCACTGATAATAGCTAGGCAATGCTTGGCTCGGCCTGACAGAGAAAAGCCCTAGACCTGAGGCTGGCATGGAGTAGCACAGTAGACCTAAAGCTAATACCTGAATTTTTATATTTGGCTTGTGCCTGACTTGATTAACCTAACCCAACTTGAAAATAGATCAAATAAGTCTTCTCATGCATCATGAATGTTCCTAATTCATTCACTGATCAAGTGGATGGTGTTGATCGAGTGCCTTTAATCGTGGAGAAGTCTTGTCGGTTCGACCGAATTAATGGTGAATTCTCAGATTGCTTGGTGTCTACTTTTGCACATTTCTGGTTTGACAGATGTGTGTGTCGGTTCCTTTCAATACGACTGAAGGTCCCATCAATCCAATTGGTGGAACATGTAAGTGTGGGTTTTATTTTCCAATCTTATATAGGAGTGTATAAATAACCTCTTAATTGCGATTAGAGTTAGAGTCAGAGTAGAAACGAGGGTTTTGGAGCCTAGCACAAATATTCAAGTGTTTTGAAGGAAAAGCTAAGGTTTCTACTGTATGTTGTTCCATCTTTTGCATCTTTCTTCTAATTATAGTGTAGTCGATTGTCAGTTTATGCTATGTTTTTTCCCTCGATGGTTTTTCGCGTAAAAACTCATGTGTTCTCTATGTTTGCTTGAATTTTTCGTTCTCTATTACTCGTTTCATTCTTATCTGAGGTTGTTTTTACGCCCAACAAGTGATATCAAATAATAGGTTAGCCTATTAGTTTGAATCTGAAAACATAGCATCGAGGGAATCGAATGTGAAATTCGAGACGAAGAAGTTCACAGGAAAAAACAACTTTGAATTATGGAGGTTGAAAATGAAAGCCCTCGTAGTTCAGCAAGGACTACAACATGCACTCTTCAAAATAACGCATCATCTGATATCTATGAAAGAAGAGGATTTAGATGAAGTAGATTTGAGGGTGATTAGCACAATTCAATTATGCTGAAGTCCTTTTACAATGCCATCGATGAGAAAACTACCATAGGCTTATAGGCGAAGTTGGAGAGCATCTACATGACGAAGTTACTTAACAATCATATATATCTCAAGAGATTGTTTTACACTCTAAAGATGGCGAAAGGGTCGGATCTTTCTGAGCACATTAACGTCTTTAACAAGCTGGCTTGTAAGTTGACAAGCATAGAAGTGAAGATCGATGAACAGGACAAAGTCCTTATTTTGTTAACATCTCTCCCAGAGTCCAACGAGTATCTGATTGAGACTCTCTATTATGGTAGGGATACCTGGGATGTCGATATCGTTATTTCAACCCTTCAGTCGAAGTAGTTGAGAAAGAAGACTGGATCAAAGGTACTTTTACAAATACATTATTTGTCATCGAAGCAAGAGAAGAGGAAGGCGTGATTTATATCCAAGTCAAGACGCAAAGGAAGGTTGAAGTACTAGAATCGTCAAAGGATAGGACATATAGAGAAGAACCGTCAACATCTCAAATCTGGAAGGAAAAGATATCAGATGATTCGTTGAAGGAAGCCAATTTCAACGGAATTTGGTGAAGGATTGGATGGTTGTGATGTGTTGTCAGTGTCCAAGATCGGTTACTTCTATCGTGAGTGGATTTTGGATACAGTGGCATTGTACTATATGTGTCCTTATCGGAGTTAGTTCACCATATATAGCGAGTATGATGGTGGACTAGTTCTTATGGGACAATGATCATGTCTATAAGATGGTCGAAATTGGTTCAGTTCACATCAGAATGTTTGATGAGGTGGGGAATACTCTGACCAATGTGAGGGATGTTCCGAATTTGAAGAAGAATCTGTTCTCTTTGGGAGTTTTAGATGCACCCGAATACAAGTTCACCAGTTATGAAGGTGTCCTAAAGATTTTAAAAGGGGCACTCACAGTTATCAAAACACAGAGGAGTGGAAATCTTTACAAGTTAATCAGAAATATTATATCAGGTGGAGCTGAAATGTTTACAGTGGAGTCCATATCAGCATATTTGTGGCATATATGCCTAGGCCACATGAACGAGCGAAATATGAAGGTACTTCTCAATTGTTATTTAATTCTTAGTTTTAAGAGTTTTGATTTATATACATGTGAGCATTGCATATATGGAAAATAATCAAAGTTACGCTTTAAAATTGAAAAGTATGTTAGTAAGGTCAACTGAACTATGTGCATTCTGATGTGTGGGGGTCGTTACCTGTTGTTTATAGAGGAGAGTCATCATTCTTTGTTACATTCATTAATGACTCATCTAGAAAGGTTTGGGTCTACTTTCTGAAGCATAAATCCGATATTTTCTCTACTTTCAAGACCTAAAAGGCAGTGAATGGTTGAAAATCAGACAAAGCAAAAAGTGAAAATTCTAATGACAGATAACGATAGTGTTCACACCCCAAGTATAGGGTTGTGATGTAGTAATAATCTCGGTAAGACCGAGGTCGAATCCACAGGGATTGAACCTTATACGTAATCTGAAAGTAACTTGAATTAGAACTAGGCGAAGATGTAATCTAAATCAGGAAAATTTAAGGGATGAATAATAATGAATTATTAAGCTAAAACTTATAAAATTTAAATGTGGGAAACGAGGGTGCCAAGGATCCACTTATAGAGATCAGGGAGATCTATGCTTGATTCATGAACACAACTGAAATCAAAGTCTTATCTTCATTTAATTGGAAGATACATCATTAAAATTCAATTATGAACTTTCTTTGATCTAGTTTTCAAGAGATGATAGGTATAAGAATTAGAATTAATTCCATCACAAGGTCATGCCCATGAGACAAAGCAAACAACAGAATTTAGTCAATCCACATCCAATCTAAGGGATGTATGAAGTTAGGAAGGATTCCATCATCTAACCATGCCCACGAGACGATGGTGAATAACAGGGTTCCCAAATTCACAAACCCTATAATGAAAAGAACATACCCGAAGCTATCGCAGATCCATTGTAATTTAAGTCACAAGAAACTATTAAAAACTACGAATATTCCTCATAATCAAACTATAATCAAAGTCAGTTCAACGTAAACATGAATCAAAGCAATAGAACACACCCCATCATGTTACAAGCTTCACCTCTTAGCCCTAACTAAGAGGCTTAGCCAGACGTAGACATTATCAAGCTAAGTAAAGAAAAAACAAAATCAAAACTAAAACAATAAAAAGGAGAAAGAAAAACTCTTGTTGTCGGCCCGCCCCACGCCTCCACATCTGCCAAGATACCTTAACTCTCTCTCTCTCTCTCTTCTCTCCTTTTATAAAGAAGCCAGGATGGTGGAAAGGTTTTATGTAGCAAGGGCAGTTCGTACGGAATTACGCAACCATGCGCAGCGAAAGCTCGGAACAGCCATGTTTGGGACAAGTTTTGGGACAATTGGTCGTCCCAAACTCCATTTTATATCCATGAAGGTCGTGGTTGTCCTAGGCCCACTTAGATGGTCCAGACCGTTGAAATATTAGATGATCGTGGGCCATAGCAAGCCACGATTTTCGGAAAACCGGACGCACGCGATTCGCACGCAAATTCACTGACGTGTTCGGTGGGCCGCACAGTGGTGTTTTCGAGGAAATCTGACCCGTTCATTGGATTCCTGGCGAAAAACTAGTTAGGAAAAAGTAGTTTTTATCTGGTTTTTGGGTGGTCCACTGTATTAAACCAATTCACCGTGCATCCTGTGTTTTCTGACGATCCACGTGTATACGTTTGTATGGGGTCAAAAGGACACTATGCGAGGGTCACGCCCCCCCTCTGGACTCAATGGATGGTTCGGATCTTAGGAATGGCTGATAGGTGGGGTCCACAAGCACGAACCGGCGGACGAACGTCCATCCGCTGGCTTCTGCTGTGTGAGAGAGATAGGTCAACCGTTTGCTTTAAGCGTGGGGTCCACTGAGATGTTCATGAAAACTCTACTCTGTTCATCTGCTTCCCCATCCAATTTAAGGGGTTAATACCGATTTTGAAACATATCCAAATATCAGGTGGGCCCAAGATGAGGATTTTAAGAGCTGATCTGTCTGTTGGGCCGCTTACACAAGGATCCAATGGTTGAAATTCGACGTGTATAGTTAATTTATGGTCCTCAGGCCATATATAAAGTTTCGAGCCAAAAAAATAGTGAGAACCCTGTGATCTTGCATTCTGGACGATTTTCGGGCCCATTTAACGTGAGTTACCTGATTTTCTCGGATCTCTGGCATATAAATTCTTCGATCTCGAATCCCTGAGGTCCGTCCCTTGCCTTGGTGACATTTGAGCATTAAATCTATGCTTTTAGTATCATTTTCAATCCAAGCTCTTTAAATTCACCTTGCAACAAAAACACGATTAAAATAGGCCATTAAACAATATCATGTTCATAAATTCAGGTAATAACTGGAGTCTAATATGCAATATTTGACCCTCAACAGATAATGAATTTTATTCAAATGAATTTAATCGATGCTCCAAAAGTAAGGGGATAATGAGACATAATACAGTGAGACATACACCAAAGCAGAATTGTGTGGCTAAATATATAAACCAAACTCTTTTAGAAAAGGCCCAAAGTATGTTAAATAATTCTATGTTGGCCAAGGAACTATGAGCTGGTCTTTATAGCTTACTATTTGGTAAATCAATCTCCCTTTATAGTTATTGATTACAAAATTTTAAAAAAAGTATGGAGCAATAAGGCCATGCATGCTAGGCCCAAGCCTAGCCATGAGCCAAGCTACCAAGTCCCAAGTCTGGTCCAAAACCCGTAGCGGGCAGTTTGGCCCATTGACATGCTCTATATGCCAATGCTAAGTAGCCTAGTACAGTCCAAAACAAATTGTGGGAAAATTTTTGAATCTAGATCATGGCTTTAAGACTTGGGACTTGTTTGTTAAATATGAAGTTTGAAGCTTGAAATCAAAAAACAAGGATTGAATTTAGAATAACCTGTTTGTTAACTACCGTATGAATTGTATGAAATATGTTAATATAACTCATTTTTGGGCTCATGCTCTATACTGATCTCGCCAAATAGATAAATGGTGTGGATATAACGCATACATCATGGTGGGGCCGCAGAACTTAGTGACATCAAAGGTTGGTGGTAGAAGCATATATTGGGTCCTATCCCTGCCAGGATGCTAAACCATCTAAACGGCACTTTACGGGGCCCATCGTGACGTATGGCTTTTATCCACACCATTCATCCATTTTGGAAGATCGTTTTAGGATATGAACCTAAAAATGAGGTAGATCCAAGGCTCAAGTAGACCATAGAGTGGAGATTGAAGGCTCACCATTAAAATTTTCTTTGGAGCCACAAAGGTTTTGGATCGAGTTGATATTTATGATTTCCCTTCATCCAGGTCAATGTGACCTTATGAACAGGTTGGATGACAAATAGACAACTTAGTGGGCCCTAAGAAGGTTTCAATGGTAGGCATCCATATCACCTGGGCTTCCTATGGTATGATCCACTTGAGCCTTGTATCTACCTCATTTTTAGGTTCATAGCCCAAAATGATCTTCTAAAATGGATGGATGGCATTAATAAAAGCTATACATCATGGTTGGCTTCACATAGCGCCAGGGGTAGGATGCAATTTGCATCTATCGGTGGTGTACGTGTGACACACCATGCAATCCGCTTGCCCTGCAAATTCGCGAGAAGATTGGGCACGACCCCCACCGGGATCTAGTAGGCGATGGATGGTCCTGTTAGGGGTTATGTGATCTACAGTGATGTATATGTTTATCCATGCCGTTCATCGATTTTTCCATATCATTTTAGGTAGAAAGACCAAAAACCAGATAAATCTAATGCTCAAGCAGGCCACATTACAGGAAACAAAGGGAATTAGGTGTTTATGGTTGAAAACTTCTAGCGGGCATAAAAAGCTCTAATCAGGCTGATTTTTGTGATCAAGCTAATTTCTTATGTTTTTCTTTTATCAAGGTTTGCGTGATATTATGAAGAGGCTAGATGGCAAATAAATTTCACAATGTGGACCTAAGAAGGTTTTAATGATAGTCATTCTATTCCCACTACTTTAAGTGGTGTAGTAGACTACAGCTTTGGATGTGCCTGAATTTTTAGATCATGCACTAGAATGATATAAAAAAAGTTGATGAATGGTATGGATCTAACACATAAGTCATGGTAAGCGTATAACAATGCCACACATTAAAAGTTGGGTTGTATATTAGGTAAAGCATATTCTTAATTTATTATTAAGCCAAACTTCCATTGCCTCTTTTTTTAAAAAAAAAAAAGGTAAAAATTAAGAATCCCTTTCCACATTCGGTGTTAACAAACAACACCAAACGCCGCCCGTTTTTCAAATTTTATTAAGTAAAATCTTTTAGGATTAACAATCTGATACAATCCGTCCGAGTCAATCCGGATGAGTCACATACAACTCACCCAATGGCAAGGCATTAGAATTATTATAGCCATGTGGATGTGGGCCATAGCGTGCGTGAGTCATATCCCAAAAAAAAGGCATTAGAGCGTCTGGATTCGTATTCGGATCCGGTAGTGACTCCCCCCAAAGCCGGTAATGATCAGTGCCGAAAGCTCGGTGGGCCCTATCATAACGTCTGTGTTTTATCCATGCCGTCCGTTCATTTCCTTAGGACGTAGAGACAGATCTACATATCAGGTGGACCACACCACAGTAACAGTGTTGATTGAACGTCCACCATTATAAACTTTCCAGGGCTATAAAAGTTTTGGATCAAGCTGATATTTGTGTTTTCCCTTCATCCAAGTCCGCGTGACTTGATCAACAGCTTAGATGGCAAATAAATATTACAGTGGGCCCTTTGAAAATTTTAATGGTGGGCATTTAATTACAAATGTTTCCTGTGGTGTGGTCCACTTAAGATTTAGATATGCTTCATTTTTGGGTTCATCACCTAAAATGATATGGTAAAATGGATGGACGAAGTGGATAAAACATATACATAATGATAGAGCCCACATCAAGTACGAATGTTCTAACCACCCCATCAATGCCTTGCTGAAAGAATGGTTGGTCCAAAACACACCAGAATTAGATGGTCTACCTTGTTCAATCACTGCCATGTTTGTCATATGGGCCATCCATGCCATAGCTCTCCAGATTGAACAGTCCTGATTACCACACGTGCCAGATACGAGCCACACATATTAGGATTCCTTCATTCCAGCCATGATGGACATATTTCACAAGCAAGCCTGTATTTCATGGAGTGGGCCCATCACAAGAAAGCATTTCGATCAATGATCCTAACCATTGAAGTCGAGCGGGGCGGATGCAGTTTTCAACCGTCCATCTGGCGGGCCATCGATTGCACAGGTAAGACCATGTGCGCGGTATGTTTTTCCAGCTGCATGTAATCCAGTGAGGCCCACAGGTGGAACATTCGAATCAATGGCTGTCATGTTTGCATCCACACAAAGCCCAGAGCGTAATTTTCTATGGTCTTCTTTATCTCGAGTATGGAGAAAGCCAAAAATCGGAACAAAAAGTAGAAAAAAGACAAGGATCGGGATCTGAATATCGATGCCTAAAGTTATGAAGAACTGTATTTTAAAACGCAAGCCAAACGCTTATGAGATCCGGATAATGCATCTGTTGATCCCAACCGTGGATGGGCAACATAACAAAATCCGCACGGATCGGACGGTCAGTGTCTCCGGTTGAATGAGTTTGCCCGTTGGGATGTTGTTTCTTTTTTCTTTTTTGGCTCACTGTTTTCCAACCGTCCAACCGTAATTCTCGGAGCTGTAAAATCAGTGGCTGGGATTAGCGACACGTGGGGTTTGCGGATGCAGCCCATACATAATAGGGCAAAACAAATGAATGGTCCAAAATCTCATTCACGTGTGACACGTGTACAGAGATTCGCGCCGGATGACAAGTATACCAGCGTGTTGCAACTAACATTTTCTCGTTTTGTATGCATATAAATATAAGGTAGTCGTACGTGACGTATCTGTACAGATGGCACAACTACAAAATCTGGACCGCTCATATATTAGACAGACCTAACCCGAAAGCCTTTCATCAGCAAGATGATCCCAGCCGCTGATTAGGGAACTTTTAAATGTCAATTGTTGTTGGACTTTTTTATCTTTCTAACCATCCATTTTTAATCCTCACGACTTGGCCAGTTAAGCGGCCAGGATCAACAGATTAACAGTCCTGATTTTTGGAGTAAGCCCCATCTGCGTCAGGGCCAACAGATGAACAGTCCTGATCTCATACATGCATGGCACTTGTAAGGTCATACAGAGCTGGCGTTAGCTAGGCTCAGCTCGGCAACTAGGTGACCTCAGCTGGAACTTGGCTCGGCTCGGTCCTTGAGCTTGACTGGCCAGCTCGGCTCGGTTCGGCCAGCAGCTCGGGCCAACTCGGGCCGAGTTCAAGCCAAGATTGAGCCGACTTTGCCATTGAGGCATTTCAACAAACACCTGTACTGCACCTTCAAAATTGCTCTATATGTGAGAAGCAATGGTTTTACAAATATTTTATCAAACACCTTCTAAGCAACATAAAAAACTAAGAAAAATCAAGAGAAAAAGGGAATTTGTTTCATGTACGTACCTTCTTTGCCATCAGCCATACTTCGTTGGGTCATTTTATCAAACACTTGGTGAGCAACATCAATAGCAAAGTAACTGAGTCACCAAACTGGTTCAATTCAAGTTCGATTCGAGCTAGATTCGATCCGAGTCGAGTCGAGCTGGGGCCTACTCGAACTCATTTTCGAGCTTAAAAAATCAGCTCAACTCACCTCGAACTCAGCTTCGAACCGAGTCAAATCAAGCTTTTTCGAGTCAACTCGAGCGAGCTAACCGAGCTAGCTCGGTTCATGTACAACCCCAACCACATCGTATCTTTCTACTTTTACAATGTAATAGTGTAAAATTGTGTTCTTACATGTACCAAAATAATAAAAGGTAGTATCTATCAGCTGGCAAGGGTGTGGATATTGCTTCCAACGCACTGCCCCCATTCCTGTGGTTGGAAGGTACAGGTGAGGCCCACCGTGATTTTTGCAAGGTAGTCTAAAACTCAAGTGGGCCAGAGGACAGAAAAGAGTACAGATTGAATGTCCACCGTTGAAACATTTTGAATGAGGCTAGTATTTTCGTGTTATCAACTCATCCTAGTGCAAATGACCTTATGAATTGATTGAATGTTGTATAAACATCACAATGCATCCACAAGAAGTTTAAACATTAAGTATTTCCCTCTCCACTTTTTCTTGCCCCTTGGTACACTTGAGTTTTGGATTTGTTATATTGTAGGGTTCATGCCTTAGCATGAGAAGGCAAAAGGAATGAGTATGGTGGATTTCTCACAAACATCCCACCTAGCTTCCATCCTAACATTCAACGATGTGTCAAAAATGAGGTAGATCTTATGATGTGGAAAGTCATTGACATGGTGTTACATGGCGTGGTAAGATTTGATTGGATCATGTACCATTGTCAAATATGCACATAGCTTAACCTTACAGCTTCCAAATATGCTTTTTGTAGGCTCTATCTCTCATAGTGACACATGACCAATCAAATTAAGTGCCCAAAGATTGGGTCTAGTATATTACTTAAGGCACAAGAGTGGTTCGATGAGCTTGAGCCTCCCCCAACACAATGAAGCCCTAAAATGACATGATTTGATTGGGCCGCACCTATATGACATTGGCCCAATTCCTATCGAATCAAACCACTTTCAAACATGCTATGCTCAGCCCCATCTCGGATGGCAACACATGACCCCCTTACAGTATTGAATGAGGCCCAAGTCTTACCTAATCCATTGCCATATTTGACCAAACAACTTTTGAACATGCTATATGGTCCCGTCTCTAATAGTAGCACATGGCCCAATCAAATTTGGTCATGTTGGTCACTAGGGATATCCCCAGTGATTGGGTTACCATGTAATCCATATACTTGTATGAAAAAGTTGGTCCCATGATAGGAAAAGGGAGAAAAATGGCTATTGTTGAAACCATTCTAGGTCTATTGTGATGTTCATATGTCATCTAAGCCATTTATGAGGTCATTTTGGATTAGGATGAACTAAATGTTGGGAACCATAGAAGCAAACCCCAAGTAGAATCACACAAGCGAGAAACAAATACAAATAAAGCAACACGGAGAACACAAAATTTCATGTGAAAAACCCCTTACAGGTAAAAAACCACTGCACAAAACCACAAATGATCCATTATGAAAATAAAAGTACAAGAGATAAATCAACTTACATATGCAAAAACCCTTCTCAAAACCCAAGCTTCTCTCTAAAATAAGCCTATCGATCTTCTTCATTACTCATATCACGTTTAACACACATATAGTATTACACATGGAATAGGAAACAAATCGTGCAATTACACAGAATCACGTGTGCCGCCGATCATTCAAGCAACCCTCGATCGATGAAGCCTCCATGTTCAATGAATCGAACATGCTCAAAAGTGTCCAACAAGCAAAGTAGAAAATTCAGAGAATTTCGATCAATCAGCATGGGTAATCAATCAATCGATAACCCCTATTTCAACATAGATTAAAGGCACCCAATTTTAACAATCTCGATGCTCCATTACTCCAAACTTCATCCCCCATCTTTAATCGTCTCCATCATAGCTACACCATCATCGCCTTTCATGAACACTTCTTCTTTATTAAACCTTTATCAATCTTAAAAAAGTATAACAAAATTTGAACTTCTTTGTAGAAACTACATTCGTAAGTATATCCGTTGAATTTACACTCATGTGGATCTTCTCAAAAGTAATACCTCATTCCTTAAGCACATTCATATCATGCTCGCTCATGTGGCTTAGCCATGCATGCCACAAACATGTCAATGTAGACTACTATTGATGTTGCAACTCCACCAGAAATGGTATTCCTGATCAACTTATAAAGGTTACCACTCCGTTATGTTCTCATAACAATAAGTGTCATCTTTGAAACCTTTAAAACATGATCAAACCCGATGAACTTGCATCCAAGTGCCTCTTCTCAAGATCAGGAACGTGAATCACATATGTCAAGATGTGTTCCATTTCATCAAACATCTTGATGGGCACATGTGATACAATGCCTCCAAATCTTAAATATATTAATTATTTAGATACCCAAATTTGGATGCGGTCGGTACATCACAATCACCTGCTTCCTCATTAGATTATATTATGTTAGCCTCCCTTAGCAAATCATCTGATTTATCTTTCTTTTGAGCTTTTGGTTTCCAACAATCCTTATTCATATATCATAACTTTCCACAATTTCAGTACTTCATTTTCCATTTGCCCTTTGACTTGAACCTAGATCGAGGCTTTCCATTCTCTTACTCAGACTGTTTACCTCGAACAAACAATGCATCAGTAGAAGATCATTCACCACTGCTTTTCTTTCTTAACGGCTTCGATAAAAAGGCTGAGATAACGGTGTCGACATCTAAAGTTTTCCTACCATTACACAGAGTATCCACCAGATACTCATAAGATTCCGAGAGAGACATCAACATGATTAGGACTTTATCTTCCTCACCAATCTTTACCTCCATACTCATTAACTTGCAAAGATTGAGAGTGTTAATGTATTCATTTAGATTTGACCCTTTTGACATCTTCGTATTATAGAATTGTTTCTTCATATATAGATGATTACTTAAAGATTTTATTATGTATAAAGTTTATAACTTCATCCAAATCTCTGTGGTGATCGTCTGATCAAGGACATTAGAGTGGACATCGTCGGACAAGCGTGATTGAATCGAGATAATCATCATCTGATACAATTCTTCATACTCTTCATCGCTTATAGTCGTAGGACGCTTCAATATACCAAAGAATGCATATTACAATCCTTGCTGAAGTAGAATGTCTCTCATCTTCACCTTCTATACTTCAAAGTTACTTTTCTTGGTGAACTTCTCTATCGCATACTTCACGTTCGATCCTTTCATCACCATATCTCAGATTCAAACTCGAATCCAACTTATAGCTTTGATACTACTTGTTGGGAGCCACGAAAGTAAACCCTATGTAGAATCACACAAGCGAGAAACAAACGTTAACAAAGTAATATGGAAAACACACGATTCTACATGAAAAAACTCTTGCGGGAAAAAACTACGGCACAAAGCGACAAACAATCCATTATAAAAATGAAAGTACAAGAGATAGAATTAACTTATATATGTATGTGTGTGTGTGTGTGAAAACACTTCTCAAAACCCTAGCCTCTCTCAACAACAAGCCTCTTAATCTTCTTCGTTGTGTTTACCATGTTTAACATCCACATGTATACTATTAGACATGGAATAAGAAATAAATTCTGCAATTACATAAAACCATCTGCGCCATTAATCTAACCATCTTTCAAGTGACATAGAGTGAGCAACCTTAGATTGATTGAACCTTAACCGAACATGCTCAAAAGTGTTCAACAAGTAAATTAAAAAATTAGAAGAATTTTGATTAATCGACTTAAATAGTCTATCAATCAATGACCTCTATTTGAACATTGATTAAAGACATCCAATTTCAACACTAAAAATGTCAAAAAAAATAAAATAAAATTGCTTGATTCCACTGTTAGTGTTCAATTTTCATTGTCTTTTCTTGCATGTCCAAATATGAGCTGACAAAATGGATGAATTCAGTGAGTTTCTGGCCAGCATTACCGTATGCATACCGACCTTCTTACCCTGGAACTTAGGGGGCCGTCGGCAATCTGCGTCCGATCCCGTTCTGTTCTCTGAGCAAGGGCATTCTCGTAACTCCATGAAAGTGATAAAGGTACGAAAAGCTTACCAACGTCCGTCTGGTCACCGTCAAAGCTGCCGTCTATTTCCTTTTTATTCTGTCAGGGAACCAGCCTTGCCTGTCCCACCCCCACTACACCTCTTTTCTCTTCCCTTGGAAGCGAGAAAAGAAATGATTTCCACCCAAGCCGCATTTCATTTCACTTAAATTTACATTTCATTTGCATTTCATTTCCACTTGGTCTCGGTCTTATGTAAGCCCACTCTACTCAACTGTCCTCAGTCTCTCCGACCCTTCTCTCTCTATCTCTATCTTTCTCTCTCGCAAGAGAAGGAGAAAGAAGGGCTCTGCAAATCTACTCGTCGATCGCTTAAAGGTGGTTTTTTCCTTCTCTTCTCAGTCTATGAATCTTCTCTATGACTACACTTTTGGAGATCTTGCGCTTTCCATAGATTTTTTGGCCGTCGATCTCTCCTTCTCCGATCCTCGACGCGATCTAGCCTTTTCTTGTAGATTTTTCGGTATACGTGTTATCTAAATCGGTCGTATATCGGATTTGGTTTGAACTGCACCGTTCTTTTCGGCGGGATCCGTTTTTCCTCAGATCTAGGGTTTCCGATCTTGTGAAAAGTTCGTATTTCTGCCAAGATCGTTTCAAATCTAGTGATTTTCGAATCTGATCTCCTCTCTGTTTTATCTTTTTACATTCTTTTAAATTATTATTTTTTTAATTTAAATTTTTTTTTGAGATATGATTATTCTGATGGTAGTTGTTGAGATCTATGATTCATTTTTCATTTATCTGTTTAGATCGAAGCTTGAATTTGTTGTTTGATTGTTCGTGGATTGAATTTTATAGCAATCGGTTCTATGTCTGCAAAAGCTGTTCATAGTCATGATTTACTCATTCTGTTCTGCTCAATGCTCGTCTAATATCTTATTATTGATTCGGATTTGTATGGGGATTACGTTGTGAATCTGATAATACCCTTGCATGAAGTTCTTTATACTGATTAGGCATATTGCTCTGGTCTTTGTTGTGAATCTGAGAATCCCATTGCACGGAGTTGTTTATACTGATGATGCATGTTGCTCTGGTCTTTTGACGGATTGGCATGTAGATATAGGTTTCTTGCTTTTGGAAAGTAAGAGCTGTTTTATTTGTAATTGCATGTCTAAGTTTGTTGCCTATCCTTGCATGTTCTCGTGTTGGCATATAAAGTGGAAGTTTTTTACTGTTAACTTTTCATATGTTTCTGGTTATCTGGTGGAGTTGAAGAAGATGGTTGTTTGTAGACATGATTGGTTATGGTTGCTTTGGTACTATGGATATTTTTTTGCTTTATGTTCATGCTTATTTGCATTTTTTTTTCTGTTCGATTTTCACTCCCGCATGGGCCTGTAACATGCGAGCTGCTTATGTTGATTGTTCATGGAATGTGAGCTTCCGTCTATTGAAGCTGCAAGTTGGTGGGAGTTTGTTTAGACTATGTTGGCAAAAATTCACGAGTGATTTGTGATTTTCAAGTTATTAATTTAAGTAGAATTTCCCAAAAATAAAAAATAAAAAAAATTGTGAGATAGGGATCATTTCTGTTGCATTGGAATGAAATGGCTCTTTTGTATTGTGACAAGTATTTCATGATCTTTTGGAAATTCCAATAGGACTAGCAATCCCAAAATCTCTAATATTTTCTCATCACCCAAGCCAAATGTCTGTAAGGGCATGTTCTAAATTTTTTGTTGACACTGTGTTCTCAATTATACACAGTTTTGATGTTTTTACCAACAGTTCCTATGCGGACCTTGTGTTTAGTTCTGCTGATTACATTCATGCCATGGATTGTTCTGTCTTGTGTGTTCTTATGTTTGAAAGCCTTTTTTATTTTTATTTTTTTAAAATTTTTATTTATTTATTTATTTTTGTTGCAATTATAGAATTGCAGTTTTTCATTTTTTGGCTGGTTGCCTCCAAAGTGAGAGATTTTTGATTTAGGGGGAAAGGGAAAGAGGGTTAATCTACATTTTTCTGACCCCTTCATCAATCAATCATCATTTTGTTTGCTATCAAATCGAGAAAAAGGACGTTCAGCATTTAGTTGGAATTGCATGATATTTTGAAGCCGAAATACTGTGTGTGCTTGCTGAATTCTTTTTACTCTGGCATACCTTGAACCAATGTTCTCATATGCAATCGCATGTGCGATTATGCCATCACACATGCCATTTGACCGGTGGACTGCATATGCCGTGATAGCATATGATTTACGGCATGTGTGTTTATTGCATCACTGGGGCTTATGAGGTTGCACAGAGAAGTATCCAACCGCATAAGCCATAGTGATGCAGTTATGCCATCGCTTACATAGTATGGGCCTCCCATTGATCAGATTTCTGACTGTTGGGATTTTTTTTTCCCTTCATTTTCTCTCACTTTTGCCTATAAATATTTGAAATTAAAACTTTCTCAAAAAGTTATTACAGCCCTAAAACTTTCTAGCACCCAAAGAATCTAGAAAAGCTTCTCTTGTGTAACCCTAATTTTTTGACTTCCATATAGAATATTTATACCCTATTCGATTGGGTCAGTCTCCAGTCTCTTAACTCTCACCCTCTCTCACATTCCCATTCTCTCTTAAAATGACATTAATAAAATTTATATTTTGTTTTTTCACATTTTAGTTTGACTTGTTATAGTCTAATGGTCTAATAAACTATAATAATAATAATAATAATAAATCCCTATACATCCAGTATTTTGACATAACTTTTCCTAACTGCTCATTTTTTTAAAAAAAATTCCTTGAAAATTTTAATTTTTTTTTGAAAAAAAAAATTTGTTTTGGGGGTTTGTGCCATTGCATAAGTGCACAGCTCCCTTGGGTTGAATGGGATTGCTTATGCCATTTGACAACATTGCCTTGCACTGCGTTTTAGTGATCCTAGTGGTCTCTTTCCCATGAAACCAATGTTCTCAGTTTCTTTGATCATTTATTGTTTTTACCCTTATAATGACCACATTTGTCATTTTTAGCATCTGAATTTTTTCTCCATTGGGGTTAAAAAATCATCCTACCCTGTGTGTGTTTATCCCTCACTCTTTGTAGCATTGTTACTGCTCATAGATGACATAAAAATGTGGTAATAAATGTTGTTCTAAAACAATTAAACATAACAAGTTAATGCACCTTGCTATTCATTATACTGGATCTGTTTGTTTATTCCAAAGATGAACAGCAAGTTAATGCAATATCAAATGCGGTTTGGTGCTCAAGAAATTCTTGTAACACTGCATCTTCCAGAAGCAGGAACTGGCAGAAGAAAGCATTGTTTAAACTACAAGGAATCGTGAATTGTAATTTAAACATTTAACACTTTGGATTCGGGGGAAATCCTTCTTAATTTTGGTAGAAGGAAAATCTTTAATTTTGATTTAAGTAATATTATGATTTTAAGCATTTGTTTATGTGAGGCTCTTCATCCCAGTTCCAAGGCCCAATTAAAAGTGGAAGGTTGATGTCCTGTAGGCAGCTGACTGTAAAACTTTTTCCCATTTTGCCATTTAAATCTTACCCAATTTGCTAGAGAATGCTAAGACGATAATGACAATGATGACATCCCATATCTGACATATCTTTTCTCCCATGATTGCAAAGTCGATAGGAATTTAGGATGGCTCTAAATGTTTTGAACCTGGTAATGAGCTGGAAGATCGGCATTAGATAAAGTGAAAAAAGAAAAGTGTTTTAGAAGGTGTACGTATAGAAAATTGTGTGAATTTTATGGTTTTCCACATAATTTATATTTGGGTGTGACTTATGGGCATCCTTAATTTTCACATCTTAAAACTTAAAATCAAAACCCCAGTGTTCAGTTCGTATTCTTAATTGTGCAGTTGATGAATAGTGGGCAAAACTTTGTAGTGCTGTAATCTTTTGTTGATTTTCTTTAATTTGCCATGCAATTTTGATTGCTAATTTGAAGACTGTATCTTGTCCTGAATTTCTGTCAGTTTCTTTTTCTTTTCTTTTCTTTTTTTTTTTTTAAAAATTCTCAGTGATAGATCAGTTATCTTCACTCCTATTTGGGCTGTGAACACATTTATTTAGTACTATGGGACTGGTTTGGTTTGACAGTATTACAGGAATCCCATTAAATTGGGTCTTGTACATCGTAATGCCCAAATTCCATTATTTTCTGAAAAGGCTTTTTAAAAAAAAAAGAAAAAGAGGAAAATGCATCTCAACTTTATCATACATCTGTATTCTTCACTCAAACCAGTATAAAGGCACTTGTCCTGAATTTCTGTCAGTTTCTTTTTCTTTTCTTTTCTTTTTTTTAAAAAAAAATTCTCAGTGATAGATCCGTTATCTTCACTCCTATTTGGGCTATGAACACATTTATTTAGTACTATGAGACCGGTTTGGTTTGACAGTATTACAGGAATCCCGTTAAATTGGGTCTTGTACATCGTAATGCCCAAATTCCATTATTTTCTGAAGAGGCTTTAAAAAAAAAAAAGAATAAAAAAAGAAGAAGGAAAATGCATCTCAACTTTATCATACATCTGTATTCTTCACTCAAACCAGTATAAAGGCACTTGTCTCGCTTTCAGATTTCTGTACATCAAATTATTTATTTATTTATTTTTATGACATCATGGTGTCTCCGCCCCACTTTGAAGCAAGACTATTCCCTGTGGATGCACACAATCACCCACAAACCATGTGGTAATCCTAGGGAGGGGAATCAAACTCACATTCGTGGGGAGCACACCCATGACACTTGCCATTTGCCCAAACCCTGTGCGGGTGTTCTGTACATCAATTACGTGTCTGATTTTGCTAGAGTCCCATTGAGCATGCTTACTTATAACTGTTTTGACGCATGGTTGGTGGAACAGATCATTATAAAAGATGGCTGATACTGAGGACATTCAGCCCCTTGTATGTGACAATGGAACTGGAATGGTTAAGGTCAGTTTGTTTGTTTCCATTGCCATGCCAATTTCACTTTGAACCACATAAATGTCTCATTTTAATCTGTATATCATCCACTTTCTTTCAACAGGCTGGATTTGCTGGAGATGATGCTCCGAGGGCTGTGTTCCCAAGCATCGTCGGTCGGCCTCGTCACACGGGTGTTATGGTTGGGATGGGACAGAAAGATGCTTATGTTGGTGATGAGGCCCAGTCCAAAAGAGGTATTCTCACTTTGAAATATCCCATTGAGCATGGGATTGTGAGTAACTGGGATGACATGGAGAAGATCTGGCATCATACCTTCTACAACGAGCTCCGTGTCGCCCCCGAAGAACATCCTGTCCTCCTTACCGAGGCGCCTCTCAATCCCAAGGCCAACAGGGAGAAAATGACACAGATCATGTTCGAAACCTTCAATGTCCCTGCCATGTATGTTGCCATTCAGGCTGTCCTCTCCCTCTATGCCAGTGGCCGTACCACAGGTCTGTAAAATGAATTTATTTTTTAAATGTCCATCATCATCATAAATTTTATACTCATCATCATGACCTTATTTCTCAAAAAATAAAAATATCATCTCCATTGTCTTGGGTCTTCTATCTGGGGTTCCTTTGATGTGTAAATACATATAAAAGCTCATACACTGCTTTAATCAAGTGACAGGTTCCAATAGGTTGGTCCCACCATGAGGATCACCTAATGCAAAAAATCATTCTTATCTACTTATCAGATGGGCGACACCATATGAAACAATTTCTTGCAATTAATAAATAGCAAAAAAAGAAGTGTGGTGCACTCAATGAGTAGATATCTTCTTCTTCTTCTTTTTCCACAAGGCGATCCTTATGATAAGGCCAAAGTATTGGATGGGTAGAATGTCACACATACATAAAAGGTTGGAAGTTATTGGCTGGGTGTACCATAACTTATAGTCTAACCAGTTGGACTTGAGACCCTCTCTCTCTCTCTCTCTCTCTCTCTCTCTCTCTCTCTCTCTACACACACACACACACATATAACACTTGTATTCTTTTTTTAAATTTATTTATGTATAAATTAAGTATAAAATCTCATGGATCCCTTGAGTCAAGTGACAAGTAAATATTTATTTTATGCGTGTGGTATACGAGCACGCTAATGTATTTAAGCATTCATGGAAGTTTATGTTAAGTAGAGGCATCTAATATTGTAATTCTACATATTCTTGATTGCTCTTTGCTTATTGAACTGGCAATTACGCTGCTCTGAATGTTACTTGGTCTGTTCTTTCCCCCCTCAGGTATTGTGCTTGATTCCGGTGATGGAGTCAGCCACACTGTCCCAATTTATGAAGGTTATGCGCTCCCCCATGCTATCCTCCGGCTTGATCTCGCTGGACGGGATCTGACGGATGCCCTGATGAAGATCCTCACAGAGAGAGGGTACTCGTTCACCACGACTGCCGAGCGGGAAATTGTTCGTGATATGAAAGAGAAGCTTGCCTATGTGGCCCTTGACTATGAACAAGAGCTTGAGACAGCAAAGAGTAGCTCATCGATTGAGAAGAGCTATGAGCTTCCTGACGGTCAGGTGATCACCATTGGCGCGGAGCGGTTCCGTTGCCCAGAAGTGCTCTTCCAGCCATCTCTCATTGGGATGGAAGCTGCTGGTATCCATGAGACCACGTACAACTCGATCATGAAGTGTGATGTCGATATCAGGAAGGACTTGTATGGCAACATCGTTCTTAGTGGTGGGTCTACCATGTTCCCTGGCATTGCTGATCGTATGAGCAAGGAGATCACTGCCCTTGCCCCAAGCAGCATGAAGATCAAGGTGGTGGCCCCACCAGAGAGGAAGTATAGTGTCTGGATTGGAGGGTCTATCTTAGCCTCTCTGAGCACCTTCCAGCAGGTAATTGATGCTCTCTCTTATAATAACCCTTTTGCTTTGTTGATGCTTATACCAGATGGTATAATAGAGAAGCTGAATACCTATGACTGCTTGTTGAGTTGACTTGCAACCCTATCTTGCTATCTTGCACACATTTCCCTTGAAACTGTCATGATTCATGAGGCAAATTGAAAACCAAAATTCCGATGGCATATTAAAATGATTTGCAGTGTACAAATCCACATTCAAGGGCAAAGTTGGGAAACTGCAACTCTGAATGCATATAAAAAGAAGGGTTGTAGCCTGCAACTAGTTGTAGGTGATCAGTTCTTGCAGATCTCATATCCATCGGTTAACTTGGGTAGGGTAGGGTAGGGTAGGGTGGGGTAGGGTAGGGTATTGAGGTTGAAACTTGGTGGTTCTATGCCATATGATGGGGCCATGTCAACTTCTATATGGACTGTCCGAACTATCCCAAAAAGCATTCCAATTAGAGCACTGGATACCAATCTAACAATCTGGCTGTTGACCTGCTAATGGATTGTTAAGAAAAATTCCAATGGTCCATATTCTGCAGTCAAAAGATCTTCAGTCGGAATGTTCGTGTTATATGGTCAGCACATTTTTGAGCTATGGACCTTTCATGGTGGAGTCCATGGTAGGTCTTGGTATCAGAGATGTTGTAGTGTGAACTGTTGGTTCAGCCTGTCTTGGTGTCAGATGTGTTGCAGTGTGAACTGTGGACTCAGATTCAGTAGTGACCCCTCCCGTTTACCCACATCAGTGCTGGAAAGGTTCTGCAGGTCCCACCATGATGTATGTGATTTATCCATGCAGTCCATCAATTTTGTCAGCTCATTTTAGCGTATGAGCCTTCCCTTCACCCAGGTCTGTGTGACCTAATCAACAGGTTGGATGGCAAATAGACATTACAGAGGGCCCTAAGAAGTTTTTAATGGTGGGCACTTGATCACCACTATTTACTTTCCTGTGGTGTGGTCCAACTAAGATTTGGATCTGCCTAATTTTTGGGCTTATGCCCTAAAATGATTGGGCAAAATGGATGGACAGCGTGGATAAAACACATACATCATGGTGGGGCCCACAACTTTTCCAGTACCAATGTGGCTATTGGAGGGATCACTACCGAGTCGGTCAACTGTTTGGGCCATCCTGTCTTCAGGCCTGGCCTGTCCTATATGCTTGGGCTGGGTTAAAATTTCAGTTGTGATTGGTACCAAGCTGGGATTGGGTTGAGGTTACACGTTGTTCAGCATACTTACACAATGGGGTCGGCCTTGACAAACTTCTACTTGGGTTTGACCCAGGCTCTTGCTGGACCCAGCATGGGTCTCTGTCCTTTGACACACCCTGCAGTGATATTTTTCAGATGAATCCTGATAGTTCTCTAGTAAGCTATAATTCCACTGTCAGTATGCAATTCTTAATTCTCTCTGCTGTAGGCAAAACATGATGCCCCCTCTCACTGTTTGAAAGTTGGTGTGGGGCGCTTTCAATTCGAAAGATCAGTTTAGGCTGCTTGTATGCACGATTAAGTTGATTTACAATAGTCAGTTTTGCAGTTTCATTTCTTTAATGGTGTGATTTGTAGCATATTCCAGCATGACTCCAATAAGGTTATTGCAATTCAATTTGATAATGTATCAGATGCCTGCAGCATGTCTATTTTGTCTTGTGTGCATTCTCTTGTCCATCATGTTTCGGGTAGCTTTTGAAGAATTGGCAGTATATGTTCAATTTTTTTTCCTCGTGGATGACTGGATTTGTTTCTGGTGCCTTTGCAGATGTGGATATCCAAGGGGGAGTATGACGAATCCGGTCCATCCATTGTCCACAGGAAGTGCTTCTAGATTTGCGGGTTGTTTTCTTTTTTCTTTTTTCCATTTTGCTTGTGCGTATATTTGGTCTCATATTGCCTGGTTGAGGAACGGTTCTGGTTTGGTGGTTCATCTCCGGTTGAATTTTTTATTGTTATTTGTTATTATAAGTTGGCTATCTTTCACCCTTCTATAAATATTTAAAATACTAGGGTATGTTGTGTACGTAAATGTAGTCTGGAATTTGGATTGCAATTTCCAAGGCCTATCTATTTTACATCTCTGTAAGTTAATGGAGCTTTAGATGATAATGTCCGTGCTCTCTTGCCCTTCTCTTTATATATATATATATATATATATATATATATATATATATATATATATCAGTTTGCAACTTTCCTTTTTTAATCATACTCAAGAAGTATGCTCCAAGATCTTCCGGGTCTGTGCATGCTGCATGTGCACCAAGGGCAGAAAATAACACACTTTTTGGTGGAAAACAGGGATACGGAGTGTTTAAACAAACCTTTTAAGTCAGGCACTTGTTGGTGGAATTAGGGATATACAGAGTTCAAGCATCTTTTCATGTAGATGGAACAGGTCTCTCTATTTATGGTCATTACTTCAAATGGGTGACTAATCATTATCAGTGAACAAGCACCACCTACCAAGTAAACTACAAAAAATCGTTTTTGTCTGCATACACATTTATGTACTAGCCGCTGGTTGAACCTGCCTGTATCCTGCGATGCCCATTGGATGTGCAACAGGAAGTTCCTGTGAGGCCCACCATAATGTTTGTAAGAAATCCACTCGGTTCATCAGCTACGCGAGCTCACTATAGAGGAGTACAAAGGAGGCAGATCCAAACGAGTGGACTGCATGACAAGAAACTGAAGGGGAACATCCACCGATTGATATAACTTCGTGGGTCTACAAATGTTTGGGATCAGGCAAATATTTGTGTTTTCAGTTCATCCCAATGAACCCAAAGAATTGGACACGTGTATCCTTGATATTCCCTTCCAAAGTGTCTATCTGGAAGGAGCGCCTATACCTGTCCAATTCCTAGATTCCCAGCGGCCAGTATTGCCTTCAATATGTATAATCTCCTTTCGGAATCTGTCGAGAACTTCAAATGTATCCCCGTTTGGTGAGAAAGGAGTTCATGGAAGCGGATCATGACCTTGCACTTGGTTGTTGGTGCAAGCACACGAATGTAGGTCGTGACTTGTCTGTCACATTGCTCCACTGTAACCCCAAGCTCTGCGGTGGCCATCATGTTGTTTGTGTTATATGCTCCGTCCATATGTTACAAATACGAGCGAAAATCAAAACTCGAGTGGGCCATACCACAGGAAACAGACGGGAAGGAGACACCCACCGTTGAAACATTCTCAGGCCCACCATGATGTGTAGATAACATCCAACCCCCTTCGTAAGGTGATTCCCACTGGGATGAAAGGAATTTACAAATGTAACCCTTGTTCACGACTCTTGTGACCCCACTAAGGTTTCAACGGTAGGTGTTCGTGTGGCTCACTTGTGATATAGATATCCCTTATGTTTGGGATCATCTGTTAGTTGACCTTACAAAATGGATGAACAGAGAGGATATAATATAAACATCAAGATGGGTCTCACAAAGCTTTAAGTTGCAAAGAAAATGATGGATTCTTTGTACAATTTGAATTCTTAGCGTGAGAAACTAGGTAATCTTATCAGACTTTCACTTGCTATTCAAACAATATTCTAAAATTACAATTCATGTTTCAATAGTTCTCAGGGAAGCCATTGATGGGTAATTATTACTTTTTCCTTTCTTTTCTCCTTTTAGAAAACATGTTCCTTAAGGGCCTGTTTGGCGGAAAAAGGAGTTTCTCATGAAATTTATTGTTGGTTTAGACTTTCTTTGTGAGAAATTGTTAGAAACATCATTACCTATTTTTCTCTTTGTTGAAAAATAAATAAATTTAATTTTCCACCTTCACTCTTAAGAAACACATTTTCACGTAATAAAAGGAAAATAAATATCTCAATGGCTAAAGAGCCCTCATTGAAGTGTGTCAATGCATGTCTTGTGTCACATGTGCCACCATATGACTTCACATACCTTTTTTTAAAGTTTTTTTTTGCACGCCCTCACACGACAATTGGTGCTTGAACCCATGACCTCATGTTGAAACTCTTGTGAGTCTACCAATGAGCCATAGGGTCACATGCACAAACTTCAAGCATCGCACATGTATCATGAGTGCCATAATATAGCTTCAAGTGCCCACATATGCCACATGTGCCACTATTCATCTCTAAGCATCCCACATGTGTCATGTATGTTAATTAATTTAGTACATTCTAGTGGGAAAAAAAAAAGGATTCTAAATTTTCAACAGTGTTTTTACCAAATAATAAATTTGAAAATAGATTCTAAATTTCTATGAAAATATTGTTGAAAAGCAAAATAGAAAAACTAATATTTCTTTTTTCACACTTTTTGAAAGTAAGGTTTCTCAAAAAACATTATTTACTTTCTCATGCTTTTCCAACGGCAAGAAGCTACAAGACAACACATCCCTTCATATAATTTGAATTCTTAGCATATGAAGCCAAGTAATTTTTGTGAGACGAGTACAAGGCTTTTAGTTGCTATTCAAACAATTACTATAATGAGTGACTATAGTTTTTTTCCTTTCTTTTTACTCCACCGAAACACTTGTGCTTAAAGGGTTCTATTAAGGGTTTTATTAGATCCAAGCGCAATCTAATGGCCACAAGTTGTAAGGTAACAGGTCCTTTTTCTTTAGGTAAATGGTCAGTTCAATATACCTGATAGAGGATTTCTGCAAGCGACATGATGTTTTTACTACGCCCAAACCCTCTCTCAGATGTATGCTCCCCTGCTTTTAGACATGTGATCCAAACCCCTACATGTGTGGGGCGTGTGATCCATGTATATGGTGTCTCTAACTACTGTTCACTCACCAGACAGTCCGCCATTTGTAAATGATAGATGGTTTAAAAGCTAGTCTAAAGATGACTGGGCCTGCCTGTTCTTGAGCCTGGTCGTCCGAAAGGCAGCCCTCAGGTTTTGCCTGCCCCAAATATCTCGTACGTGCCAGCCCCTCATGATATTTGTTGCAACCAAACGCACCCAGAGATTTTTTTTTTTTTTTTTTTAAAGAAAAGAAAAAGGAATGATATGCAATGAATAAAATACTTTTTAACTCCATCTTCTTCATATTTTGTAACCTTCTAGTCTCATTACCTTCTTCCCTACCATACTTGTCTTTCCAATATCTTGATCGAACCAATTTCTTGTTACGAGGCAGTCAAATGCTAATAAGGAATTAATAGGTCAAATCAACGAATCCATTCCAATAACCCCTTTAATTCGCTTGGTTAAGAATTAGACAATAATCAATTAAAATAATTTTCAAACATTAACATATGTCACATTTTTTTAATGCCTGAAGATTGATAGTGGCACATACATATGTATGGGATGGTCCAACTTGGACTGTTGTATAAGCTACATGCCATGCATGTGCACGAATAAGTATGATATTCTTGTACACTAAAACTTTAGAGTCAAATATAAGTCTCATCTACAGTCACATAAATTTAGAAGAAGTGGGTCAATGTCCATTGCTTTCTAAGGTTCGGCCTACCTAATGATTATATAAACCTGATTTTCGGAGCATCTCATCATTATAGTAGAACTCACAGGATGCATGGGTTGAATGCCAATAAACCCCTCACACAGATGGTTGAGTAACATTTACACGTAGGTGAGTAAGCTCCATGTATGGTAAAGCATGTTAATGACCTTTACATGCAGGTGGATAAGAGTTGGATTTTTGAGTTCCATGGAATCTTCTCTCCATTCAAATATGGAAACCCTAAGTTCCATGGAAATCGAAGAGTTCCGTGCATCCAAATTCCAAACCTGTTAAAACCAAATTAGGAACCAGTCATCCAATTAGGGGTGGTTTGGCTGCTCTAGTTTGCATGTGTTTGAGTGCATTCGGATTCCAAAACTTTCATGGAAATTGAAAAGTTCCATGCCTCCAAATTCCAAACAACCCATTAAAACCTAAGTAGGCACCAGTCATCCACCGAGCCAGGGGTGGTTTGGCAACACCAGTTTGCGTGTATTTGAGTGCATTCGTGTGGAATCAGTAGTAACTGATATCGGAGTTAAATGAAATATACAGCTTCGTTGGTTTTGAAATCTAGCCCTACTTGTATTTCTATGTAATATGAGTGAAATGCCTTTTTTGGCTCCTTTCTAAAAGTAGGAAAATAGTATGTGTAACAAAAGTATGGCTAATTAAGCTACTAATCAATTGTACCCATGCACGTTGATTATGCCCCAAAATAATTTAATAATCATTTAGATCACTAAAATCACATCAATAGAATTGTCTGAATGATCTGAACATTAGCCTTGTAAATTGTCAAGATTGAAAAATGTTTGGGAGGCTACTCATTTGTGATCATTATGTTTGTGTGATGTAGAGTGGGCTGCTGACACATTCTTAGTACTACTGGACCAAAAAAAAAAAAAAGCTCAAACAAAAGTGAAATTAGTTAACTAAAATTGGGCTTAACTTATTCAATGCATGACGTAAGTAGGCCTCAAGCCTGTCCGATTCAAAGAAATTCATTTTGAATAAGGATAAATTGTTGTTCGCAATATGGACTGTAAATCAACTTTTTATCCAGTTATCATCACGAAATGCATGACCTACGCAGCAAGCCAAGGGCGACCGTTTCTCAAGAAAACACATACTTCTGACTCAAAATTGTAATTTTAAGAAAAAATAAATATTATTTTTAAAAATTTTCATTTTCCCCATGTTTTCTTATTTTTATAGATTCTAAAAAAGTTTTGCTATTTCAAGTAACTTCTGAACAGAATAAGGTTTGTAATTTTTTGTCAAAATATACATTTGAATGAGCATATTATAATTATTTTGTCGAATATACAAATACATGCTAATTTAAAATAGTAAAGCTGATTTGATGATCAATTCAAATTCCTATAAATATATTATAGAATTTTAATATAATTTTATTTTTAGATTCCATGCATTTCAAATGCAAATGCAAGCTGCCAAACACAACTGAGGATTTGTATTCACCTTTCTCGTAAGTCGGCTACATCCACGTTCACACGTGCCAGATGTGGCATTGGATTCTTGCACAAGGTGGGTCCTGCCATGAAGCTGACTTAGCACTAAATAAGAGCCATGGACTTGTGAAGTGGTGCAGGGCCTTCAGGCGTCTCGGTCGAATAGGACCTTTTGGGAGCATTTCTATCCGTTCATTGTTTCCGTACGGGGATGGCCCACCCAATGATTTGACTCAGCTGATTTTTGCATGTTGCGCCTCCACTAAATGAGGAAACTTGCCTTAGTTTTCAAGCTAAAATTCTAAAATTCCCAGGAAATGCTATTCGGAAGGTTACATCATGAGGTTCTCTGGAGCTCCTTCCTCACAATACACGTGGCAAACATGCGTGGTGATCAGGATCGTTGATCTGATGGGACACTACGTGGACAGGCCATATCCGAGGGCGAGCAGATATCCACACTAGTGGGAAAACTTGAAACAAGTGGATGACTGTGGGGCCCACCCTAATGTATTTTTCCTATATCTATTCTGTTCATCTGTTTTCCCGTATCATTTTAGGGCGTGAGTCTAAAAATTCAGCAGATCCAAATCACAGGTGGACCACACCATGGGAAACAGTGGTGATTGAACGACCATCATTAAAATTTTCGTTGGGGCCATCAGAATGTTTATTTTCCATCCAACCTATTGATAAGGTCACAGAGACCTGGATGAAGGTACTACACAAATATCAGCTTCATCCAAAACTTTTGTGGCCCACAAGAAGTTTTTTAATGGTCAATCCGCCACTGTTTCCTGTGGTGTGGCCCACCTGAGATTTGGATCCGCTGCATTTTTGGGTGAAACGGGTGGACGGAGTGGATATAAGGTGATTACATCACAGTGGACCCCACAGTCGGTGGATCCTTGACTGTGAAGCCTACCATGATACATGTGTCTTATATCCACACCGTCTATCGGTTTCTCCCTATCATTTTAGCACATAAACCTAGAAAAGCAGCAGATCCAAGTCTCAGGTGTACCACACTATAAGAAACAGTGGTGATTGAGCATTAAAAACTTATTACAGGCACAAAAGTTTTGGATCAAGCTGATATTTGTGTGGTTCTTTCATTCATATCTCCGTGGCCTTATCAACAGTTTAGATGTCAAATAAACATTCCATGGCCCTTAATAAGTTTTTCAATCACAGCTTTTTTGCATTGTTGCCCGCTGAAATTTGGATCCTCGACAATTTTGGGCTCAGGCCCTAAAATAATATAAAGGAAAGGGATAAATGGCATGAATATAAGACAAATACATGATGGTGGACCTCACAGTGAGGGATCCACTGACAAGCAGCATCCGATCCAACGAAGCCGCGTATCAGCTATCTAAGCTGTGGACCACCGTATAGTGACACATGTTTGCCAAGTGTACCATGATGGAACAGCATATAAATCTGTAATGGCACAATCCATGTTAGCATTTTTCAAATTCCCAACACCATCAAATCCAAAGCATCTCATGGTGGCCACTAAAATACCTTTTCTAATTGATTCCTTAATCGCAATTCATATATATATATATATATATATAGTCCCCACCAGGAAACGGATTGGCTACTCCCCCTGCCACCAGCCAATGGCTGATGGTCGGTGCTATGTGGTCCCCATCATGATGTAAGTGTTTCATCCATGCCGTCCATCTATTTTTTCAGATCATTTTATGGTATGAGATCAAAAATGAGATATATACCAATCTCAAGTGGACCACATTATAGGAAATAGTGTTGAATGAGCGCCGACCATTAAAAACCTTTTGGGGGCCATAAAAGTTTTGGATTAAGCTGATCTTTGTTTTCTCCCTTCATCTGGGTAAGTATGACCTAATCAACAGATTGGATGTCAAATAAACAGTACAGTAGGTCTTAGGAGGATTTTAATGGTGGATATCCAATCACTATTGTTTTCCCGTGGTTTGGTCCACCTGATCTTTATATCCCTCTCATTTTTCGTATAAAACTCTAAAATGATCTTTTAAAATGGATGAACGGAATGGATGAAACACACTCATCATGCTGGGGCTCACAGAGCACCGACCATCAGCCACGGGGCTGGTGGCAGGGGGAGTAGCCAATCCGTTTCCTCCCCACCATGACACCATCCCCAACTCGGCTGGGTTGACTCAAAGACACGACTAGGTATTAAACGGACGCGGATTAGCTACCGACGGTTGAGTAGCAAGACTTTCTACTGAAGTGACGTCACCAAGTTCGGTGGGTCCCACCATGATGTATTTTTTGTATCCACTCCGTCCATCCATTTGGAGAGACCATTTAATGGCAAGAGCCAAAGAATGATTTGGATCCAAATCTCTAGTGGACCCCACCACAGAAAACAGTGGAGAGAGTAAGGCTCACCATTAAAAACTTATAAGGGCCACAAAAGTTTTCGATCAATCTGATATTTGTGTTTTCCCTTCTTTAATGTATGTGTTAACTTATGAACAGTTTGGATCTCAAATAAACATTATGGTGGATCTTAGGAAGGTTTCAACGGTGGGTGTGAGTCTCTCCACTGTTTTCTGCACTAAAGCTTTGCCTCATTCTTTGGATCATGCCCTAAAATGGTATCTCCAAATGGATGGAAAGTGTGGATACAACACATTCATCGTGGTGGGACCAACATAACTGGGTGACATCACTTCAACAGCGAGTCTCGCTACCTATTTATAGCGCAATGCTAGCGCATCAGACCGTAAGTAGCTAAGGTTCAGTTCAGGTGGGTTTCACCGCAGTGTTCATGTGAAAGCCTTCCTGACCAACGAGTGTTTCATCTCATGTTATGGTCAAGCCTAAATATCAGCCATATTCAAGTGGGCCACACAATGAAAATAGTTTGGAGGATAATGTCGCCTATACACTGTTTCCTATTGTGTGGTCCACCTACGCCACGGATGATGCTGGTTTTTCATCTTCATGTCTAAAAATGGGTCAGTCACCTATTGGTTGGATTGGATTTTATAAATGCATAATAGTAGCCCACCCAAATTGTATAACCATCTCAAAGTTAAAGACTTTTACGTAAATAAGGATTGTGCATTATGAAATTGTATGGAATGGGATAAACTTGACAGGGGCTAAAGAATGATGGTTATGTCATGGATGGTAGGTGATTAGGACCAATCAAAATTTTAGCTGATTAAAACATAATTAGCTACTTAAATCGATATGTAAATTAAACTAAGTGATTAACTCTAAGACTTCCAAGCCAATAGAGAGTCCAATCACATCGACTACAAAAGATATGAAAATTAAATAACTAGTTTATAAATATGATAGTATATATATGTGGGTGAAATGTACTACCTATCAACTCATAACATTTATTTAATCATGCATACATATAATTAAACATTCAATCACATAAGCGTAATTAAACAACTGCCTAAATACAATCCCAAGCACAAACATGTATAATGGTTTAGTTTCCCTAATCCACTCCCGACGGATGCACTCAACTCATGAGTGTACCAGATTTTACTATCAGAAGTTTTAAATCAGATCCACCTCTAACATTTATAATCCTATACAAGGATCATCTCCCGCAAGAGACTTTACGTGATTTTCTATAGGCTCGCTATGAACCTCGGTCCTACATAAGAATATACCGACGTATACTCCCATCGAAGGCTCCCGCGAGGTACTTTAGTTGGTTTTTAATTGGCTAACCAACAACCTCGGTCCTAAGGGACCTACATTTGCTCTCGCCGAAGGCTCACTCGGAGACTAATACGTATACACCCCTTATATAACAGCCTACACAAGGACTTTGACATATGCCCTATACAAGAGCCAATGTCCTACACAAGAACCTAGTTAAGTTTGGTAATTCAAACTCTTACACTCAATCCTAGACAAGGAATAAGTATAAATGGACTCTTACACATGACAACTTACTGATCAGATTGAGCCTATTTTACAGCGCCTTCTCAGGTTGCTTAATCGATCCTCACTATGCTTCAATCAACTCCCCTTTGCTCCCCCGATCATGATGTTGATGCTTTACCAAGGCTTCAGCTCCAAGATCAAACACATTGCATATGATTCTTCGATGCGATAACTGAAATGATGAGAGGTTGGATAGAATCTCCTACAACTAATGAGAAGATGTAAAGCCTATGTGATTTTACTTGATGGACACTCTAGAGATTGATAGATACTTGAATTTGCCTAAAAAAATGGTGTCCAAACTCTGAAGAGAGCTTGGGATCATGATCTTTTTTAGAGGAACTTGGAATGCTCATTAGAGTGAAGAACACTAAGACGAGAGCATGAATTTCATTGGGATAGAGCTAAGAAGTTTGATAGAGCTTGTGATGCACTAGGGTCTCTAAAATGTTAAAATCCATCATCTCCACAAATATCTGATTGTTAGATTAATAAGAAAAAGACTCCAATAGATCTTTAATGATTAGTCTTCGGTCGCACCGAGTGGAGATTTGATCGCATCGAGTTATGTTCGATTGCACCGATTTTGAAGTTTGGTCGAACCGAATTAGACAGGGAAGCCACTGGACAAATTTGGGCACTTTCAGTCGTACTAATGATGGTCTTTGGTCGCACCAAAAGAGATTTTTAGTGAGACCGAAGATGACACTAGGTTGCAGCCGAATTACCCGGACTTATGCCCCAGTACGCTGTCTTGTTTTAGCTATTTTTTATCAGACTGAAGGTTGCTAAATTTGTGCAATTTTCTTTAAAATATGGGACTTATACAACCAATATGAGGATGATTAATTTAGGTTCTTATGGGTTAAGGGATGATCAATAAAGGGTTTATTTATTGGGTTTAAGATCATTTAGAGGTTTACGTTGTTTTGGGTCAAGGATTAGGGTCACAAAGACTTCATGTTTATCTGTTCTTTGCTCATTGATGCTTCACCTTCTCTTGTGTCTTCGGTATTTAACTTCTAGTCATGTGATTGATAAATAGGGTGCATAAATCAGTACACTAACACAATGAGGCAATCACCACCATGTACCATGATTTGAGACTCTATGGGCCCATTATGATCTATGTGCTTTATCGATACAGTCCATTAGTTTCTTCAACTCATTTTAGGGTATGAGCCCAAAGTTGAGGCATATCTAAAGCTCAAGTAGACCATACCATAAGAAATGGCGATAATTAAATGCCTAATAAAATTATTGATTGCCCAATACATTCTACGTAAGGTTTAATAAACGTTAAGACATCTTGCACAACTAAATTTATGATATAACAAACATATCATACATGGAAAAAAATTTCTACTAATAAGGGTGATACAGTTTTTTAGAAAACCAACTGCTAAATTATTAGATGAAGGATTATCCAAACTTATAGAAAAAAATTTATTCTGAATTCTATATTCTCTAAAGCTATCGAGTATAACCGAACGTATTTTGAGTCTTGAGTAAGGGGACTCAAGTAAAAAAAATGTAATTATTCTTTTCTATAATCTCCAATCCGAATATATCTAATGAGCGGTTACACATATATAACCTAAATATTGATTAGAAGTCCATAAATCTAAAGTTAAACTTATTTTTTCAAGCATATTTATAAAAGCTTTAATTAAAGTATTCTTTCTTTTCTAAATAGTTTCAAAGCAGTATTTCTTAAAATTTTTGAAAACTAAGGGTAAACAAATTTTGAACCATTTATTCAAAATCCTTATTTTATGCAAAAGTAAATAGTTGTTCAGTTTTAATTATAAATTTGACGAGTTTTAGCCGAGCATTGGTTTGGCTAAAACTAAATATAGACAAGTTGCTATATTCGGAGGCTTTACTAATTTGGGTTTGTCTATAATATTTTTTTTCATGTTTTAGCAAACATTTATCCAAATGATGTTTTTAAGTTATTAATACCATCGGCAGAATTATAACTATACTGACTTTTATATAAAACACAAGCAGCCTTGGACACCATTTGATCCTTATTATTTTTAAAATTAGTTACTTTCATAAATTTCCAAACTTCTGAAGTACATGTCCTTTTCGAATCAGTTAATGATTATACAGCTTCTTCTTCCTCTCCAACTTCTTAATTTAAATTGGGGTTGGAGAGGTGTAGGGAATCTGTGGATCCGTAATTAGGGATTGTTTGGTTAATAAACTTTAATTCTTCAATATTAAATAATCTGGCGTCCATATCTAATATATATTAAATAAAATATATAGAAAAGTTATCTTAATTATAATCAGAATGGTGATAAAGAATAAGAATTAATTATATAATATTATAATTAAAAGATAAAAGAAATAAAATTAAATAAGAAAATTACAAAACTTTGATAAGTTTATGTATTAGAGAAATAGAGATCTTGAGAACTTGAAAACATGAGATTTTTTTAGCTTTTAATTTGGAAAGTTTGGGACCTTCATGAAATTGAGACCCGTAGACTTGATCACTTGAGAACCTAAAAGCTTTGAGAGCTTGAGCATTTAGAGAGCTTGTGAGAGGAGAGAGAGAAAGGGAGAGAGATTGATAACTTTGAAGAATTAGGTAATCCCCTTTTATAGTAATATTTCTAAATGTCAAATGACCATTTTTTGTCCCTAAACTAGCTGTTTGAGGGACATGCAACCGACTGCACCGCAGGTTAGGATATTGAAGCTCGGCACGGCCCGCTATTTTATCTTGTCATGTCGTGCTAGGCCAGGCCTAACAGCTGTGCAAAGCCGTGCCATGCCATGGGAGAGCAGGCTAAATTTGCACTCCTACATTGGTGTAAGATACCCAACCCTCACGACTGAAGCATAGCACAGTGATGAGATGAACAAAAAAAAATAAATCAAACCAATCCAATAAAAAAGAGGACCATGTTATAAAAATAATTTACCCTACCTAAGGATTCCAAATTCACATGGCCCATCTGATGATTGGATAGCCCTTTTTAGTACTCTAATTATGGTGGGGGTACCCTTTTGGACTATTTGGATGTTATACATACCACATGTCCTCCATACTACTCAATTCCACCACTTTAATGAAGAAGAAAAAGAAAAAAAAAAATTTGAAAGCAAAGCAACTTAACTCAAACGGTAACTCAGCTAAGAAACCCAGCAGAGTGAGTCAACTCGGCCAGTTTTAGAACTACGAATCCAAAAACCTTTTTTTTTTTTTTGTCCAGAAAGGTGGGAGCACACCTCCTGTAACAAATCCATATGCATCAAGAGATGGTTCTCGAATAAAGGTTTCAACTTAATATTCTCATATATTCTTCCCACTTGACTTTAATCTCAAAAACACATTCCCCACATCTCACCGGCTACTCCACTCGAGCCCGATGTAAAATGCACATTAATCACTCCCAGTGAAGAGTCTCGAACACGAGACCTCCCCCGTGGGCCCCGTCCATCCCGAGTGAATGCATTAATTATCCCTGGTAAGGAGTCTCAAACACGAGACCTCCCGCTCTAACACTAATTTGATGCAGGACAATTAACTACTTGCTCTAAAAGCTCGAACTATTAGAGTATGACGAATTAATCCTTTTATCCCATAGCTCAAGCCCCACATCTTATGGGTTAGGACCTCGGCCGAACCCCCCTCGTGGGCCCCAAATCACATGAGCCACCCACCCCGAGTGTGTCCCCGCATCCCACAGGCTACCCCACTCAAGCCCGGTGTGAAATGCACATTAATCACCCCCGGTGAGGAGTCTCGAACACGAGACCTCCCCCGTGGACCCCACCCACCCCGAGTGTGCCCCCACATCCCACAGGCAACCCCACTTAAGCCCGGTGTGAAAATGCCCCTACATTATTATCTTACTATTGAATCGGTGGACATTTATTGTACGGTTTTAAATGAAAAATAAAAATAAAAATTGGTCATATTTTAACAAACAACGTCCACAAATGGGAGGTTAGGATCGTTCAACCAATTTGGGAGTGTGACATAGCATCAATGAGTTCCACTATTAATTTAGTCTTCTTAATTTGAGTTAGTGTATGCCATGTATACAATTTTTAAGTTACTGCCTAGTCATACTCTTTCAAAGTACCAAATACTTCCCAAGTGCCTTCGATGCAGACCTTCCGCTCTGATGCCACTTTGATGTAGGATAATTAGCCATTTGCTCTAAAAGCTCGAACTGATAGAGCATGACGAATCAATTCCTTCATCTCATAGCCCAGGCCCCACATCCCATGAGTTAGGAGCTCGGCCAAACCTCCCTTATAGGCCCCGCTTCACGCGAGCCACCCGCTTACACTGGTGGAGCCCGCCTCACACGAGGCACCCGCCTCATATGGCCACTCACCTCGAATGTGCCACTGCATCCCACAGGCAACCCCACTTGAGGCTAGTGTAAAAATGCCCATGCATTAATACCTATATTATAGTGATGTAGACCATTCGTCTATTGCGGCCCACCATATATGGACAATGTCCTAAAATTCTTCCAAATTGAGAGATGGTAGCCACCAATCTTATACCTTTTTTTCCAGTCAAATGTATTTTCCTTTGTAGCCATTCATTTGATAATGACCAATTAAAATGATAAGATTATCCAATAGATGAGACTTTAAAGGCATGGTCCATCCATGATGGGAACCAAAGGAGCAACGGTCCGGATCACTAAAACAATGACTCAAACCATGCAAGATGAAAAGCACTTCAAATGTATATTTACACCACGAGAGAAACCTAATACAAGCTATTTCAAAGCTAAATCAGAGTACTAACACAGTTTCAAAATCTTTCAAAAAACCATTCCAAACATAAATTACGAGACTATGTTTGGCTGCACCAAAATATCATGAATTAGTGAAATTGTTTTTATGTTTTCATTTGATCCCTTACAACTGTTATGAAACGAGACCATCAATGGCCATACGTTCCAAAAGATCAAATTGACTTAAGATAGTTGCATCCCAAATACAATCCCAAAGACCTTAATCACACCATACGTGAATAGCATAGCCATCCATCCACCTACTAAAATCCTAACCATAGATCTCCACACGTGTGCACCGCCGAGCACAGCCCCCACAGCGCCGAACCCGCCCAAACCCAAGCTAGTCACGACGCACACGACTGCGATCCTCACCGACCATGTGCGTATGAACCCGCCTGCCAACAACGGCAAGATAGCCCCCATTGCAAATGCTACAAATGAGGCTACTGCAGCTCGAATCGGGCTCGGCAGATGGGTCGGTTCACCTCTGCTTTCTATCTTCTCTCTCTTCATCTGGGCGATTTCAATATCGTATTGGGCGTAGACTGATATGAATTCTCCAATAGCCATGCTGCATGCACCGGCGACTAAGCCAGCCAGACCAGATACTAGCATGGCTTTGGTGGTTTTGTTGACTGCTCCGATTCCGATCATTATCGAGGCAACCGAGACAAGCCCGTCACTGGCTCCAAGCACGGCTGCACGTAGCCACTGGGCCCGTGATAAGTAATCCAACGGTGGGGATTCGTTATGGAGTTGGTTGGTTGGTGGATATGAGGATGGGATTGTAAGTTGAATGGAGGTGTCTTGTGGGTGTTTGGAAGATTTAGTAGGAGGTTGAGGACAGAGATTTAGAGAAGACATGGTGTGTGGGGTGAGGAAGAAATGATGGGCTTTGGGAGTGGGGATGGCACACGCCTGGAGAGAAAGGTAGGCCGCTAGAGAGTGTGGACGGCACACGTGTAGAGAGAGAGAAGGAGAGAGTGTGGAGAGCACACGCCCCTTTGTAACTATATATAAGGAGAAAAACTTTTAATACTCTGCTAGAGTTTGAAGGACAATACGCCGCATTTAGGAAATGCATACATAATACATTGCATGCAAAATTTCTATCTATTTGGTTGTTTAAATCTATTGGACCGTTAAAATTGAATGGTCCTATTTCAACAAATATGTGACTAGTAATCAGAGGTTATGATTTCATAGATAAGTTGATTTTGGATCTGTCATTGTACAGGAAGTAGATCCACAGTTTAAACAGTTTCTTTTTGGGTTTTTGTATGGCTCGTATGTAATTTTTAGGTGCTTGTGTGTCAAGTGAACCATGTTAGCAGAGTATCAAATAATTACTTCCCAATGTTCGAGAGAGAGCAAATGGGAGTGTCTTTGAGGCCTTCAGGTGAGTATGTGTCTTATCCATGCCGTCCATCCATTTTAGGAGATCATTTTAGGGTATGAATCAACAATCGAAATATATTTAAATCTCAGGTGGACCACACCACTGGAAACAGTAGAGATAATACTGTTGAAATCTTCATGAGGGCACGGAAGTTTTGGATCAAGCTGATATTTGTTTTTTCACTTTATCCATGTCCTTGTGAACTAATGAACAGGTTGGATGGCAAATGTCCGTCACTGTGGACCCTAGGAAGGTTTCAACGGTGGATACCATTTTTCCTGTCTAGTCCACTTGAGCTTTGATTATGCTTCAATTTTGGATTCTTGATCTAAAATGAGCTAAAAAACTGATGGACGGCGTGGATAAGAAGCATACATGATGGTGGGCTCCACAGCTTACTCAGTACGCAACCCACTCTTAGTGTAGAAGGCATACTCCTCTGATCCGTATATAAAGAGGGAAAACATTGATACTCTGGCGGGGAGTGATGGATGATAAACACACACTTAGAACTTTCTTACTTAGCATAGGATTAATTTAACTTAAACTTGTAAATTATTTACCCAATATTAGATGTATCTTAAACTCTTTATTTATTTATTTATTATTATTTTTTTTTTGATTATTTGGTTATGTAACTATTCGTTTGGTGACATTTACTGGACCGTTAAAATGAAAAATATATAATGGTCCCATTTAGACAAACATGTGTCTCATCATTAGAGGTTACGATTTTACAAATAAAATAATTTTAGAACTGTCACTTATAAACAGTAGGTTTAACAATTCAGACGGTTTAGATTGAGTTGTTGTGTGCCATGTGTGCAATCTCTAAGTGCTTGTGTATCAAGCATCCTACATTTCCAGAGTATCAAATTTCCCAGATCCCACGGAGTCGGAAGGAGTATGACCCGGACGAGTTGTATTATACGTTGGAAATGTATTTTGAAAAGTATACACAGTTTTTCAATTCTCATTAGTAGGCTACATGGTTTTCAATACCTCATCACTTTGATAAAGTTGTGGTGACCGTTCATTTTAAAAGCAAAGAGCCAAATTATCAAGGGTTGAAATAATTCAATTAAAAGCTTTTATATATGTATTGTCTTTCCACCGTGTAAATTGAAAATTATGGTATAAACGGTTTGGATTATTTCAAAATGACCCAGATTTGAAGTGGGGTCCGGGTAATAATTCATTGGGCCCACCGTAATCAGTGATTACCTGACGGTGGGGCCCAGTAAGCTGTTGCCCCGAACTTACCTAATCCGCGACTGATTCAAAGGTTAATACGTGGCGATGTATCCAAGCATATCTCTTTCCGCGACCGGTTATTAGGGAGCGGAATCCTCAGTAACAGTTTTACTTACTGCTTAAAACACGAGCGAGACTTTTCTGCGATCCTGACCGTCGGGACCATATTGATGTATGCATTGTATATCCACGTCGTACATATGTTTTTTCAGCTTATTTTAGGGTTTCGTCCAAAAAATGAAGCAGATACAAATTTTAGATGGACCACACCACTGGAAACAGTGGTTATTGACCATTTAACTTTTTTCATGCGCGAAAAAGTTTTATATTAAGCTGATGTTTATTTTTTTTACTTTCATCCATGTCAGTTTGATCTTATCAACAGGTTGGATGTCAAAAAACATTAATATGGGCCTTAGGAAGTTTTTAAAGGTAGGCGTTCATCAAATAGTTTTCCTGTGGTGTGGTCCACCTGAAACTTTTTATGCTCTTCCTTTTTCTTATTACAGTTTAAAATAAAGTGTAAAAACACATGGACAGCGTGGATATAAAATGAATGCATTGAGGTGGGCCCTACGGTCGCATTCGTAGAACACCTGAGTCCATGGGGCCACCATGTTGTAAATGTAAAATCCACTCCGTTCATCGTCCATGTTAGGCCTAGAGGTTAAAAATAGCTAGATCTGCACCTCAGATTGGCCGCACCACATAAAACAGTGGGAAGGGGATTCCCACCATAGATTTGTGTATGGAGCCACCATATCATGTATTGATCATCAAAACCCTTAATCAGGTCTAACTCTTCGGGATAAAGAGAAGATACAAAAAACACCCTGATAAAAAGATCAGCTGGACCACACCATAAGAACTCAGCGGTTCTGGATGCAATTTTATATGGTTGCCATTGTGGTGTAATTCATGTGAGATTTTCACAAGTGAGGGGATTATACACATACAACATGGTGGACTCCACAAAGCTTGGATGTTTTATGCGGTAACAAAACTGGTGTTGACGAATCCGTCTGTTGTCAAGGATATCTCCTGTTGTTAATTAGAGTAGAGAAAAATCAGGATTTATAAGATTTTGAGATATCTAATGTGATTTGAAAATCACCGGAAATATCCTTCACCCCGTTTTCATCATGAGCCAATGTATTGTAGGGAGCGTGCTTTAGTGGTGATGTCTATCTGAAATCCTCTCCGTCCGATTATTAGGAATTGAGCCTAAAATCACACCTGATGAGAGTTTCCTGCAACACAAAGCCTTGTGGGGCCCACCAATCGATCTAGCTCATGTTACAGTGAGAGCAAAAAATAACCAGATATAATACTCAACTGGCCCACACCACAGAAACAGTTGGGACTGAACTCCCACCATTGAAACTTTATGGCCCACCGAAAGTTTGGATCAGATTGATATTTGTATTTTGACTTTATGCTGGTGGGAATTACCTTATTACTGTTTTCAGAGCTGTGGCCCACTTGGGTTTTTATCCGCCCAAGTTGTATAATAAGCTGGTGCAACTGATGGATGGAGTGGATATAACAAAAACATCAAGATTGATTAAGCAAAGCTTTTTAATTGCCTAGCAACCTGCTTTCACCACTTTCTTGTCCCACAAAAGATTCAAAGAAAGAAAAAACAAATTTAAAAAAAATTATAATTTTTTTTTTAAAAAAAAAAAGAGCTAAAAACCAACACTAAATAAAGGCCATGATCACACAACCATAATTAGGAGATGGAAATGGGTTGAGATCAGGTCGAGCTCAGCCCAACCGTGACCCATTTACTACCCGGCTGGACCATCAATTCCTGACTGAACCCCTCCCACAACATCAAGTCCAACCTGACCTAACTCTTTAATTTTAAGTTTATTGGGCTTGATTAACCCAACCAGACCCATCATGATAACTCTAAGATCAGGGGGCAAAAGGAGATTGGTCCCTATATTAGTTGGGAGTCTTGAGGTCATTTTGATGTGTGGAATTTTCTACTTTAGTTTTGTAAATGGTCATTGGGTTTGTTTGATTAATTGTAAATAATGGTAAATAATGGTAAATAAGTAACGATGACTTTGATATTTTCTTAATACTTTTTTTAAAAAAAATTATTATTAGAACTACCAATGAATGAATTTTGAACTGTTTTGGGCTAGCCTATCAAGCCTACTCGATTCAAAATTCTGATTTTGCAGGCCCGAACCTTGCCTATTGACACACATATGTTTTTATCCACACTTACATGCATGAGAGAAACTTAATACAAGCTCTTTCAAAGTTAAATTAGACTAAATACAAAGTTTCAATCCTAAAAATTACCATATCTTCTAACCAACCTTCCCCAACATACATGATGTGTCTTTTGGTTGCACCGAAAATCATGAAGTTTCATGATCAAACAACCTTCACAAACATACATTATGAGGGTGTGTTTGGTTACACGAAATATCATGAAATTTTGATGATCAATCAACCTTCCCAAACATACATGATGAGGGCTTGTTTGGTTGCACCAAAATAGCAAACAAAAAAATGTCTAAAGAAAGCTCTTTCAAAGCTAAATTACTCTTACATGTTAACACTAGTTTCAATCCCAACCATGTATTCCAATCAACCTTACTCAACATACATGATGAGTGTGTTTGGCATGATATTTTGGTGCGACCAAACCCACCCGCCTTTTTTTTAAGTCCAAAAAGAGATAAGAGGCCACTACAGCCCACAGCGGGCCATTGCATATTGGTTACTTGACGTCTGCTCCTCTCTCTCTCTCTCTCTCTCTTTCTCTCTCTCTCTCTCTGGGCGATCGACTTTAATGTCGTATTGGGCATTGATTGATATGAACTCTCTGATAGCCATGTTACATGCACCGGCGACTAGGTCGGCCAGGTTGGGCATTAGCATGGCTTTGGTGGTCTTGTTGACTGTTCCAATACCGATCATTATTGAGGCAATAGAGACGAGCCCTTCATAGGTTCTGAGCACGGCGACAAACAGTCATTGGGCCTATGCCGAGTAATTCAATGACGGAGATTCGTTGTGAAATTACTTGGATGGTGAGCTAGCCCACTTGCGAGTGTGGAGGCATGCCTAGAGAGAAAGGTGGGCCACTAGGGAGTGTGGACGTGTAGACCCCACCCAGGACGAGCAGCGTTATGGCTCTCTCACATTCCCTGACCCCCAAGCCTAATCCAACCTCTAATCCTAACATAAGGCTCAAGTCTAACCTAATCTCAAGATAAATTTCAAGTCTGAGCCAAGGTGAAATTCCAAAAAACAAACCAAATCCAAGACGAATTCAAGTCCAATGCAAGAAAATTTTAAATCAAATTCAGCTCGAATCAAGACTTAAATCCAAGTCCAAACCCTTTAAAACCCATTTCCGGCCAAAAACCTGAAGAGCCAGAGCCTCCACAAGTCTCACTAAGGCACCCATTAAATTCCCGAGTCAAGCCACATGGCAAGTGACACAGGATGTGCCACCCACCAGCTGTCTAGGCTCTAAATTCGAGGTGAGAGTTGTTGGAGGAATGAGAGAGGTAGTGTCTTTCTCAATTTAAGCACCTGATCATCTGAATTCACATGATGCCTTCACCATACTTCTGTCATTCAAAACTTGGGCATTACTACTTTCCAAGTCATGAACTCGGGTTTCAGCAGCTTCCTTACCACTTATCAGACTTGGAAAACAGTTAGTGAACTTTCCGAACACCAATCCAACTCATGGAGTAGGATTTTTATTTTTATTTTTTGGAAATAATTAATCTTATTAGGTGGTTACACATCATATATACATGGTATCAATTCATACATTCAAGAGACGAACCTATCCTTTCAAGGATGGTCACCCAAAATAACCACATACATTATTCCATATTATATATACAAAATCATAATCATCTCAAAAACATTGAAAGAAATAGTAGCAAGCTCCAATAGCTCCAACATGCCTGAAAAAATGTAAATTATCCGTATAAGAAACCACGGCTCGTGAGTCTACGGCATGCCGGTAGTAAAATACGGCTTGTCAAGGTGCTCCCGTAAAGACATCCAAAACAACCAAATATATGTTATCAACTAAGCATGTTATCATAGGTGAGCATGCTATCAATTAAGCATGTTGTTGTAGCTAAACAAGTTATTATGAACATGTCTTCAATGTTAAGCATAATATCCAAATGAGTTACCATGAATCATGAGAGTAGTCAATCCTAATATACAAGATAATTAAATTCTATACTCACCTATAAGGCATACAATGGAAAATAAATGACAAAGCTGGCGTGTGGTGTAGTAGGGATGATAGTACATGGTATCGTAAGCCATGGGGTCCATCACAAATGACTTCTATCCAAACCAGTCTCATACCTTATTTGGATAGCTAGACTCAATGTGGTAAACTCCTAATCTCAGATTAGTCCCGTACCTAATTAAAATCGTGGCCATTGCGAAGATACACATGATGATTTAGTTGCACACCACCAACCTAAGGGGACAGTAGATGAGTGAATGCGTGAGTCAAATGTTGAACATTCCTCCTCTCTACTAGTACACATCTACACTACATGATACATCTACTCAAAAATCACAAACAAACCACACATGTGTAATCCAACATATTCACCTAAGTGTGGGATGTATTTCCAAAAAGTAAAGTATTGGACATGTCAACCCCTACCCATCTAGCCATCGGCTTAACAATGGGGGACCCAGATTTTTTTTGCCCTATCCAGCCTTAGCAGTCGAAATACCACCCACCTCGACCCAGCACACGATAGTATGTAGGCTCATCACACCTCTTCCCTTTCCGGTCCCAGCACTGAAAAGGATTCCTGCACCTATCCTACTGTGCTCACCCCCACTTGACACACGACGGAAGATGACTCAATTGGCTAATCTTAGCGGGTTCATTAGAAGATAAGTGTCTCCAATCTCGGGATCTAAGCCTAGGGTAGCCATAGCAAACCCTTCTCAAACCTTCTCAAAAATATGAATCACTCAGCCATCATGGGGCCTCAACACAACTATCTCGTTCAACTAGCCAGTACGTGGCCGCCATACAAAACTCTCACTCATGAAATACATCACCATGAAAGCTCACATAACCGAATGCAGAATCGCAAAGATATATACATACCCCAACTCCTCTAGACTTTCATCCAAGCGCAAGGACCAACACGATGGCCCACATACTACCATACAAACCAACACGAGGGCCTAAACATATTAATCTTTTGATCTCATCCAATTATATGGATCAACACGATGTCCCAAATCAAAGCGATATCCATAATCTCCTTACTCCTCTAAATCTTGTCCAAGCATATGGAACAGCACAAGAGCTCAAATTTCATGATGTGCTTATGCATGCACATAATGGATGCTCATGAATCAACTGTATATACCAAACCAAGCTGGTGCTAACATAAACAAAGGTAGGATAGATCAACTTGCCAATCTATGGCATATAGACACTTAATAGTAAACCCTCAGGTCATAGCCCATTGGTCATGAGAATGTCCATCTAGACCTTTAATTTGGTCTTAATACAGATCATGGCCCTAATACCCACAAGAAATGGGCTTTAACTTGGGCTCATTTAAGATTCAATCATCAATTTATAATTTGGTCTTATAAGAGTCATGTTGCGTATAAGCTACGCATTTCATGTCATATCCACTACGTATCGGCTACATAACACATGCCATAATCATTACGTGTGAGCTACACATCGCACACCATTATTCTTCACCACATATCACATTACATCATACTTCTATCATGTATTATATGCTATCATGCCTTCACCATACATCATATCATATGACATCACACACTCGCCATACATCTCATACTCTCATGGGCTTTACTTAACAATAGTGACAATTGGCCAAGTAAACCAGCAAACTAACAATAATCAAAACATCCTTCCCTTAACCATGGAAGTGGGCTCACTTAGCCTCTCATCCAATAGTTATTTGTAATAGTTTGCATTTCAAGTTCCATTAGCAAGTAGGCTTTCACAAGTCCAAGTCACTAGGCCCAGCTTAAAAATAACCAACATAATGTTAAGGTTCATAATTTTTAAGTATTCACATGCATCATCATTTTATAGTCCTCAATCACATCTAATTCATCATCAGTAATATATATCATCACAAGCTTATGTGTTTTTCAACATGCATGTGCATGTAATACATAGCATGCTGGAATTTGCATCCATTATCATTATCATAGCTATTATTCAACACCATCATCACACATGTCTTACGTGTTAGGTGTCAGATGGTTGTTCATCATCATGCATATGGTTATCCTTACGTGTATCATCTTCGTATGTGTTATTTTCGCCCGTGCAACATGTAAAACATGGTTATCACATACATGTGATCGTCATGAACATCAAAGTGTGCACTATTGTCACTTGGATATCAATATCATCTCCTATGTAACCAATATCAAACACACACACACACACACACACACTATTATCATCATTAGCATGAGTATCACTTCCACTTCATGATTAACATAAGCAATACCATAACTACCACAAACAACTACTCATCCATCAACAATGCATATGTCATCAATTCACTATGCATTAAATCATCACCATAATCGATATTAACCCTATCATAATCATCATCAATTAGATCATATTTATCATTTCAACCAATAACCCACCACCACCACCATCATCATCATGTTACCATATAAGTATTATCATGTCAACTATCAATAGGTGTATTGCACCAAGGTATGACCACTACATTGACCTTTGACTATGTGAAAGGCACGCGATCCTATAGGTCAAGCATGAGACCCACTTGGTGAACTATTAGGCTAAGTCTAACGGATAAACTTCCATACAGAAGGCTTTCAATGATGTGGATCCAATTCTACAACTAAGTAGGCCTCACACATTCCACCATCAATTAAAAACAATGCACGATCTCAAACATAAAGGCAACATATTAACATCTTCACATCATACATCATATTGGGCCCACTCGCCAAATACACAAGCAAACCAAGGAAATGCCCAATTATTTAGTTTATGCATTATAAAATAGGTCTCTCTAAGTGCAGTCAACTTGACTAGGGGTAGTATGCAACACACATTAACCACTAAGCAATGGGCCTGCCCAACAAGCTCAATGAAGGTTACCATGGTAGGCTTCTCAGTACTCCTCAACGATTTCTCTTAGTATTGAGTTCACTCGGGCTTTAAGGATGCCTCGTTTAGATGGACCCAAAGCCACCTATATCTTAAGATAATAATTGGGTAAAAAGATCTGTCCACTACACATTTCATAAGTTAGATAACACCCATTTACAAAACGTGGCAGGTGGATGAGGGGCAAGGCCCATATTGGATGGCCCTCCTAAGGTTTTCGGGACACCATCACCTGGGAGTTCATTTTCAGGGTTTAGATGCTGCATTAAATGCCTTGGAAAGGTGGTGGACCCCACCGATGTCGTCCCACATGGATTTTATGTCAAACAAACTTTTCGTGCAAGGTTGGTTTATGGCCATCTTTAAGTCATATTCATGATCATGTGGAGCCAACATCTGGTGAAAAGAAATAGCCCTGATAGCTCTATGTATGGACTTTAAAACTCACAAGGCGGATCTCACTGGTTGACTATGTACAATTTACTGTGATGGCCCAAACATGGGTACGGAGAAACTGTGCAGGAGATACAGTATGGATATAGTTTTGGCCCAATTTTAAGTACGTCCCACGATCACAGGGGGCCACCTTTTAGCCTGCCTTTAGGTGCCCTTGGTAATCCTATATATGGACTTCAAAACTTATAAGGTGGGACCCAATTGTTGCACGCACATAATTTTTGTGCAAGGCCAAACGTGAGCATTTCAATTTTCTGCACAAATATGCATTTCGATTTTCTGCATAAAGTTTTCTACACAACTGTGCTTGGCCCAAACATTTAAGTGTCCACAGCAACACACTAAGGCCCCACACTTCCTATAAATACTTAACAAATGGCCCACCAATGCTCACATATCATGCATATTAAAAACGCACATGCAGCATGATACAAGTTATGACGATGAATTTGATGTTGCATGGTGTTTACGATAACGATGGTATATGCGAACACTATGCACCAATAGGAGAAGGACACTTGACACTCCCCTCCTCACCACCGATCATAGCCTTCCACCTCACCTTTTGCCTTTTAAAGCCCTCCAAACTACCACTATGCCACTCCGTCCACATATAAATACCGCTGCCCCTTCATTTCCCACAACAACTCATCACGAGGAGAGCCCTCATACACCACTACTCACCTCATACACCACCACCTACACCCATCCTTTCACTAAGAGGAGAGAGAGAGAGAGAGAGAGAGAGAGAGAGAGAGAGGTTCCTTTAGCCTTAGAAAAGGCCCTAAAATGAGCTGGAAAATGGATGTACTACGCGGATAAAACACATACATCATGCTAATGTCCACAGAACACCGTGGAGCAATGTTAGGAGGCAATCGGGTCCAAAATCAGCTAGATCCACAGCTTGGATGGACCACACCATCGACCATAGTTTCGTTTGTGATGCCTCCATGGTGTGTATATTTCATCAAACCCGTTAATCAGTTGTAACTCACCAAGATGATGAGAAGATACAAAAATAAGCCTGACAGAAAACTCAGGCAGGCCAGGTCAGGTAAAATTAGCAGTTTTGGGAGCAATTTTACGTTGGTACCATTGATGGTGCCCATATAAGTTTCTATTGAGGTTTATGTTTTGTACATACGGTTCAAATAATGATTATCACCTGATGGACGGAGTGGATTTTAAATTATACAGCTCACATGTTTTACACGGTGGGTGTTAAAACGTAGAAGATATTCCGGTCTATCCCTTCAATTTTATTTTTTATTTTTCCTTTTCTCCCCACGTGGGACGTGAGACGCGCCCGGGCATGTCATCCATCCTGATATATGCGTGATATCCAATCCATCCATCACATTCGCCACCGCATTTTCTCCTTGGAACTCAAAATTCAGGTGGGCCACATCATGTAAATAATTCCTATAACCTCTAAAATCATATGGTGTGGGCCATGTGGCCCACTTTAGTTTTGGAATGGCCTAATTTTTGGGAGTTGTACCTTCATCCTAGTGGTACTTTATTCTGAGCAAACAAGATGGCATCGCTAAACATGGTGGGCCCCACACAATCTGGAAGCTTTTAATGGTGAACGTCGTCCCCTGTGGTGTGATTACCCTTAGTTTGGGATTGGCCTGATTTTGGGGATACAAGGTGAAGTTGACAGGCCCACCTCATGGATGGATGGATTGGATGTGGCCATACATTAAGGTGGACCTCACATACAGAATCGTACAAGCAGCTATTACTATTTTGCTATTTTACTAGTACAGCGTGTGAAGCGTCAAACGCATGATAAACCCAAGCAAAAAAGCCTCATTTTATTTACTTGTGCCAGACAGGCCCTTAAAAGACAAAATTCTACAGTGGTTCCATTTAAGTGAGTAAAGGCCCATTTATTAGACGTCTAAGATTAGCTCAATCCTATCTGAAAATTCTTAAAACAGGAAAATTGGAAATCATATCTGAAAGTCACTTTATTTATAATATCGAACCATGCACTCCACTTATCTGAAACAAAATTATAATATTGAACCATGCACTCCACTTATCTGAACCAAAAACGGCACATCCGAAACGGAGTATACTTTCAAAACTCTTTTAAATTTACTTGACTCGGTATCCAGTCAGGTCAGCTTGATGACTCAGTACGAGTCAACTGAATATTCTATAGTTAAAATTCTCTTTGTTTAAAAAATGAATCAACCCAGCAGAATACTCAGCTTGAATCATACCGAGCCGACTCCTCCCAAAGTTGACTAAGCTGGTTTCAAAGTCAAGCCACCAAGTTTTAGAACTACAGTACCGAGATACAGGGATAATGGACCCTGGCCCAGCCCTAAAGTCGAAAGCCCTGACCCTAGCCTAGCCTAAGTCTTAATAGGCTAAAGATGCCTGAACCTAGACCTCACCCTAGAAAGCCAGATCAAGCTAGGGCTGGGTACAATTTGTGTACAAATGATGAATTTGTGTTTATGAACCATCGTGCTCTTCTAAATAATTAGAGTTTTTTCTTATAACACGTGTAAAATATGATTATTCATCAAGAAGTGTATGGCCCATTCAATTATTTGCCATATTCAAGAACATAAATAAGTGAATCACCATCTAAAGTGGGTTCCACAATTCAAACCGTTTATAAGTGCCTGTGTATCATCCATCACACTACCAGAGTATCAAATTCTTCATATTATTATATTTGTGCTAATATATGGATTCTATAGTCTATATTACAAAACCATGTCCTATACACACCTGGAAAATGGGACGGACTGAGCCTAGATTTCAAGCCCTAGTCCAGCCATCCAATGGCCCAAGCCCTGGCCTTTCAGGGACCACGTAGCCCGGTCAGCCCATAGTCACCCCCTACATGTAATCGCTCGGCCAATGAATCACGTGAGACAATTAACTAAAGACGGCCACCGAGCTCCACCACATGATGATCCACTCCTCTTGTAGGTCCCACAGTGGGTGGCGTACATGGCAAAGATCCCTCCTCTCAGAGATCCTCATCATCCATGGATTTGTTGAAAGATGGACCGTTGTTTCTAAGTCAGTTTTACATGGAGAGCGAGTATCTCTGATAAGTTTTTTTCTTTTTTCCCCAACGTGGGCTGTCTATGGTGGGACCTTCTATAAAAGTGGCCCAGATCATCGTGTGATGGGGCAGAAGGGGCAAACCACAAACCATGTGGGGCCAGTAGTTCTGGCACTTCCAACTCAATTGCACGGCTCACCCTCGACAATCATAAGTGATAACCGGCTAACTGCATCGTAATGGACTACTGTGAAGTAATTTCACAAATCAAATAGCTGCCATGCATGTAGGATAAACACAATGGAGGGATTCACAACATACAGAAGCTGTTCACAAACTTTCAATACAGCCACTTGTTTCGCACTGTGCCAGGTGTAGTATATCCAGTATTTGCAAAAATGCAAGCCACATCAAGATGATCACCTGATATGATAGGCTGACCCACACAATGAGTGGGACACTGCATCAAAAATATAGTATGAACACATCATGGTATGATTCAGTGTACTATTTTGGCCCACCCAAGTGCTAATGGTGTGGCCCACCCTTTGCACAGCTTTGATTTTCCACATAGACTATTTGAGAAAAGTTCACAACCAGCCTAAAATACTCACACTATTACAAAGTCAATGACAGAAAATACCTAAAACCGTACCTTCTGGACGCAGATTGTGTGGCGACGCCAACACCACTTAGCTACACAGTGTCAGGACTGTGGGGCCCACCATGATGTATGTGTTTTATCCCCTCCGTTTTGCAAATTCATTTTAGGGCATGAACCCAAAATTGAAGCATATCCAAAGCTCATGCGGATCACACAACCAGAAACATTGGGGATGGTGACATCCATTGTTGAAACCTTCCTAGGGCCCACAGTGATGTTTATTTGTCATCCAACCTATTCATAAGGTCACACAGACCTGGACGAAGGGAAAACACAAATATCAGCTTGATCCAAAACTTCTGTGACCCCCAAGAAGTTTACAACAGTAGGTGCTCAATCCCCACTGTTTCTTGTGGTGTGGTCCACTTGAGTTTTGGATATGCTTAAATTTTGGGCTCATGCCCTAAACTGAGCTGGAAAAATGGATGGACAATGTGGATAAAACACATACATCACAGTGGGCCCCACAGAACCTGGTGTTGGGGTCACCCTGCAATGCTAGGCACTGGTTACTCTACCTCAGTAGTGTCTTAAGATCACCCTATGCACTAGTCTGATGTCCCACACACTCAGGGGATGTTATTCTTGCAGGGAGGTGTGTGGAGAGGAGTGCATGGGGGGCTAGCAAACCTCCCAGTATATGCATGGTTATAAATTACGGCTCTGCAACAATCGCCGGTTATGGTGTTCAAAAATTCATCACATCTGATTGACGGCTTGGATCTTCCTCTCTTACGCCAGACTGGCACATGCAGGGCATCTAGACGGGGATTGCACTTTACATACTTGTGGCATTGATGAACCTCTTGCATTTTCTTACATGCGAGACCTGAGAGACCAGATCATCAAGCACACAAGCATGTATGCACACAGACGCAAACAGAGTACCTGGCCAGGTAATCTCCCGCAGATGGGAAGCAAACATATTCAAATCAGTGAAAAACCAACTTATATATATATATAGTCTATGGTGATGGATGTTTGAATGATAGCAGCAAGCCTTCAGTTATGGCATACATATACATTTACTCTATGTGAATCTACATCTCTATTCCGTCCATGCTATTGGTGTGTTGTGTATGAAGTTAATGATGTTGAATCCCTTGAAGCTGATATTCAGTTGAAAAGGGCTTACCCGAAAAGCCTACTTTGATTTTTGCTTTAGTGATGATCCTGCAATTGAGTTCCGCTCTGTGAAAGCAACAGGTCTTTCATTTCTCTGTAGCTGCGGAGCTCCTCCAACGCATCAGAGGCTTTCCGAGACATAAAGGATGCTGAGGCACTAACTTCCCCATCAAATTCGGACTTGGACAATTGAGATGAGTAGCTGTCTTGGCGCAGAGGGGGCGCAGTCCTCAGCATGTGGACGAGAATGCCAACGGCAGCATCTTGGGATTGTCGGGCCGATGGGAAAGTTGTAGTAGTTTCTGGAGCTTCCTTCCCATAAGAGATCCTGTATGACATGAAAGGTAGGATGCATCTAAAATTACAAAAAAGAGATCTATGGCTAAAACCCTGACATGTTTTAGTATGATATCTGGTAGGCCTCACATGTGAGTTGTGCTTAGAGATTTCTAAAAGATAGAGATCAATTTTAGAGATTTGTCTTAGAAGATCCTCAATTGGATATATTAATATCTTGGAGGATCTTTAATAAAATATACTAATAACTTGGTCTTAGTGAGACTAGGGGACGTGGTGCGTGCACGTGTAGAGAAAATGAGACAGGAGATGGGGGGAAGAAATCGGAAGAGGAAAACGCTTTTGCAAAGGCGTAGGCTACACGTAGAGAGAGAAAAAGAGAATGCGACTCATGGTTTCAACTAAGAGCGATCCATCTCCACATTTTCATATGTTGAGGCCCAACGCGACATTTAGATCTGCCTCTTTTTGGGGCTGATGTCCTAAAATTGGCCAGCGCAACAGATGTATGAATGGATTTCACAGAGCCATCACAGTGGGCGCCATAGAGCCTTTGTTTCCTTGTTTCCTGGTCCCTTCCACTACATTTCATGCAGGCTACATGCAGAGAGGATTCCAGTGGACTACTTGCATCAAAGAATTTCAAAGATGTGGGTGAAATATAAGCCATTGCAGGCTTTTGCAGGTGAAATATGAACCATACACCACACAACAGACACATTATTCCATTCCTAAAATACCCCTGAATTCATTCCATGCCCTTTGAATATTGAAAGCCTTCCATCGTACGAAACTAATTGTGGGAGCGAAAAAGTCTAAAAGCTCTTCGCGTCATATGTGGTGTAGGTAAAAAGAGATAAGCATGAGAGAATAAAAGGAAGACAGATTTAGGTCCATATAAATGTGGTATTTTGTTTTCTTTTCTTAATTTTGAATAATCAAGTTTTTATATACATCTTTGTAGATGTCGTATGGCAATGATATGCGAATTAAAAAAAGAAAGTTTAGTAAGAAAACACTCTTATCCTTCCCAAAAAAAAAAAAAAAACTCACAGAGGGAAATAAAACCTTAAAAAATCAACATCTTTGAAGTTTAATGACAAACTTGTCTGAAAATTAACAAAAAATGTCTACCTGCTTAAGCCAAATAGGCTCCTAAAAAAAACAATGACCTCTCCATCACTGGTTTTTTAAGAGTTTTTTTTTTTTTTTCTAGTTTGCAGCAGAATGTATTTTGAATGATCTTCATGAGCTGGACACTAGGGAAGAGGGGGGTGAGTTAACCGACTAAGAATGCCAAAGACATGCTTCCTTGTTGGCTGAATATTCTAATTTTCTAAAGTAAGAAGAAATGAAGTGGAGGTAGAGATCGAGAGAAATATGGTTAAAGGAAAGGCGACAAGAACACTCAATTCTTCCATAGCATTGTCGATGTTAGGGCCTGAAGGTGTTGATGGTCGACACGCATCACGGTGGAGCCCACACAGCTCGACCTCACGAGAGCTTATCATGAGGTCGAGCGCATAGTACGAAAAGGTACTATGCACTCGACCTCACAAGACCGTCCCATGAGGTCGAGTTGTGTGGGCCCCACCGTGATGTGTTTCGAACATCTACCCCATCAGTCGGATGCACCATTCCATCGTGGGCCTAGGTCTCAAAAATCAAGTCAATCCATGACTTGTGTGGGCCCCACCACATACAGAAGTGGGGAGTTATCAGTACAGACGCCAAAAAGCTATTGATCATGTGGAATGGGCACCCTTGATTGCCAAACCTACTATCCAAATGGTGCTCCCACCTCGAATCATGCACAGTCCGGCTTTCTAGCTGTTTAAATTTGATAAGATTCTGAAATTAATGCTTCCCAACTCCTGCACCTGAATTAATTGCCACTTTTCACACTTACTGCAACAATAGGCGCTCTGTCTATATGCTTTAAGGAATGACTCGAGGAGATATGGATAAAGTAAGATGAAAGAATATATTTCAACAGCTCATTTTTTGTTTGTCATTAACAGATCTGCGAAAAAGGCTTCTTCTCGAGCCAAATGGGTCTTCGACAAGGAAAAATTCTCTCCATTCCTCTTTTATGTTGTTGTCAAGATGTTCGGCTTACTCTTATACGAGGTGAAGGATGAAGGTTTATCAATTGTTTTGAAGTGGGGGATCCAGATATTGTAATCAATCATCGGAAATTTCCCAATGACACCTTTTTTTTTCCTTTTCTCTCTCTTTCTTGTTCCTCTCTCTCTCTCTCTCTCTCTCTCTCTCTCTCTCTCTCTCTCTTTTCTTATGGGGGCGTAGGTGGGCGGGCAAGTGTCTCAAAGTGAGATCTTTTCTCTTAAGAACCTGTTTGGGTTCATTGCAGAAAGAGGAAAACTGATTTCCCTGGAAATAGCATTTCCCAGAAAATTAGTGGAAATCAAACATTACTTTTAAGTGTTTGTTTTCTCACCAATTTTCTCAAGGAAATTGGTCTAATTTTCCTTTCATTTTTTTCCTTTTTTTGTTTGGAAGCCGCCTTATATTTCCACAGAAAATTCTTGGTAGTTGGTATACACATCAATAAATATCTCGATCAATGACCCATCTTTTACCATCACACATGTGCTTACTTGTTAGGATTGACTAATGGTGGACCACCACATAGCAAAGATCATCCAATGATGGGCCACCATGGAAATGTGCATGGTTGGGATCAAATGATGGCCCTACATGGAAATAGACGTAGTTCAAATAGACTTGCATTGGCCCCACATGGTTAAGATGGTATAACAATGGGCCCATGCAGAAATACACATGCCTAGGTCAACTAACGATGGGCCCATGTGGAAATACACAAGGTTAGGATCGACTAACGATGTGCCCCACATTGTTAGGATCATCTAATGATGGGCCAAACATGGAAATACACATGGTTATGATCGACTAACTATGGGTTACATATGGCTAAGATCATCCAATGATGGGCCCAAAATGGGAAATAAACATGGGCATGGGCCACATATGGTTAAGATCGCTAACTATGGGCCCATGTGGAAATACAAGTGTTTAGGTTGACTCACGATTGGCCCCACCTAGTTAAGATCATCTCACAGTAGGCTCCATGTTGAAATATTGATGATCAGCATTGACTAAGTATGGGCCCGCATGGTTAAGATCATCTAAATGGTGAAAGAGTGATGTAGGACAATTAACCACTTACTCTAAAAGCTCGAACTGTTAAAGTATGGAGAATTGATCCCTTTATCTCATTGCCCAAGCCCCACGTCTCATGGGTTAGGCCCTCGGTCGAACCCTCCTCGTGGGCCCCAAATCACATGGGTACCACCTCACATGAGCCACCCGAGTCACACGGGTGGGGTCCGCATCTCACAGGCCACCTGCCTCACACAGGCCGCCCACCCCGAGTGTGCCCCTGCATCTCACAGGCCACCCCACTTGAGCCCGGTGTGAAAATGCCCCCGCATTAATTACCCCCGGTGAGGAGTCTCGAAGACGAGACCTCCTGCTCTGATACCAATTTGATGTAGGACAATTAACCACTTGCTCTAAAAGCTCGAACTGTTAAAGTATGGAGAATTGATCCCTTTATCTCATTACCCAAGCCCCACGTCTCATGGGTTAGGCCCTCGGTCGAACCCTCCTCGTGGGCCCCAAAACACATGGGTACCGCCTCACACGAGCCACCCGAGTCACACGGGTGGGGCCCGCATCTCACGAGCCACCTGCCTCACACAAGCCGCCCACCCCGAGTGTGCCCCTGTATCTCACAAGCCACCCCACTCGAGCCCGGGGTGAAAATGCCCCCGCATTAAAGAGACAAAGTAAGGTTGAGATGGGAAAGGAGAATAAGGAAAATGAATTTCCTCTCAAGTGATGAAATTGCATTTTTAGCTTTTAAAATGGAAAATGAAAAGGGCTGATTTCCGGGAAATGGAAATTGATTTTCCAAGGAAGTCTTAAAATACAGAAAAAATAAAGGGTGGAAATTTTATTCCGATAGAAAAAGAGATTTCCACTTTTCAATTTCAACGAATCGAAACAGGTCCTAAAGGGCGTTCTCCAAAATTCAACGCCATTTTTTTTTTTTTCCGGGTTAAGAGTGAAATTAAGCAAAAAGTGTCATGTTTAATGTTGATGCGAGTATATGAGGGTGTTGCCGCTAGCACTTCTTATGGAAGCAAAACAGTAAAGTCTTCTGCCGGAATGTTTGATCCTCCCACGTGGAGCCAACCAAAGTCAAAATCTGTGGGACCTGGTGGTAGAACATTTCAAAGAAAGAATATCGCTACTTAGAACTTAGAAGAGAAATCATTTATTCTTCAGTAGTTGCATCACCTTTATTAAATTTAAGGCTACTCTTTTAAATCCCCCCCTATTAACTATTCCTTTTGAATTTCCCACGGTGGTGGCCAAGGGTTGGAAAAACTCCAATGAGATTTTCTTTTAGTTGCATGAGGTGTGAAGCAGAACAACAATAGATTCAGATGTGAAGGTAGGAAGTGTTTACTTTAAGATGTTAGCAAGTATAAGTAGCCAGGAAGCAGGGGATGGCGAAGCAAGAGCGGGAGCAGGAGCTAGAGTACAAGTCTGAAGCAGTGGCAAAAATTCTACCTCATTACGAGGGGGCATATTCAGAAGTCTCCAAAGGCAGTTGGGCTTGGGGTAGGAAGAGTGCAATCAAAAAAAGGACCTCGCTTTCCAAATGGCAGTGCACCTTTGGAAGCAAACTGAATTGTTTGTCAAGAAATATTATTGCAAACTACTATGGAAGAAGGAGGTGTTTCCGGGGTACCTCAAGTTTGGAGACCAAATTGGCTATTTGGAAACAAATTAGCCAGCTTGGAGACACTAAAAAATGAGGCAGGGGAAACCTATAAAAAGGTATTGGATTCAAAGTTGGAAGGATTCACTTTCAAAAGGAGTGCAATTCAGTAACACCCTGCTGGCCTGTCCATTTCCTAGGCTCTATGATTCAAGGAAGTTCTTATCAAAAATAGCATTATAGGCAATGTCGCTGGTGGAACTCATCTTTTCCAAGGAACTATTGTAATAATGAAATCCCTTTAATTAAGGAGTAATTGAGAGGGTAAAATGAGGATCATTTGACCCCCAAAAAGGAAGAAAAAAGAACACTGACTTGCTCCATGAACAGCATTTTCTCAGTTAATTTTTTCCTCAAAGGCCATGTTGTCTCAGTTAAATTTTTCCTTCAAGGCCATGCTTCTGTAAAATGGTTTGCTACCTCCATGCACAAAAAAGTTTTGAGGGATTCAGCTCCCTCCGAGGGTCAAAACCTTTAATCGGCCAGTGGTTGCCAACAAGATATTCACTTTGGACCGCATTTGGATAGAACTTCTCTCTGAATATCTCTATCCTGTGTTGGGAAGACAAGGAATCAGTGGGCCACCTTTTTGTCCATTAAAAGTTTGCAAGGGAAGTTAGAACATTTTTCTCAAAACTATTTGAATTTACTTGGGCCCAACCGAATTCATTCTGTTTTAATCAGTGGTTGGCCTGCAGATCCTTTTTGGTTATAGAGGATAAGCTGTGCAGAGTTTGGTCCTTGTGGTTAAAGGGGACAAGTTTTGCAGATTGCTTCCTTTTGCATCAATTTGGGGACACTGGAAAGAATGGTGTAAAAGAATTTTGAGGATAGAAATGACAGTCAAATTTTCAAATAATAATAATCATGAAAGTCAAACTCATGTTGATGATATGGGTTTATCAACTAAGTAGTTGTTTGGGGTTTCAATGTCAGATCTCAGTGTTGATTGGAAAGCAGCAATTGACCTTAATTGCATCAAGGGTTCCCCTATGGCAGTGTGGGCCACATTTTTGCATGATCATTTCGAACATGAATGTTGAGGGCAACTGATCCACAATTTGGGAACTTCAGGCATCGGAGAGTTCTCAGAGATGAGAAGGGATATATCAAGCTTCTATACTACATCTGACAGGGGAAGCTAACTCCTAAAATATGGAAATTCGAGCTATTAACATGAGATTGGAACTATTCAATGAGTTATTTTTCAGGCTGTTAATGGTTGCAGGAGATTCTATGAACAAGATTGTGTGTGGTTCCAGATTGTCATTGAAGCCTTGGAGACTGTCTTCCATCATTTCTAAGATTAAACCATCAGCATCTTTCCTTGATGCATCTTTTATGCATGTTCGTAGAGAGGTGAACTAGTTGGCGGACTCCCTTGCTAGAGAAGGGGTTTCTCAAACAGCCTCTCAGTTGTCTTCTCTACTCCATTAATTTTTTTTCTTCTTTTCAATAGAATTTTCCGCTTCAAAGAAAAGTTATTTCTTCAACTCCTAGCTATTTTTCTCATGGTACTATTGGATGCGATACCCATATCTGTTTATACATGCCAAAATTTAAAAAAATGCAGACTCGTATCTCTACTCTCTAAATCCATGTCCATATTGGTATCTCTCCTTGGTATGAAACCACTCCAGTCTACCGCTTTGCCAGCAGTACTTCCCATAATCCAACAGACAACCCTTTTCCACCCTAGTCACTAAACCACTCCTCTTCGTTAAGAAACCCATCCAAGATCTAGTACAAACTGCTAAACATATCTTCTTTCCAGTCTTCTGCCAATCCCTCTTCTTTAGATTGCTGGCCCGAAATCAGTAGTAAAGCATGAAGTAGCTAACTGTATATAGACCACATGAATATGGTAAACAAGGGTATGTATAAACATGGGAAAGAATATGCTTATGCTTATGTTGGCAAGTAAAAAGACCTTGCTAAACATGACCTTAGTGCATGCACATAAGTCTGGCAAAAAATGTTTAGTGTGTTGGGTGTGATTTTTTATCACACTGTTGAGATGGAGATGCTACAGTACCTTTCAGGACATTATACAGGATTCGAAAGAAGCATGACCAACCAGTCAGAAACATTATTTGTCTGGTGAAACCTACCCTAACTGTAATGAGAATGAAGTAAGCCAAGTAGAGGAACAAATGACCTGATGAAGACACAAGAAAGGAACCAACCACTAGGGGAAGAATTCACAGGAGATCCTGTGCATTGCAAACAATATGATCTCTGCAAAACAAAACAAACTCACTAAAAGCATAAATGAAATAAACGGCATCAGTTCTGTAGGTTGTCAACTTTGTAAGATAAGGACGACTAACATATTGAGCATTCCTGCACAAGGTAAATATGAAGCACCAAAATGAGGAGATGATCTCAATGCCTGAAAATTCTGGAGGCAGATCCTGAGCCGTCACCAACATTGGGAGTGAATGCAGATGCGGTACTTACTGGAGGGCGTCAAGATTTGGGTGTCATACAAAGCCAACCAACATGCTTGGGTCATTTTCTATCATTCATAGTATCTATAAGGCTTCATCTGGAAGCTTCCGTATCTGCTGGCACACGAATGGAGAATTTAATGAAATGCAGGTGTGCAACCTTTTCCAGCAAGTTTGACATGGAACTTCCCCAAATGTGCATTTTTTAATGCACCATTCGATGGCCCACTAATAGCACTAGATGTTATTTTCAGTCACATCCAAACTACGCATAAAGCCGGAGATAGCTATATATAGTGACAGACTGACGGTAAATGATTTTAACTACATCAAAACATGTTATCACAACCATGAAATAATACGGGTAAGAAATAACTACCTTGCTTGAGAATCCGATGAATCGACGTCATCAACAGCAAAAGGACATGAGAAATCACAATCATCCAAGTCATCCTGGAAAGACAGTCTGCTTGAACTCCTTGAAAATCCAATCCGGGGAGAACCGCTGGAAGACACCACTCCCGAGAAGCGCCCCGAATCATCTCTAGCATCCTTAAACACCTAAAAATAAAGTCCCCGGCATCAGTAAGTAAAAGGACTGAACACCGAACCTCATATCATATAAAACCTACAATAACAGGTCCACAGATCAAGCGTACCTTCTGGCCGACAATTCCAGAGTAGAACTCTCTCCTGAAAGATCTGCTTTCGGATGGAGAGTCCTGGGATGAATGATCAGCCCTTACACTTCGTGGGGACGGAGGGGGTAGAAAATGTCGATTTGGGTCGGACGAATTAGGATTCAGATATCTGGGACTTCTGCCCGTTGCAGGAAGCGGGATACTTACAGGGGAACTTTCAGAACGCAATCGGGCATGCAGAGGGTTAGTGCTTGAAAAATATGTCGGCGGGGACGGGGACAGGGATGGTGAGAATGGAGGTGAAAGCCGGCATTCGTCGAAACTCGTGCCCTTTCTATGAGCTGATGATGGCCTATAGTTTGCAGTCTTCTGGCCATATATATCAGGAGGTGAATTGCGGTAATCTGAATATATGGGAGCAATGGGATAAGTAGTTGGAGGTGATACACTGAAAGGATGGGTTGTTGTCGGAGAGGCTCTATGAATGCCACTAGTCCAGCTATGCGGACGTTGAAGTGGAGTCGAAGAAGGTGAGCGGAACCCTCTCAATGGAAACGTCGTTGAACGGATAGCACTATCCGAGGATGATGGAAATGTCCTCAAAGGGTCAGCAGCGGGGCTTCCTACGTAGTCTGTGATTATCTGTGGTGGAAACGCCATCAACGCCTCAAGGTTGAAATCCGACAAAGCCGGACGGTACATCACATCTACACAAAGCCGACCAGACTGGGTATCGACAGGGGCGAATTTGTGACTTTTCATCTCCCCCTCCTCCTCCCGTGAGAACAGTTCACTAAATGAAGAAACCTTGTAACTGAGATTGAAACTATAGGACTGGGTAGACGTCGTCAGCTGTCTAAAAACCCGAAATGCTGGCAATAGCCTTAAAATTGAATATAAAGAACGTAACAGTATGATCGATTTCTTGTACGTTTTCTTGTACGACGTGGGCCCCTCACCAACTTGAGAACTCGTCCTCGAGGACTCGTATTGGACGACCCACCTCTCTATCACCGTCTCCACCATCGCCCGTGGTGAATTATACGGATCACCCGCAGCCGCGGCCGTATCCGGCGGGCCCTGGTGGATGAGAATAACATCAATGATCATCGGATCCAAGAGACTCCGATGCCAAAAGTTCAGATTCTCCAACACAGCAGGCCGGTCTCCGAGCGCCAAATTAAACCATCGGTCGCTCTTCTTCGCACGGGAGACCGACAGCAGGTCACTATTGTGATCATGTGGACGACAATGAAGGGAAGGAATCCGTGAATCTAAAATAATGTGTAGGCTCTTCAAGAAGAATTGAGAGATGATCTGCTCAGATCGTCCCGATTCGGAATTCAGAGCCATGCTTCTAAACAAAATTCAAGCCTGGTATTCCCAACTCCTATTCCTATTCCTATCTAGTCGATGATTTATCGCCGTCAACGGCAAGGCCGCGACTGCACTCGTCGTGAAACCAATCGCTGCCAGAGGTTGTCTTCGACGATTGGATCTTTATCTGTAAAGATTCTAACCCTGGAAGAGAGATTACAAAAGCCGTAGATCTAGTCATGGCGAGGATTGGATGTAGAATTTACAGAGGGTTTATGAATCAACGGTCAGGATCAAAATACCTAAAAAGAATGAGATTATGAGATTACGATGGAGAAGAAGACTTACATTGAAATGGAGAGAACGAGAGAGAGGAGGAGTCGAAGAGACGTAGAGAGATCATTATATGATGTTAGAGATGATGATATTTAGATATTATATTATAAAAATAAATAATATTATTATTATTTTATATGAGTTGATGGATTGGAATGAGTGGAATCGAGGTGGGATTTTCGGCCCATTTGAGCGGCGAAAAAGGGAAAAATGCAGCTCTTGCTTTCTCTCTCGTCTCGCTCCCTTTCTAAGCAACTGTTGCTGAGGGAGGTTTGCTGCGGAATGATCAGATGCGTGCGAATGTATGGTAATTACCGTACGTTTTAGCTGATTTAGGCCTATCACTGATATTTACTTATTATCCAAACCGTGAATCGATTTTTAATTGTTATTTTAACCGTAAATAATTATAAATTTATATATATATTACTCATTTAGGACACAAAATAATTAAACGTACTATCACGGCCAAAACCTATATATCCACTTGTTGTGGCGTACATAATTTTTTTAATGGGTTTATTTTTGTTTTTTACCTTCATCCTGGTTAGTCCCATCTGATTAATGAGTTAGATGATACGTAAACAGCACATGGTGGGTCCTATATTCCATCTGGAAGTTCCTACGGTGGATGTCCTCCTCCCCAATGCCCACTGTTGTGCCCTTTGGTGTGGCACGTCTGGTTTATCGATCATGCTAAATTTTCTGATCCCAGACTAACAATGGGTCTTCATCTAAATGGACGTGTTGGATGACACTCGCACTTCGTAGTGGGCCCACAGATCCCCAACGTGTGGTAATTGCTAATACCTCTGGACTTACGGAATCAGCCATCCCGACTTATTGGGATTTTAAAGCCGGGACAGTAGCCGTTGGATCCGGTGGCATGTTGCAGTGATCCAAGCCTTTTAAATGATGGGCCCCGCCGTCGATGGGAATACCCGGAATAATTATCTACTGATGGGATATTTCAATAATCTGATATTTCTCCACTTTTCTTTCAAATATGAACCGTCTCCTTTAACAGATGTTTGGTGGGCCGTTGATGAGATCCTTCAGTCATGAGGTTTTTCTGGGGGATCACCCATCAACGGTCAGGATCATTGTAAAGATCCAACGGCTAAAAAATAGCAATACGTCCATATATATTTCATCGAGCGATCCCAACCATATAGATGAAAGAAAAAGACTCACATGATGACGGTGTGTGCCATTTTTTGTACAGAATAAGTAAACAATAAGTTTAGAGAACCTAACGGATGGTGATTTTGTAGACGTGTGTCCCACCTGAAGATCACGTTTGGCTGGGCTCGGATGCATTTAATCTACAAAGCACAACGGTTCGGTGAGGGGGTCTGGTAGCACCGGCATGGCCTGTTTGAGGGATGGGGCGAATGCAAGTCGGATTTCTAGCTTACCCGCCGCTTTGGTTAACCACGTGTGATGGATATGAGCGAGGTGTAACTTGTGGACGACAACAAAGTAGGTGAGTCTTACACGAATTTCCTTCCATTTCATCTTCCACATTATTTTTAAATTAAGAAAATCAAAATTAAATTTAATATTTAAATTCAATTTTAACTTGGTCTAGACGAGAATAATATATCAAAGGGAAAAGGTTCTATGCTGTGGAGCTCATGGGAACTTCCCATGAAGTCGAGCTGTGTGGGCCCTACTATGTTGTATGCCGAACATCAACACCGTGCATTTGATGGGTCCCCTTTAAATTATGGTATATGCCAAAAAACAGCCATATACAAAACTCAGGTGGGCCATACCATCTAAAATCATGTGAAGACATGCCTAAAACATATAAAATCACTTTATGGGGCCCACCTGAAATTTAGATGCGTCTGAAACTTCGTCTGATCCCTCATCCAAGTGGGACACACATAATGGATGGGCTGGATTTGTGAACCACATCTCGGTGGCCCAACAAATGATTATGAATGTTTTAATGGAGGGTAACCCCTCTCAAATTTTGTATGTGGTGTGGCCCACACAAGTCACGAATTGACTTGATTTTTAATACCTAGGCACACCATGGAATGGTGCATCTGAATGATTGGGTAGATGTTCGACACGCATCACGGTGGGCCCACACAACTCAACCTCACAGGAAGTTCCCATGAGCTCGACAGCATGGAAACTTTTCCCTATATCCAATAATACGAATATACCTTTTTTTTCTCTTTTTTTTTTTTATTAAGAGTAAGGAGGAATAGAGTTTTATATATCCGTTGTACATCTGGCTCATGGCCATCTTAATTATAGAATTAAAGAAGGGATAAGACTTTTTTGCTTTGCTCCCACGGTAATTAGTTAGATCATTAAGGAACTGGATTGGATATATACCACGAAAAAAAATAGGCAAGTTTGGTTTATGATTAGTTATGAGTAACTTTTTTTACTTAAAAGTATTTAATTACTTTAGTTATATTTTTTACCCTTTCTTTTTTTCATAAGTAGTTGAAAAGAGGCATTGGAGAGACTTAAGACAGGAGAAGTAGATGAATTAGTTGCCTACGGAAACATGTATCTTCTTAATAAATAGAAACTAAGACATGTTACTTGCGGCATAAGTAACTTAATATCCTAACAGGCCTTAAATGTTCACTATGACTTTGTGAAGGTCTTAAGATTATGTAGACTGTCGGATCTTGTAGGTCCACCCATTTGGGCCATCTTTCAGCATGGGTCCACTCCAATCCGTTCATGATCTTCAGAAGGCCTTATGATGTTAGACCATGTGAGATAAATCCTTCTGTTCATACAAAGGTCAGGTAGAAGTGGGATGAGAAGAAAGAACCAGCCACCATGGCTAAGGATCTTAAACCTAGTGGACCCTACCGTGCATGGCCCATGGTTAAAAGGTCAGCACTCAGCATATGTTACTAAAACAATGAAAGAGTTAACACCTGCTTGCTATTCATGGAGGAAATGTGAGAGAAGGACGGTCAGGTTTAGTGCTGCCAGGCTCAGGTGGTAAAATTAAAATATTGAATAAGTCAGGTCGAACGATTCAAAATCCGAGTCAAAGCCAACCCCAGCCTGGCCCATTGAGAGCCCTAGCAGGGTTCTTCCTCCTGATGCAGAGTATATATACAACCTTGAGCGATCAAGTGCAACATTCTTTCCATTCACTTAATTTTTCATGTGGTTAGAACTATGTATTGGTAAATGGTATGAGATGGGTTTTAGGTTAAAATAATTCGGCAAAAAAGCATAATGGTCAAGTGCTTGTTAGGTGCTTCCTTTTCCTTTACACTAAGAGATCTTTAATGCTTTAGCAGAGTATGGTGGTTGACCTGTTGGTGTAAGTAAATTTGTACACTTGCATATGATAAACTACAAATAAAGATCTTAAAATAAACTGTATAAATATGTTGCACCCTTAATCGGTGGTCCTCATTGTAGGGATAACCACACATATGGTGAGAGAGAGGAGTGCACTTCAGGCCTATTTAAATTCATGGAAAGTACGAAGATATAGTATTTATGTGAAAACCTTATTTTTAATGGATTTTTAGGAGGAAATTAATGTTAAAATATTAATTTTATCATAAAATATTATTAAATTTTAAAATTGCCAAATCATGTTTCATACTTTACAAGTTAGCGTAAAATGATGTTTTTACCCCTCCATTTTCATCTATATCTTCCTCTCAAGTGGAGTCCAGTTGTGACCAAATCATGCCAGCTATGGGTGGGTCTTTTTTTTCAAATCCAATCAAATGGTGCGTGACTCATTTTTGGGCATAGAGCTCAAAACTCATTCCCATATGTGATTCAGCTTGGCCATACAATTGAAAACAGTGATAAGATAAAACCTACCCTCCAAATTATTAGTGCACTAATTTATGTATCTTCTTTGTCAATTACATAAGTCCATATGTCATGTAGTCAGTTGAGCTCTTGAAAGCTGAAGACTGAAGACACAAGTGGACATAAAGCATCAATGAGTGAAAAACAGGTAGATAAGGTGCATTGGTGATCCTAACCCTTAGATCCAAAACAACCTTAACATCTAGATAATCTTAACATTAATAGGTAAACCTTGATTAATCATTCATTAGCCTTATGAGCTAAATTGGAACATAATAAGTAAGACTAAAAGAGGTGCAAAGTTACTGTAATCATACCTGCCCAAGACACCAATGTTCGAGTAGTACTCAATCCCATCGACAGACTGTCAATGGGTCTTGATGGCATCTAAGGACCACTCGATCCGATCGAATAAATAATCCAATAACTGAACAAAATATTTTTAGATTTTCTCGATGGGATTGATAATGTGCTTAAGCTTATCGAAAGACTTTCGATCCCATCGAATGGCCTCTCAATTCTATTAATCGAGCTGTTAACTAGTCATTTTATAACTGCTAGAACATGGTTTATTATAAAAAAGACATTCGGTTCTTGGGCAAATTGATGGAGTTTTAGTGCATTTATAGCTTAAGTGATTTCTCACTCATATCCCTCATCCCATGACTCTAATAATATGAGATTAAGTCATCTTCCTCGAAATTTTACTCTAATGATGAATATACTTTTAATCTTTATCATTCTCTAGAGATTATACATTAAACTTATTAATATATCCTTGTTTAAGTCCTCTAGGAAACCCATATAGGTGAATCCCCTGGGAAATATAAATATCCATTAGTTTGAAGAGATTGCACCACCACCCTTACCTTGGTCACCTCATTGACATATCATATGCAAGGCAAATAATCGTATGAGCTAAAGCACCGGCGTCATCGATTGAGGGATCACAAGGTGAGTTGATTGAAGCACAGGAAAGCATCGATCAAGCAACCCAAGTAAAGCGCTACAAAAGGGGTTTAATTCGATAAGTCATCATTTGTTAAAGTCTACATACACTCATTACTTATGTAGGGTTGAGTGTATGAATTTGTGGCCCAAACTCGATATGTTTTCATGTGTGACCTAGGCTCCTGTGTAGGGCCAAATTCACCGACATGGGTGTGTACGTGGTCCATTGGACATGAGTGCATAGATGTTAGTCTCTGTGGGAGCCTTTGACGAGAGTGCATATAAGTCATTGGATTATGACCGCTAATGGTTGTTAGTTAGCCGATGAAAAACCAACTTAAGTATCTTGCGGAAGCTACCAACGCGGGTGAAAATATGTTCTTCAAACACGGGGGGATACGTGTGTTTAGGTCTTTATACATGTTTGTTAAGGTTAGAGGTGAACCTGATTTAAAACTTTCAGTGGTGAATGCCCGTACACTCGAGGAGAGCGTGTCCGTCGGTAATAGAGTAGGGAAACCAAACCACTATATATGCTTGTGTTTGTGATTGTATTTGAGCATAATTCTAATTTATGCCTATGTAATTGTTTTGTTAAACTATATGGATGCTTGAATTATATTTGATGTTAGGCAATTAAACTTGCAAGCACACACAAGCTCTATCTCTTATAGATTAGTTGATTGATTAATATATTATTTGTAGTTTATGTGATTGGGCTCACTTTGACTTAGAAGCCTTAGTGTTAATTATCTTCTTAGTTTAAGTAGGTAATTGCATTTTTATATATAGAATTTTAATTAGTCATAATAACCCCTCATTTAGGACATAACCATAATTTTATAGCTCCACCAAGCTTCTACACGCGTCGTGGTAGGCTTTATCCCACTACGTAAAATCACAAACTATTTCCCTTGTTGTATCCTACTTGAATTACTTATTGTCTTGATTTTTAGGCCCTATGACTAAATGTTTTTGTGGCATCTAATGTTTCGAGAGGATTTCACGTGATCATCACAATGGGCTCAATAAAAAATCAACATTGGGTGTCTCTCTCCCAACCATTTCCCCTGGTGTAGCTCATCTAAATCATGGGTCAGCCTCATTTGATACAAGCCTAAGATGAGATTACACATTTAATGGTCTAAGTGGATTTTGCATATACATCAAATATGGGCCCAATGTGCATCTCATAATAATAATAAATAAATAAATAAGCGTAGAACGAAAATCTCATAAGCAAATTACCTGCAACACCCCCGCCATAGGATATCCCTATGTCACAATGCGGCCCAAGCTCTATGAGGCCCACCATGATATATGTGTTTTATCTACATTATCCATTTGCTTTGCTAACTTAATGCATATCTAAATCTCTCGCAGACCACACCAAAAAAACAATGGAGATTGAACGTCCACCTTTGAAAACTTCTTAGAGGCCACAAAAGGTTTGGAACAAGCTTATATTTGTGTTTTGCCTTTGTCCTTTGGGATATTATGAACATGTTAGATGGCAAATACAGCATCATGATGGGCCTATGATGGTTTCAACAGCCAGTGTTCAATCCCCACCATTTTTATGTGGTGTGATCAACTCGATTCTTGCATCTGTATTATTTTTGGGCTCATGTGCTAAAATGAGCTGGCAAAATGGAGGGACGACTGGTTAAAACACACACATCACAATGGCCCCTGAGATCATACCCATCATGCCACATGGTATCCCTTGGCAGGTGTTGAATTTGCTTTAGGAAATCTTGTCCAGAGGGACACTGTAGATTTTTATGGGGCCACTGTGATCTGTATGTGAAATCCACTCATACTATTATATGTGTAATCCTACTTTAGCCCCATAGTCATAAATTCAAATTAACTAGTGGTTCAAATGGGCCACACCAAAGGAAACAATTGTGAAAGAGACATCCACCGTTGATTTTTTATGGAGACCACCATGATGATTATATGAAATCCAGTCAAACCATTAGGTGCAAAAGAAAAAAAAACATTTAGACCCGGTGGCCAAAAGTCAGGGCAATCTATGATTAAGGTGGGCCACATCAAGGGAAACAATTTGGAGGATAGGCATTGCCATATACATTATTTTCAATCATATGGTCCACCCGAATCAAGGATGGGACTATTTTTGAAACCTGCACCTAAATTGGGTTTAGCAACTCTCAATTGAATTGCATTTAGGAAACACATTAAGTTGGGACCTATATAGCGTCCCCATTTTTATAGCACTGATTCCCTTAATGGGTGAGGTTTTGGTCATATGTATATCGATATAGGGATGTATTAGACTTTAGCTGAACTATATGTACAGTTCAAGAAAGTTTTGGTAAATATGATAAGTAAAAGGCCATTTTGGAATATCGCAAACTCTAAATAATTTTAAGGTAAAAGCCCTCTTTCCAAACTATTATGGAAAAGAATTATTGTTTTCACTGTTATTTTTAAATGTGACATTTTTTAAAATTTAAGATCTATATCCAAATTTACTTATCTATTTGTTTAACCAGGCAATTTTTTTTTAGAAAAATCAATAGTGACTAGTACGTGCCATGCTTGAAGATGGACATTAGGACACGTGGCATACGCGGCATGTGTGGGGCACTTGAAGATGAATTGTGACATTTATGGCGCATGCAAGGTGCTTAAAGGTGTACGGTGGCACATGTGCATAAGGAATACATTGTCACATTTGACACATGGACACCCGAAGGTGGATGGCAACACTCGTGTGGGCTAGCACATTGGCACATTAACACATATATATGGAGCAGCTAAAGTTGGATGATAGCACATGTTGAGCGCTTTGCACACGGGGGCCCCGCATGAGCACTCTGCACATGTAGGTTGCAAGAGAAGATGGAAGTACATGTATTTGTGGACGCCTCCCACCCAGAGTGAGGCTCTCACTTTTCTAAGCCTTTTTCTTTTTTAGTGCATAATAGGTGTAGTACCAGCTTAAGTGTGAGAGTACATTTGATTTGTATTCATCACTAGTTAAATGAAATTAATTAAGTTGATGGACAATAACATCAGTCGAGCCCTACATTAAAGAAGAATACCATGCAACACAAATACATGAATTTTGGATGCACATTCATTAAAATATAGAATCCGAGTCCTCTGCTTACCACGAATGGAGGCGGATTGCATACTAACTCAGTATGCTAAGGGTGTGTTTGGACTAATAGCCCAGATCGTATATGATTGTATTTTATAATAAATAATACATTTGGGCGCGTTTGAATTGGAATTCAAATCCGCTGTCCACGTTTTCCTCGAGTACGTCGCGGAACCACTTTAATAATTACACGCATCTCAGATGTCAGTATACAATGCATTGAGCACTGCAATGCTTTCATTGCACTGCACCGCAGGAAAGGAAAAAAAAAAAAAAAAAGTCTTCCACAGTTACTCCCTCGTTCAACTTATCTTTTCGTCCTCACAAATTGGGAAAAAGAAGATCATCCTCATACCATCAAATTCGAGTCAGTCACCGGCGTGGTCACATCTTCGTCCTCGGCTAAGAGGAAGATGACATATCATTAGTCTCTATGTGTAGCTTGCAGATTATCATCTTCCTTACGCCTGAAGAACTTGTTCAGACATACTCAGTGAAGCCAAGTAGCGTATATAATTTCGTTTATAGTTTGGATATAAAACGTGATTGCTGGATTCATGTAGAGAGTATTCATCCCTCAGGGGCGGATATTATCCCTTCCGTGTTCCTTCTCTTTACGCCTGAATACTCTAGGATCCTAATTGCTCACTGGATGTATACCGTAGGGGAGTAGATATCAGCTTTCTGCTACACCCTACAAAGAGGGGATTCTACGATCTACACCAAAAAAGGATTTTCTTTGCGGGTGTATTTTAATGAATACATTGCGTATCTGCAATTTATCCGAGAGATGGATTCACCTCATGACACTTGGGACATGACCTGTGCATGTCATCCAGAGTGGGAGTAATGATCTATATTGAGTGTCAGAACCATTTCGAGAATAGTTATAAAAGAAAATGAAAGAACCTGAATTGGCCGTTGCGAAATGGGGGTTGGCGGTCAAGAATATCTAGGTGATAGCGAGAAACTCATCTACCCACCCTCACACGCATCTAATTCCTTCTCATAAATATTAACCCAAATATTAATCGTGTTTCTTTTTAATCACATCTCAGGAATGATTTTGTATGGATACGAATGAAAATGAGTGTGTGTGAACATTCACTACACAGTCGGGTTTGTCATGTTACGGTTATAGGCGATCTACAACAGTCGAGTCTCATCATTTTCTAAACATCGACTTAGAAATCCCTGCTGTAAACATATCCAAATCTACTATAAACCAAATAGTTTGTTTGTCAATGATAAAATGGATGGATACGAACTATAGCTTCAACAATAGATGGACATAATGCAACACAATAGTATATGTAAATCCAAACGAGCCTTACCTTTTCCAAGGGAAAACTCTTTTTTCAAGTACTCAAAGAAGTCCACAAAATGACGTGGTGCTAACTTTTGTTATACTTGTCGCAAATAAAATGAAGCATATAAAAAGTTAAAATGTACTGCACCACAGGAAACAGTGTGAATTGAATGTCTACCATTAAAAGTATCATGGGGGTCATAGAAGTTTTAGATCAAGCTTATATTTGTATTTTCCATTCATCCCTGTTTGTGTGATCTTATGAGAAGGTTGGATGACAAATAAACATCACTGTGGGGCCTAGCAAGGTTTCAACGGTGGAAATCATTATTTCCATGGTTTCCTGTGGTATGGTCCACTTGAACTTTGGATAAGCTTCGATTTTGGGCTCAACTCCTAAAATGAGCTGAAAAAGGGATGAACGGTGTGGATAAACCACATACATACAGTGTGGGCCCAACAGAGTTTACTCAGCACGATGAGAGCGTACTGAGTAACTCAGTACGCAATCCGGTTTCACCACGAATAGGAAATTCCTGTTTTCTTGATTGGTCCACATCATTACTAACATTACAGCACGGCTGCATTAAACGTGGTGTGTATAATAACACTTTTGTTTATTGGCACGTCTCTTTAAGAAAGCCGAAAAAGCAATTTCACCCTATGCATCCAAACGAATCCAGAGGCCACTTGTCTCTGTTTACTCCCATCTAATAAATGAACCGTGGGGTGGTTGAAATCCAACGAGATACACGTGTTTTGAAAGGTCGATTGTCCTGTAATGGACTCGGACTGTTTTCCAGGACTGGGTGTGGAATAGACCACGGACCATTATGACATGGTTGGATCCGGGTTCTCACGGTCCAGGCATCCATTGATAGCCTTAACAGGGATGTAGGAAGTAGATTGCCAGCAACTCCTGCCATGATGTGACCCAAGCTCTACCGGTCCCATTGCCATGTATATGTTTTATCCGTACCATGTCCATCCATCTCACTAGTTCATTTGAAGGCATGAGCCAAAAAATAAAATATCCAAAGCTCAAGCGGACCATGCCGCAGGAAACCGTGGTGATTGAACGCCCACTGTTGTAAACTTCTCGGGGGCCACAAAGAGTTTCAGATCAAACTGATATTTGTATTTTCCCTCCCTCCAAATTGGCGTGACCTTGTCAATGGTTTTGAATGGCAAATAAATACCATGGTGAGCATGAGGAAGGTTTCAGCAGTTGGCATCATTGTCCCCTGTTGTTTCTAGTGATGTGGTCCACCTGGAATTTGAATTAGACGTAGATTATTTGGTGACCCCGCCATGTGGGATTTGTGGGGCCACGTGCCACTATGAATGATGGGGCTGGGCAAAACACGCTTGAAAGTTGTTTTATAGAGTATGCACTCTGTTGATGCAAAAATCTGGTCCACCCTGTCCGAGCTCCGAGCACTCCCACCGAGCCCTGTAAGGTTGCACAGGAGATGAACAAATGAGACCTTGACTAGAGCAGTGGACCCTTCGATGTCAAAGTCAGGCTAGGAATCTAAGTCTAAGTATTGTAGCTGGGGGTTAGGGTATCAGATATTGCATACCTATCCCTCTGCATTAGAGGACTATTTATACCTTTTAACCAGGATAGACGTGTCCACATTTCTCGGCACAATCTTAACTACTAACCACGTCTGATGAACGTGTAAATGTTGGCAGTTATGTAGTTATCCCACAGATCGTGTGATATTGGGAAGTGATATTAGTCGCCTCTACCCTTCCAGCTAAACCCGAGGGCCGCCGACGACGTCACACCTTGGAATTAACGCCGAGCAAAGTATAACCTCATCAGACTTCATTTCTTGGACATTTCTCTCAGGCCTCGATACTCGGAAACCGCTCAGAGCTCACTACTCGGAGGCCACTCCAAGTCTCGCTACTCAAAGGTCGCTCCAAGTCTCGCTACTTGGGAGGTCATCCCCAAGTCAAAACATACTCCGGATTTTCCCATAACAAAAGCCCCAACTCTCCGAGTGCGGATACAGACTCAGAGAGTTAACACATGGGGAAAACCATTCGCATACACAACCCCTTGGGCTATGACAAGTCGGTTCATTTAAGGTGTACGGTTGCAATTATGGCTCCCTATTGTCGAGAAGGCGTATCGTGAGACTCTTCAGCTGTGAGCCTATATGGGACAAACACGTGGTGACGATTGTCGATTCGAAATGTCGGAATAACTGCGGAGCTGCCGTGTGGCCTACGAGGATGGAACGGCGTCGCTACAGTTACTCATGCCCATAGCGCGCGGCTCGACATTCCTCGGCTGATAGTTTGTCGCCACGTGTCTTGCAAGGTCGGCTCGTGACGGTTCAGTTGCGGACGTGTTAGTTCGTCATGATTACCAATGACATCTTCAGGCTATATAAGTCCTCATACCCTTCCCTAGGGCAAACTTTACATTTTCTGCAAAGGCACTTGCTGCAGAAGTTCACATGAGTAGGCGATTTCCGGTGAGTTTCTCCTCCTCCCGGCCTTCTTTCGATTTTCTTCATTTCATTTCCAATCCTAAGCAATGTCAAACGGCTTGGACGAGATCCGAGAAGGATACACATATGAGGGCGACTCCGGGTGAGTGAGCTCGGATTCCAGGCAGGAGGCTTCTGAGGGCCCCTTAGAAGCGGTACCTCTCTATCCTCTGCTCAAAAGGGGTAGAAAATCTAAGTCTCGTGCTTGTCCAGAGGGCACAAAAAGAATACCCAAAGATCCGATGGGGAGGGCTGCCGCTGGACCTTCAAGTGGGCGAGAGGAATTAGGGGCTCAGTGCTCATTGAGTCCCAAATGGACTGGGTTCGAGAGGAATTCCAAATCCCCAACTCCGTCCAGATACGCGCACCTGCTCCCCATGACGCCCCTGGGGACCCTGCTGAGGGTGACATCGTCATCTACATTTGCACTCTACAATGCGGGCTTCAGCTTCCGTTGTATCCCTTTATCCGTGCCTTGACTGCACGCCTAAGTTTAGCCCCGGGCCAGCTCATCCCCAATGCTTGGAGAATTTTGATGTCGTCATACATGATATGACACCAAGCTATGAACCAGGAGCTGACGCCCAATGAGTTCCTAACTCTTTATCAAGCCAAGCACGATCGTAACGAACCGTGCAGGTACTACTTTGCAGCCCGGGCTCATCAAGGTTCAGGCCTCGTCCTCCGACTTCCTTCTTCCAACAAAGATTCGAAGAACAAATGGTTTTGGGCCTTAGGTGAATGGGAAGCCCTCGCGATCGAGCTCAGGAATCTGCGAATCTGAGTTCCCACCCGATTTGCCACTCCATGTCGGATCCCGAGTGATGCTTATTTCTTCTGCGATACCGTTTTATCCTGACTTATTCTGATCAATCTTTACTCCTTTTTGTAGAATACCCAAAGGGTGCTCCCCAAATCTCTACTCTTCTCAAGAATCAGTGTTCACACCCCAAGTATAAGGTTGCGATGGAGTAATAATCTCGATAAGACCAAGGTCGAATCCACGGAGACTGTACCTAGTACGTAATTTGAAAGTAACTCGAACTAGAACTAAACGAAGATGTAATCTAAATCTTGGTAAAATTAAGGAGAATAATGGTGAACTATTTAAATAAAACTTGTAATATTTAAAGGTGGGAAACTAGGGTTTCAGAGGATCCACTTGTAGAGATCAGGGCGACCTATGCTTTATTCAATAACACAACTGGACTCAGGGTCCTATCTTCATCCAGATGGAAGATATAACATTAAAAATCAACTATGAACTTCCTTTGATCCAGTTTTCCGGAGATGAGAGGTATGAGAATTAGACTTGATTCCATCACAAGACCATGCCCAGGAGACAAAGTAAACAACAGAATTTAACCAATCCACATCCAATCTGAGAGAGTTATGAACATAGGGAAGGATTCCATCATCTATCCATGCCCAAGGGACGATGGTGAACAACAGGATCCCTACGATCATAACCTCCATACATATATGGAAAATACTAGAAGATATCTCAGATCCATTATAATTTGAGTCACAACAAACCATTAAAAACTAAAGGCATTCCCTTTAATCAAACTAGAATCAAAATCAGTTTATCTTACTTAAATCAAAGCATAAAGAAAAGGCTCCCATCTTACTACAAGCTTCACCTCTTAGCCTTGGCTAAGAGGTTTAGCAGAGCATAGGCATGATCAACTAAAATTTGAGGGAAAGAATTAAAGGAAAGGAATAAACAAAGAAAAAAGAAAAAGAAAAAGAAGGAAAACTCTCATTGCCGGCCCGTTCCACGCCTCCACGACTGCTCACATCCCAAGATGTCCCTCCCACGTTCTTCTCCCTCTCTTTTATAGGCCCCAGGGGCAGTTTAGAGGGTTAGAAGGCGGTGGAATCTATTTTCATAGCTGGTAGTCGCAAGAATGTGATAGACCTGCTTTTGGATCGAGTTTCTGGACGGTACATGGCCAAGAAACCTGTTTTGGCTCCATGGTTGGGGTAAAAACCCCCCTCTGAGCTATTAGATGGTTCAGATCAAATATTCGAACATTATCTAGGCCATACAACGCCCCGCAACGTCTGAAAAAACTGGATGTGTGTAAGGTGCGAATCCGTCTCGGTGGGCCCTAAAGTGATGTTTTTAGAGAAATTCACCTCGTTCATTGGATTCTTGACGAAATTTCAGTCAGAAAGGAGTGGTTTTGGTCAACTCTTAGTGCGGTCCACTCTATCCAATCCACTTGTCGTTCATCTTGCATTTTTTGGCGATTCAGGTGTGTACGTGTGAAAGGGACTAAAAGGAAAGTATGACCATGGTCTTGGCTACTCCAGGGATGCAATGGATGGTCTGGATCATCCATTTGGATGATGGGTGGGCCCCACTACTCAAACTCGGACGAACCACATCCGATGTTGGCAATTCTTGAGCTTTTGAAGAAATAAGTCAGTCAGCGTACGCTGACTAACTTTCGGTGTTTTGGTACACGTCTTGTGCACGTGTGTTATACACATGCATACCCTCGGGGTGGGGTCCATAGTGATCTTTATGAGAATCCGCTCCGTTCATCCATTTTAGCACCTCATTTAAGGGGTTGAGACTAAAATTGAAGTATATCCAGATATCAGGAGGGCCTAAAATTAGGATTTTAGGGGCTGATCTATTCGTTGGGCCACTTCTACAAGGATCCAATGGCTGAAATTTGACGTGTACAATTAATTTATGGTCCTCAAGCCATATATGAAGTTTCGAGCTGAACAGATGGTGGAAACCCTGTGATCTTACATTCTGGACGATTTTCAGGCCTCTTCATCGTTGATCATATGATTTTCTCAGATCTTTGGCGTGTAAATTTTTCGATTTCGGTCCCCTGGGGTCCATCCCTTACCTTGATAATTTATGAGTGTTAAATGGAGGCTTTTAGCACTCTTTTAAGTCCAAGCTCCTAAATTCACCTTGCAACCAAAAATATTATTAAAATATGCCGTTAAACAGTATCATGTTCGTAAGATCAGGTAATAATTGGGGTCTAATATGAAATATTTGACCCTCAACACAATCCCCGACTAGCATTTTGATAGTCTCGAACAAAGTATGCGAAAAATAAGTTGAGAATTACAGGATAATTTCTATAAACTCGAGTGATTTTTTTATCAACAATCGAGTTAATAAAATTTTAAGATTCATGAATGTTGGGCATTACTTTCTCCTAGACTCAAGCACATGGTAAACTTCATAGTCAAGTTCAAAGTATTAGTCCATTGATTAGAAAAATTCTAAACATTGAGTTCCATGGGTGTATAGTGAAACATAAACTCATCATAATTAAAGGTTCAATTCTTTATTTTCATGATAACATTGATAATCACAAGAGCATTCAGGACAACCATAACCTAAACCAAAACTTGCTTTACAGTTCAACTTTTATTCTTTCAACTTTTGATTTTTACATTGATGGCTTTCACGTTATGTCAAACTTTAAAGGTAAAGCCAAGGAGGGGAAACGAGCCCTCACCTGTAGGGAGCAAGCCCATGGTGAAGACTATTCGCTCAACCCTTTCCAAAGACAACTATTTTTTTTAAGCTAGGTATTATTTTTTTCTTTAAACATGATGGAAAAATTCCCCAGGTTGACTCCTTCCATGTCTAGTGACTACCAGGTTAACAATTCAATATCGAACTGAAACCTTAATGTGTAAGCTAGATGTGACAAGTGAAATCATGACTCAATTAATGTTTAAAACTTCTAATCATGGATTAACAATTTGACTTAACTGTGAAATCTAACAGATAACTGAATCCAAGAGTCATAAATTACCAACATTACGCATCTTATACTTTTAAAATTAAGGATGGCCTTCAAAATCACTTCGAATTCACAAGAATTTCCAAAAAAAAAAATTCAAAAGAAATTCACAATTTTTACTCAAGACTAAGAAAACACTAATTAGGTAACCTAATCTCTCATCCCCAATCTGAAATCTACACTATCCTCAATGTAAAGGAAATAAGCATGCAATGCACATGGGACAACGAAAGTAAAAGAGAAGTGATGGAAAGATAGTACCTGACGAGGAAATTGAACGGCCTTTCCAAAGAGATATCAGCGTGAAAGCGGGTCAGCACTAGAGTGAAACCAATGAAAGCAACCTATCTTAAAACAATTTAGAAAGCAAACTAACCTAACGGCATAAAGTCGACTATCCTAGAATGGCACAAAGCAAACTACCCTAGTCTTCTGAAAGCAGGAGAAAAGCTACTCAGTCATGCCGCAAGGTTCCTCTTCCGGCTAATATCTGGATAAAATTTTTAGTAGGTTTCTCAACAAGATCATCCAAAAGCCCTTTTTGCAATAGGCTTAGATGCCCTGGAGCATGAATTTCCAAAGAATTTTATAGACCTCAGCACAAAATTGTCGTTGAATCGCTTGAGGTATCCAAACTATATAGGATTCACCAATGACTAAAAACGTTTCAATTTTAGTACTCCATGGTGAATCCGAGACTACAGGTAGATAAAATTCAGAAAAATTCTTAGGAAGTGGTAGTCTCAACACATTCCGAAGTTCTAGACTTCGGTTCTATTGTCAGCTCCTCCTCCTTTAATGGTAAACATTTAGAATCTGAAGAGGGAGGGGCTTCAGAATAAGAATTTTCTCAGTCCATGACAACTATCGAGATATTGTCTTGCAAGGCATTTACTATATCTTTTATTATGGGATCATTTGAATCTGCAAAGTGTGTCAACCAATCATCCAAATAGGTGAGAAATTCAGCTGAGAGTGACTTATTGTCCAATTGAAGCCCGTGATGATCTGCCCAAGGATTCCATCGTCTTTGAAAGTGGATGGATACATGCTCTCTTGCTCTTGCCCTGCATAGACAGATTGAAAATCATTAGGGGAAGCATTGATGTGAACGCTTTGTTCATTAAAATTACTCAATCGAGGCATTGAATCGTCAAACGTGTACAGTTCAAATAATGACTTCAACTGGGTGGTTTCAAATTCCAGAGTCGTATCGAGCAACTCATCCCTCTCCCAAATTATATCATCATTCAATTCAGGAGAGTGGTCTAAACATGTCTTGCAAGACTTAGAATTGTCGGTTGTAAGGGGCTCATCCTCCACATTTAAATCAGGCATATCAGATGAGTGGAGTAGATCCTTATGATCGATCACTTCGTGTACTTCTTGATCGCTGTCCTGGACCATACTGGAGATTGATTCTAGTGAAATTTTAGTTGAACATTCATGATTGTCCTCCCAATACGCATCATCGTCTAATTCCGTGTAGTGCACACTTGGGATGGGATCGCTTTCCTCACGTTCTATTCCTAAATTATGTTGAGGTTCGAATAAACTAACCTCTCCCTCATCATTGAAATCATGTGTGTCATATGAGTGAAGTATGTCACTATCATCATATTTGAAAGAAACCCACGTCTCTTGATCATTCATTTGGACCATCATCAAGATCGACTCTTCGAAAAATTGAACCATATGCTCATTAACATAACCCAACTCTTCATTCCAAATTTCAGAGTTCTTCAAAAGCGAGTTAGGATCACTTTCCTCGCATTGTATTTCTGGATTAGGTTGTGGTTAGGATGAATGAGCTTCTTCTATCTTATTAAGGCACGAATTAAGCGTTTCCAACGTTTTTCTAATTTTTGCAAGACAGTCCATGTTATGCTAAAATGAATCCTCTTAAATCGTTTCTTGTTGGATCTCAAAGGTAAGGTATCCAAGAGAATAATCATTATAACATGTTGTTGGTTCATCTTCCCAATTTTGATGTTTTCACTGGTTATAGTCATATTGATCATATGTGGGAGAATATAATGGTTGATAATAGTCTTCATTCCCATAATTATGATCGCGTAAGGACTTATTAACCGATGGAGCATAATATTCTAGTCGGTTCTCGATGTTGATTTCAGAAAAATCTTGAGATATAGGTTGAATTACATCGTAATTATTATACATCCCTCTCCAATATCTCTTATCCATCTCAGCATATTGACGTACCCACTCTTTCATGGTGAAACCCTAACTTTGAATCAAATCCTAAGAAAAATAAAAGAAAAGATCCTACAGCAGTATGGAAAGTAAGAAGAGAAGAGTTAGAAGGAAGTTACCAAATTAGAAGTTCCTATGTTAAGATCCTGCAAAAGAAAACAAAAGAAATTAGTTTCTAAAACTAGAAATCCTAAAGTTAGAAAGCTCTTACAACCTAAAAATAGAAAGTAAGCTAGTTTCTAAAAAGGAAAAAACTTCTAACAATAGAAAGTTTCTAAAACAGATTAGGAAAGTTCTAAACTTAAATTAGAAAGTAAGTTAGTTTCTAAAAATAAAAGAAATCCTAGAATTAGAAAGTTTCTAAAAATAGAAAATAAAATCCAATTTAAAAACAGAAGATTAAAAAAATTAGAAAATTAGAAAGAGATTACCAATTTAGAAAGTCTATGTCAAGATCCTACAAAACAGGAAAGTTAGGTTAGTTTCTAAAAATCAAACAAAAAAACCTAGACCTAAAATTAGAAAACTAGAAAAACCCTAATCTTCGACTAATTCCAAAACTAGCTATTCTCAGAAAAACGTAACCGTCAGTCTCCGGCAACGGCGCCAAAAACTTGTTCACACCCCAGGTATAGGGTTGCGATGTAGTAATAATCTCGGTAAGACCGAGGTCGAATCCACAAGGACTGTACCTAGTACGCAATATGAAAGTAACTCGAACTATAACTAAATGAAGATGTAATCTAAATCTTGGTAAAATTAAGGAGAATAATGGTGAACTATTTAAATAAAACTTGTAATATTTAAAGGTGGGAAACTAGGGTTTCAAAGGATCCACTTGTAGAGATCAGGGAGACCTATGCTTTACTCAAGAACACAACTGGACTCAGAGTCCTATCTTCATCCAGATGGAAGGTATAACATTAAAAATCAACTATAAACTTCCTTTGATCTAGTTTTCCAGAGATGAGAGGTATGAGAATTAGACTTAATTCAATCACAAGACCATGCCCAGGAGACAAAGTAAACAACAGAATTTAACTAATCCATATCCAATCTGAAAGAGTTATGAACATAGGGAAGGATTCCATCATCCATCCATGCCCATGGGACGATGGTGAACAACAGGATCCCTACGATCATAACCTCCATACATGCATGGAAAATACCAGAAGATATCGCAGATCCATTGTAATTTGAGTCACAACAAACCATTAAAAACTAAAGGCATTCCCTTTAATCAAACTAGAATCAAAATCAGTTTATCTTTCTTAAATCAAAGCATAAAGAAAAGGCTCTCATCTTACTACAAGCTTCACCTCTTAGCCTTAGCTAAGAAGTTTAGCCGAGCATAGGCATGATCAGCTAAAATCTGAGGGAAAGAATTAAAGGAAAGGAATAAATAAAGAAAAAAGAAAAAGAAAAGGAAGAAGGAAAACTCTCGTTGTTGGCCCATTCCACGCCTCCACGGCTGCTCATGTCCCAAGATATCCCTCCCACATTCTTATCCCTCTCTTTTATAGGCCCTAGGGGCGGTTTAGAGGGCTAGAAGGTGGTAGAATCTATTTTCGCAGCTGGTAGTCACAAGAACACAATAGACCTGCGTTTGAATCGAGTTTCTGGACGGTACACGGCCAAGAAACCTGTTTTGGCTCCATGGTTGGGGTAAAAACCCCCTCTGAAGGTTCTGAACAGTTTGGATCACTCATTTGACTACAAACAGTGGCCCACAACTCCCCGCAACGTCCAGAAAAATTGGATGTGCGTATGGTTCGAATTTCATTACGCTGACGTGTTCGGTGGGCCCCACATTGACGTTTGAGAGATCTACGCAGTTCACCGGATTCAGATCAAAAAACCATTGAGAATGGATGGTTCTTGACTGCTTTCGGTGTGGACCACAGGCTCTTTCATTCCACCGTCCATCCTGCGTTTAACGGCTAGGATCTTGCAATCACTTGCATGGTGTCAGAAGGCAACCATGTTTAGGGTCTTCCCTACCATAAGGACTCAATTGACGGTCCAGATTACATATTTGGATGATGGGTGGGCCCCACTACTCAAACCCAGATGGGTAGGCGTGTCCGTTGGACATTTCATGCACGAGGAAGAGAAAGAGATCGGGTCAGCCCGACTTTGACCGGGCTGCCGGACCGGTACACGTCTTGTGCACATGTGCTATGCGCACGCATACCCTCGGGGTGGGGTCTGCAATGATCTTTATGAGAATTCACTCCGTTCATTCATTTTAACACCTCATTTAAGGGTTGAGACTAAAATTGAAGCATATCCAGATATCAGGCGGGCCCCAAATCAGGATTTTAGGGGCTGATCTATCCATTGGACCACTTCCACAAGGATCCAATAGCTAAAATTTTATATGTATGGTTAATTTATGGTCCTCAGGCCATATATGATGTTTCGAGCCAAACGGATGGTGAGAACCCTGTGATCTTGCATTCTGGACGATTTTCAGGCCTCTTCATCATTGATCATGTGATTTTCTTGGATATTTGGCATGTAAATTCTTCGATCTCGGTCCCTTGGGGTCTTTCCCTTGCCTTGCTGATTTATGAGCGTGAAAGTCGAACCCCGAGTTGTATTAATTTCCTTCATGATTTTCCGACCCGACCCTTTCTGACTGAACTTAACCCCCTTTTTAGTAGAATACCAAAAGGGAGCTCCCCAACTTTCTTCTCTTCACAAGAATCAGATTGTCATAGTGAGGCTACACACGGAAGAGCAACATGTTTAACATTACATGAACACTCCGGACAATCTACATCAGTCAGGACTCTGCAGACTTAAGCCGCTCCCCTCTACTCTAAGTCAGTACTTCCTCATCATACCGCAGTCCCTTGAATTTAGAAATTTTCTAATCTCTTGCTGTTTGTACAGGTATGGTCGAAACTTCTAGATCTAAGAAAGCTTTTGAATCTAACAAGAGGAAGCCCCCGCCCCTCAAAATAACTCCTCAGAAGAGGCTGGAAACTCCCCAAGGCTTTTGCTACTGTAGTTCCAATTTCTATTGTTGCAGCTCCAATTTCTGTTGTTACAGCTTCAGCCGACGTCACAAGAGTCGGCTCTGCAGCCATGTCTAGGGTTGAGATCGCTCAAACCTCGACCCTCCGACCTATCATCGCCCCCCCTCAAGCCTTTGAAATGCCCCCACCAACCTCCCAATAGCCCTGTATCGCAATCCCATCTTCTTCCGAGCACGAGCAGGCCATCCGAGCTGCTGACGGAATGCTCTCCCCTCCTGGGGATGGAGGCGCCACAATGGCCGAGGCTCAGGTCTCGGCTACTAGTGGTACTGGGGAGGCGGCAGGGTCTGCTTCTCTTCCTAAGCCTAGAAGATCGAGATTTCCTCCGAGCTATCATATGACTGGTCTGGTCAATTGGGCAGCGAAACATGCCCCCGAAGAAGAAATCGCCGACCTCCTCACCAAGCGACACGAGTCTTTTATAAACGACATTGCCTCCATTTATACAAGGTAACTCTCACATGAAGATTCTCTCCTCATTTGCTTTTGAATTGCTCCTAGCTTACACTCTCGTCTCGATTCAAGCAATGCTAATGTTCCTATCCACTCGAGAGAGGTTGAGGGAGATAACTAGAAAAGACATGGAGATAGAAGCTCTCCAAGGCGAAGTCAGAGCACTCCGAGAGGAGCGGGAGGAGATTCAGGGTCTACTATTCGAGGAGAAGGTGCGAGAACTGCTGTATCAGGGGGACATAATCAAGCTCCAAGCTCGTTGTAATGATGTCGAGCCTGAACTTGCAGAGGCCAAAGCTTGTCTTAGTTCGGTTGATGAGGATAATGTTCGGCTAATTACTGAGCTAAAGCAGGTCAAAGTTGATGCCGTGGAAGAGTTGAGCCTCGCGGTCGAGAAGGCGAAGGCGGCTCAACATGCTGAATCCGAGGCTTCAGTCGCCTCGATGATTGCTGCCGCCATTGAAGAGTTTAAGTCTTTAGCGGAAAGAACCACCGAGGCCAACAAGTTTTACTTCTGTGGGGTGCCAAACAGAACGAAAGGATTCCAAATACAGGAGGTTTTGATTAGTGGAAATTTCTAGGAGAGGCCAGCTAAAGGAGATCCCCCTGGTTGGGGTCTTAACTTCGAGGTTCCTCCTGCTTCTCAGCCTCTCAACCCTAACTCTCCTACCGAGTAGCCTTTAATTTTTTTCTTTTTATAGTCGACTTCACTGGATATTTTTGGACGATGATTTTTGGATGATGATTTTTGGGCAATAGTATTTGAATGATGATATGTTCTTTTATATTTTGATGGTTGAATGATGATTAATGATTGCTGATCTATTGAATGCTTATCGAGTGGCGAGCCAATCTCCTCTATAAGAGTTTGCTCGCCGAAGGACTTCGCCCTGCACGTGAGAGGCGGTCCCTCGTAGTATACTTAGGAGATGAGCCGACCATCCGATCAGACGACCGGCCTTCCTGCAGGACCTTTTTCCTCATGGGGGTCCCTGTGGATTGTGTAGAGTTGGACTGTTTTTTATAGAAAAATATTTCTTTTATTAAAACAGTAGACTTTCGATGACATGGGCCGACCTTTACATTACTCCCTTTAGGAGTAGTAGATTTTTAGATGTTCAGCATTCTACGGATGTGGTAGAGGGCACCCTTCAGGATTCTCGAGTCGGTATGAATCGGGCTTTGTCGAATTGACAATTCGGCAGGGACCCTCCCAGTTAGGCCCCAAGAATCCTACTCTGGGATCTGACGTGTTTTGGAACACACAATGCAAGACGGGATCTCCTAGTCGAAAACATCTTGTTTTGGTCCTGGAATTGTAGAAACTGGTGACCTGCTGATGTCGAGCTGCAATCCGTAGTCTGGCAACTTCTCTCAGTTCGTCAACTAAGTCGAGGCTCATTGCCGTTTGATCAGCATTCTGTTTGTCGTGATATGATTGCACTCGAATGGTGAGAAGCCCTATCTCGATCAGAATGACTGCCTCCACTCCATAGGAGAGAGAGAGTTGTTTTCCCTATTGCAGTCCGAGCTGTCGTTTCGTATGCCTATAGCACGAACGACAGCTCGCCAGCCCATGCACCCTTAGCTTTTTCCAACTTGGTCTTGTGATGACTCTTTATTATTTTATTCACTGCCTCTACTTGACCATTCGACTGAGGATGTCGAGGTGAAGAGTGGGAGTTCCTGATGCCGAGCCTTTGGCACATTCCTCTAAACATGTTGTTGTCAAACTACTTCTCGTTAGCTGAGACAATAGTATGCGGAATACCAAATCAGCACACGATGTTCTTCCGAACAAAATCTGTCACCTTCTGCTTGGTGATCTTAGCCACAGGTTCAGCTTCGGCCCACTTAGTAAAGTAATCCACTGCCACAATCGCGTATTGGTCTGTCCCTTGCCCTACAGCAAAGGGTCGATGATGTCGATTCCCTACTAGGAAAACGTCCAGGGTCCACTCATGGGAGTCAACTCTTATGTTGGTTGCCTGGGGATGGTTGCGAACCTCTAACATTAAATGCACTTCCTAGTGAAGTCTCTGGAGTCGACTTGGATAGTCGGCCAGAAGTATCCCTAACGAATGATTTTCTGAGCCAGGGCTCTGCTCTCGGAATGATTCCCGCATATTCCTTTATGGATCTCTCTGATCACATACTCGGCCTCGTCCGGTCGTAAACATCTCAGATATGGCTAAGAAAATCCCTTCTTGTATAACATAACATCTCGAAAAAATCCGTACAAAGACTCGAGTACCACCTCAGGCAGAAATCACTAAGGACCAAATCTTTTAGAAATTCAACTATTGGATCCATCCAACTCGGAATCGCTTGTACGGGTTGGATGACCTCGTGACCATTGATACTTGGTTTACTCAAGAATTCCACCGGGATAAACCTCGGATTCTCCCTTTAGTTGCCGAAGCGAGCTTAACAAGCCCATTGGCTTAAGAGTTCTCCGCCCTTGGAATTTGGCTGATGTCGCACCCCTGAAACTTTCCCATTAGCCTCCAAGCTTCACTCAGGTAAGCTATCATTATAACTTCTTTTGCCTCATATTTCAAAGATATCTTATTTACAATGAGCTATGAGTCACACTTGACATTTAGGACTCGGACTCCCAGGGGTAGCTGCTAACTTGAGTCCGGCCAACAGGGCCTCATACCCTACTTCATTGTTAGAGGCTTGGAATCCAAGTCGTATCGTGTACTGGCCTGTTGTCGCATTGAGCGTGAGCAGAACAATTCTGTCTCCCCCTTGCTTCGAATTTGCTGAGCCGTCCACGAACAATACCCACTTGTCTTCTACCTTGGCCTCCCTCACCCACTGAGGGGCAGGAGCAGTTGCAGGATCCTCTGTCGATCTTATGAGCGCATCCAAGCTAAGTAGTCCCATTTCACTATTCTGAGCAGTGAACTCTGCTATAAAATCGGCCATTGCCTGACCTTTGATGGTTGTTCTCGGCCGGTACTCAACATCGAATTCGCTGAGCTCAATTGACCATTTAATCAACCGTCCAGACACCTCCGACTTCTGCAGTAATTGCGAAGGGGTTGGTCTATGAGGACAATTATGGAGTGTGCCTGGAAGTACGGACGCAATCGTCAGGCTAAGATGATCAGAGCTAGGGCGAGCTTTTTCATGTTTAGATACCTTGTTTCAGCTGGAACCAGCGCCTTGCTGACATAATAGACTGAGTATTGCTTTCCTCCAGACTCTCTGACAAGTGCCGAGCTGATAGCCGAGGGAGATACGGCTAAGTAAAGAAACATTTGTTCTCCTTTCTCTGGTTTGGATAACATGGGGGTGATCCCAGATACTACTTCAGTTGTTGGAAAGCTTACTCGCACTTTGGTGTCTGTTCTGCCTTCTTATTACCCTTTAACTGTTGTAAGAAGGAGAGGCACCTGTCCGTGGCTATGGAGATGAAGCGATTGAGCACGGCCACCCTTCCTGTGAGACACTGTATCTCCTTCAGATTCCGAGGCGAACTCATATCCAAGAGAGCCCTTATCTTCTCTAGGTTAGCCTCAATTCCCCTCTGGCGAACTTGGAAACTGAGGAACTTACTTGAGCCCATACCAAACACGCATTTGGTCGGGTTCAGCCTTATCCGATACTTTCGAAGGATGGAAAAGGCCTTAGCTGGGTCCGAGATGTGGTCAGCCGACTTGACACTCTTTACCAACATGTCGTCAATGTAGACTTTCATGGTTTTATCGATCTGTTAAGTGAAAATTTTGTTTACCAGCCGTTGGTATGTTGCCCCTGCGTTCTTCAACCCAAATAGCATCGCTCGGTGACAATAAAGTCTCTTGTCAGTGACGAATGTTGTCTTCTACATGTCTGAGGGATGCATTGCTATCTAATTGTAACCAGAATATGCATCCATGAATGATAAGCACTCGTGCTCGACTGTACTATCGACCAGTTGATCGATCCTCCGGAGGGGGAAGCTATCCTTGGGGTAAGCATTGTTGAGGTCGGAGTAATCTACATAAACTTTCCATTTCCCATTGGCTTTTTTGACGAGCACAACATTAGCGATCCAGCCAGGGTAGTTGACTTCTTTTATGAAACCGGCATCAAGGAGCTTAGCAACCTCCTCAGCAATCGTTGCATACATTTTTGGCTCGAAGGCTCTCCTCTTCTACTTAACTGGCTTGTATTCCGGATCTACATTCAGTCTGTGGACCATCACTCCAAGGTCAATGCCCCGCATGTCTTGATGGGACCATGTGAAGACATCCTTGTGTTGTCGTAAAAAGATCATCATTTGATCTTGTTGCTCAGCATTCAATGACGATCCAAGTTAGACCGTTCTGGTCGGATCGGTGTCGTCGAGCGGGAAAGTCAAGAGGCCCTCCATAAGGGAACTCTCGGTTGAGGCGTCTTCTTTGGGGTCGAGCATACCTATGGTCAAGAGATCCTTCACAGAGGAGTTCTCGATTGAGGTATCACCCGTGGAGTTGAGTGCGCCAATCGTGAGGTCTTGCTTTGCTGAGCACTTCTTGACTGCTATCAAATAGCACCTTTAAGCTTCTCGTTGATCACCTCTGACATAATAAATTTAAATCGCTCTGTCGTTAATTAGAGTTAGCAGCAAACTGTAACACCCCGTCCAAAAAAGGAATAGTGTCCTGAGACACTCACATGTGAACTGACTCAGGACCGAACGATTCCATCGCATGTGTGGGCCTAAGATGGGTTAATTAATTCTAATTTTCCCTTTTGTATGATTTAAATTAAATTATGATCAGGCTGAGCACAGGCCGTAGAGCCATTCGGCCGAGTCATACTTGACGACTGTCCGTACGGGCTGTGTATCGCCCGAGGAAGGTCCAAAAATCCTGAAACTTTGTCAGACCTTTGGGCTCGCTGGTCTTGTGGTCCCACATGGACGCCAGGCCCCGAAGATACCCAGAAATGGTTGAACAATGCTGCCCTGCCGGCACTTGTAAACAGTGAGTCACCTAGCTTTAAAAAATAAAAACCTGAAATTAAACCAATTGGCCTTGCTGCTGGTGTCAGCAAATCTGGGCATTCCAGCCGTCAGATCTCTTCTAAATTCACACCGAAATTTGAAAATAATTTGTAGCCCTTACCCACAAAATTTGGCCGTTGATCGTGGAACGGAGACCGTTGATCGTGAATCGGGCCGCTGCGGCAAAATCTCACATCTGTTTGCGATCAAACTTTACCCAACCCTTCATTGGGCCATGGGGCACCTATCCCATGTATCAGATGGGCCAGGGGTCTATTAGAGCAGTCCTCAAAATCTGAAATGGGCCCCACTTGGCTATTTGGGGAATTACCCAAAAGTCAGGGTCAACTGAAATAATCTTGAGCCTATAAAAGTTCAATCCTCTCTCAAACCCCATTCTCAACAGTTGAGAGAGAGAGAGAGAGTAGAGGAGAGAGAAGGGGGTCATTGTGCTTGCATGTGGTCCCACTGCTCAAATTTGGAAAATCTCAACATCCTCTCCCCTCCTCCGCTGGTAATCTTGGTTGTTCTCTGCTGTTGGAAGAAAAATTCCAACCCATCTAAGGTAAGCTACGATCATACACCCTATTTTCTTAGTTTTTCACAACATGCATGTAATTGTTGACCGTTCTATACTATGTAGGGACCCGACACCTCGAGTTTACGGACCCAGTGTCGCTAGAACCATCTTAGCAACATCCGACTAAGAATAGGTGAGGACCATTACCTTTAGGTTGCCGGTCATCGTGCCTAGCATAGATTTAATAAATGTGAATGGTGGATTGTTAGTGCATGTAGTTAAATTTTTAATTAAACTGTAAATCTAGGTTAATGGACTAGGAATTAACAAAATGTCAGGAAAGGATTTAGCCCCAATATCCCAATTTGTGACCCATGCCTTTGCATGTTCATGTAGGTTACATTTACCTAAATTTCCCAATTTGCTGCTTGTTGATTGTTAAGTCCCCTGTTTGGTGATTACTATGCTTAGCATGATGTTTTGGATTGCTGAAAATGATAAATATTAATTGATTTCTTACTCATGTGAATAACCATGCTTGTGTGGAAATATGAAGTGTTGAGACTTGATAAATGTCATGATACTTACCTAACAATTCTATGCATGGGTGAATTGTATGTTCATGTTGATGTGTATTGTGTATAATCACCCTTTGGACTGGCCGATTACCCGAAATTCCTTGGGCAGTCTTTGTTGGACTTGTCCATGAGTGAATCTGGCTCGAATAGTTGAACCATAGGTTGTTGGCCGTAGTTGGACTACACGAGACAGTGTTTTCAGGCCGATTAGTAATGGTTCAGCCCGTCAGGGCACATTGACTACTAGTCGACCATCTTTGTATGTTAACCTTGTTTAATCACGCCTGTATGAACTCAAAGTACCCCAAGACCTTTGCATCCATTGTTAACTATAAACTTAAGGCCCACAAAGTCTCATGAACCAGGGATGGTGGTATGGGATACTATGCCCATCCTGTCGGCCTATATTGGGGTGACGAGCCTCCCTGTAGTGTCCATTGAGCACTTAGACTCGTGAGCCGAGAATGGTGGTATGGGATACTGTACCCGTGCTGTCGGCCTATGTTGGGGTGACGACCTCCCTACAGTGATCGCAAGTAGGACATTTATGTCCTAATTGATTTCATCCGTGTTTATACTTTTTTTGGGATTGACAACCCTAATATAGGGCTAAAGGTCGTAAGAGTCATATGACCACGGTCCTTGAGTCACGCGATTCAGTTAAGGCAATAACTCCACTGAGGGTATTCCGATTTTTTCAACCTGCTGGATGAATGAACTTAACTAATTAACTAGGTTAACATATTTTAAAACATTGCATTATAATTGTTGGCGATTATGTAGTCAAGGTTGCTTTTGAGGGAGTGTTATTTCATTGCGAATGTGAGATGTCGTCGCTTGAGGGAGTGTTGGTAGTGAGGAGCATACAACATATCATAACCATGCATTTACATTAACAACAGTGATTAGGATTCCATACTACTTTTTTTTCATTAAATGTATCCTATGCATGATAATTCGTATGCCTATTGTCAATGGTACCACTGAGTTGATCACTCACTCCCACTCTGCGATGGTATTTTAAAACACCAACCAGAACCCGATATAGATGTAGGTACCTTGGAGCAGCACGCTTTGGACGATGTTGGTGCCAAAGATGATGAGGAGCGAATGTATTACTAGGAGTTTGGCGGGCCAGATTAGCCAAGTGGATGATGGAGGTACTGGGGCAGAGCCCAGATCATTTTGGGGTGTGATAAGCGTATGTGATTAGATCCTTGGATGACTATTATTTGAATTTGTTGCTTGCTAATTCTTGATTAACTATATGCATTTGTGACTCATTATTGCGCACGTGGCACTCGAGAATTTAAGAGCCGAGTAGTTACTCGATCCTTGAATTTTGGGGCGCTACAGACTTGGTATCATAGCATGATTTGGATTAAACTGGGCCTAGGATAACAGGTTTAACACGACGTACTCTGACTTAGGAGGGAGTTACAGGAATCTAGAAATAAATGTTAGGATCCTAGGGTTTCACCTAGATGGCGAAATTGGTCCTTGTAACCTAGTTAGGGTACTAATAGAAGAAATTAGGATAGATAAAGTGATCAAATCACTTCTAATTAGAGAATTAATGACCTGAACTGACCAGAATGAACAACACAAGTTCGAGCAGTCCGAGTAGTTCGAGGGACTTCCTTAGACTGGTTTATGAGTCTAATTGGACTGAGCGTGGATCAATTTAGCCTTAACTAGAATGAACTAAGGACTTACTTGTAACGAACTCAGATTTATTTGAGTCAGTATGCTCAGTTGAAGGACCCATTTAGGAAAAAAATAGCCCCTGGAATGCAGTATGTGGGCCGCACTTAATCCAAAGGCCAAATAGATGCAATCAGAGGGACACAAGGGGGTCCCACAGTACATACAAAGCGACCCAAGGGGGGTGGCCATCGCAAAATAACAACGCTGCCACCAGAACCTGTAAAGGACCGTGGTGGCGCCGTCAGATCGATGACGCATCGCTGCAGGCTCCAGAGGACCGTGGCGGCACCGCCATGATGGCGGCGCCCCACCGCTGGCCCGATCATGTGGGTCCCTCCCATGTGCGGGGGCCTCCTTTTATGGCCCTACACCTTTAAAACCATTTCTCCTCCTTTTCCAACCATTTTCACTCCTACAAAACACTCCTAAACCTTCCTTCACTCTCAAATCTCCTTCTTCATGCTTGTAGGGCCTTTTTCTTCCTTGAATGCTTCCCTTTTAACCTCCAATTACTTTCAACCTTCATAAATCCTCCCTACACATCCCAAACTTCTCTAATTAGGACATAAAATCCCCTTTCTAAGGTCCTATAACCTCCATCTCCTTGAAATCTCTCCATTCCATACACCTTTCCACCTCCATGGCCTTCTTTGAGGTAGTAGCCACCATTTTCTCCATTTCTATGCTCCTTTCCCTCATGGGAAAGAAGCGAGCAGCCCCGAACGAAGCCGGACCAAGCCACTCGAGCGGTTCCAAGAAGAAGATGAGTGTCAGTATGAGTTCGAGCACCGAGCGAAGGTCAAAGCGGGACCTTGATACCCAAATCCCAATAGAGAGGTCTCTACCGGTGGGTATTGAACTCAGTAAGTTCTGTCAACGCAAGGTTGTTTTTAAAGCTCATGTGAATGAGAGGCTATTTGGAGAATATCCGATGATCGACCACCTTTTGGTGAATGGTTGGGGTCCTATATTTGAAGGAAATTCTCACGCTAGTAGGGACTTTATGCGAGCCTTTTACGCACACATGAAGGACCCAACCCTTGAACCTCTCCAGTTTATCATCCCCTAGGCAAACAAGAAACCATGGTTGATGTAGATGTTATTGCCCACATTATAGTAGTGGAGCGTGGCATTGCTCATGCAAGTGAGACCAATTTCACTGAGAGACAGGAGAGAGATCGCTACACGTGTTTCCTGTGTGGCCGAGTCGTTGAATGGAGGCGAGAGAACAGCCTCAAAATAACATACATGACCCCTTACTATCGCCTGCTCCACCATATATGCACGTATAACGTGTATCGTAGGTCGAGCAACCGCACGGAGTGCACTAGATTCATGGTGGACTTCCTGTATCGGGTAGGACAATGAGATAAGGTGTGCCTGCCCACTCTTGTCTTGACCCATATTGTGAAGGCGGCGCACAATCTGTTCGGGAGGATCAGTCCCTCCCATTTGGCCGACTAATTTACAAAATTACCTGTAGTTTTGGGTTCAGACTACACATGGATGATCTCGCCCCTATCTGCTTCATTAACAAAAACACCCTCAACAATATGAAGATGGGCCCCAAGTAGCGTATGGCCCAACTGGAGGAGCTGGGGGACGAGATAGAGGAAGAGACTGAAGAGGAAGAAGAAAGCGAGGATGAAGAGCAGGAAGAAGAAGTGGAGGCTCAGGACTCCAACTGGGAGCCTCCTACAACTCACGCTAAACGCCAACTCATGTTGAACGCCAGGATCGGGTCACTCGCGATGACCGTCTGGCTAAGCTAAAAGAGGATCGGGCATACATAAAGAAGAAGCTGAAGAAGGTATCCCATACCTTAAAGGAGATCTTGTGTTGCACGCAGGACAAGGGATCGCCTCCTCCGTCATCAGAATCAGAGGAATAGGAGTTTCAGGATGCGCTTGTTTTCCTTTTTGTAATAGCCTTGGATAGGCTTAGTTTAGTTGTTTCAGGTTGTAAATGTTGAAGTTCTTTTGTTTGGTTAATAATCATGCATTCTTTGTCATTGTATATATAATGTCATAGCATATGTAATAGTGACAAATTTTGTTTAATGAAATGCATGAAACTGCTTTTGTTAAGTAATGTGTGGAATGTTTGGAGAATTGATGATGTATGTATGATACCGCTCTAACTCTATGCATACGTACCCTACGTCTATGGGTGTTTGGTATCTAAATATTAAGACATTGGCTTTCAGGATGATGAGGCTCCAAGGTGACAGTCGTCTTGTCCGCCTAGCCTTGGGCGAGAGACACGACCGTGAGTGGCTTGCCCCAAATTAACTGCCTCCTAGTCAGGGCGAAGCCAGTCAAATTGACATGGAAATGAGATGCCAAACCAACTCCTAGAGGCACCACAAATCTAGGGCGAGACCTCTGCGCATTGAGCAACCCCAGTTGGGGGCACTATGAAGCAAATGTTGCATGTGATGTAATAACAACAACAGTCACTGCATACCTTGGTGGGAGTAATGGCCCATCATATGAATGCACCATCACCAGGTCAAGTCGAAATGTCAGCCACGCGATACAATCTTTTCGAGTACTTCCAAAGGTTAAGACCACCTACTTTTGTCAGTACTCACAAACCCAGGGAGGCCAAGAGTTGGCTAAACTGGGTTACAAAAGCAATCCGGCCTTTTCATTGCTGGGAAGCTGAGCAGGTGGAGTTGATATCTTACTTGTTCGAGAAGAAAGCTGAAGTTTGGTGGTATAACGTATTGAGAATGGTCCCCAAAAACTTTGTATGGATGTGGGAGGACTTCAAGACGTGGTTCTTCCAAAAATACTTCCCACGCACCTACCGTATAGAAAAAGAGAATGAATTCTTATGCCTCTAATAGGGAGGTATGTCGGTGGTTGAATATGAAAATTAGTTTACCAAATTATCTTAATATGCTTCGAAGTTCGTGGCCGATGAAGAAACACACATGAGGCGCTTTGCTAAGAGTTTGAGAGCCGGGATTCGCATGAAAATGTGCTATGCAAATATTCGTACTTATGCAAAACTGGTGGAAATGTCCCTACAGTCAGAGCAGGATGACAAAAGGGTTTCTTGGGCACGTATATAAGCCAAGTCACGAGGAAGAACTGGAGGACAATCCTCGTCCTCATCAAGAAGGAGAGTGCCACCCAATCCGCCTCCCCAACACATGCCTCTTCCACCCGCGTACGCTCGTCCCGACCGTGTGTGTAGGTATTATCAGAAGGTAGGCCATTCAAAGGCCTACTGTTTTTCAAGAATGAGAGATCATGGTTATATACCCCCACAGCGCATGAGCCATCCGCTGCAGCCAGCATCACCTGCACCCCCTCAACGTGCTGCAGGCCCATCTCAGCAACCACGTAGGTCGCCTACCCCTCAGGCTAGGCCACCGCCTCGACCACATATCAGCCCAATCGACCTCAGCAAGCACAAGTTCACGCTTTGATTGCAGAGGGCGTTGATGCCGCCATGATTACTCCTGCAGCATTTAGGGTCATGACCCATGTTCAAGGTACTCCCATATTTCTTCTTGTGGACACTGGGTCCACAACTTCACTTATATCGTCCACAATTATCAAGAGTCTACGTCTACCAACTACTCCCATGTTGGGGGTAAGAATTATAGTGGCAGCTGGAACATTCACTGAAGCTACATCCATCTGCCGATGATGTCTCGTATACTTTGGAAGAAAGAGGATACACGTAGATCTCATAGTCACGAAAATCTTTCACTATGACATAATCCTGGGAATGAATTGACTCTCCACAATGAGAGCCGAGATTGATTACGAGGACCGAACGGTGACCATATATGTGCGGTGGGCCCCTGGTACGCATCAAAAAAGAAATTCACTCCGTCCATTGGATTCGTGGCAAAATTTCAGGTAGGAATGGACGGTTTTGCTCGAGTTTGGTGTGACCCAAGGGATCAAATCTTCCTGTCGTTTATCCTGCATTTGATGGTGATCATTGTGTGTGCACGTGCATGGTTGTAAAAGGACCACGATGGCTATGGAGGAGCTCCGACTTTAAAGTAATGGCGTGTTGGAAGCGGCTTTTATCCGACCTAGAGTATCCCTATTATGAGTCCTAGATGTGTTTGCAAGAAAGAAGGATGGCTCCCTACGGTTATGCATTAATTATTGAAGGCTAAATTAGGTCACTATAAAGAACAAGTACCCTTTGCCTTAGATCGATGATTTGTTCGACCATTTGAGAGGTGCCCAATACTTCTTGAAGATCTACCTGCAATCTGGATACCATCAACTACATATTAAAGCTGAAGATGTGCCAAAGACGACATTCAGGACCAGTTTTGGGCATTAGGAGTTCTGGGACATGCCTTTTAAACTCACTAATGCGCCGTCCATGTTCATGGACCCAATAAATAGAGTCTTCAGACCTTTTCTGTACTGGTTTATCATCATGTTCATAGATGATAACCTTATTTATTCCAAGAGTCACAAGGAACACCAAGAACATCTGCGAACAGTCCTAGAAACGCTCAAACGGAACAAGTTGTACGCTCAGTTCTGAAAATATGACTTATGGAAAGAAGAAGTGAAATTTTTGGGCCACGTAGTGTCTAAAGGAGGTATGTCCATGGACTTGGCCAAAGTGACGACAATACAAGACTGGAAACGACCGAGCTCAGTTAAAGAAGTCAGAAGCTTCTTGGGATTGGCGAGATACTACCGCCGATTCATCAAAGATTTCTCAAAGATAGCCCGACCGTTATCCCAGCTCACCAGAAAGGACCTTAAGTTCGCCTAGAATGAGAAGGCGGAAGCAACCTTCAAAGAGTTGAAGGAAAGGTTAACCTCAGCCCCAATCATCGTTTTGCCTGAGCAAGGGGTTATGTACACCATTTTTATCGATACATCTTGCGTGGGTCTAGGCTGCATCCTTCTGTAAAGGGACAGAGTTATTGCTTATGCTTCTCGACAATTGAGAAAGCATGAAAAAAATTGCCCCGCTCATGATCTTGAACTGGCTGCAGTCATATTTGCCCTGATATATGGAGACACTATCTGTATGGGGAAGAATTTGAGCTCTTTTGTGACCATAAGAGCCTCAAGTACATCTTCACCCAGAGAGATTTAAATATGAGGCAACAAAGTTGGATGGAGACCTTGAAGGACTTCAAATTCAAGGTTTCTTACCATCCTAGTAAAGCCAATCTAGTGGCAGACGCCTTGAGCCGAAAGAAGACTGTAGAATTCGCAGCCCCATTTATGGTAGAAGAGTGGAATATGGTAGAGTTCGTGCGAGACTTCGAAATGAAATTAAGAATATAAAAATCGTATGAAGTCATTGCACAGTTCACGCCCAACCTATGATCGACAGTCAAATCATTGAGGCCCAAAGGGGCGATGAATTGTTATTAAAGACGAGAGAACTTGCGGCCATTCGAAGTGATTCCAAATGGAGAATCGGCACTGATGGAGGCTTATGCTTTCAAGGCCGTCTCTATGTCCTAGATCATCCCAAGCTAAAGGAAGCAATGCTAGTTGAGGCCATAACTCTAAGCTAGCCATGCACCCCAGAAGTACCAAGATGTACTAGGACCTCAAGATCAATTACTGGTGGCACAACATGAAGAGAGAGATAGCTGGCTTTGTATCTCGCTACCTTACATGTTAGCAAGTCAAGGCAGAGCATCATTGACCGTAGGTCTCCTACAGCCCATGCCACTTGTCGAATGAAAATGGGACTACATTTTCATGGATTTGAGATAGCTGGCTTTGTATCTCGGTGCCTTACATGTCAGCAAGTTAAGGCAGAGCATTGTCGACCGCCAGGTCTCCTACAGCCCATGCCACTTGCTGAATGGAAATAGGACTACATTTCCATGGAAATGGAACTACATTTCCATGGATTTCATTTTGGGTTTGCCTAGAATAAAGAAAGGGCATGATTCAATTTGAGTGATTGTGGACCGGTTGACTAAATCGGCTCACTTCCTCCCTATCCGAACTTCATACTCCCCGGACGACTTAGCCAAATTATATATTAAAGAGATAGTTCAACTTCATAGTGTTCCTTTGGAAATTGTGTCGGACCGAGATACACAATTCACTGCAATGCTATGGACCCGAATGCAAGATGCCATGGGAGTTAAGTTGAAGTTTAGTACCGCTTTCCACCCTCAAACTGATGGATAGACAGAACGGGTGAATCGAATATTAGAAGATATGTTAAGAGTGTGTGCATTGGATTTCTTGGATAGTTGGGATGAGTGTCTCCCTTAAGTCAAAGTTCACAAACACTACCCCAACCTTCGTAAGCAATACGAGCAGGTACAAATTTTGAGAACATTTTTTTTTTGTAAGGGGGGTAGATTGTAATGCCCCGTCCAAAAAGGGAACAGTGTCCTAAGACACTCACATGTGAACTGACTTAGGACCGAAGATTCCATCACACGTGTGGGCCTAAGATGGGTTAATTAATCTAAATTGCCCTTCTGTATGATTTAAATTAAATTATGATCGGGCCGAGCACAGGCCGTAGAGCCATTCGGCCGAGCCATACTTGGCGACTGTCCATACGGGCTGTGTATCACCCGAGGAAGGTCCAAAAATCTCAAAACTTTGTCAGACCTTTGGGCTGACTGGGTTTGTGGTCCCACACTGACGCCAGGCCTCGAAGATACCCAGAAATGGTTGAAAAATGTTGCCCTACCGGCACTTACAAACTGCGAGTTACCTGGCTTAAAAAGTTAAAAACCTGAAATTAAACCAATTGGCCTTTCTGCTGGTGTCAGCGAATCTCGGTGTTCCAGCCGTCGGATCTCTTCTAAATTCACATCGAAGGTTGGAAATAATTCATTACCCTTACCCACAAAATTTGGCCGTTGATGGTGGAATGGTGACCGTTGATCGCAAATCGGACCGCTGCAGCAAAACCCCGTATCCATTTACGATTAAACTTTGCCCAACCCTTTATTGGGCCATGAGGCACCTATCCCATGTATCAGATAGGCCAGTGGTCCATCACAGTAGTCCCCATTATCTAAAATGGGCCCCACTTGGCTATTTGGGGAATTATCCAAAAGCCTGGGTCAACTGAAATAATCTTGAGCCTATAAAAGCTCAATCCTCTCTCAAACCCCATTCTTAGGAGCTAAGAGAGAGAGAGAGAGAGAGAGAGAGAGAAGAGGAGAGAGAAGGGGTCCATTGTGCTTGCATGTGGTCCCGGTGCTCAAATTTGAGAAATCTCAACGTCCTCTCCCCTCCTCCGCTGGTAATCTTGGTTGTTCTCCGCTGTTGGAAGAGAAATTCCAACCCATCTAAGGTAAGCTAGGATCATACACTCTATTTCCTTAGTTTTACACAACATGCATGCAATTGTTGACCGTTTTATAAATTGTAAGGACTTGACACCTCAAGCTTGCGGACCCGGTGTCACTAGAACCATCTCAGCAACCTCCAACTAAGAATAGGTAAGGACCATTACCTTAGGTGGTCAATCATCGCGCCTAGCATAGATTTAATAAACGTGAATAGTGGATTGTTAGTGCATGTAGCTGAATTTTCAATTGGATTGTAAATCTAGGTGAATGGACTAAGAATTAACAAAATGTCGGGAAAGGGTTTAGCCCCAATATCCCAATTTGTGTTCCATGCCTTTACATATTCATGTAGGTTGCATTTACCTAAATTTTTCAATTTACTGCTTGTTGATTGTTAAGTCCCCTGTTTGGTGATAACTATGCTTAGCTTGATGTTTTGGATTGCTGAAAATGATAAATATTAATTGATTTTCTTGCTCATGTGAATAACCATGCTTGTGTGGAAATATGGAGTGTTGAGACTTGATAAATGTCGTGATACTTACCTAACAATTCTATGCATGGGTGAATTGTATGTTCATGTTGATGTGTATTGTGCATAATCACCCTTTGGATTGGCCGATTACCCAGAATTCCTTGGGCAGTCTTTGTTGGACCTGTCCATGAGTGAATCTGAATAGTTGAACTGTAGGTTGTTAGCCGTAGTTGGACTATATGAGGCACTGTTCTCAGGCCGATTAGTTATGGTTTAGCCCGTCGGGGCACATTGACTACTAGTTGACCATCCTTATATGTTAACCTTGTTTGATCACACCTGTATGAACCTGAAGTACCCCAAGACTTTTACGCCCACTGTTAATTATAAACTTATAGCCCACAAAGTCTCATGAGCCGGGGATGGTAGTATGGGACACTATACCCATGCTGTCGGCCTATGCTGGGGTGACGGGCCTCCCTGTAGTGTCCGTTAAGCACTTAAACTCATGAGCCGAGAACGGTGGGATGAGACACTGTACCCGTGCTGTCGGCATGTGTTGGGGTGATGACCTCCCTACAGTGATCGCAAGTAGGACATTTAAGTCTCAATCTATTTCGTCTATGTTTATACTACCTTTCGGGATATACGACCCCAAGATAGGGTTAAGGGTCACGAGAGTCACATGGCCATGGCCCTCGAGCCGTGCGATCGGATTAGGGCAATAACTCCATTAAGGGTATTCCAGTTTCCCCTACCTACCGGACGAATGAACTTAACTAATCAACCAGGCTAACATATTTCACGACATTGCATTATACTTGTGGCGATTATGCAATCGAGGTCACTTTTGAGGGAGTGTTGTTTCATTGCGAACGTTAGATGTCGTCGCTTGAGGGAGTGTTGGTAGTGAGGAGCATGCATCATATCATAACCATGCATTTACATTAACTGATTAGGATTCCATACTACTTGTTGTTCATTAATGTATCATATGCATGATAATTCGCATACCTATTGCTAATGGTATCACTGAGTTGATCACTCACTCCCACTTTGGGACGGTGTTTTAAAACACTAATCAGAATCTGATACAGATGCAGGTACCTTGAAGCAGCACACTTTGGACGATGTTGGTGCCGACGACGATGAGGAGCGAGCAAATTACTAGGAGTTTGGCGGGCCATATTAACCAGGTGGATGACGGAGGGACTGGGGCAGAGCCCAAATCATTTTGAGGTATGATGACCGTATGTGATTGGATCCTTGAATGACTGTTATTTGAATTTATTAAGTTACTATGTTGGATATGAATTTACGATGGAACTTTATTTGGCTAGTAGTACTTGGAATTTAATTATCAAATTAGCAATTAAACATGTTTAGTCTAATTTATCATTGCTTGCTAATACCTGATTAACTATATGCATTTGTGACTTATTATTGCAACTCTGCTCGGCTGATTCTCTTTCTTTGTTGACTTCTCTTCCTTTATATATTGATGCAAATGACCCTTTCGAATGAGGGTCTCAATATCTTCCTTAAGATCAACACAATTGCTGGTGTTGTGTCCGTAATCGCGATGGAAGCGGCAATATTTGTGCTTGTCCTGTTGGTCGGCCTCTATCTTCATGCAACTCGGCCAATGCAGTAGCTTCTGGTATCGAATGTCAAGCAAGATTTGCTCTGGAGACATGTTGAGAGGAGTGTACGAGCTGAACTTGCTCTCGAGCCTCCTACTTGGCCTCAAATCTTGGGACGTATTATGGTCGATCTTCTTTTGTTTGCTTGCTGAGGCGCTTCATCCTTCCACTTCTTCTCTTTGAAAGAAGACTTCGGGGCCTAATTGCCCTTGCGTTAGTTAAAGAGTGCTTCAGCATTCGTGTATTTCTGTGCACGATAGATGAGCTCACCAAGGGTGGTCGACAGATTCTTCCCTATCGAGAAGAGGAATTTTCCTTCCTTGAGTCCGCTAATCATTGTAGACAATGCCATTTTGTCATCATAATTACCACCTGCAGAGCCTCCTGGTTGAAGTGGGATATGTAATCTTTCAACGATTCCCTGCTCTTTTGTTTAAGGGTCAGCAGATGGGTTTACGACTTCCGGCTGTTCTTTCTGACAATGAGCTCTGTTAGGAATGATCTGCTGAGCTTGGCGAAGTGCTGATTGTCCTCGGCTTCAGCTGTTGATACCAATTCCTTGTGGCCCTAGTCAAGGTTATCGAGAAGGCTCTGCACATCATTGCCTCCGATGCTGACTGGATTTGCATCCACGAGTGATAAGACTCCAAATGCTCTGTTGGGTCCCCGGACCCTGAGTACTGAATAACAGGTGACATCCTGAACATCGGAGGCATCATCTCGCTCGTGATGTCACAGCCATCATTGCTTCTACTATAGTTGGAACGAAGGTTTGTTGATTTCATTGTAGAGTTTTAATCTGATTTCGAAGCTCTTTGAGCTGAGTTTCCCACGGATCTCTGTTCTCTGCAACGGCTTCGAGAGGAGCGTTGACCTTAGGTGTCCTATCCCTTTTTCGCCTCTATAATTCATGGCGGAAGTTAGTCGGAGCCAGGGTCGAGGTCTCAGACATGTTTGTCGGAACTCGGGCCGCTGCATCTCATACATGAGTTGGGGCTCGGGCTGACATGCTTCGAGATGTTCCTGCATGTGAGCCTGTGAGGATGAGTTGTTCTGTAGTAACCAGAGCGGCCTTCCCCTGATCGGGAAACAGATGGTGACTTGTTACTTGTTGCCACTTCAGTTGATTGATTTCATCGACCAATATTTGCACCTAGTTTTGTAACGCTTGATACTTGTCACCTCGACTCCGAGTTTGTTGAGACGACCCCGTTAGGGCTGAATCAGCATGGAGTACCGAGGACAAGTGTTGTTGTTCAGTGGGTTCGGGATCCGCTGCTTGTGCTTCAAGTGCTCTCCTTTTTCCCTTAGCCATTTTCGGTGGAGTTATAAAAGACTTTTTGTCTAAATTCCCATAGACGGCACCAAAATGTTGATGCAAAAATCTGGTCCACCCTATTCGAGATCCGAGAACTCCCGCCGAGCCCTGTAAGCCTGCACAGGAGATGAACAAAGGAGACCCTGGCTAGAGTAGGGGACCCTCCGATGCCAAAGTCAGGCTAGGAATCTGGGTCTAAGTATTATTGCTGGGGGTTAGGGTATCAGATATTGCACTTGTTTGTCTGCATTGGATGGCTATTTATACCTTTTAACTGGGATAGACGTGTCCACATTTCTTGGCACAATTTTAGCCACTAACCACGTCTGATGAACGTGTAAATGTTGGCAGTTGTGCAGTTATCCCACATATCGTGTGATATTGGGACATGATATTAGTCGCCTTTACCCTTCTAACTAAACCCGAGGACCAATGATGATGTCACACCTCGGAATTGATGCCGAGCAAAGTATAACCTTACTAGACTTCATCTCTTGGACATTTCTTTAGGCCTCGATACTCAGAAATCGCTCAGGGATTGCTACTCGAATGCCACTCCAAGTCTCGCTACTCGAAGGTGGGCCCCACGAGGCTTGCGATACTTCGTGCCAACTCATTGGATGTGGATTGTGCGCTACCTTGCTAGTAATGATTTTTTTTATTAGTTTATAAGCAGACCTCACTGTCAGTTGACACTTTACTGTTAGCCACCCCCACTAGGGATCGATACCAGTACCTCAACGTTGAAACGAGGTATCTTTCACTCAGTCTACCACTTGAGCTATGGATCAAAGTGTTGCTAGTACTGAATTTTAGTATAGGCACAACGTTGTGAGATATTTAATTGAATGGCAAGCCATTAGTTGAGATGGGACCGCTCAAAGTATGTTTGAAAGAGATGTTGATTGGATATTTACTGCCCCACAACATTCTAATGTAAGAGGTGGGTCGGTCGTAAAGTACTTACTGTACTAAGCAATACCTTTAAAAAAGGTATTGCTTAATGCAAGAGGTGGGTCGGTCATAAAGTACTTATTGCACTAAGCATTACCTTTAAAAATATCTCCATACTGAATAACTTTCAAACAAGCTTTATAGGGGGCTTCATTTGACACTGGCTTCCCATCCTATTAAAGTATGTGAGGTCAGGCAACGACAATACTTAATCTACATTTGTTTGGAAGTTACTCAAGATTCTCACTTTAATAACAATCTGCTATCAGATCAAATCCTATCACCTATGCCGATGTTACCATTGGCAAGGCTGCCCAATCCACTTCCCATACTCCGGTGATTCGGACACCATCCAAGCCGCTTCTCTGAACCAAGAGTCCTAATTCTTATATCGAATTGAAAAGCGCATATATAATTTGTAAAGACGTGTGATGCGCATCCCACGATAGGCGAAACGCAGAGGAGTGAGTTGGGCATCGAGTCGAGTCGAATCGAGTTAGGGGTAACCCGATTTGATTCGGTTTTGAAATAGGCGACCCAAACTCGACTCAACTCGGATCGATCTAGTTCGGTGATCATCCAAATTTGGGTCCGGCCTAGACTAATCCGGACTCCGACCCGGTAAAAAGTATCGAGTCGGTTCGAGTTGGAGGATTTGAGAGAGAGAGAGAGAGAGAGAGAGAGAGAGAGAGAGAGAGGAGGAGGAGGAGGAGGGTGGTGATGGTGGTGGGTGGCTGCCGGATTTGGAAGAGGAGGATGAGGGAGGGAGGGAGAGTGGGATTGGGTTAGGATATGGTTGGGTGGAGTGGGTAGGGTTAGAAATACTTAAACATTAGAGTTTATTTATTTATATACCTAAACCCGAGTCGAGTATGACAATGAGGGTTTTTTATTATATATACACACTCGAATTCAAGTTGAGTTGGTTTCAGATTGAGTTGAGCGTAACTGGATTGAGTTTCGGGTCGAGTTAGTGGGTAACTCGAACTCGACTCGGTTTGAGTTCGGATTGGGCCAAGCCTACTCGGTTCGGACCGACTCATACATTCGGCTCAGGTCGAGTCGGACGAGTCGAGTCACCCCGTGCCCAGCTCTACCTGCGCACTTCCTTATCCGTCACCCACTCTCCCTCGCTAAACTTCCCGAACCAGTAACCATGCCTCTTCCTCAGCATTCATCCTCTTCGCAGTATTTTTAGCTGTCAGATCCTTTCAATGGCATCGTCATCACCAGCACAATCATCTCCGTCCATTAAGTCATGGAGGACAGCGTTTCTGACCTTAAGAGACGAAACCCTAACACCTCCACCTCTCACTTCCGTTCCAAATCTAATCCGCAACATCATCTTCTCTCATTCTGAAATCTTCATATGCGCCGCACAAGATTTGCCCCCTCACGAGGTAAAAGAAGAGTCGAACGTACGGCAATCCAGATCCCCCAAGTCGTGGGCCCCAGCGCTGAGTGTAGATCGTATGATCCTACCCATCTTCTGCTATTCGTTGAATCTGGACCAGTGACCGCTGATGGGATGCCGAGGATTGTCCCATCAGAATGATTTTTTGGGATATGGTCCAGCGGCAGTGGGGCCCACGGTTTGGATTATCCAGACGGACGCGTATTCATGTGTACCGTGCAGTTGCTTAGCTTCATTTAAATGTCATCAGTTCATCAGAAACGATAATCTGGAATCGTTGCTGGGAAAGATCGTTCACGCAGTGTGCACTGAGAGTAGGTGCTTACTATGTCCAACTACCCAATAAGAGTGGGTGGGAATCTTACCACCCTTTTCAAAATGTGCATTCGGAAACTTGCATTTTGAGATGCTTGCAGAACTCCTGCCAACCGTTTTTCAGCGGTGGGAGATAATTTGCGTGCTGACTGTTGGTGTTCACTGCGTGCATTGTTATTATTTTGGACTAGAACTTTATCATGAATTTCTGGAAGTTAAGATTTTTTTATTTTTTTATTTTTTTTAATATATATTTCAATTTCTAAAGCTGTGAATGTTTACGGTTTCAGGTGGCGTCGGATGTGATGTTTCTGGTGGAGATAGTGGCATCTATTCCTGAAGGCGAGGAAGTAGTGGACACCTTTATACACACCTGTCACCTGGTACTAGTTCTGTACTTGGAAATTTAGTGTAGTATGTAGGGGGATTACATGATCCAGTATTGTATACTTGGCTCTCTGTCTGTACAAGTGGGACCATGTTTTTGTGGTCCAGATCATTGATCTGATAGGCCACACTCTGGATGGATAATGACATAAAAATCCCCTTGATGGGGCAAGTTTAATCTTTTGAACCGTGACCTGGAAACAGAGTTTCAGGAAGAAAGTGCAGTGACTGACCATGCTTGATGGTAAAAATGACATGGACTGGATGGTGGGGATCTTTTGATGTGGAGGATGTTAGGGGCATGGTTCATCCGTGATTGGGCCTATCAAATAAATAGTCTAAATCACCCAACCATGTGCCCCACCTTTACAAACTGAGGGCCTGTGGATACTTTGCCTATCCCTGTGTTGAGGATCATATAATTTGTTTTCTGTATGTATATGGTTCCTTATTAGGGATGTTAATGGACAGGGCAATGTATGGGTCAGGGTCAGCATGAGCTTGACCTGAAAATACAATGCAGGAGCTGAGCCTGTGCTTGCCCAAAATAAGCTAGTTTTTTGTAAGGCTTGGGCATGATCTCATTAAAAGTTTGTGAAGCCTGAGCCCATCCCATTAAGCAAATTATGCATGTATGTTAATGGTAAGGAATGCACATATTCAACTAGTATACATTAGTGTCATCATCGCAATGCCCCAGTTAGTTGGGAATTGGAATAAGGCTTAGATGACAATGGACTAGATGCAATCCAATGGACCAATGAACTTGATCAGAGCACACCAAGGTATTCCATAACAGTATCGGTGGCCATAGTAGCTACCGCTGTTAACATTATGATATGGGCTGTAACGGCCATTATAAGGAATTTTTCCTACTAAGATCCTGTATCACGTAAAAGTTACCACTATTACAGTTACATAACGGCCATTATGTAGCCATTTTTGAATACCTTGGAGCCCACAGTGATTCCTAATCAGGCTTGAACTTTTAAGACCCAACTCAACATGCCTTGGAGTTGACAGGCTGTTCTCAGTAACCCATTGGGCTTTCCAACATATTGCCGCCCTTGTTCATTGTGGGCAGGATTTAGGGTGTCAAATGGGTTAGGCTGGGTTGATAGGAATCAGTATTTTGAAAAGGTGTGGCCTTATCACTTCAAATTATGGGTCCAAATGAAACCAAGCCTGGTCGTTAGCCACCCTAGGCATGAATGCCTTCAGCAGAAGAAGAAATTTGAATTTACAAGGACAACTTGGTTGTTTTGAGAAGGTCTTGGGTCTTAGAGTTAACCATGGTGTGGCGTGGTTAGCATTGGATGTGGATTATGAAAAGTTTCTCTGCAGGTTATTGAGTTGTAATACTGTCAAGTGTCCTATCCTCTATCTCAGATGATCCCTTGGTGCAGATTCTCATTAGAAGGTATTGCAGAACTATACTGTCTAGGTTTGAAAGGTCGCGTCTCTTCGAAATGCAACTATCCTCTGTTAGGGCTCACTCTTAGAGAGTGATGATTACTGAACCTTTTGATTTTCTACCTTTTGTTGTTCAAAATTCGAGTATGGTAGCAAAAGATTGGAGAAACTCCAAAGGGACTTCCAATGACAAGTAAGGGATGACAGGCATTTAATAAAGAAAAACAAGGCTCACGAATCTGAAAAAGATTGCGGCCCATGAATTGGTGATTAAAGGAGAGGAATTGTGCATCAATAGCTAGTGGTGGTGGAGGTTCGGTAAAGAACCAAATGCCCTATGGTCATAAAGTTAGTTTTGGTAAGTATGGGCATAGAGATAATGGATGGCATTGAGAGGTCATAAAGGTATCAACTTCCCACTTGCAACATCCTTTCGTCCATTTCTTCTAGGTTCTTGAATAATTGCCCAGCCCTTCCTCTCCGCTTCGTGTGAATAGTCTAATTCCCCGCTTATCTCACCACATGTTTAATTTGGTTGACCCTTGCTATATGAGAGTCATCCTCCTCTTTACCAACTTCCCTGTGTCTTCAACCAATGCCGATATTTCTGGTCTTAACCTTTGAGTGGGACCTTGTTCTTGGTTGAAATTTGGTTGACCAAGTCACAGAGCGAAATGAACGTGCCTGTGGATGAGGAGTATCTTTTGATGGGGCACATAATGATCTTGGGGGTGAACTTGGTATGGGACTCAGATTCTGTGGAGAATCTGAACTATAGCTAGTACGGTTGCACGAAGCTTCCGTTTCAGAATGTTAGCAAGTATTAGCAACTATGAAGGAGTGTGAGGACGAAATGGGAGTGCTACCTGATTAGAAGGATTGTGCTACTAAAAGTTAGAATTCAGTGGAATTCTTATTGACATTGTGAAATTATGATCCTGGTCATCAGAAGGACTACTCGCCATGGCTCTAAATATTGAATACAATTTGGTTGTATCGTATCCATATCAGACACCCTTGTATGCAATATGATGATGAATCGGCCAAACTAAAAGAATTGGCCAATACAGGGCGAAATGAGTTGATACACCCATAATGCCCCCTATTTTAAAATTTGAATTTTCTCTTGTTTTCCCACTTTTTCTCTTCATTCCAACTTTGGAGGAAACTTAGAAACTCAGTTTGGACTAGATCCATGCCTCTCTTGGGGATTGAATTGGAAGATTTCGATGAATCCAAGTGCAACGAACCATTTCATGAAAAAATGGAAAAGGCGTAAGCTGTTATCCTCTTTTTGTTTTTTCCTTGTTTTTATGGTATTTCAATTTAATGGGCCATACTCCACCAAATCATGCTTGATTTTGCGATTGATTAGGGTCCATTTGAAAAAAGATCGACTCCGGCATTTTACATTTTCACTAGCTGCCTCCTGGCTTGATCAAGCTGTTTTCAACTTCCGACCGTCTGCCGTTGTTGATTTCTGGTGAAGGATTGTCTGTTTTCTTTGTACCCAGTCTTGCATCATCAGAATGATCTTCAATTTTCCCCTCTCCCCTGTCTGTGAATTAGGATTAGCCCCTCCCATTATATTAGTTGCCCATCTATATATCTGATTCAAAATGAGACCTCTCTTAGAAAAAAAATAGATATGCCCTTGCCCCTTTCCAAAGTCTCAAAGCTATCCCTATCCAGTTCCGACGAGTGCAAGCTTAAAACTTTTGAAATAACTTTCTGCTGAAATTGCTGTTATCTGGTGCCAGCATGTTGGGATTAGACAATCTCGCTTTAAATGAGATAGCTGTTAATATGGAGGATGAACACATTATCCCTTCCCCTTAAGAGTTTAGGCTGTCCACCCCATGTTGACACCTGTTGCCTTTTCCCTACCATATTGGTTTGCCCTATGAGACATTAATACCCCCTTTCATATTATCATCATGCCTTTGAGTCCTATACACATCAGCAATAACCTTAGGTCCCCACTGCCTGATCTGCTTATGCGTCCTCCTCTCCACAGGAAGAGCCTTCATTAGTGCTACACTGGACTTGTATTTCGCCACGTCAGCATCGTCTTTTACATGCCAATGTCCCCTCTCTCCCCGGCTCTTTTGAGAAGTTGCTCCCTGCCCCCCCCCCCCCCAAGCAAATCTTGTGGAGCACCCAAACATCACGTCCCATCTGCGTAGAGAAAGGAATGGCTCTTCTTCTGCACATTGATGCTCACCCAGGATCCGGTCCATCTCCAATACCGATGGTAACAAGTGACGGCCGAGAAATCTATGTTTTGCTATGGTAAGGGACTTCAACACAGCTCTCTTCTCACCAGCAATTGTATCGCTGAATCACTCTTTACTTTTCTGTCCAGGAATTCTTTTGGTCCTTCCATATCTTTGCCTTTTTTGGCATTCACTGAGCCATTACTGTCTCTTTCTTTGATTAATGTTGAATTTACCTACCTTGCCGACAATCTGATATAGAAATCTCTGTTCTGAGCCGTCAACAATATCCTTTCTGCCGTTTTTCTCTCGCCCATATTTTGCAAGATTGACTTTCTTAAGCCATCCACCATTTGACCATCAAGAACATCAACTGCCTTTTGAGCTTCATCTTTGTACCTGAAATGCAAACTTCCTCAGAAGCCTGGATATGTGATATCTCGGATTACAATTGCGACTAAAATGGCACCTTCCCCTCCCCACCCAGGATCAATATTGAAAACAAACAGACCATGGATTGCTCTTCTTGTTCAGAAAATTCATTGAATTTCTTGGTGAAACCTGGATCCATCTCTTGCGAATCTTTTTTTTTTCCTGAGATTATTACAATTTTATTAAAAGCACCCACCAAAAGACAGGAAAAGAATACAACCTGACGCTAGGCCAAAAACCAAGCTGAATGATTAGCAGATGCAGCTGCTTTAACATACGGAGCCCATGTGAAACAGGCCAACAACAAGTTTCACTAAGTGAATGATTTCTTCGATAGGAGGATCCTTGTCTTGAAAACATCAACTATTTTGGCCTTTCCATATAAAGCAACAAATCTCCATTGCCACTAGCCTCCAAATGGCTTTCCGAGACTTGCCCATTGCCGCTTCACGGCAAGCCCATAAAAGTTGGTCAATAGAAAGCGGCATCACCCACGACATATGGAAAAGCAAGATGAAGTGGACACAAACTTTACTTGCGAAAGGGCAATGGATGAAGAGATGGTAGATGGACTCCAAATCACCCATACACATGAAGCATACTTGGGTAGAATAAGGGATCGCTTTTGAACGTTATCAATGGCTAGAACTCTTTTCCTACCCATAAGCCATGCAAATGCTGCAATCCTCGAATGGTCCCCATGGGACCAAAAATGAAACGAAAAGGATAGTGGGGTAGTCGGCTTAGAAATCAGATTTTTAAATGATCGCATTGAGAAGACACCAAAGCCAGTGTTCGAAATATCGATATCGTGTTACGTATTGCATCCTTGGGAGATAGATATATATATATATATATATATATATATATATATATATATATATATATGGATCGGTTATCGCACGGGATATATCGTTTGTATCAGGTAATTTATTGCACTTTTTGGGAAACATTGGAAAAATTATTGAATTTTTCAATGAAACTTCAGGCATTGTTAAAAAAGACCTTAAGGGCGTGTTTGGCCAGTCGGTGGAAGTGGAATTAAGAGGGATTAGGTGGGTTATCAACAACAATCCCATCCCGCGTCATGTTTGGGGATGGCGGGCATACTTCATCTGCCGTAGCCCTTGTAAACGACGCCAGCATCGAAGGATTATTCCATATCCCACCGCCATCCTAGGAAAGAGAAAGCGAAGGGGCAGAGAGGGAGGAGAATTTCATAATTTTTCAAGGGAGAGGGGGCTAGAATGGGAAATCTCATGGAAGGAGCTTTGGCGCTCTCTCACATCCCCAAATCCCTCTTTTCATCTTCTCCTCCCTCCAAAATCCTTCTTTTTCCGCCATTAAAATGCCTCTCTGCATCTTAATCCCTCTGTGGGTTTTTCTTTCTTCCCTTCCTCACATTTTCGACTGTTGAAATATCCTCCTCAGCTCTTGAAAGGAATTGGGTTTCTCATTGTTTCTTGGTTTTCAACAGATCTTTGAAGGACTGCTGTTTTCTCTGGAAAAAAAATCTTTTTTATTTTATTTTTGTTGCATTGACCTGATCTTTGTCTTGTTTGCGTCTGCGTTGATTCTGTTCATTTGATTTACTGGTTTATATGGAGAACGTGGGTGTTGATCTTGCAAAGGGAAATGAGTGTTGTCATGGGATTAGCACGAGTCCATGCCATACCCAAACACTGCCAGGCTGAAATTGGAGTATTACACCAAACCCCACCGCCATCCCCAACGCGCCTGGATTCCATCCTGGAATTCGACCAATCCCATGGAATTACAGGACATCCACTGACACCACCATCATTACCTTAAAAACAATTCCATCCCTCCTAATCCCATGGGATTGGTCCAGCCAAACAGGCCCTAATACATACTTTTAAATCATAACATCTCAAAACATAAGTGCACATAATAGGTTTCCTTTGTATAGGGTCCTAAGCCGTGCGTTGTCCGATTGAACTAACGCAACTATATTCAAATTGAATGCATAACATTTAAGAGTGTATGTGATGATCATTTCATCAAACATTCCTAAATACTTCGAAATTAGTCTCAATTGACAGCTGGTTGAAGGAAAATTTTGAAAAAAAAAAATATTTTAATAATTTTTTTATAAAAAAATATTTTTATTTTTTGAAAATTGACAAGGACTTAACAAACAGTAGATCAACTCTCATACATGCTTGATTTCATGTTTGTAGTGCAACATTGCAAGTAATTTGGGAGAAATTGGGGAAATTCAATTTCCCCCAAATCGGATTTCCTACACTCAAATTTTGAAATTAGAGTGTATGTGATGATAATTTCATCAAATATTCCTAAATACTTCAAAATTAATCTTAATTGACAACTAGTTGAAGGACAAATTTTTTTAAAAAAAATGGAGAACATGAAGAACTAATGAATATCGAAATCAAAGCTCCAACTCCATGATTTTTCATGCAAAACATGAAGAACCAATGTATTTATAAGTATTTGACATTGATTTAACATAATTTCATTTAAAAAAGGGGTCAGAAATTGAAAATGCTCACCGGATCAAACAAGTATCGGTACTACCTGTGTGTTTCATATCGCACAGGTGGGATACAAGATATATCGTGGGATATATTGGCCGATTTCGTCAATATTTAAAACATTGACTGGAGCTATGTTCTTTCCAGATCATCGAGTCTTCTTCTTGCAACGATGGCACAACGAATTTCAGGTGATTGAGAAGAGTAATGAGCTCCTCAACCTCGGCATCCAACAAATTTCTCTGACAGGGAGGAGACCAAACAATGGACTCTCCCTCTATGGAGTAGCAACGATCCACAAGGATGGAGCGATCCATGGCGATACCAACAATTCCCGGAAAAAGATCTTGTAACGGTCTTTCCCCACACCGTTCGTCTACCCAGAAGCAAATACAATTTCCTTTTCTAAGATGAAAAGAAATTCCTTGATGAAACTTATGTTCCGTGGCAACAATTGTCTTCCAAACGTCAGAAGTGTGGTAGAGAGATGGAGATTTTATACTCCAATTTCCCGTATAAGTATGTATTTGGACACAAGAAGCTCTCTCCATAATTTTCTTGTCTCCAACCTGAACCTCCAATGCCAATTTTCAAGAAGGGCATCATTCATAAGATGAAGATCTTTCAGGCCAGCACCTCCCTTGCTTAAAGGCTTGCAAACTTGATCCCATTTGAGAAGATTAAACTTTCTTTTTTCGTCAGCCCCTTTCCAAAGGAGATCTCTTCTTAGCTCATCAAGCCTATCTGTCACTGATATAGGGCATTTGAAGAGGGATATAAAATAGATAGGCATGTTAGAGAAAGCTGTTTTAATAAGAGTAAACTGCCCACCCAAGGAGAGATAGCGACCCTTCCAAAAAGACAACCTCCTTTCAATTCTTTCAATGACCTTATCCCAAAGATGCTTCGCCGGCTTCCCTATACAAAGAGGCAACCCATGATAGGCAGAGGGGAAAACTCCACTTTTACAACCAAAGTGATCCGCAAAAAGAGAAAGATCCTCTCGCTCCACATGAATTCCCTGCACTTCGCATTTGGCCGCATTAACATTTAGGCCTGAGACTGCTTCGAAGCAAATAACAATCTTTCGAAGGTTATCAACCGTCGATAAGTCTGCATCACAAAAAAGAATCTTAATGTCATATTCCTCAAATCTGCAGTGATATCTGCTTCAAGCAAATGTTCCTTTACAAAAATTTCAATGATGAGGGTTTTTGAGAGAAGATGTTATTCTGCTAGGAGAGTATTGAGAAGCGAAGGCGGAAATCTCCCAGACATCACTCACTGATTGGAAGAAGGAACAGGATCAAAACTAGCCCGATAGTGTCCCTTCCCAAACACCTTTGTCCTCCCCAAGACCAAGAATCTGAATTTGAATAGATGAATAACAAGCCTTAGGGTTTGTTTAACATTTTGGAACTTTTGAAGAGATTCATCATGTAGGAGGAAGCTCCTTTTTGGGTCATCATCATGCATCTAGTCCATTATCTTCATTTTGAATCATTATAGGAATAAAGACTTGACCCTTTTTTTCTGAAGAGTTGAGATGCTGGCCTGGGATTACTTGCAATCTCTCTCTTCGTTGTTGGAGAATATGCCAGCGAAGCCTGCTTGGTTGATGCCCCTTCTATTCTATAGTGGAGGTTTTTGTTGTTGAATCCTTGAGAAAATCAATTTAAAACTGTTACATTTTCAATAGGAAAAGGGACATAAAGGGTCTGGAGTGGTTTGGACTTTAGAATGAGCAATTACAGTCTTTAAATACTTGGAAGATGTGGATGATATCTTTGAAAGTGTCTCCTTCAGGTTCTGCTCTTGAGAAACTTGATTGAGTCTATAAGAACTAATAGTTTTTTATTGGACTTTTCCTTTTCACTTTCCAATAATGTATACTATTTTTGTTTTTTGGAAAGATGAGAAACTTTATTGAGTAGAACAGAAGCCAAAGAGGCAAAACTACAAGGAAGAAAAGGAGAAGAAAAAAGAAAAGAAAAAAGAAGAAAAAGAAAATAAAAATACGAAAGCCCTCCCCTAGACAAAACTGAAACTCTTAAAGGTGCCTAATCTCTAAACAGGGCAAGAACTCTAGAGAACACAACAGCAGAGGAACCACTCAGACTTCTAAAGCACCGGTTATTTCTCTCAGCCCACACTGCCCAAAGAACTGCGAAAAGGATGATCCGCCATTTTCTTTTACCAAGCGCCCCTCCAGAGTTTGCATGCCAGCAACAGAGCAGGTTGTCGATGGACGAAGGCATGAACCAAGAGATACCTGTCAAACGAAGGACACTCCACCACAGATCATTCAGAAGTGAACTGGCAGTGGATGAGGAGATGGTCAACTGTTTCTTCATTTTGGTAGCAAAGAAGACATACATTAGGCAGGACCATTCCTCTCGCTATCAAATTGTCAATTGTTCCTTCCTGCAAGCCAACCAAATGCCGCCACCTTTGGAGGAAGCCCATAGAACCATTGCACACCTGTGCGACAGCACGATGAAGGATTCGCCGAAGACATCAGATGATTGTAAAAAGATTTGACAGTAAAGGAACCTGAAGAAAACATCCAGCAGATGGAATCCTCCATTGAAGGAGAGGGGCTAGTATCCTGCATTCGAGTAAGAAGCAGTAAGAAATCTTGAAATTCGTCGTCGGAGAGGTTTCTTCTAAAGAGAGGAATTCAAATACCATCTCCCTCATTGTCATCAAAACATTATGTGACCAGAATATTCTGATTCGGGGTAAGAGCAAACAATGATGGAAAAGATTCGGCCAGAGTAGACCTGCCAGACCATAGTCTAACCAAAATCTGATTCCATCTCCATTACCAAGAGAGAAACAAACTCTCTCACGAACAAGAGAGGTCAATTTAACTATTCCTTTCCAAAGAGAGGATGTCCAATAGAAAGAGGTCTCCTTCAGCCACCATCCCGTAGTAGACGTACCATATTTAGCTGCAATAATTTGCCTCCAAAGACTGTTAGTTTCTTTCCCGTACCTCCAAATCCATTTTCCAAGAAGAGCCTTATTCATGATTTCAAGGTTTTTAATATTCGCACCTCCTCCATAAGGGGTGTTGACCTCATTCCATTGAAGGAGAGGGAACTTAGAAGAAACACAATTCCCTTGCCAAAGAATTTTCCTAGGTAATTTGTCAATCTTGAGAATAATAGATTTAGGGCAGAGGAACAACGATAAGTAATAGATGGGCATACTAGACAAAGAGGCATAGATGGGCATACTAGACAAAGAGGCCTTTATCAGATTGAGCCTTCCCCCTAGGGAAAGAACATTCAGTTTCCAAGAAGAGAGCTTCCTTTCCGTTCTTTCTAAAATGTTGTCCCACAAATAGAGAGGAGGCTTACCTACGCATAGAGGAAGACCTAGGTATAGGGTAGGAAGCAGACCTACCTTACAACCAAAGAAGTCCGCAAGAGAATTACAAACCTCCATAGGGGGTTTTAAAAATGCCAAGTTGCACTTAGAGCTTGGTCAAGTCCTGTTGACACCTGGTGTTTTTTTGAGAACGTAAGTTCTTAAAATCATCTCCAACATCATGCATCTGGATAAACTGATTGTGGTCTTGGTCAAAGGTGTGAAGCATAGCTTAGCTACTCACATGATGCCAACAAATTCTTTGATTACGCACGTTGTTCTACCTGGGTCCAAATCTGCTTAGGTCTTCCTCTTTTCAGGACTTCGAATCCTAATTAATATTCCCCTCCTTTCTGGAGCCATATCTTGAAATATTTGTACATGACAGAACCATCAGTCTGTTCTATACTTCTATATCATTTTATCTCTTATTGGGACTACTGCTAGTCTGCTTTGGATGATCTCATTATCAATTCTATCCTTCACGGTCTCTAAACATGTCCATCTCAACATCCTCAACTGTGCAATGGTCTTTGCTCATGTTGTTTTCTAACTGCCCAACACTAACCCATATAGCTGGTTGAATGCCTCTCTTATAAAAATTGCCTTAAGTTTCATAGACATGTGATGAACACAAAACTCCAAAGGCCCATATCCACTTCATCCACCCAGCTCTAGTTCTATTGGAAACATCCCACATCTCCACTTCATCCTTTTTGAATAGTATGGGGATCATACAGAACTGATGTGTAAATTTTTGTTAGTATACAAGTTGCTGATGACATGTATTATGATTGGTTGGTTTGTGCTGTGCCATGTCTGCTGTTCATGGTATGATCTACTACAAAGCATATAGCCTGGCCATGGTCATTCTTCTATATTAGTTTCTCAATAGTGGAGATGTAATTTATTTCCTGTTAATGCATTCTGCTAGACTACTTCTGTTTACCATGCATTTTTCTTTTGCACAACAGTGTTTGTTTCTGTATTCAAGTGTCCATTTCCTTCTAATGGATCTTGTCGTTTGTTTTTTGGTGAAGATCCATGGTATTAGCTGCCGAGTCTGCCTGGAAATGAAGTCTTCTTCTTGGACCACTTTGTTGGACTTTCTTGAAAAGATGGTAGAATGGTTTCTTTGCAGAGCTGATACAAAGACAGTTTTATCCGGGAATGCTGCTAGAATAAAAGCCGTAAGGGAGATTTTAGAGACTATCAGGTTATGGTTTTTCTTTTTTCTTTTTTACTTTTGATGGAGCCTTTTCTGCCTCTCCAGCTCCTGAGAACATGATAAATGCAACACTGTTATTTTGCATGGCTGGGTGTTTTTTTGTGCAACTAGGTAATAACTCTTTTCAACTTTTAAGACGGTTGACTTCAAATATGAAACAATGAAGTTTTTCTTGGCAAAAATCTTTTAGTTTTTTTGTTTTGTTTTTTTTTTTTTTTTTTTTGTTTTTTTTTTCTTTGTGTATTTAGGACACACGCATGTGCTGGTATTGTAAATGAACACTGAAATGGGGTATCGGGCATAGGGAGCCTTGGAGATTCTGTCATATCTGTGAAAATATACAACAGTACTGAAATATCATATAAATTTTGTTTCTTATGAATGCACATCTTCATCATCTTAGCCTTATCCCAACCAACTGGGGTCAGCTACATGAATCCTGTTCCACCTGTCCACTCTATCATGGAAAAATGAATATACTGTAGTAAAATTTACCATTAAGAAAAAAGATGAAATAAAATTTATCAACATAAAATGGAATATATTAGAACCATATATATACTGGGGAGTTTTTTGATACTTTGGCAGCTTATGATGCTTCATACGAAGGCACTTGGAAATCGTACACATGATATGCATTAACTCAAACTAAACTGCCCAAATTGTAGAACCCACTGTAAATAAGTCAAAATCCCATTACCATTAAAAAAAAGGTTCTACAATCCCATTTGAACTTATCCAAGTCCGAGTAGCAGACAGTTTCCTAAAATAGCACCATTGGAGGTTTTTCATTTGAACCGTCCAATAAATCTCCAACAATCCAATAGTGTTATGTAGTAAAAAATTGTGATTTGCAGTGTCTGATACATCTAAACTGGGAAGTTTGGCCAGTTAAAATTGATTTAACTGTGTGCCATGTATGATTTCTCAGTCCTGTGTATTGTCCATCAGACTCTGCCAGAGTATCAAAGTTTTCCTCATAAATCTTATATGTGCTTTGCTATGGTGTGAAACACAGATGAAGTAACAGTATTGTTTACCACACTGGGGTTGGGGTGATCTAACTTCTAAAAATCATTCAGTTATTCTAAGTGATCATTTTAGGTTCAGTTCTGATCGATCCAAGTTGGCAGAATGGTCACAGTTACTCTTTATTTGTGTTTCACGCCATGCATGCCTCATATCATACAAATAATGCTAAAATACAATAATACGAGATAAATTCAGGTTTTTCCTAATAGCTATTACCACGTGTATTACACGTCGATATGGGTATTGAACGGCACAGTCTTTTAGAAAATGGGGTGACCCTGATTCATTCTTGGACCACATGCGCCTGTTAATTATTGGTGCAAGTGTCTTCTATTAATTGCTAGAAGCAGAAGGAAAGAATAATTATCTTATGGCAAAGACAGCTAAGATTGTAAGACCAACCATATTATTTGGTTGAATTGGTTTTGTATCAGTCAATGCTCATGTTCATGGTGACTACAAGTTTCAATGATTTATGTCAATACTTTTGGAAGATATTCTGGGAATCAGTTAGTAACTCTTTTCAGTTTTTTTTTTTTTTGTCAATGGATGTGCAGAAACTGCTCACAATTAGAGAGCACAAAACTAGTCAAGCTCGTTCTCAAAATTGTTTCATGCTCGCATGCTGAGCTGTTTTCCTCATCTTATTCAATTGGCAATCAACGGTATGCTGCTGATAATGGAACCAGAACCCCCAAGTTTAACAATTTGTGGGAGGTTCAGACCCTTGCTTTCGCCATGATAGGGGATGCATTTGCAAGAGTTGGGTCTTCTGTTTCAGGGGATATGTGGCGATCTACACTTGAGGTGTGCATAATTGCATATTCTTTTGAATATTGTGTGAATTCTCAAAAATATATATTAAATTTGTGTGTGGTGAACTAGGTTTTGAGGAAAGTGATGGATGTCTTGGCATCAAAGGGCCTGCTTATAGAAGATAATGTCATGTCCAGGTACTGCATCAATCGCTTGATTGCTTGTAAAGTCCCCGGAATTAGTATCAACAGTAAACAGACATTCAACCTATTATTTGGCAGGTTTTATACCTCTCTTCTGCATTGTCTCCATTTGGTTCTCTCCAACCCAAAAGGTTCTATATCGGACCATGTAATCTCCTAACTTCTACTATCCAGATTAGCCTTTAGAGCTTTATTTTCAGTTAATGCACAGTTTCTAGTTCTGTTTTCTCATTTAGTCTTTCAAATGTGTATTTCTGCAGGTAGCAGGTTTTGTAGCATCATTGCAAATATTCTTCATATATGGCCTAACTAATAAAGGGCTTTTGCTTTTACCAAATTCCAGCAGTAAAGAGAAGGAAGTTGTCTCTTTGAATATAAATTCAAGACTGGAGGAATCTAGCAGCACTGATAAAGGTCCTTATAGACCTCCACATCTACGCAAAAGGGAAGGGATGAGTACACAGCCATTTAAAGCCTGGGATTCTTGGAAAAGTCCAGATCGTGAATCTTCTGCGCCTGGTTTTGCATCATCAGATTCAGAGCACAGTGATAGCGATGGATCAGTAAAAGATGCAGATCGCTTTCGGTGCTCCAAGGCTAGGATATCTGCCATTATTTGCATACAGGTAATGCTACATGTGGAAAGCTATTATTATCTAGGGTAATTGGTCTCGAAATATTTTGACATTACTGCATTTTTCCATCTGCATTTCAACTTGAAGGATCTTTGTCAAGCTGATCCTAAATCGGTTAGTGCTCATTGGAAGATACTTTTGCCAACCAGTGATGTGCTACAACCAAGGTGAGCCATCCCGATCCTATCTTATCTTTTGTATGAATTTTTTGTTCTCATTTCCTTTATTGTCATCAGTTCAAAAGAAAATCCTTCTTAGATCACTTGCTTTCAGTTTTTTACAATATACCTTTTCTTTTCACAGGAAGTATCAGGCAACTCTAATGACATGCTTGCTTTTTGATCCCATCTTAAAGGTTTTGATTTTTATTTTGGTTCTTTATTTTTTTCATTTGTTAAATCATATTTTCTTTAGTCAGCTTTGCTTTAAGGCCTGTTACATAATTTGCTTCTTCCTTGTATGTTCTTTTCTTACCAGCTAACAGAGTCCAGTAGTTGTGTCTTGTGACTGACTGTTCCTACCCCATCACATCTGCAGACACGGATTGCAGCTGCCTCAACTTTAGCTGCCATGTTGGATGGTCCTTCATCCGTTTTTCTGCAAGTAGCTGAATACAAAGAATCCACAAAACGTGGACCGTTTACTACTCTTTCAAGCTCCCTCGGTGAAATTCTAATGCAGCTTCATACAGGTAGAGGAGAAGTAATTATTTTTTAGATTTTTTAGGTAAAGCTCATCTCAAACCCATGACATGATTGTTGAAGCACAAAGTGCTTTTCATTGATCCATGGGCTTGAACAAATATGTTGTAGAGCTACTCGTTCTTTACAAACTAAACTATTGGGTGTGCTTGCAGTTGGAGTTGGCCATTCGTTTATTCATATACCAGTTTGCTTCTGTGTGCTTATGTGTTACAGTTTTCTGGCTTCTTACCATGCAGGCTTACTACACTTGATTCATCATGAAACACATAGTGGATTGTTGGCATCCTCATTCAAAGTTCTCATGCTTCTGATTGCTGCTACTCCGTATGGTTTCGTCTTTAAATGATATTTTTGTTTTGATTGAAGTTTCTCTTATCATCCGTACACACTACTTGGCAGATTTGTATTGGATTTTGTCATGTTTATGTTTTTGGCACCCTATCATTTTCGATTATTTTTCTCTTGTATTTAGTTAGCATCTTTTATTTACTCATTGAACTACCTACTGCACTGTACATTCCCAGTCACTATAGTCTTGCTTATCCAACACATGAGTACTCACTACTCACCCTTTTCTCCCTCCCATGTTGAAAGAGGTATCATGCTTCAATTCATATTTTCATTTAAAATTGGTTAATCTTTTGTTTGTTTTGTGGCTATGTTCATGGAACAGATATGCTCGAATGCCTGGAGAGCTGTTGCCTGCTGTTATTTCTACTGTGCAGATGAGGATTTTAGAGGACTTGTCATTTAAAACTGAACAGTCTAGTCTTCTGGTTAGTTATGTTTAACTTTTGCCTTGAATGGTTATATAAATGCCATATTATATCTAGTGTTTTAAGTATTGATGATATCGGCCGATACTTCCCACTATTTATCTTGTATCCCACTTGTGCGATACAAAACGCACAAGTAGTGGGATATATCCCACATGTTCAATCTTTTTTTTTTTTCCTTCGTAAATCATATTCAATCAGTGTTAATTTATTACAAATCGGTTGGGCTGAGTTGTGGAAAATTTTAAGAAAATCAAAATTTCTCAATTTCTCGCAAATCGGTTGCAATCTGTGTCCAAACATAAAATCAAACATGTATGTAACCTGATCTAGTGATTCTTCTCTTGCTTTTGAATGCATTGCTTGTGTTTCCACACATTTTCCACACATCTTCTTACATTTATAAATTATATGAATAGACTTTGAATCTACTTGCAGCAATTCAGTTAGACAACGCATAGATTACGACCCCATACAAAGAAAACCTATTATGTGCACTTGTTTCCTAATGTTTCCCTATGTTTCCAACAACAACGATACATTACGCAATACAAATGATATATCCCATGTGATAACCGATACATATCCGTATCCCAAGGATGCAATACGTAATGCGACATCGATATTTCAAACACTGATTATATCTGATGTCCTGTTGGCAGGCCACTGCTCTTAGTTGTTTGGTTGCTGCTCTGTCTACATCGCCTCCCTCCACACGGGTGGCAGAAATGCTTCAAGAAGGAACACCAAGAGGTTTGTCTTCTTCTTCTTCTTTTTATCAGAGGGGAGGTTGGAAACACATTAGCAAAATTCGATGATCCTCAGTCTGAGGTTCCATTTACATTTGCCAGGTTTGGTAGGTTGGAAGCCTTGGGCATTCTTGTCTTTTTGTCATCATTCAGAAGTGATGCCGGTGACTGCTACTGTTGGTGTGATTTCAGCTGATACTTGGCACAAGGCCGGCAAATTTATTTCTTGATGCTAGTCAACGGAACAAGCCCTAGCTAAACTGTGTAGCTTTACTAAGCATGCATTGGATCAGATTTGTATCCACCAGCATACATGCCAGAGTGGCTCACGTTTGAGATCCAGGCTGTTCATCAGATGTGCTCCATGCAGTGTGTTCTTGGCCTGAAATCAGCCTGCTCACTTGTATGTGATGTGAGCCACATGTACGGAATAAATACTGTTGAAGAGATTGACCAATGGTCCACATACAATGTGTTGTCCACTAGCCTGTTTTTTCAGCGAGTGCTAATGTGGTGGAGCCTGTTTGATGAACAACTTGCTTCTTGCAGACATGTTCCGTGTCGTATCTGTCTTACTTGCAAGTAGACTTAGCCTTTTATTCCACTAACTTATGGGAATTATCAGTAGATGGGTCTTTCTTGGTTTTTATGCCAGAAATTGTTGCGTAGAGTTTACCCAGTTTCACCAGCACGGTTATAGTGGGATTTCCATTTAACTCTGGCTTTAAGTTGTTGTTGGAATTATTGTTATTTGCCTCTGATGTTTACATGCAATGATTTTATTTTTGGATATGATGTTCCCAACATTGCGAACTGATGTTTGCAATTAATTTCTAATTGCATATTTGTTATTGGGAAATGGGAATTAACTCAATATGAGGGAGGACATTGATGGTGTGTGAAACTGAAAGGAAAATACGTCGAACAAGAGGGTGACGATTCCAAATCTGATAAAAAGGCAAATGCATCATGGAGTGAAAGAATTACCCACACAGAGGCTAGCTTCTGATGCTCTCTTTTGCTAAAGTTCCAGCTATTTCATTTGTCCCTCTTTGATATGGGCAAATGAAGTGTTGACCCCCTCACACATATCCTGGATGTCATTGAAAATGAAGGACAATATCAATGGCCCAAATGGATGTTGGATGCCCACCCTTAATCATTGAATTTCTGGAAACAGTGATGAAAATTTTCTCAGCCCTCTCTAAGTGTCTTTACCTCTGCCATGTTCGAATCCCCAAACATGCTGGTCTGGAAATAGCGATTTTGATTATATCAGGTACACCCCACTCTGGAGGATCTTGATTGCCGCTTGAGGCACATAAATATTCAGTTTCCAATGCCTGGCAGCCGTTAGGTGGCTTGTTCTACTGTTCTTCTGTTTTGTCCTACCCTCACTATAAACTACTTTTGTCCAATCCTTCATGTATGATAATGTAATCCCGTGAAATTATTTTATTTTACTATTTTATGCTTAGCAATTCCTATCACTTCTGCGAAGGAGTTCCCTTGCCGCTGAAATTTTATAAATTGATGCGTTTTTTCTTAGATCAATACAATCAGAGCTAATTTCTCTCTCTCTCTCTCTCTCTCTCTCTCTCTTCCAGGTGTTGCTGGAACCCAGGCAAAGTCAAACACACTTCATGTTTTATTTCAGTTTTCCCAACAAGCAATACATCCTGCTACAAGTTTTGAGGCTCTCCAGGTAATTTTATAAGGAGTGTTACACTGTTACTTTCATAAGAGCAGTGTATTTTGTTATATTAGAACTTGATGCATCTTTAGTGTATCTTTTATTTTAAGATCAGTTAGTACTATGGCTTAAAGGAGCTATTTAATATGCAAGGGGAGCTTAGCTAAGTCCACATTCACCTCGCCACACACCTCTAGACGCGCACGGGTATTCGAACTGTGTAGCAGATGGGCCCTACCATGTAGATAACCTGGTTCAAAAATTGGCTGGTTAATTGTCAGTAGAGCCACATATACAAAAGCAATGGATGGCTTAAAGAACATTACCGGTGGTCCACATTCATTGTATGCTGTCAAATGCTTAGTGCAAAGAAAGGGTTTGGATGGACATTCAGAAGGGGCCAGAATGCTGCCGAAATTATTATTTTCAACTGTTATTTGATGTTATTACATTTATATGTATCTTGATTTAGAATCAAGGGTAATGCAAGGAATGTAACAAGAACTCAAATGAATGAAATATTTGACGATGAACATTCTTCCTTCCAAATTCCCTTTGCTATTCACCAGAGTGCATGTGTTCTAATCCCTAAACCAAAACAAAACGTCATTTTGTCTTAACACCGGGTACCCAATAAGTGGCGAAAATACAACAGGGAAACTTATTGAATAAGTCATGACTCCCTCTAACCATAACAACTCATCAAGGTAAATAAATCCTATGAATTTGAGGACCATCCAATTGATCCCATGGAGCTGAAAGATCAGTACTGGTTCATTCAAAGTTGACTCTGTATATTGCATTTTGAAGTTCATCATTTGAAGGGAGGAATTAACCATTTCATTGAAAGATGTTGCTGTGGATTCATTTTTCTACTTCTGGCATTGAGTGGGCTTCACTGAAGTGATCTCATGCTGGCTCCTCAAGTACTCTCAGCCATATTTTCATTTATTTCAAAGCAGAAGTAGTTGGAGTCTTAATAGACCATATTGACATCCGTGAGAAATATAATCTTATAGTATGATTACTTCATCTAATCATTTGAATTTTGTTCGTGGTTTGCTATGGTTTATGTATACAAAAAAAATGCATTTTAAGAAGCCTAATAGACTTGAACCAAAAATAATCTGCATGGTTGAACACTTTCTTTTCTTCCTTTTTTTATATTTTCCTTCTTCTTCATTTTTTTTGGTAGTAGTAAGGTTTATAAGGTAACAACAGAGATCGAACCGTGGATCATTCACACACATTACACTCTCTAGTAGCTCATCTAACGAGCTAGAGATTTCAAACATTTCTTTCCATGGTCTTTTTTCATATTATTGCAAAGGGAGGTGATCCACTTCTCCGGAATCATGCATTTTTGCACCTCCCATACCGTGTATCATGGTCATGGCACATGTTATGATGATCTGCACTAGGCACTGCGATGGTTCCGCAATTGATTAACCACTGATAAAAACAATTGCTTTGGTTGGACTATCCTAATAATTTAATAGATGGACCTTTTGTTTCTGAATGTGGGTCATTGGTGACTTTTCTCTTTTAGTATCTATGTCATGTCACTGATTAGAGGGTTATGATTGTGCAGATAGTATGACTGTTACCCTATCAAATGAATGGTTTTAATTAGTCCATGTATGTCATGCATGCAGCAAAAACATGGATGCACTACGCCTCCCATCCCTCTGCAGGCACTTTGGCTCTAGTCCCTGGCTGTAATGACTTGCAATTAAATGCTCACACAAAATGTTGCCAACAGACAATTTCCTGTTCATGATGATGACTTGCAATTAAATGTAACTTTTCTTTTTGTTACAATTGTATCATTGATGCTTGTGTTGCAAATTTGATTTGATACTTGAACTAGGTAGCTTAGCCTTTTCGTTACTTGTGCAGGCTCTAAGAGCAGTATCACACAACTACCCAGGTATAATGTCTGCATGCTGGGAGCAAGTTTCTGATACTGTTTATGCATTGATGCAAGTGGGCAGCCCTGCTTGTCCTAGCCATGAAGTTCTAGCTTGGCCATGGAAGGGAGATACTGGAAATACTTTTGGATCAGTTGTAGAAAAATGCATTATGGCTGCCGTTAAGGTAAACAAAAAACTTTTCTTAGTTAATGAATGATAGTGTTGGTTAAAAATGAGTGAGATTACAATTGTGCTGCATCATTGATATTTTGGTGAAATATCATGGAAATATTTATGTAGTTGAACCTTTCTCATTCACCAATTATATCTATAGCTTTTCTTTACTCTAAATTGTCTTCAGTAGCTTGGGATAAAGTGCCTTTCAATTGTTATCTTCTTTGACTACCTTGATTGAGAAAGATTATCACTACCTCAAAGATTGATTCTTACATATGTTCATCTAGTTGTAGCCTTGTAGGAATGGCAATAAAATGCCTTTAATTTTTAGCTATTCATTATTTGGAAAAATGTGTTCTTTTATGCTGTTTTTATGTACAAAAAACTGCTATTATGATCTTTGGCATCCTTTTCCAGTTTGTTTTGGAGAAAGAATATCACACCACACACACACACACACACACACACACACAGAGGACAACGGTCTCTTGCAAATCAGACCATACTTCGTGTGAGCAAATGGGTGGTTGGCTCTTGGCCTGGGTGGGCCTCACCATAATGTGTTTATGCAATCTACCCTGACCATCAGATGCATCAACTCATGTTAGGCCCAAGGCCTAAAAATCAGCCACATCCATGATTCAGGTGGGCCAGACCAGGGGAAACGGTTGGAAGGGAGATGCCCGCCCTGATTTTTTATGGGTGCCACCATGACTTGTATGCACAATTCACTCTGACCAACAGTTGTGTCATCTGCCATTAGGCGTAGGGCCCAAAAATCACGCCGACTTGTGATTCAGGTGGACGACATCAAAGGAAATGGTTGGAGAGAGGCGTGCACCATTGATTTTTTACATGGTCCACCATAATTATCATGTGAAATCCACATGAAGCATTAGATGCAACGCAGAGTCAGAAGACAGTCGTCGGAACAATCTTCAACGAGAAAAATATGTCAGGCGGCGAAGACGGTTCCAACATTGCAGCTGAGACATTTGGTCCCGCTCTAGGTGATCCCATGGACATAATGACAGCTTTGCAGCTGGTATTGAAGAGATCCTTGGCCCATGATAGGCCGCTTGTGGGCTTCATGAAGGTGCCAAGGTGAATAGGTGATTGGAAAGCATGCTGTGCAGCTATGTCTATTTGCTGAGGATTGTAACCAGCCAAAGTATGTCAAACTGGTTTGAGCCCTTTGCGTTGATCATAATGTAAACTTGATATTGGTGCCGAGTGCTAAAACTCTAGGCGAGGAGGCAGGACTTTGCAAGATCGACTCGGAGGGGACGTCTTGGAAGGTGGTGGGCTCCTGTGTTGTTGTCAAGGATTATGGAGAGGAATCCGAGGGTCTTCATATTGTGCAAGAATATGTGAAGTCTCACTGAGTCATAGCAAAATTTTGATTGAGGCTCTCTCCACATTTTGTAGACTCTCTTCCCCCCAGCCCATCCACTGATCCACCCAAATTAACGAATCTGATGCTTATGGGTTTTGGAAAAAATCTTTCTACTTCATAATTCTATTGCTAGGATATATCAATGAGATTTTCATTAGCTCTTCTAAAAAAAAGCAAACATTAGATGCTGCACAAAAAATTAGCCTTGGGGCCCAATAACAAAGGAAAATTTTTGGAGGGTGGGCGTTGCCCAGTGTTTCCAATCATGTGGTCCACCTGAATCACTGATGGAGCTTATTTTTAAACTCTGGAACTAAAATTGTGTCATGCACCTGATGATTGCCAAGATATATATCAGTTTAATGAATCCCATCTGCGAAAACCCCATTGTCCTTTTTTGCTTGCCGGTTAAAGCTTCATATAACTTTTGGAATACATGCCAAAATATCAGGACAAGGCTATGATGATGATGATAGTGTGATGCTATAAACAACCTATTAGTTATTTCTTCTTTAAACATTAGTAAACAGTTCACTGTTTTCATTTCTCCAGAGAAGCTTTGCTTGCTGATGATTGCCAAGATGTAATCTGGTGGAATTTTGCTCGTTAACTTCTTGATGCTATTGTCTACTTTCATTTCATCCATCAATATTCTATTCCATTTTAAGAGCTTTAGTTATGATTCAGGTTTTGGATGAATGCCTTCGCGCATCATCTGGATTTAAAGGAACAGATGACCTTTTAGATGATAAAGTACTGGACACCCCATTTGCATCTGATTGTGCAAGAAGGGCAGAAGTGTCATCAGCTCCATTATATGTATTAGATGGTCCAGAAGTCTCAAAAGGCAACTCCGTGTCGCATTCATCAGGAATCAAGCAGTGGTGCGAGGCTATTGAGAAGCATCTTCCTCTGACTTTATTGCACACTGCTCCAATGGTTGGTCATAACATTCGCAAACATCATTTAACTTTCATTCATTATTATTATTATTATTATTTTATCCTGAAAGGAATTCCAGAATTTTTTTTTTTTTTTTGGTTTGTCAGATTGTGATGTCAATTTGAAATATATTTTTTTTCAATGTCTTTTATGTTACTGGCACAGGCATTCGTATACTTGTAGAAATATGATTGAAGTGCTAGACTAACATGTGCATTTACACCATTTTTTAAATGTTGGTGACTGATCCACCACACGTGTCATAAAACATGTTAATCCACTGCATTGCATTCATCAGGAATCAAGCAGTGGTATGTAGCTACTGAGATGCATCTGACTTTATTGCACACTGCTGCAATGGTTGGTCATAGCGTTTGCAAACATCAACTAACTTTCATTCAGCATATATATATAATCTTGAAGGGAATTCCAGAAAATTTGGTGGTTTGTCAGTTTGCGAGATCAATTTGAATGTCTTTTTATTTGGTGTAATGTCTGTTATGTTACTGGAACAAGCATTCATATACATTTAGAAATGTGATTGAAGGGCTAGACTAAGTCACTAAGATGTGCATTTCCACCATTTCTTAAATGGTGGTGGCTTCCACCACACGTGCCATAACACATGTTAATTCACCTCACTGCATTTGTCAGGTATCAAGCAGTGGCATGAAGCCACTTAGAAGTGAGAAGCATCTTCCTCCGACTTTATTGTACACTGCTCCAGTGGTTGCTCATAGCGTTTGCAATTAGCAATTAACTTTCATTCAGTATTTTCTATCTGGAAAGGAATTCCGGAGAATTTGTTGGTTTGTCAGTTTGCAAGATCAATTTGAATGTATTTTTTCAATGTCTGTTATGTTACAGGCATATGTATTCATATACAATCATTTAGAAACATGATTGAGGGTCTAGACTAACATGTGCATTTCCACCATTTCTTAAATGGTGGTGATTCATCCACTGCATGTGCCATAAATACATGGCAATCCAGTCTATCCAAATGTTCAGCTCCGTTAGTGGATGGAGCATATTCTTGTAGAGAATCGTATATGCAGCCATGTGAGTATCCTTGTAGTTATTATGTCATGTGGTCTTGTGGACTACTATACTAGACTCGTATTATTAATAATAGGAGTAAGTCATTTGACTAACAACCCAATCTCTCCCTCTCTCTCTCTCTCTCGGTAACTGGATAAAAACAACAAGGGGATAGAAAAAGGATGATGAGAAGTTATCCAGCTAATTGAAAGAAGTGGAATCCCCCAGCTACCCTGAAAAGCTTATGCCAGTCTCCCAGGGAAAATGCTATCAGCCCTAGCCCATTCCATAACCAACCTTCCCTTCCTAGCAAAGTGCCACATAGCTAACAAATCTACAAGCTGACGAAGCATGACGTAATTAACTTCCAACAGCCCGATTGAACCTGCACTGCACTTTCCTGGAAAGTGTGCAATGCAAGAAGAGGTGGTCCATGTTTTCCTCATCTTGCAGATGAAGGATGCATCCGTTAGCCTGTGACTGGGTATTTAAGTGAAATATGAACCAGATGGATCATTAGAGCGTTATAAGGCATTGTTGGTGATGAGAGGCTTTACCCAAACTCATGGTGTGGACTTTCATAGGACGTTCACTCCTGTTTCTAAATTGAACTCCATGCATGTATTGTTTTCTATTGCTGCAAACAGTTCTTAGCCTTCGCCTTAATGAGATGTCAAGAATCCCTTTTTTCATGGAGAACTACAGGAAGTACATATAGCTCCTCCTCCAAGGTTTGTCCCGTCTACGGGTGCAGGTACTGTTTGTAAGCTCAAAAAGGCTATTCATGGCTTGAAAGAATCACCCTGTGCTCGGTTTGAATGCTTTAGTCATGCTATGTTGAAATTCGTTGCTACCATTGCCATGTGGACAAAACCTTTTCGTTTAGTTCACTATGGGCATCACCGTTGTGATTATCTATGTCGATGATAGAACCATCATAGGAGATGACCCCAAGGAGATTCAACTTTTAAAAATGTTTCTGAGTCAAGAGTTTGACATAAAAACCTTGGTACATTGAGGTACTCCTTAGAAATTGAGGTGCTTGATCATGACAAAGCGTTGTGATTTTTCAATGGAAATATGTCCTAGATTTGTTTTGGGACTTGGGTCAACTAGGAGTGTGGCTGGTGGATACTCCAATTGAGCAAAATCATTGCCTTTAGTTTGATGGTGGTGACTATTATGTAGGTTTTTATAAACGGTTGGTTAGTAAACTAATCTATTTGACTATTACTCAGGCAGACATTTCTTATGCTGTCAGTGTTGCAATCAATTTATGCCTGACTTTTACATCTTCATTAGATGCCGTCTTCCATATCTTGAAGTTTTTGAAGAAATCCTTAGGTTGAGGTCTTTTTATATTCAACCATGGTCATCTGGACGCTGAAGCTTATACAGATGTTGACTGGGCAGGTTCTCATACAGACAAAAGGTTTAAAATTGGTTATTGTGCTATGGTTGGTGGTAATTTGGTTACTTTGAAGAGTGAGTACGTAACCTATTGTTTCTCAGTCAAGTGCAGAGGTTGAGTATGCCAATGGGGTTTGTGAGCTGCTTTGGTTGAAGATTTGTTGATAGAGTTTGGAGTTCCTATTGCTCTTCAGATGATTCTTCATTGTGACAACTTAGCTGCTCATATTTCATCTAATCCTGTCTACCTTGAAGTTAATCGAAGTTGACTGCTATGTTCTTCAAGAAAAGGTGATTTCCGAGGAAATTCATATGCCATAGCAGAAGTCCAAAGATTAGCTTTCATATTCCTCTCACTAAAAGGAATTGGTAGTCATGCTCTTTGTCAAATATGTCGCAAGCCAGGCATGATTGATATTCATGCTCTAGCTTGAGGTGGGAGTGTAGAGAATCATATATGTAGTCACGTGGATTATCCTTGCATTTTATTGTGTAATCTTGCAGAGTACTATAATTGACTCCTATTATTAAAATAATAGTGTTAGTCACTTGACTACCAATTCGTTCTCTTGCCCTACTCTCTCTCTCTCTCTCTCTCTCTCTCTCATATTCTTCTTATTTTCTTTCTTTTTTCATTCTTAGAAAGAAAATGGTTGATACTCCAGTTTCAATTAGTACTGGATATTAAGATCATTGTACGCTCCATCGAAAAATGAGGTCCAGTATTCAAGCACTGGATTTACTTATGCCTTGTGGAATGGATGGTGGATGAATTAGATGAGTTATCACCTTTCGTGAAATGGTGGAACATACAGTTGTCTAGCCCATGTTTGCAATTTTAATATGCACATGCATGCAGATTGGCATGACATATTGTTTTCCTTGTAACCAAGGTGTTCAATAACGGTAACAGTGGCCGTAACAGCTACTGGCGTTACCTCTACGATAATGGCCATAACGGCTGCTGCGTTTTTTTTTGGTTGAAAAAACATGTTTCTTGACCGTTATGGGACACCCTTATGGGACCATAACGGGGCCATTATAGGCAATTTTTCTGTAACGGCCGTTTCGGCCCCATAACGCATAATGGTTTTGGCCGTTACCGTTATGTAGCCGTTTTTGTATACCTTGCTTGTAATGATCTTCAAAAGTATCAATTATCATTATGTCATTGTCTTGTGGGTTTAGCCTATGTTGTAGAAAGTGGTACTCTGATCTATATTAACGTGCGCAAGTCCTCTACTTCTTGTCCATATCTTGAAAACATGTGATATCTTTGTGCACAAAATGGAAATATTATGAAAGCATCACCAAAATAAACAAAGTTTACCAATATTTTAAAAACTGCACCAGACCATCTGGTTAACTAGGTCAGCCTATAACCAGAGGTCTTTCCGGTCCATTTACATTTGGACCTTTCAAATTGCTGAAAACCATTGAAACCATCTAGTTTGAATGGTTTGAGTGTCCGAACAGATGAGCCGGATGGTTTTTAGTGAACCACCTGGTTCAAGCATGTTTCTAGATCCACGCAAGTGAGACATCAAAAGACTCCTAAAATCGTATGAAGCCCCCTCTCATGATCCTTCTCTCCCAACTCTCTTTCAACCCCTTTTAAGCCCGAATGATCTCAATTCATTTCTCCCTTCTATCCTATCTCTACGGTGCTATGTTTCCCTCTTTCCCAATCCTTTTCTCATCTCTCTCATCTCTCTCATCTCTTAGGTCCTCTCTTCCTCAATTTTTTTTTTTGGAATCCCGATTTTATTTCGAACATCTAACCCTTCTCCTTCTAGTCTCCACCTCAGAGAGTGGGAGCAAATGTCTTTACCTTAGTACTTTCAATGCATGTTTATTGATTTGATTGTCATTTATCTTTTGAGGAGGTACACAGCTATTTAAATAAGTCAATAAATGTATTTTGACCAACGTTTCAGAACCAGATCAGACCCGAGCTTACTCCTTTCAGTTTGAGTCAAACCATTTGAGGGCTAAAAAGCTGTTAATTTGGTTGAATTGCCATGGGCCAATGGTGGAACAGATTTGAACCATTTCTATAAAAAAACGTATGTTACATAATGACATGATGCATGGTTCAAACTGGTTTGAACTGGCATTTGAACTATTTTTTTTTTTTTTTTGCCTTTATAAATAGGCATTTGAACTTGTTTGGACTAAACCAAAGCTTCAACAGTCGAGTCTCTATTTCGAAACTCAATCTTGGATTTGCTTTATCAATTTTCTTTTCTTTTCTTACCTGGTTTGAATCCAGGTCTCTAGGCGAGTTGCTAATTGCTTGCCCCTGCTTGAGGGGAGACCTGGGTTCTAGTCCTGCTGATGTACTCGTTTCTTTCTTGCCCGAGTGGTAGATGCTCTGTGTTTGAACACCGAAATCCTGGGTTCGAGTACCCATGTGGGGTGTGTGTGTGTAAAAAAAAAGGGAATTGATTGATGTAATCCAGATAAAAGTAAAAAAAAAAAAAAGAAGAAGAAGAAGGTAATTCAAAGGTACAACCTCCAGGAATAATGCCTTGTTGGCCATCTATGATGTTCAGTGTTATTTATACAAGCTCAATATTCTTTTACCGTTATTACAATGTTAGTTATCATCTTATTATTGTCCTGTGGGTTTAGGCCAAATTTTTGGTATATTGGATGGACTGGATTTCATATGCATACCATGTGGGCCCCACAATTCTTGACTTTATCACTTTTTATAGAAAAAAGAATGAGGCATTTTGGTAATTTCTCCCCTTGAAAAGCACCACCCAGGAAGTTTGTTTTATTGAGACATTATTTGGTTAAAAATTCAGATTCTTGAGGAATTTTGCTGTAAATATCCCTGTTAAGAAAGCATCACCCAAATAAACAAAATGGACCAATGTTTTAAAAAAACTGCACCACATCATCTGGTTGACTAGATCAGAGCATAACCCAAGATCTTTCCAGTCCATTTGCATCTGGACCTTTAAAACTGAAAACCGTCTAAACCATCTAGTTTGAACAGTTCAACTGTCTGATGAGATGAGCCAATGGTTTTTAGTGAACCACTTGGTTCAGGCATGTCTCTAAATCCACGCGAGACATGGAAAGACTCCTAAGATTCTATGAAACCCTCTCTGACGATCCTTCTCCAACACCTCTCTGAACCCTTTTTAAACCCAAAAGAAGCCCTCCTCTGAGTTCATTTCTCCCCTCCATCTTATTTCTACAGTACTTTGTTCCCCTCCTCATCTCAATCTAATCTCTTAGGTACTCTCTCCCTCTTTTTGTTTTTTTTTAGAAACCCTAGATTTTATCCCAAATCTCTAACCTTTTTTCTTTGTAGTCACCAGCTCAAATAGTGGTCCCTCCCCATTCTCACTCTCCCCCTTACTGCAGGAACAGCACATCATCTGTTGTCCACTTGCTATGCATGAAACACCAATTTTGGGTCTCCCAAGTTGTGGGGGCCATTAAAGATGGAGCATACATAGCCTGATCGTCAGATTGGTTGGATGATCTAAAGGTGTGTTTTCACCCATTAAATTTTCTGACCATGACTCCACGGTCCAAATCAAATGAAGTGGCGATTGAACCAGCTCTGACCATACCCCTCCTTTTGCTTTGACACCAAGATGTCTACATGTTGTTCTAAAGGAGCAAGACATCTGACCTGATGTAAGTTTCTTTTCTTTTTTATTTTCCTTTTTTGAGAGGTTACTAGTATCTTTTTTTTTCCCCTAATTTCCTTTAAAGACGGAAAAAAAAAAACACTAACCTGTATACAAAACCTAACTTTTCCATCTTTGTCAGACAACTGCGCATGTGTCTCATTATATTATTGCCCGCAAAAGTAAAATAAATAAAAGGGTAAAAAAAAGAAAACAAAAGCATTCCGAAAAATTGTACCTTCCGAAAAAATGTCCATACTAAGTTTCCACAATAGCAGTATAGTAGACAATTGAGTGTATGTGTCGTTATATGTCATCATTCGCAATTGCTTCCACAACAAAGCAATATGGTAGCCCATCTTATGCTTGAGAGGAAGTTGCATACTTGCAATTGAATGTGGAATGAGCAATACCTTTTGTTGCATATCTAGATTAGTTGCTCCACTATTGAAGCTTGTTCTTTGTTTCTGTGGTAGGTAAGGGCAGCATCAGTTACTTGTTTTGCCGGGATAACATCTTCTGTTTTCTTTTCTCTCCCAAAGGAGAAACAGGACTTCGTACTTTATTCTGCTGTAAGTTTAGTCTGATTGATTGACTTAGCTCTGTCCGTATATGTGAAACAAAGCATCTAATCTCTGATTATCCTGTACATTTGTTCCTGTGAACATCCTTTGTAGATCAGTGCAGCATTGAATGATGAGATTCCTTCTGTCAGGTCAGCTGCTTGTCGAGCCGTTGGGGTCATTGCGTGTTTCCCACAAATTTTTTGCAGGTGATTCAATCGTTCGTATTATGAGATACCAGGAAGTTTCATCATTCCATTTTTATATCTACTTATTTCTAACATACATTCAGACGGAATAACATAGAAAAATTTCCAATGTTGTAGTGCAGAGATTCTGGATGAGTTTATCCGTGCTGTTGAGATTAACACACATGATACCTTGGTCTCGGTACGTTCTTATTTTTCCATTGCATTCTTTTGGCCCTACTCAATGAGTTAATTTGTCTGTGGATCTCCAAAATATACACATTTCTCATGAGTAATTCTGTGTCCAGGTGAGAATAACGGCCTCCTGGGCTATAGCAAATATATGTGATTCTATTCGTCACAGTGCAAGCAATTTGCCTTTGGAAATGTTTTCTGCAGGTATATTTAGTGGTCTTGAGCATGATTTTGTTTGTAATTAGTTTGTTTTGTTCAACCTTGGTTGGTTGCTTACTTCATTTAATGTTCTCAACAGTAGCTCCAAAGTCTGGTAACAGCCCAGTATCCCTTTTAGCTGAATGCGCTCTGCGGTTAACAAAAGATGGTGACAAGGTAAAGAGATTGATTTCCCTCAAGGTCCAGGTTCTGTCATGGCAAAAATCGTTAGGAGCTTGTGATTCTATATGTTCGTTTCACTTTCGCTATACTTTTTATTTTTGAAGTGGTGCAAGACCCCTATAATTTGATATCTCCCTCTATGCATCTAATGAGCAGCTTCGAGAGGAAGCAGTGGTACCATTGGTAGAGGACTGCCATCACTGTGAAGCTTAGTTTATAGGATAGTTTTCTTTGAGGAGACCCTTTAGGATTGTAAAACCCAAACATGTCAAAAATTTGGATTCTAAGTAATCATGCATTTTCTTAAATATCATCAAAAATGCCAACCCCTTTGAACACTAGCCCCTCGCTAAAGCTCAGCGATATTCTATGATTGCTGTCCTCTTTGGATTGAATAACGGAAGGTGAAGTTGGATTCCCAAATTATCTTGGAGTAAAATGGCCAATAATCTTCCTTCAATGATGCTTTTCAAGTCCTGTTAACTAAAAGAATTTGGTGTAGCTAACGAATGAGAATCATTAACCGCACACAGTTATATTAAACCATGGTACCAAATCATGCCCAAACACACCCAATTGAAGAATAGAGATTCTTCCACTTGTAAAGAAAGGTAAAAACAATGCAAAGCCAACGAATAATCAAAGCTCCCACTAGTTTTAATGGCCTAGAGCATATGCCTCACATGTGAAAACAAGCAATTGCACAAATCCTAGCCTAAGGCTTGTAGAGAATAATAATTTTTTTTACCAAAAGCTGCTACACATTTTCTGTTTATTGAGTTTTTATACGAAGGAAAACAAAAGAGAAGCCCTAGCACTTATTTGGGCCTTCCATCAATCATAAGTATGGGCTAGATGTTTTAATCACAACCCTACAATCTTTTTTTTTTTAATAGGAAAAGACTAAAATACCCCTATCTACGAGCAAAAAAATAAAATAAAATTCGTCCAAAAATAAACAAAAATTTGTAACTTAAAGAAAATGCCACCAAACGACCATTTTGTGGACCCAAAAGTGTACCACAAGTGCCACAGTGCATGGTCCATTGATGTGTATATGGATTTGGTCCATTATTTAAGATATTTGTGCCTCTTTCCATGCTCTAATCCATCCCAAAACTCCTCGGCAAGTACATTAGGCCAATTATCAACATTAGACAATCCGCGTCCTCATTAGAATCTCGGAACATTGTTGATGCCACGTAATTCTTTGCCATTTTGTCTAGAATTCATTGAGGCCTGCTTGACCTAAGATGCCATATATTTATATGTGCTCTACATGAAAGGATGCTAGTACTAATACCGGATATTCATAGGACACATATATTATGGGTTTTAACTAAGGTTGTTGCAATGGGTTTGTTGTATAAAGCTGTTTGATTGCTGGAATCCTCTGGGAAACTGTGTAAATGATATAGATTTCCATTTTCCACAGATGTCATGTTTTTCCCTTGGTTGCCAAAACAAATTTAGGTGTTGAAATTGATTTCCATTTCCTAAAAAATTACGATTTCATAAAAAAATATGTTTTCCAATTCCACTTTAAAACTTATAAATCTAGATTCCATGATTAGGAGATACATCTCTCACGTTTTGACCATTGACTTTTTCACATTTCCATGCAAATCAGGTGTACTAAAACAAACAGGTTAATATGGATTCTTTTCTACACAATTCCCTTTCCTTTGATGTGAGGTTTGGTTTTCCATATCCATGTTTTTGTTCTAGTTTCCATCAATCCATATAGGCCTAGAAAGGCATGGTGTTAAAAGCTTTACTGTATAAATTTTGTACACATTAACAATTTCATTGAATTTAGCTTGCTGGAAAGCTAAAAACAAGATTTCATTTTAATTACCTAAAGGATGGAATAAGGAGAGGGGATAATGGTGCAATGGAGACCTTCAAGTGAGGCACCGAACACACTTTGATGGTGATGATATTCATCTATTACTTCCCTATCGACTTGAACCCCCCGGGAGCTTAGGTACCAGTTTGGAAAGTATGGGGAGTTGGTAAATGTAGTGATGCCAATGGATCGAAAGACAGGGAAAGCTAGAGGGTTTGCTTCTGTCAAGTTTGCAAGCAAAAAGGAGGCAGACGATACTAGTGCTGGGCTGGATGGATGTATCGTCGCAAAAAAAGATGATGGTAAAAGTGGCCAAGTATGTGCATGAAGGTTTTCACGTATAAACCTAAGAGTTTTGCAAAGTCAAATACAATTATACAACATCCATAGGTAATGAGAAGGCAAAGTTCCCAATCGCTCCCAATAGGCTGATCAGGAAGAGGCATATTTGGCGGATGCAACTTAGAAACAGAAATGAGGAAGATCTTTCCACAATGTTGTTATGGTTTTGGACTTGAATCAAGGCAAGGAAGAGCCTCTGGTTCATGCTTAGTTGATGCTGATAAGGTGAGTTGAAGGTAGTATTGGTGAATCCATCAGTGGTAGTTCTCGATAGGAAGATTCTTGGTGTATTTCGACCTCAAGGTCAGATCAGAGATGTTCGAAAAATGAAGTGGTTGAATGGATTGGGCTTAGACGGGAGTTGCAGCTCAGTGATTTTTATATCTATTCTCTTCATAGGCGGTATCAATCGTGATGCAGGACATGAAATTTAAGGATGAGATACAAGAATTCAGGCTTAGATCATACCAATTCAAAAATAGTTACACAAATTCCACATCCCACATGACAGTCCAAATCATTCAATTAAAAGGGGAATCTATGCGGGTCCAAGCCGACACAGGCTAGGACTGGACCAATAAAAATTATAAACCAAACGATGTCAAAAGGAAATAGAAATCAATCACACATGCATAAAAATCAGTCCCTAATCCAAGGGATTCCCTAATTTCAATTCACGGAACCCTAGGGTGATGAAAACAGCAAACAAATTAGGGAAAACGCAATCTAGGTTTAGGGTTTATGAAGAAAACATGTATGAGGAGGCAAAGATGAATAAAACCTGAACTAAAGACGATTCCCGTGTGTGGACAGCGGGCCTGGGGCGCTTGTACGTGCGTAGGTGCCTGGCCGCACGTGCAAGGGGGTGTCGATTTCGAGAAAGCCCTCCTTGGCACTGATCGGCTAGGGGTAGGCTTCAAAACCTCGAAGTTTCGAGTCGATCCGAGTGGCGGTTTGTGCGTAGTACTCCGTCAAAGTTTCTGACCTCCTGCAGGGCCGAAATTTGGAAATTTGCTGTAACAAAGAAAACTGATGCAACAAAGGATGAATTCAAACCACGGATGGTGGTAGAAGATGGGAAAAAAGAGATGATGAAAGATGTGGTGAATCGGGATTGATGTGGCTTCGCACCACGATAGTTAACCCTTTGAAAAAGGAGGACTTCGCACCCACTTTTGAATTCTTCCACAACTCACGAAGAGAACAGAAAAAAATAAAGCAGGAATTTTTATTAAACTTAAATGAATCAAAAGAACTACAAGGGGTGCCTATTTATAGGGAAAACCTTATACCCCAAAACTCGCGTCATGTGCGCAACCTATTACTCGCCGATGAAGTAAACTAAAATAAAAACTAATCAAAGAAATCTAAAGCGTTCATGATGTTCTAACTAATATAAATAAGCAAAACCTAAAGTATGAACTTAATCTGACTAGTGGACCACGATCATGAGATCCCATGATGGGCTTTTCTTGACTATCGGGCTCATTCTTTTGAATGAAAACTTTGTTTTCTAACTAGGAGGCCCTCCCTAGACGTCGTCATCGAGCCAAATCGATGGTGGGGCCCTCCTTTTCCTTGCCTACATGCGTAGTGGGGCGGCGTGCGTGCGTGTGCGTGCGCGTGATGTCCCCATCAAATCGCTTCCAGTGCACCCTAAGATCCCGACGGATGGGCTCTCAGAGGATGGATCCTCCCTGTGGATGGGCCTGATAAGCAATATCCAATGTTAGTATGAGTGGTATGGAGTTTGAGATTGTATGGGTACGCATGTTTGGCATCCCATCAAAGATGTGTTTAGAAGTCCTATGGTCTCTGTTTCATATGTTGATGTGGCAGAAATAGATCCCAAATTCACGCTAGCAGCTATTGGACTTCAATCAACTAGGTGCTAATGGTTTGATCGACCAAAGCCATGGTCAGCTTCAATCCTTGATTACATGATGCTTCGGTTGGGATGTGGATTGAAATGGAGGCGCTAGATTTGGGAATGTGTAAGCTCGGCTCGCTTTTCGATTCTTATTGATGTCTCCTCAAAAGGTTTCTTTAGAAGTTTTCAAGGTCTGCGACAAGGAGACCCTTTGTCTCCTTTCCTATTCCTCATGATAGTGGAGGCGTTAAGTACTATGCATTGGAAGGGCCAAGAGGAAGGCTTTACTAGAGGTTTCTTGATTGAAGGTATGCCCTCTCCCATATCTTACCTTCAATTTGCGGATGATACCCTTCTATTCTGCGATGCTTCATCCAACATGGTGGAAAACTTGTGCATAATTGTTTAAGTGCTTCGAAGTTGTGTCGAGCCTTAAAAGTTAATTTGTCCAAAAGCAAGATGTTTGGTGTTCGGATGGAGTCGTCTGAAGTTGAGCGGTTGGCTGAGATCTTCAGGTGCGCAACCAGCACGCTTCCGACTACTTATGTGAGGCTTCTGCTTTGTGTGGGTAAACTGCCAAAGCACTTGTGGGATAAGGTGGTGGAAAGAGTTGAGTGGATGCTAGCTAGATGGAGAAGTAGATATCTATCCCTTGGCGGTCACATCACTTTGATTGAAGCGGCTTTGTCCAATTTCCCTATTTACTTCATGTCGCTTTTTAGATGCCTGACGTTAGTGATTTCAACACTCGAGAAGCTTAGGCAAATGTTTTTTTGGCAAGGTGTAGAGGATAAGAAGAAGTTTCATCTTCTTAGGTGGGACGAAATTTGCAAACCATATGAGGCGGGAGTGGTCGGAATTAAGGACCTTAGGTCCATGAAATACTGCATTACTCGGGAAATGGCTTTGGAGGTTTGGGAAGGAGGACAGGGTCCTTAGAAAAGAGGTTCTTATTTGCAAATACGGCCTCTCAAGGTGGGGATGGGGGACGAGAATCGTTGCTTTATAGGACTTTTGCATTGTGGAAAGGTGTTTCGTCAATCATGGAGGCTTTCTTGCAAGGAGTTGGGTTCTATTTAGGCAAATGGTGAAAACAATTAGATTTTGGGAGGATGAGTGGTGGGCTCTTACGCATTAAAAAGTGAATTTCCCTCCTTAACTTGGCACAGGATCCGTCTGTTTTTGTGGCAAATTGTTTCTCTCACATTGGAGGGGCAATATTATGGGAACCTCCTTGAAGGTGTTTTTCGCCGAGATGAGGAAGTGGAAGACGATGCTGCCCTCTTGGAGTGTATCCAATTTTGCGTCCCTAATGAAACCGAAGCAAACAAATGGGTATGGAAAGTTGATAGTTCTGGTCATTTCTCGGTGAAATCCTTATTCACCTTTTTGGGCAGGTCAGTGCATCCCGTTGAGGAGGGTTGCACTAGATTTATCTGGTCCTATTCCGTTCCCCCGAAGATAGCCACATTCGGGTGGCTGGTGGGTAGAAGGAAAGTCCTTACTATTGATAACTTGAGAAACAGGGCTATGGTTATCCCGAACGTTTGTTGAATGTGCATGCAAGATGGGGAGTCTATGGATCACCTATTTTTGCATTGCCCCTTTCTGAATCTGATCTGGACGGATATCTTCGGCCGTTTTCAAATCTAGTGGATCATGCCAAGTTCGGTGGATCGTTGCTTGTTGTCTTGGCATGGCATGAGTCTTCCAAATCACAAGAAGATTCTCTGGAGAATGTCTTTAATCGCTATTTGGAGGGCAGTTTGGGGGGAAAAGAATGCTAGGTGTTTCAACAACACCAAAAAGTCAGTAGATAGTATCTCCCTTAGAGCCAGATTGTTGTTTTGTGAATGGGCTGTTTCTGCCTCCAAACTCAGGGGCTGAAATCGGCTGTAATTTGGATTTCTTAGCCATTTAGCTGGGTCACTGTCTCAGTGTCCTTGTCCCTCTTTCTTGTTTGCTGTATTTTGAGTTTAATGAATAATTAATTTCGTTATCTTTCAAAAAAAGAAAAAGAAGAAAAAGAGATGATTGTTTGAAAGAGATGAGAGGGGGCATGGGGTTGTTTGGAAAGTTGGAAATGGCTGGGAATGAAATCTACCATGAATATGTGTTTTCTTCCATTTGTGTTATAAGAAGTATTTGCCAAAATCAACTGTCATTTTTACACTTTTCGTTGGAAAATGAGTGAATTGATTTCTCCCCGAAATGCTAATACATGGCCATTTCCACAGTAATAAGTGACGCTGCTAACACCGTTGATCTTTCAACATTTTTATGGAAATCAACGTGCAAAACAATCAACATATATTGGATTCATGTCTGCAGTTTCCCCTACCCATAGGATCCCACCTGGGTTTTCCATTAAAAATAGTAATAATAAATAAATCTTCCTATCCAAACAAGCCAAAGTCTCCTTACTGACCAGAAAAGGTCTTTTTTAGTTCTCATGTTTTTTTTTTCCTGATTTTATTTTGGGCGAGTCTGTTGGCATTTTGAACTTTTTCAGGTATTTTTAAGTTTTAAATGTAAAAGCATCATGGTGCTCAAGCCATCTCGTCTTCACGAAATTACTCTTCATATGTCAATTTAATGTTTCTAAAGTTAGATTTCTGCCACCTATCAGGTCAAGTCAAATGCAGTGAGGGCTCTTGGGAATCTTGCGAGATTTGTCAGATTTACAAGTCAACCTACTGTGTCAAATGGGCTAAAGGAGGGTAAATATTCGCACGTGGCATCGGACAGCTTTGCGTTGTTTCCTTCTTCTTTTATTCTTTTTCTTTTTTGATAAGTAGTTCCTTCGCTAAGGACACAAAAAGTGATCGTAATCCAGAATATTTGAATGATGTTTCCAAATTGATTTCTTAGGAGATTGCAATTGGCTGGAGAGAATGGTGCAAGCATTTGTTTCTTGTGTAACAACTGGAAATGTGAAGGTCTTCTTTCTTTCATGTGCAATTTACATTTTGCATAAATGATGTCACTCGCTATGTGAACTTTTATATTTTCTATTGACATGTCTACTGAGAAACGTCTCTTATTATTATTATTATTATTTTTTTTTGTGCTTTTGTGCTCTTGTTGATTTGACAGGTCCAGTGGAATGTTTGTCATGCTCTAGGCAACCTTTTCCTGAATGAGACATTGAGACTGCAAGATATGGCTTGGTGAGGAGATACTAATGGCTTCCTCATTCGATTCAAGATCATTTAAAATGAGAAAAGAGTAGTTGAATTGTTGGAGTTTCCAATCAAACATAATACCCCCCCAAACATAAGATGTGTTGGTGAAGAAATATGGCTTGATGATTGTTTTTCTTTTTCTCCTCACCTTTCTATTTAAAGCACGGACTTGTCATGCATATAAACATTTTGGATATCAAATAAAGAAATAATGTTTTATACTTGAACTGGAAATTGGAAATTTCCAGCGTATGCTGAAAAATATTGAGACATCTACATCTTTCATTTTCCAAACTTGTCACTCTTCTTTCTAGTCCTAGAACACCTATCTTGATTGAGTATTTTTATTTATTTATTTATTTATTTATTTTTTTAATTTCTTTTCCTAATCATTGAGTATTTTTAACCAATTCTTTACCATTCAACTGAGTTTATTTCCTCATTTGGCTGGCCAAGATGACTGCCTGAGGCATCTGATGAATTTATGAGTCAATGTCAAGTTCAAATCTCGTACATGGAATGAATATTCTATTATTTGCTCCCTCCCTCCCTCTCTCTCTCTCTCTCTCTCTCTCTCTCTCTCTCTCTCTCTCTCTCTCTCACGTTGCTCATGTAAGCAATAGTGACCCATTTTACTTCCTTGGGCAGGGCTCCTTCTGTTTACAGTATTCTTCTACTTCTCCTTCGTGATTCAACTAATTTTAAGATCAGAATACATGCTGCTATTGCCTTGGCTGTGCCAACATCAAGAATTGGTAAGATTTTTTTATTTTTTATTTTTTTCTTTCGAATTCAATGTTTTAAAATATTATATAATAATTTTGGTAACCTTATCGATCATGCACTCCCAATTCTAGTGTGTACTTTTGATGGCTGAAAATGAATTGTTTCAATTGCTTTGCTTCAATTTTTTGCTAACCATCTACTTCACCACATGTATTTTCTTAGGTTAAAGCTCATTTCACTGGTCTATCTACCTATGTGTATCGATATGCCGTTGTTAAACTTCAAAGCTTTCCAACAATTATTATCATCCTTTGTAATCTCATGATTGGAATGATTCATTCCATTGTAGTTCAACCATCCGAGACTTCCCAATTAGTTTTTCATTCATGATGCTTATAAAAAACCTTATGTAGGCATTGAGATATCTATGCTTGAGATCCTCACCATCCATTCTCATACAAATGTGGACTGATGTTTCTAACTGTTCTCTGGATGGATGTGAACATCTCTGATCAGTGGAATTGTTCCATGTGGCCCATCCACAGTGGCACTAGATGATGGTCTGGATTGTGGCGAGAGAGGGTGAGGCCACGAGCAGCAATGCTGATGGGCCATGTAGAAAGATCCCATTGGTCAGAGATCCATCAATAGAAAGGTGGTGAAATGTGCACTGTTTTTATTAACTGTCATTTGTATGGATGATCTCTGACTGTGATAAGATGAACTCGTGCCACGGGGCCCATCATGGTGGGACCTGCTCAATGAACATTCGGATCATCCCATGGCTAGGCATGAGGGGCAACAATAATGAGAGGGCAGCTAGGGTGGACAATGGCAGCTAACTCTACATTTAGTTGCAAAGAAGACACCGACTCAGATTGATTGAATCACCAACTACGGTTGGAGAATTTGCCAACATGTATATGTTATATTGTCTAGGGTGCTGCTTTTATCGATCGTTCTTTGCCTCTCCTAGAGAGATATGTTCCATTCAAACCCTGGGTTGTTGGTCTAGGAATCTTCAAAAAGGCTCATAATATCTACTATACTGATGCTTCTGACAACCCAAGTGTACAAGTTGGATTTTACGCCAAACCCAATCCCTGCTGTACGCCTGTACTTAGCACCTAAAGTTAGGTAATGTAGCATAATATACCATGCTGTTTTTTTTGCTCTTGCCTATCTCTGACCCTTTTTAATTAATTTTTATGGATCACAAGTATTTTATATAAGGGAACGGAAAGTTACATCAAGGGATGGAGTCTCCAATAGAAAGATAGATTTGATGGGCCCCATGTTTTGTAAGGGAGTTGGCTAAACAGTTGGCTTCTGTAGGCATAATGGATAACGAGAAGTTTAATCCAGAAACAACCTCATCAAGGATCGGTCATGACATTAATAATCTAGTGGGAAATGTTCTTAGAAATTCCTTCAATGGCAAAAGAGCTGACAAAGAGAACTTTTTAACTCTCCACAAAGAGGTTGGGTTCCGCTTCGATAGCGTCACACTGCATGGAAGTACCAGCGAAATATGTCTTAGTGGCCTCACCTTAATCACTAATAGCCTTTACTTGAGATTCCATGTTGCCCTTTTCTCCTTGTGCTGTTTTAATTATGAAGTTCATTTGCTAATGTTAGGGTTGTACATCGAGCCAAGTCGAGTCGAGGTGGGCCAAGCTTGGCTTGACTCGTTCATGCTCTCCTCGAGTTCGAGTTTGAGCTCGAGCTCGGCTTCGAGCTTACCATTGGAGCTTGGCTTGTTTGCCAAACCTTTCGAGTCGAGCTCAAGGCAAGCTAGTGGATCGAGTCAGGGCAAACTTACCTCGAGTCGTGTCGAGTCAAACTTGCTCCCAACCCGACCCAACTCGCACCCAACTCAACCCAGCAACTTGACCCAATTGACGCCCGATTCAACCTAACCATCCGACCCAACTAACTCAACCCACACTGACCCAACTCCCAAATCAAATATTCAATTAATAATATATATAAAATATTTATTTTTTATTTTTAAATATAATATATTATATATAATATAATATATATTCAAGTTGAGCCGAGCTTGAGCTCGAGCTTCGAGTCGAGTTCGAATCGAGCCGAGTCAAGATCCACTGTGATCAAACTCGGCTTGTTTTCAAAACGAGCTGGGTCATTTGAAGCTTGGCTCATCTCAGTTGTCGTTCGAGCTGAGTCAAGTCGAGCTATATCGAGCCAAGCCAAGCGAGCTTTTCGAGCTAGCTTGGCTTGTGTACAGCCCTAGCTAATGTCATGTAATTGATCTGATGGAAAAGGGTAATGTAAGGCTGGCAGCAGTTACACCTATCGTTGAATAATCTGAGACTATATGACATGGTTCTTGTTCAGACTATGAATCTACCCTAGCATATAACTTTTTCAGATATCACTTTCATACTGTTTTCTCACCGTTTTCTTTTCAATGCAGATTATGGGGGCTCGTTCTCTGATGTTGTTCAAGGTCTGGTGCATATACTGGAAAACCTTGGTTCAGATCAAGTCTTCGCACCATCAAGTTTCAAGTATAGGGCCACACTCGAGAAGCAGGTCTGGTTTCTGATACCCAGCTGCAGCCAGGAATTTCTGTAGTTTTCATGTGTTTTTTATCAGGCTTCTTTTTTTTCCCCAGTTAACATCAACAACCTTGCACGTGCTCGGCCTGGCTTCATCCCAGGATCCACAGCCTCTGAAAGAGTTTCTTGTTAAAGTAAGGATGGTTCATCTTGGGATTCTTAGGAAAATTGACTAAATCATCTGGTCTTGTGAGGTGATCATGTGTTCCATGTTTGAAAGACTTTGGATATGGCTTCACATGATTGTCAAAATGCCATATCTGACCTTAGATGTACACATTGTTCAAAGTATCCCCGATATTATTGAAATATCCCCGATATTGTCCCTTTCTCCAGCTCGGCGATACCGATAACACCGGTAGTCTCAGAAATTCCAAGTATCGGCAACGTATCACTAAGTATTGCCAATGTATTGATATCGCTAATATATCGCCAATATTTTCGACTATGTAAATTCCAGGTATCGCTTGTATAGCCACTGCATCAGTGATATTTCGATAATATCCCAATGCATCGATATAGCTAAAAATCTATTTATTAAAAAAATTTTATTTTAATTTTTGTATAGGCACATGGTTATATGCCGTGTTAAAATTATCGACAATAATATTGATCATATTACAATATTATCGTTATCGCAACATGGGCGATATCGAGACCACAATCTTTTGTTTCCTTTTTAGTTATCGATGATTTCTCAGTGAAATTTTGTTTGTTGTGGATATTGTGAAATATCAATAGATATTTGGATGGAAGGTTGGATGAATAGATGGGATGGAAGGGATGGTTGCACTGGTTTCTTTCGATAGCACATTCTTTTAGTCCTCCATTAAATGAAAAATTATTATGTATGTGTTCCTTCTGCAATTTTTTTATTCTTAAATATGCATGTGTATTTAGCATCTTTTGAAGTTTCACTGAAAAAAATCCACCGTTCTCCCCATGTTTCCCCAAATTTCCGGTTATCGAAGATATCGATGTTGTTTTCGTATCCCAGACCGGTGAAACTTGTAGCGATACCGATACTTTGAACACTGGATGTACATCACAAGAATAGCATGTTACCTTTCAGCTGTAAGTCCCTTTTGAGAATGCCGACTGCTTTAAGAGGCATTATATTATTGCTTGATGAAAGAAACACTTCAAGGCAAGCTTGGGGGTTTGGATAATTTGATAGGCAATATTTTGGCTGAATCTCCCTCTAACTGTGAGCTCCAGCATTTGGATGGTTCAGATCACAGGTAGTTGGGCCCCAGATGTACCGTTTATCGAGCCAAACAGAAGTTCATCAACCACTATATGTTTCCTCCTGCTTTAGTATCTCCCTGGCTGGCCATATGAATGAACCTTGATCAACAACGGACACTGTCAGATGGGAGTGTGCTTTTCCTGTCTCTGCATATTGCCCACTTCCCATTTGAGTCCCAAGTCATCTTAAGTTGGAAGCATGAAGGTTTCTAATATGTGATTCACAAGCTCTTGTCTTGATTTATTAATTTGGTAATGCCAAAACGCTTGTCAGATGTTGTATTTGATGGGTAGAAATCTTGTATTATGTAGAAAGCATCTTTCCTAGAGGAGTGGCTCAAGGCATTATGCTCGTCACTGGCCGATGAAGTCTGCGATCAGCCCAAGACGGAAGCTACTTCCACGGAGAATCAGAGGGGTGGATCCACATCTTCCATTCAGAAGAAAGCAATGGTGTCCAAAGCAATAAGATCATTACTTCAGGTCTACGAAAGCAGCAATCACCACCAGAGCATTGCACGGAGGTTTGAGAAATTGGTTGACTGCTTATCATGAGTACTTGCCATGGATGCGAGCATGGGCCCACCTAATGATCTGCAACCTGGGTCAAATGGGTATTTGAGATTCCATCCATTTTCAGAGGCCTGTGGAGTATTTCGGGATTTTGAATTTAAGCATCGGTTGGGAAGGCATGTCGGCTTTTTTTTTTTTGGTTGATGGTGATGTGCTTGTCAGGAATGCCTACAGGTTGTTACAAAGGGCTTATCTCATAGTCTCTTGTATTCTCTCTTGTATATGTGAAAGGATTTTGCTTTCGGTTTGCTCGTCTTCACTGAATTTTATGCTTCCCTGTTTATTTATTTCATTGGCTTCCACACTATACAAATGTAGCTCAATATGTTTACCAAGTCAGTTTTTTAGGGACTGTTTGGCTCAAGAAACTCAGGGATCCTTGCTTAATTCAATTCCCACACCATACAAGCTGATATGTCAGGCTCAAGTGGCCATCCAACAGCATTCCGTGAAACTGTTGTGTTCTATAGCATTAATGGAAGGTAAATTTATATTGAAGAGAAGCTGCAGCATTGGCGTGTAGAAATTGCAGGTAGTGTTCCATCCAAACAGACAGCTCCTTTTGCAGAAGCTCCTTGAATAAGAGTGAGGCTCACCATCCGAGGGCTGATGGAAACACCATAAGCTTCCGCATAATATGAAGTCTCAGTCACATTCAACTCTTCAACACCATCAGCCCCATCTCCTCAGCACCAACCCAACAGGAGCCAAAACCCACAAAAACCAGCAAGCGCCTTTTAAGGGGGAGATTCAACAAGCAAGATAATATTCATTATTTCCATGGGAGGCTGGTTCTGCTATAAAATAAGCTGATTCTAGAGGAAGTTTTAGGGCATCAAAAAAAAAAAAAAAAAAAGTAATGTAAGAGGAGAAAAAAAAGAAAACTGCAAGGCAGATCCTACATGTGATGCATATGCTCCACGATCCACACGCCAGTGCTAGGGTTTCTCAGAGGGGCTGTTTGGATGGATGTGAAGTCCAAAGTTGTAAAGGGATTACATGGACTGTTTAGATCTATGTATTTGCCTGTAAAAGCTTTACGGGCTGTAAACATATTACATCTTTTAGGCATAGTCTGAAACCTCATGTTATAAATAGCCTTTACAACTAAAAAGACATGACATATAGTACAATACAATGATTGATATATACTCGTGATATGTGAGGCCCACGATAATGTGTATAGTGCATCCAATCTATCCAGCACGTGCTTCCTTTGATGCTCTTATATAGTTCTTTAAAAAAAAAAGCTTGTTGATTATCAAATGGACCACACAAGGGAAGGATGGGATGCCTGCCGTTAAAAATTTTCAAATTGCATTTGGTACCCACTGAGATGGGTGGAGGACATCCAATCCATCTTGTGTGTGCATGCTTTAATACTCTTTTAGAGCTCCTAAAAAAAGCCAAGTCCTTATGTGATTTTAGGTTTTGGAAGATTTACTGCCCAATTCTATGGTATGACTACTTATTTTATCCATTGTAAACACTATACAAGCTAAACAGATAGCCAAACATACAATCTGTTTACCTGTAAAGTTTAGATGTAATATATTTACAACTTAAAACTTCACTGGCATCCAACCCCTTGGAGATTCAGCAAGTAAGATAATATTCATTATGGATAAATGTTGTCTATCTGCTTTGACAGATCATTTGCAGTCATGAGACAAAATATGAGGTAGATCCAAATTTCAGTTGGACCATACCATTGGAAAAGTTGACCATTAGAAACTTATTATAGCCTACAAAAGTTACGGATCAAGCTGATATATATATATATATATATATATATATATATATATTCTTGGTGACCTTATCAACAAGTTGGATGTCGAATAAATACTGCGGAGACATGACGGTGGGCCTTAGAAAGTTTTGAATGGGGAGGCCTTCAATCACCAATTTCCTACAGTGTGGTTCACCTGAGATTTGGATCCACTAACAAGTTTTTTTTTTAATTAGTTTTTATTTTTTATTTTATTTTTCATGCCGTAAAGATGATCTGGAAAAACGGTTGGACTGGGTGGATATAGAATGTATACATCAAGGTGGCCCCCACGGCAAGGGCTGCACCTTCTTGGGTGAGGCCGGAGCCGCACCCAATCCGCTCCCCACCACGCTGTCCGCTTCCGTTACCTTCCTCCATTTCAAACCATCAAAACCAAGAACAGTTCCCATGGTTGAAATCGCCGAAGAAAAATCCGTAAGTCCATCTTCCCGTTTTTAACCCCACTCCATCTTCCGTCTCTTACCAGTCGATCCATACATTCCCACTGTTGATATTCCCAATTGCAGGTCCCCGCTCTTCCACCATGGCGCCTTCAAGATTTCGAGATTGGAAAGCCGCTAGGCCGAGGAAAATTTGGAAAAGTTTACCTCGCACGAGAAAAACAGGTACACCTATCTCTGCAAATTTCAAAAATCACATCCGTCGAATTCCAATTGTAACTCTTTTCGATTTTTTCCAGAGCAAATACATCGTCGCCCTCAAGGTCATATTCAAAGAACAGCTGGCGAAGTACCGGCTCCACCACCAGCTGCGGCGGGAGATCGAGATCCAGAGCAGCCTCAGCCACCCCAACGTTCTCCGCCTCTTCGGTTGGTTCCATGACGAACACCGCATTTTCTTGATTCTTGAGTATGCTGGCCGGGGAGAGCTCTTCAAAGAGCTTAGGAGGTCAGAGTACCTTTCCGAAAAGCGGGCTGCCACTGTAATTCTGCAATCCCTTTTGTGCTCTTTAAAAAAATAAAAATAAAAATAAATCTTTCTGCTGTGACGAATGACAAAGAAAATGGTCTGGTTTGCTTTTCTTGCTTTGATGGGTTCTTTTTTTTTTTTTTTCTGTAGTATATTGCGAGTCTGGCCAAGGCATTGGCTTACTGCCATGAGAAGCATGTCATTCACAGGGACATCAAGCCTGAGAATTTGTTGCTGGATTTGGAGGTAATGAGAGGGATGTTTCTTGCAAAAGCTAGAAAATTTCTGGTATTGTGAAGAAAATGACAAATTGGGAAAATATCCGTTGTGAAATGCCCATAGTGAGACTTCTATGGGTTGATCTCATACAGCAGTCTGGTTGTTGGGCTGTTTCGAGAAGTGGGCTGCAATTCTTTTAGGTACATTCATAACTGACTCAGGAATTGGTGGCAGACAGAAAGCTCTTTTTGTGTAGCAGTGCTTTGCGTTTTCAAATTTCAACTGCTCGTTGAGATTTGAAACAAGTGAAATTGTTTATTATTTGGGGACAGAATGTGAAAAAATGATAACTGCCATTTGGGTCCCATTGCGCTGCCTCAAGCATCAATGTTTCACTGTTTCAGCTTTCAACTGTTTGTTGAAATTTGAAACAAGTGAACTTTTTTGTTATTTGGGGATGGAAAAGGAAAAAAAAATAAAAAATGATAACTTCCATTTGGGTCTCGCAACTGCTCGTTGAGATTTGAAACAAGTGAAATTGTTTATTATTTGGGGACAGAAGGTGAAAAAATGATAACCGCCATTTGGGTCCTGTTGTGCTGCCTCAAGCATCAATGTTTTGCTGTTCAGATTTCAACTGTTTGTTGAAATTTGAAACAAGTGAACTTTTTTTGTTATTTGGGGATGGAAAGTGAAAAAATGATAATTGCCATTTGGGTCTCGCCGCCCTGCCCCCAAAATGATAAGTGCCATTTGGGTCCTGCTGCCCTGCCCCAAAAATGATAACTGCCATTTGGGTCCCACTGCCCTGCCCCAAACATCAGTGTTTCGCTGTTTCAACTTTCAACTGCTTGATGAAATTTGAAATGAGGGGAACTGTTTTTTATTTGGGGATGAAAGGTAAAAATAAAAAACAAAAAATTGATAATTTCTATTTGGGTCTCACTGCACTGCCCCGAATGCTTGACCAAATTTCATAGGGGCTCCAAAGGTGCTGGAGGCAGGTGGGGCCCACTTCCATCATCATTCAAAGATGATATTCAACCATAGAGGAATGCCACTATTGGGTTTTGTTCTGACCTTCCATGAAAGAAGGGAAACCAAAGAATTCCACCACTGCTGATAAATCAATTACCTCTCCTGCAGGGCCGACTGAAAATTGCAGATTTTGGATGGTCAGTGCAATCCAGATCAAAGAGGCTCACCATGTGTGGAACTTTGGATTATCTAGCACCAGAAATGGTAACAAACAAAGCACATGACTACACAGTTGACAACTGGACCTTGGGCATCCTCTGCTACGAGTTCCTTTACGGCGTCCCACCTTTTGAAGCCGAGAGCCAGGAAGATACATTCAAAAGGTTAGAAAAGCTTCATCTGCCTTTCTACATTTCCCAAAGTTTACACAGAGCTTACAATACTACTATCTATGTGTAGGATTGTGGAGATCGACTTGAGTTTTCCTCCCACTGCTCATGTGTCTGCAGAAGCAAAGGACCTGATCTGTCGGGTATGATGATCGGAAGCATCTATGTATTGAAAATCATTACGCATAAGCGTCTATGTATGTGTTAACATTCTAGTTGCAAATGTGCAGCTTCTGGTGAAGGATTCTTTCAAGAGACTCTCCCTTGAGAAAATTCTAGATCATCCGTGGATTATCAGGAATGCAGACCCCTCTGGTACTTGCATTGAGAAGGGCATTGAGTCAAAGTGACAAGATTGCAACACCATTTTACAACTGATGACTGTATGATGAGGAGAAAGGTTGTCAAATTATGAATGTTTTGTTCTTCTTATGTTGAGGTAGACAAGCCATGAGTTTCTGCCCATTGTATCATGTAAGCTGCAGAGCTCAGCAACTGCTCCTTTTTCTTCTTTCTTTCCTGAGACTGGCTTTTGTAACTCTCGAGATTTTAAGAAATGAAAATCATCTTCAAGGCATTGAGCAGAACACTAACATCAATTAAACTAGTATATATTATTATTTTTCTCTAGGTTACCCAAACAATCTAAATGGGTTCTGGCATTTCAATTGATGCAACCAAATGACCACACAAGCCGATTGATCAAGATTTGATGAAGAAGGTCCACAGCCCACACGTGCATGCTTCACACCCGTGCACAAGAAAAGGCCCAATTTCCTTTTTTAGCTTATTTATAATTTCTTTTTCTTTGATATCTCTATGCTAGGAAATAAGTAATCTTAGATTTTTCTTGCTTAAGTGCTTTCTTATTTTAGAGATTCTATGTTAGGTAATAAGCATTGTTAGATTTTCATGTTTAAAGATTTTTCCTATTGGAAATCTTAGCTAGCTAAAAATCCTATTTTTATATTTCATAGATTACGTTGAAGATTGTAAGCACTCATTACAGTTGAATGGTATTCTTTTTTAGCAGATTCTCGTCTCTATGGTAGTTTTTTTTTTTTTTTGTTGGGGGGGGGGGGGGGATTAGTTTCTTTATTGATCTAGTTACATTATCAATTTTGAGCAAAAGCCAAGCATGAGCATCAAGCATTTGTATGCACATGCAGTTTTTGGCTATTAATCCATCGAAAGATCAGAGCCAAGAGGGATAATAGGATATTCCTGGGTTCTCAGTCTCCAAAAGTTGGCCCAGGCATTATAGACTCAGAAAATATTGCCATGATAGTCTCGTTCGATGGCCATGATCTCTAGTTTAAGACTAGAGGACTGTTGAGCTTGCTCACAGTCTTGCATTCTCTTCTCTTTCATGGTGTGAACCTCAATCCGGCACATTGAATCTTACTGCAATTAGTTTCTTCATTGATCTAGTTGCATTATCAATTTTGAGCAAAAGCCAAGCATGAGGCATGTGTTTGTATGCATACGACATGCAGTTTTTGTCTATTAATCCATTGATAGATCAGAGACAAGAGGGATTATAGGATATTCCTGGGTTCTTAGTCTCCAAAAGTGGGCCCAGGCTTTCATGACTCAGAAAATTTGGCCATGATACTCTTGTTGGATGGATGGTGCCCCAAATTTCGCAGGAAAGAAATTAGTTTCTTTATGGTGAATCATCAATCTGGACCCAACAGGCAATCAAACCCCCCCCCCCCCCCAGTGCATTTATTGAGGAAAGAGCAAACACCCAACAGGCAACCACTGCACTTATCCACCCAAAAGCAAGCTAAAAAGTGCAATGAAGAAAGGGAAAAGCTCATGTCAGCCACGACACAATGAAGCTCATAATGTTTCATGGTCACAGATGACACATAGATGGTGAATCATCAATCTGGACCACCTATGTGGTAGACTCCAGTTTTCATGAACCACCATGAAAAAAAAAATCACCTTGACAAGAAGATGCTAACTTGCTAACCTTCCAAACATTGGCCTCTGTGTGTGTGTGTGTGTGTGTGTGTGTCTGTTTCTCACATTTTAAAAAAATGGTTCCTCTGAGACCTTAACTACGTGAACTCTATCGAATGACCATACCTACCCTACTGCAAACTCTCCATTTCTGTATGGCATTGATCAAATGGAAAGAAAAAAAAAAACTATTGATGTGAATTTTCCTAGCCAGCCCATGAAAAGTGGGGCAAACCCGATGGAGAGTTCAGATCGTCGATTTGATCATCAATGCCTCTAAAAGAGGATGGCACAATAAGGGCATTAGTTTCCCATAGTCTATATACTGAAATCAGCCCCCATCAATACACACACACACACGTCTGGTTTGCTTTTCTTGCTTTGATGGGTTTTTTTTTTTTTTTTTTTCTTTAGAATATTGCGAGTCTAGCCAAGCCATTGGCTTACTGTCACGACAAGCATGTCATTCACAGGGACATCAAGCCTGAGAATTTGTTGCTGGATTTAGAGGTAATGAGAGGGATGTTTCTTTCAAAAAGTAGAAAATTCCTGGTATTGTGAAGAAAATGGTAGATTGGGAATATTGGCTGTGAGGTGGCCATAGTGAGACTTCAATGTGGGTTAATCTCATATGGTAGTCTGATTGTTGGGCCGTTTCAAGAGGTGAGCAGCAATTGTTTTAGGTACATTCAGTACTGACTCAGGAATTGGCAGCGAATAGAATGCTCTTTCCATGAAGGCTCTTTCAAATTTCAATGTTTCAATTTTCAACTGTTCGTCAATATTTGAAAGAAGTGAAATTGTTTGTTATTTGGGGATGGAAGGTGAAAAAATGAAAACTGCCATTTGGGTCTCGCTGTGCTGCCCCAAGCATCGATATTTCACTGTTTCAGCTTTCAACTTTTTGTTGAATTTGAAGCAACTACACAAATCCTGTTCCACCATTCCACTCTAACATGGACAAATGGATTGTATTCAAACCATATAAATAGTAGGGAGTTATTTGATACTTTGGCAGCGTGTGATACTTCATATGAAGGCACTCGGAAATTGTACATGTGATGTGCATTAACTCAAGTTAAACTGCCTAAATTGTAGAACTCACTGTAAATAAGTCAAAATTCCATTATCATTAGAAAAGGGTCCTGAATCCCATTTGAACTTATCCAAGTCTGATTAGTGGGCAGTTGTTTGTTGAAGTAGGACCGTTGTAGTTTTTTCATTTGAACCGTCCAATAAAAAAATTTGTAATTTGCGGGCATCAAATGGGATTCAGGACCCTTTTCCTCATAAATTCCATTATCATTAGAAAAGGGTCCTGAATCCCATTTGAACTTATCCAAGTCTGATTAGTGGGCAGTTGTTTGTTGAAGTAGGACCGTTGTAGGTTTTTCATTTGAACCGTCCAATAAAAAAAATTGTAATTTGCAGTGCCGGAGCGTGATACATCTAAAATGGGAAGTTTGGCCAGTGCAGACTGCAGATTGATTTAACTGTGTGCCATGTATGATTTCACAGTCCTGTATATCGTCCATCAAACTTTGCCAGAGTGTCGAAGTTTTCCTCATAAATAGTATATGTGCTTTGCTATGGTGTGAAGCACAGATGAAGTAACAGTATTGTTTACCACCCTAAGGTTGGGTGATCTAACTTCTAAAAATCGTTCAGTTATTCTAAGTTGTCTTTTCAGGTTTTGTTCTGCTCAATCCATGTTGGCAGAATGGTTACGGTTACTCTATGTTTGTGTTTCACACCATAAATGCCTCATATCATAAAAATAATTCTAAGATACAATAATACAAGATAAATTAAGGATTTTCCTGTGTTACACGTCTGATGTGGGCGTTGATTGGCACTGTCTTTTAGAAAACGGGGTGACCCTGATTCATTGCGAGTGTCTTCTATTAATTGCTAGAAGCAGAAGGAAATAATGATTATCGTATGCCAAAGATGGCTAAGATTGTAAGATCCACCGTATTATTTGGTTGAAATGGTTTTGTATCGGTCAATGCTCTTGTTCATGGCGACTACAAGTTTCAATGATTTATGTTAATACTTTTGGAAGATATTCTGTGAATCAGTAACTCTTTTCAAACTTTTTGTCAACGGATGTGCAGAAACTGCTCACAATTAGAGAGAACAAAACTAGTCAAGCTCCTTCTCAAAATTATCTGATGCTCTCATGCTGAACTGTTTTCCTCATCTTATTCAATTGGCAATCAATGGTATGCTGCTGATAATCGAAACAGAACCCCAATGTTTAACAATTTGTGGGAGGTTCAGACCCTTGCTTTTGTCATGGACTCATGATAGGGGATGCATTCGTAAGAGTTGGGTCTTCTGTTTCAGTGGATTTGTGGCTATCTACACTTGAGGTGTGCGTAATTGCATATTCTTTTGAATATTGTGTGAATTCTTAAAAATCCATATTAAATTTTCCTACAGTGAACTGGGTTTTGAGGAAAGTGACGGATGTCTTGGCATCGAAGGGTCTGCTTATAGAAGATAATGTCATGTCCAGGTACTTCTTCTATCACTTGATTGCTTGTAAAGTTCCCAGAATTAGTGTCAACAGTAAACAGATTCATCCTTTTATTTGGCAGGTTTTATAGCTCTCTTCTGCATTGTCTCCATTTGGTTCTCTCCAGCCCAAAAGGTTCTATATCAGAGCATGTAATCTCCGTACTTCCACCATCCAGATTAGCATTTAGAGCTTTATTTTCAGTTAATGCATGACTTCTAGTGCTGAATCATTTACTCTTTCAAATATGTATTTCTGCAGGTAGCAGGTTTTGTAGCATCATTGCAAATATTCTTCATCTATGGCCTTACAAATAAAGGGCCTTTACTTTTACCAAATTCTAGCTGTAAAGAGAAGGAAGTTATTTCTTTGAATTTAAATTCAATACTGGAGGAATCTTGCAAAACCAATGAAGGTCCATATAGACCTCCACATCTACGCAAAAGAGAAGGGATGTGTACACAGCCATTTAAAGCCTGGGATTCTCAGAGAAGTTCAGATTGGTGAGTCTTCTGCGCCTGGTTTTGCATCATCAGATTCAGATCACAGTGATAGCAATGGATCAGTAAAAGATGCAGACCGCTTTAGGTGTTCGAAGGCTAGGATATCTGCTATTTTGCATGCAGGTAATGCTACATGTGGAAAAGCTATTATTATTTAGGTAATTGATCTCAAAATATTTTTTCACTACTGCATTTTGACGTCTGCATTTCAACTAGAAGGATCCTTGTCAGCTGATCCTAAATCACTTAGTTCTCATTGGAATATACTTCTGCCAACCAATGGTGTGCTACAACCAAGGTGCACCATCCTCATCCTATCTTATCTTTTGTATGAAGTTTTTGTTCTTATTTCCTTTAGTCATCAGTTCAAAAGAAAATCCTTCTTAGATAACTTGCTTGCAGTTTTTTTTATAATCTACATTTTCTTTCCACAGGAAGTATTCATGCAACTCTAATGACATGCTTGCTTTTTTATCCCATCTTAAAGGTTTTGATTTTTATTTTGGTTATTTATGTTTTTCATTTGTGCCTTACGTATAAATCATATTTTCTTTAGCCAGCCTTGCTTTAAAGCATGTTACATATTTTGCTTCTTCCTTGTATGTTCTTTTCTTACCAGCTAATTATCTTCATAGTCCACTATTTGTATCTTGTATGAGACTTAACTGTTCTTACCCCCATCACATCTGCAGACTTGGATTGCAGCTGCATCAACTTTAGCAGCCATGTTGGATGGTCCTTGGTCTGTTTTTCTGCAACTATCAGAATACAAAGAATGCATAAAATGTGGATTATTTACTACTCTTTCGAGCTCCCTTGGTGAAATTCTATTGCAGCTTCATATGGGTAGATGAGAAGAAATATGTTTTAGATTTTTTAGGAAAGATAGGCTCAAACCCATGTCATCATTGTTGAAGCAGAAAGTGCTTTTCATTGATCCATGGGCTTGATCAAAGATTGATTCTTACATATGTCCATCATAGTTGTAGGAATAGAAATAAAATGCCTTTATTTATTTATTTATTTTTGAAGGATGAAATTTATTAGCAAAGCCCAAGGGGCAAAAGCAGAAAAACACGAAGAAAAAAATGGAAAGAACTAAAAATACAACACCCCAACCCCAGACCAGGGGTCCAATCCTAATAAAAGAAAACACCTTATTTACAACATAAGCTGAAGAGAGTCTATTATCCTTGAAACACCTCTCGTTCCTTTCCCATCATATGCTCCAAAGAACATCCAGCAAAGAAATTCACTATTTCCACTTTTCAGAGGAAGAGAGGTTACCCTCTCATGTTTGGGATTGATGGATGGTTGCATGGTATGGATGGATTGATGGTTGTATCATCATGCATATGTATTGTGTTTATATACTATTTATGCATGGATGTATAATGTACGAATGCATTATACATGTTTGTTTACTTGTTAATTGGTTTAATGAGATTTAAATGATTGACTGGTTTTTGTGTTACTATTGGATTGATTTCTTATGACAAGATCTCTAGCTGGCATGGACACCTCTACTGCCTCTCTTTTCCAATTCCTGAATCAACATTGATTTCTTTCCAACCATAACGACCAAAGCCCAGTAATACAAGGGCATTTTCACACCGGGCTCGAGTGAGGTTGCCTATGAGATGCAGGGGCACACTCGGGGTGGGCGGCTCGTGTGAGGCGGGTGGCTCGTGTGAGGCAGTACCCATGTGATTTGGGGCCCACAAGGGGGGTTCAGTCGAGGTCCTAATCCATGAGATGCGGGGCCTGTGCAATGAGATAAAGGGATTGATTCGCCATGATCTAACAGTTCAAGCTTTTAGAGCAAGTGGTTAACTGTCCTGCATCAAATTGGTATCAGAGCGAAAGGTCTTGTGTTTGAGACTCCTCACCAGGGGTGATTAATGCTGGGACATTTTCACACCGGGCTCGAGTGAGGTTGCCTGTGAGATGTAGGGGCACACTTGGGGTAGGCGGCCCGTGTGAGGCGGTACCCATGTGATTTGGGGCCCACGAGGCATCTTCCCTTTACCCCTCCATGCCATGTCAGCAAAAAAGCTTTGATGGAACCCGACAACACCCACCGAATACCAAACATGAGAAATAAACCTTCCCAAATCTTTCTTGCATAAACACAATTAATGAATAAGTGATTTCTTGCATAAACACAATTAATGAATAAGTGATTTACTGATTCCTCATCTTGGTAAGCATAAAAGGCACACCTTAAGCAAGATCATTTTCCTTTTTCGCAAATTGTCAACTGTGAATACTTTATTCCTACCCACTAACCGAACAAGAGTGGCTACCTTTTCTTTTCAATGCAGATAATGGGAGCTCATTCTCTGCTGGTGTTCAAGGTCTAGTGCATATACTCAAAAAACCTTGGTTCAAGTCAAGTTTTTGAAAGTCTGTGCGGAAAGTGAGCCCTCATGATTTGACGGTCTACACGATATGGAACCTCCACAAAGCCGTAGATGAACGGTCCAGATCTAGCGGTCCGCGTAACCAATACTAGAGCGGATGAGTCTAATCACCCCTCTGATTTTATGGTATAGATGGCCTCGGATTACGATCTATGTCTTAGATCGTCCTAAGGATAAGCTAAACGGACAAATTTCAATATACCACTTTCCTTTTTTTACTCTCGTTATTCCTTAATATGTGTTTCACGTGAGAGCCTCATCCTATTTATATAAAAGGATGAGGAGTTTAGATGAGACCAGAAATTATCCGTTCTTATCACTATCTCCTCATCTAAATCCTCATTCAAAATTGAATTTGTAATCCAACTTCTAGCGGAAGAGGCCTAACCTCATGGACCTATCCACTAGTGATTGCCCACTAATGGGCCCCACTGGCCTATGTCCAACATCTCCCACTCAATCACATTGTGGGATAGGTAAAAATAAATAAAATTGTCCATTTAACTCGCCTAATAACAATTAAAACCAAATATCGTGATTAAAAGAATCAGAGGCGTGGGACCAGCTGGATCACCGGAATCTTCTCACAGGTGTTTAAGTACTAAGTGACCACCTAACTAGTACTCAATAACTCAAGCTTTGCAATGCCTGTCTTAGTCCAGATACGAGCCCACTTGTCTAAGGAGGCTTTAGACAACAATTATTTGGATAAAATTGTTATCTATAGATTTCACTTAATGGGATTTTAGGCTTTCAATATTTATGGAATAATTTGTGGTAATTTATCTACAGTAGTAAATGTATACCTCAATCCTTATTATTCAAAACACGGGACCTAAAAATGTCACCAAAAAATGAATCTTAATTACTGATTATTTAACTTTTGGTCATCCATATCATATCCATCAATTTGATAAGCTAATTTTCTGGGCCATTAAAAAAAGGATCTCACAATCATAACAGTGCAGATTAATGCATATTCCAGTTACATATTCATTAGAGGAACATGATAAACCCACACTGTCATTATTCCCTTAATAGGTGGTGCCTATTAAAAAAGGCTTCTTTTTGTTCGATTCTCAATATGTCCCTTATCATTGATTTCTATCTCAAATCAATATATGGTATGCCATTATATTTGAGCTTTATCAAATCTCTAATGTTTGATATAGGCAGTGTTCGAAATATTGGTATCGCATTCTTAAGATATGGTTACGTATCGGTTATCGCATGGGATATATCGGTTGTATCATGTAATGTATCGCTGTTGTTGGAAACATGGGGAAACATTGGGAAATTGTTTAAATTTTTCGATGAAACTTTGGAGATTGTTAAAAAAGATATCAATACACACTTATAAATCAAAACATTACAAAAAACGAGTATACATAATATGTTTTCTTTGTATGAGGTCCTAATTTATGTATCGTCTAATTGAATTGATGCAAGTATATTCAATGTCTATTCATATAATTTATAAATGTAAAAAGACGTGTGGAAACAAAAGCATCAATACATTCAAAAGCAAAATAAGAATCACTAGATTAGGTTATAGACATGTTTGATGTGATGTTTGAACCCAAAGATAGTAAACAATTTGCGAGAAATTGGGAAATTTTGATTTATTTTTATTTTTTTCGCAACTCGGCCCATCTCCTACAAATCTCGAAATTGTAGCTCTCAATCCATGATTTTTCATGCAAAGTATGCAAAATATGAAAAATCATGAATTTGTAACAATTTGACACTGATTTGACATGATTTACAGAAAATAAGGGCATCGAAATTCGAAAATACTTACTAGATCGAACATGTGGGATATATCGCACTACTAGTGCGTTTCGTATCGCACTGGTGGGATACAAGATATATCGTGGGATATATCGACCGATATCGTGAATATTTAAAACAGTGGATATAGGTGACTATTAAAGAGGCTTCCTTTTAAAAGAGGATTCCCTTTAAAAGAGGCTAAAGAAAGGCTACCCGTTAAAGAAAGGGTACCCGTTAAAAAGGCTACCCATTAAATTTGAGCTTTATCAAATCTCTTATGTCTGATTTTACTAATCTTTAGGATTAACCTATATATATATATATATATATATGGAAAAGGTACTATGCGCTCGACCTCACGATAAGCTCCTGTGAGGTCGAGCTGTGTGGGCCCCACCGTGATGCGTGTCGACTATCAACACCGTGCATTTGATGGGTCCCCTCTAAATTATGGGCTATGCCAAAAATCAGCTGTATACGGAACTCAGGTGGGCCATACCATCTAAAATCATTTTGAAGACACCGTTAAAACATATAAAAGCACTTGGTGGGGCCCACCTGAGTTTTGAATGCTGCTAAAACTTGGTCTGAACCCTCATCCAAGTGGGACACGCATAATGGATGGGCTGGATTTGCAAACCACATCTTGGTGGGCCCAAAAAATAATTATGAATGTTTTAATGGTGCACGGCCCCTCCCCACTTCTGTATGTGGTGTGGCCCACACAAGTCACGGATTGACTTGATTTTTAAGACCTAGGCCCATAATGGAATGGTGCATCTGACTGATGGGGTAGATGTTCGAAACGCATCACGGTGGGGCCCACACAGCTCGACCTCATGGGACGGACTTGTGAGGTCGAGCGCATAGTACCTTTTCCCTATATATATATATATATATTCTCCTCAGGTCAATAGGAAGTAAATCCAGATATCGTATATTTGATATTATGATTATTATTATTATCATTATTTAATTCTTATACCTATTGAAGTAAATAATTAATAATAATAATAAACGAATATATAAGTGATCGATGTATAATTAAAATAAAATATATAATATAATAAAAAGGGTCACGGACCTTTCGTGATGAAAACAATAAATCGGAGATCTGTCATTGAGTTGCTCTGATACTACTGAAAATCTGTGCGGAAGAGTGAGCCCTCAAGATCTGACAGTCTACACAATATGGAACCTCCACAAAGCCGAAGATGAACGGTCCAGATCTAGCAGTCCGCCTAAGCACTACTGGAGCAAATGGGTCTAATCACCCCTCTGATTCCACAGTATAGATGGCCTCGGATTACAATCTATGGCTTAGATCGTCCCAGGGACAAGCTAAATGGACAAATTTTAATATATCACTTTCCTCTTTTTACTCTTATTATTCCTTAATATGTGTTTCACAAGAGAGCCTCATCCTATTTATAGGAAAGGATGGGGAGTTTGGATGAGACCATAAATTATCCCGTATTATCCCTATCTCCTCCATCTAAATCCTCATTCAAAATTGAATTTGAAATCCAACTTCTAACAGAAGAGGCCTAAACCCACCCACTAGTCATTGCCCACCAGTGGGCCCCATGGCCTATGTCCAACGGTTTTAGCACCATCAAGTTTCAAGTATAGGGCCACGCTTGAGAAGCAGGTCTAGTTTCCAATGCCCAGCTGCAGCTAGGAATGTATGTGGTTTTCTTTCCGGATGCACATCTTTACGGGCTCCTTTTTTCTCCCCAATTGACATCAACGACGTTGCACATGCTCAGTCTGGCTTCATCCAATGATTCACAGACTCCGAATGAGTTTCTCGTCAAAGTAAGGATGGTTCATTTTGGGATTCTTAGGAAAATTGACTAAATCGTCTGGTTTTCTCAGGTGATAATGTGTTGAGATTCAACCTCTTTTCCCTACTGTTCCATGTTTGGTAGACTTTGATACAGCCTCATATAATTGTCAAGATGCCATGTCTGAACTTGGGCGTACATCACAAGAATTGCCTGTTACCTTTCAGCTATGAGTCCCTTTTGAGCATGTGTAATGCTTTAAGAGGCATTACATCATGCTTCATGAAAGAAACAATTTTGTTTTTTTCTAAAACTTGACCCAATGGTGTTGTAGGACCCACTTCTTGGTAACCCAAGTTGTTGATCAAGTGGGGTAGATCATAGGAAGGGCCATACCCCAATATCTCGCTATGATATGATCCTGTCTATCCCATGGAAATGGGCAAATGCAATCAGTGCTCTACATTTAATGTAGGGCAAGCCTGGGGGTTAGAACCATTAGATAGGCGATATTTTGGCTGAATCTCCCTCCACCGTGAGCTCCACCATTTGGATGGTTCAAATCATAGGTAGTTGGGCCCCAGACGTACTGTTTGTTGAGCTGAACAAAAGCCCAATCGACCATTGCATGTTACCTTCTGCTTTAGTATCTCCCTGACTAGCCATATGAATGAACCTTGATCAGCGACCAAAACAATGGATATTCTGTCAGATGGCACTGTTCTTTTCTTGTTTCTGCATATTGCCCACTGCCTGTTTGCAAAGTCCCGAGTCATCTTAAGTTAGACGCTTTCTAATTACACACCCACACAATCCACAACCTCTTTTCTTGATTTATTTAATTTTGGTAATGCCCAAATGCTTATCAGACGTCTTATTTTGACAGGTAAATCTTCTATTATTATGTGGACATCATCTTTCCTAGAGTAGTGGCTCGAGGCATTACGATCGTCACAGGCTGATGATGTCTGCAATCAGCCCAAGATAGAAGCTACTTCCACAGAGAATCAGAGGGGTGGATCTGCATCTTCCATGCAGAAGAAGCAATGGTGTCCAAGGCAATAAGATCATTATTTCAGGTCTATGAAAGCAACAATCACCACCAGAGCATCACACAGGTTTGAGGAATTAGTTGACTACTTATCATGAGTATAAACAGTTATAGTAGGCATGAAGGAACCAAATGAGATACTTTACACACACACACACATGCTTATAAGCACTTAAGTTCCTATTTTTGTGAGATGCAAGGATAAGAAAAAATAGCAATTGAAAGTTCTTGATTCATCAGTCATTATAGACTGCACTAGTGACAGAGGTATAAAAGATTCATCATGTAGCATGAGCTCGCCGAGCCATCTGCGATCATGGTCAAATGGGTATTTGAGATTCCATCAATTTTCAGAGGCCTGCCGAGTATTTTTGTGTTTTTAAATTTAGGCATTGGTTGGTTGGTAAGGCACGTTGGTTTTTTGTTTTTTGATGGTGATGTGCTTGTTTGGTATACCTACAGGTTTGCTACTGAGGGCTTATCTCATTCTCCCTTGTATAAATCAACTGTGTAGTGTGGAAGCCAATGAAATAAATGGACAGGGAAGCATAAATCAACTGCAGACAACCAACTTACACAAAAATGTAGCTTTTTCATTGGCTTCCCTGTCTATTTATTTCATTGGCTTCCACACTATACAAATGTAGCTCAATCTGTTAACCAAGTCAGCTTCTTAAGGGCTGTTTGGCTCTACATTCTTGATTAATTCAATTCCCAAAAGAGGTGGGCCCACCAGATGACAACTCAGCAACTGACTTGGGGTGTGCTAGTCTTGACTCTTGGACTAGTGTGAAACTTTGGTAGGGCTGCCTGATGAATGGCTGAGATACCTCACGTGTGCCAAGTTAGAATGTGTGGCGTGCAAGTACTTTCCTGAGTGACCGAAAGTTGCTTTAGATATTATGCACCTTGGAAGGTAAGATTCAGCAACTAAGATAATATTCTTTATTGCCATTGGGGGCCCGTTCCAGTCCTTGTAGAATAAGCTTTTTCTACCTTATTCGTCTACGTGTAAAATTAGCTTATTTCATACGTACCTATGTGGGGCCCACCCCTGTTGTGTGTCTCCAAAATCAGGCCTATCCAGTAATCACGTGGGCCTATGCCATCCATAGAAAACAATCACAACCATTTAAAAATCTCAAAATTCACGTGGTGGCCCACCTAAAAGGTGCATTCATAAGATGAAAGGCCAACTGATGTGCACGATATAAGCGAAAGTTTGGGCTGTTGGTGTCCATGATTCATTGATCCAAACCGTTGGTCTGGTGGGCTTTACCCTGAGATGAACATATCCCAAATCTCTCCCAGATTGGAAGATGCTAGCTACACTATATTTGCAGGCCATGGTTGGATGTCTTCTCAGCAGTCTATTTGCAGGCCATGAATCGAACGGTTGGGGTTTGTTGCATCACGGTTGTTTTGGACATGGTCCCATCTATGGTGGGGGCCATCAGACCAGTGGTATGGATCACTGGAGTGCATGCCAATCTTGATGTCATAAACTATGATAACTCATTTGATGTGTTTCCAGTGGATTTTCTTCATTTTCATTGGATTATTGCAATTACCTCCCTATCTTTTATATAAATTCAGATTCATCCACTGTATTTTAACACTGTGCCTTCGAGCAATTGACCATTTTACCCTTTTATCTCATAGGGAACTGGTTGAGTACATGGCCCTACTTTAGTGTGTGTACATCCTCCCAACTCATTTAGCATTGCTACGCTACCATGAAAGTAAGATGCCCAAAAATAATATGAACCAACCATTATGTGGGGCCACCGAGTGTAGGCCCAGGATTGAGTCTGAGCATAAGTAACAATATAAAGTTAGAAAACTACGTGAAATTGGTGTTTTTTTTTTTGGGTGGTTGTTCATTGTTTTCTATGATTTGACATCTAGGATTGGATGTGACTTAGCTGCCAGAATGAGTAATGTGGGTGGGACCCTGACTGTGGGGCCCACCTTCATGTATGAGTTGTATATGTACACTGTCTATCCATTAGAAAGCTCATTTTAGACCATGGGCCAAAAAACGAAGCAGATCTAAACTCAAGTAGAGCACACCACAGGAAACAGTGGTCACTGATTTTTAAAAACTTTATTTGAGTCACAAAAGTTTTGGATCAAGCTGATATTTGTGTTTTCCCTTCATCTAAGTCAGTATGACCTTATGAACTTATTGCACTGAAAATAAACATTATGGTGTGCCTTAAGAAGTTTTTAATAGTGGTCAGTCAATGAACATTGTTTCTTATGGTGTTGTCCATTGGAGATTTGGAGCTGCTTCCTGTTTTGGACCCATGTCTTAAAATGAGCTGGAAAAATTAATAGATGGCGTAGATATACGAGGTGGGCGCCTCGGTCAGAGTCCCACCTACATCGCTGGTTCAGTGGTGGCAGCCAAGTCGTGTCCACAGGATCTTGTGTGTCCAATATTTCAGTTGAGTGATCCTGTCGGAGAGGTTGGATATTATTTATCATAATGGCGAACCTCACATGCAGACAAAATGACGGGCCTCCCATGCAGACAATGCCAACTCGTGAAGGTGAGGGTACCGTTGTGGGGTTGTTGCAAAAATCCAACATAGGAGGAGAATTTTACAATTGCCACCCAAAAGATAAAAGGCATTTACAATTATCCTTTTCTATCATGTTAGTATTTAGAAGCCATGCAAATTTATTATAACTCCTCTTGCAGTGTTGAGGGCTCTCACACTGTCAGACATTCACTCCATCCATCCGTTTCTCGCTAGTATTATAAGGGCATAACTCCATCCATCTGTTTCTCTATAGCAGCCCCCACCATACTAGAGCTGTCAGTGGTCAGGGCTTGACCAGGTACAATCAGAGGTTTGAAGAGGTCCAGCTTTCGAGTTCTGGTCCCAATAGTTCAAAATTCAGGCCGAAAGTAACCTCAGCTCAGCCCATTTATTGCATACCAAACATGTACTTTTACAGATTGCTGAATGCCACACCAAATAGCCATTTGTGTTACCCTTATTGTGTGGGGCGCAATTTAATGCGATTTTTTGTCTATATCCATCCATTTTCCCATATAATTTTAGGCCTTTATGCAAGAAAAATTAAGTAGATCTAAATCTCAAGTGAACCACACATTTCCCATATCATTTTAGGCTGTTATCAAAAAAAATTAAGCAGATTCAAACCTCAAGTGGACCACACAACTGTAAACAGTAATGAATGAGCATTAAAAGCTACTTGTGAGCGAAAAAGTTTGGGATAAAGCTGATATTTATATTTTCCCTTCATCCAAGTCTGGTTTAGATGGAAAAGAAAGGTTACTGTCGGCATTACCCTAGTGCCCTTGGAAGTTTTTAACATTGTTCAATCAACACGGTTTCCTGTGGTGTGGTCGACCTGAGATTTAGATCTGGTGAATTTGTTGGGAACACATCTAAACTGGGCTAGAGAAACGGATGTACGGCACGGATATACACACCTCATCCGCTTCCTTAGGTTTGCTACCGGCTCGACTTGGCTGTGACGGAGAGGAGCCACACCCATGTGGGTGGGACCCTAGTGTACAGCCCACCTCGATGTATGCATTGTATATTAACTTTTCATCTATTTTTCCAGCACATTTTAGGGCATGGTCCAAAAGCTGTAGAAGATAAAATTTTCAGGTGGACTACACTATTAAAAACTTCCTAGGGTCCACCGGAAAATTTTATTGACCATCCGAACCTCTTGCTAAGAGCACACGCACCTAGATGAAAGATAATAAAAAAATATCAGCTTCATCCAAAACTTTTGTAGCCCACAAAAGGCTTTTAATGGCCAATAGTTACTATTTCCGATGGTGCGGTCCAACTGAAATTTGTATATGCTTCTTTTTTTTAGAACATGTAATAAAATAAGCTGGAAAAACAGATATGAGTTGGGCCCTATGGTCAGGGTTCCACTCACATCATTGTGCTCACGTCTTGATCACATTTAAATAATCAGAACCGTTTATACGGTGGGCCTCACTGTAAAAAAGATACCAAAAAAATCATATATTAGAATATTTCAACCCTTTGATCATTTAACATTTTCCTTATATATAGGCCTGTTTTTTAAAGTGTTTTTTTTTTTGGGTGGTCACTAGCTAAAGTTAAAGAGTCTTTTCATCATCAACAACATATCTCATTACGTGAATGGTTTGGATCTTAGGATGTAAACCTCAGCTATAAAGGAAATTGTAGTAAAACTCCAGATAATAAGTAAATTCACCATAATTACTTAAATGCTCTTTCTTTTGGATTAAAATAATTACATGCCTTTAATAAAGCTTAGTGGTGTGCTTTTAGATTTTAGCCATTAAAAAATAATAAATCCGTACAGATTTTTGCCCCCATTAATCGGGAACCGATTAGGTGAGATCCCCACGGTGCGCGCTTACCGTGGGGCCCACCTTGATGTATATATTTTGTATCCATGTTGTCCATCCGTTTTTTTAAGATTATTTTAAGATATTATCCAAGCAGTTTAGGTAGATCATGTCATAGGAAAGAGTGGTGATTGAACTCCTTACCATTAAAAACTTCTTACGGCCCGCTTTACTATTTCGGTAGTGTTTATTTGCCTGGAATATATTGATAAGGTCACGTAAGCTGGGATGAAGTGAAAAAACAAATATCAGCTTAATCTAAACCTTTTGTGGCTCATTAACGGTCAATCACCACTATTTCCTATGATATGGTCCACGTGATGAGGGATAATACCCTATGATATGGAAAAACGGATGGACGGCGTGGATACAAAATACATATATCAAAGTGGGTCCCACGGTAAGGGCAGCAACGTCTTGGGTGATTCCGGATCTCACCTAATCCGGTCCCCCATTAATCATATATATGTTTTCTGAAAATGAGATTGAGTAATATGAAAGATTAGTAGATCCATTACCGACCAAAAGCATTTCCCCATATATGGATATTGACAAGTCAGCCATTGTCTCGTTTGTGCCGGATTCACTTGTCCGAGTCAATTCCTAAATGAGGAGACCTTTCCTTTTGGTCTCGGATGGCAGGGATTGGATACTACCCATCAGGACTTGATGGACAGGCCTCTCAGGAGATTTATGGGACCCACCATGATGAATATGCTTTATCCACCCCCAATCATCCATCCATTTTGATAGATAGTTTTATGAAATGAATCTAAAAACTTAGCAGATTGATGGCTCAAGTCAACAACACCACAGGAAATAGTGGAGATTGGATTCCTATGGATGAAAACTTCCTAGAGTGACTGTGATATTTATTTTCCATCTAACCTGTACGGAAGCTCACGAAGACACGAAAGAGTAGAAAACATAAATATCAGTTCAATCCAAAACTTCTGTGCCCCCGAGAAATTTCAAGGGAAAGTTTCCATCCACCCTTCAATCTGCTTTATTTTTTTATCTAATGCCGTAAAATGACCTGGATGTGAATAAAACACATATATCACAGTGAATCTCACGTAGCCTCGGCAAGGCCCCCTCTGCCTCCAGCTGGTGGGAGTAGTACCAATTGGAATGCATTGCTCTGTGAGCCCCACTATGATGTGTGTGTTTTATCCACAGTGTCCATATATTTTTCCGGACCATTTTAGGGCATGAGTCCAAAATTTAAGCTGATCCAAAAATCCGCCATTAAATACTTCTTAAGCAGGCTACAAAAGCATTGGGTCAAGCTGATATGTGTGTTTTTTTTTTCCTTCATTCAGGTCTGCGTGACCTCCTCAACAGGTAGGATGGCTAATAAGCATTACAGTGGGCCCTACAAGTTTTTAAATGGTGGGCGCTCAATCACCATTGTTTCCTGTGGTGTGGTCCACCTGATTTTTGGATCTAAGTTCTATTTTTAGCATCCACAGTAACATTTGCATTCGCTCCGGATAGACACCATAAGCAGGAAACGGATTGCGTAGTGGGGGTGGCTAACATGGAGTGTGTGTACTGGGTGTGTACTAACAAGCTAACTCCCAAAAAAATAAAGAAAAAAAAGAAGCAGGACACGGATTGCGTACCGAGTAACTCGGTACAGTTAGCGTACTGAGTAAACTGTGTTGGTCCCACCGAACATTCGTGCATTTTATCCACTCCGTCCATACATTTTAGCAGATAAGTGTAGGTCGTTAGCCCAAAAATGAAGCATATCCAAAGGTTAAATGGACCACACCACCGGAAAAAGTGTGAATTGAACTTCTAACATTGAAATTTTCCAAGCCATTGATCAGAGCGGTCCACCATGTGGGTGGTGTGGTCAACAGGTTAGGCCAGTCAGCTTATCTCGTGTTCTGAATATTCATGTTGAAAGTCAACCGCTGGTCTATTTCTTCTATTGTCCATTTATTTCTTACAAATTTGAATGACTTGATGAGCTGACAGGCTTGATTTTCAGGAACACATATCTACCAGGTGGGCCCTGCCTAATGGATGGCTTGGATCTAACATACATGTGCCACGATGGCTCCCATTCTACATGTCATTATAGACAGCAATAAATTTTCTAATAAAAGGATAATCCGTGACTTTGGAAATCGTGGGTGTTACCCGGGGAAGATGACAGTGGGTGTTGCCCTGACCGTGGGGCCCACATAGATGTGGGAGTTGTATATCCAAGCCATTCATTAGTTTTTCAGCTCGTTTTAGGGCATGGTCCTAGAAATGAAGCAGCTCCAAATCTCTAGTGGACAAAACCATAGGAAACTGTGGTCATCCAACGCCCACCATTAAAAACTTTTTAGGGCCCACCATAATTTTTATTTGCCATCCAACTTCTTGATAAGGTCACACAGACCTTGATGATGGGAAAATAAAAATTCTAGCTTATCTAAATCTTCTGTAGCCCTCAAGAAGTTTTTAAAGGTGGGCATTCAATCCCTGATTTGGATTCCCTTCAATTTTGGAATCATAACCTAAATGAGTTGGGAAAAAATGATGGACGGCATAGATATACAACACATCCATCAATGTGGGTCCCACGGTAAAGGAAACATCCACTGATGTGTTATATGGGTAAACCCCAATCCACTCCCTTAATCGTAAAAAATAAAAACCCCTAATCCACTTACGGACGGCTCAAGTCCCTCCGTCCCAGTAAAAATAAAATAAAATAAAAACCGCTTGACCCGGAGCTGATTAGGTGTTACCCGCCTAGCACGTTAGTGGGCGAGGCTCCGATTGTGTACCCGCCTTGATTTATATGTTTAATATCCACACTGTCCGTCAGTTTTTCTGTATCATTTTAGGGCATGATCCACAAAATGAAGCTTATAAAAATTTCAAATGGACCACAAGAAAGGAAATAATGGTCATTGAACGCCCACCTTAATGTCTATTTGCCATCCAACTTATTGATAATGCCACACAAATGTGGATAAGGGAAAACACATATATGACCTTGATCCAAAGCTTTCGTGACCCTAAGAAATTTTTAATGGTAAATATTCAGTCAACATTGTTTCTTGTAGTGTGGTCCACTTGAGATTTGGATCTGCTTCATTTTTGGTACCATGCACTTAATTGATCTGAAAAACTGATGAACGGTGTGGATATAAAACAAGTAGGGCTCTAAGGTCAGGGCCTCACCCAACGGATTACCAGGATAACACCTAATCCACGGTGACTATTTTTTATTTTTTTATTTTTTTTCTGTGGTTCAAGAAGGAAAACTATACAAATATCAGAAAATTGCAGAGGATGCTGGTCTAGAAAGACTAGAATCCAGATAAATAAAGCATTTTAATATTTAATATTCAAGATGGCGGAAGAAATTATGAAATTATTAGAAAATATTAAAACCATCTCTTCTCGACATAATATCAGAGGCGAAACTTCCCATCTCTTGCATAGAGCTTTGCCAAGCCCACACGCGTGTGCAGTAGAGATCATGTACGTGCCACACATCTGCCAGCATGGCACAATATATCCAAGATCCAATCCCTCCATCAGAAAGACACCACTGTATTGATACAATATCTCAGTAATCGGTTTGATACACTAATTAGGTGGACCACAGTTTTCAAAACAAATTTACAGCTCTGAAAAACTTAGCTGCAGTTTTCTAATCCCTCTACCTGTTTCCAATATTGGTCCCACATGATGAGTGACCAGATTTATTTTGGGGAACAAACGTAGAAGGTCTGACCAACCTAATGGATGGATTGGATCTTGCAGATATGTGCGTGTAGATGAGCTTATTTCACCCGCGAGTGCGATTAACTAAGCTCTCTTATATAACTGTATTCTGCAGTAATATGCCCTGATGTTAGAAACAGGTGGACATATTAGATTATTTACCAATTTTTTTCTCAGCCGTAAATTTTATAATCTGTGTCCCACCTGACAAGTGGACAGACCTGATTTTTGGGCCAGGGCATCTACATAGTGGTACCTTCTGATGGATGGCTTGGATCCCGTACCCATGTCCCATGCTGGCACATGTGCGACATGTACTTTGAGCCTTTGACTACCTTGCATAGGCCTGTGGACTTAGTAAAGCTCTCGTTTCAAAATTCAACGGCCCCTGGATTTCGCCCCAGCATTGATATGTTCACATTAGTATTGTGCACCGGATGAGAATTTCTTGCTGGGGAGCTCGTGCAATAAAAAGCTCCATGGGTCCCACCAGTAACGTATATTTAACATCTGCTCCATCCATCGTTGGAATGAGGTCGTTTTAGGATGTTATAAAAAAAATTAGGTTGATTCCAAACTCAAATGGGCCACACAACAGGGAAAGGTACAGATGTGGACATCTACCATCGAGTCCTCCAACATTTTCGATCAGGCTGATTTTTTTTTGTTTGTTTGTTTTTCCTCTCTATTCATCTTGGTGGAACTCACTTTATTAATGGATTGGATCGCATATAACCATCACAGTGGGCCCGGAAGGTTTCAATTGTGTACGTCACCATCTACAATTTTCCCTTTCGTGTGGCCCAGTCTAGTTTTGGGTCAGTCTTAGTTTTTATATTCTACCCTAATTCGAACTTTCTCAAATGATGGACGGAATAGATGCCGCATACGCATCACGGTGGGCCATTTTGATGGACGAGCTCCCTAGATTCGTATGCCTATGTACCAAGATCCCCAACACCATCCATGATCCATTGGAAGGGGCTAGGAACCGGATGCATATTCAACTGGGGCAACCTTCCAAAAGCAAGAAGATATATGTGGACGGGGATTCCTGCCCACAATCAAAAGATGGTGGACCACAATCTTTTCCCATATATATCTTAAAATGCCTCGCCTGCATGGAACCGTTAGAGCTGTCCAATACCATGAGCGTATTATTATTTTATTTTATTACATTTCTTTTCTATATTCAACGATCGAGATCCATTTCTAATGTATCTAAATTAGAAAAATAATCTACTCACGTCGCATGAACTGCATCGCCGGGGGACACAAGCTGCCTCCACAACATGTATCCGTGCGTACGTGTGCATACGTGGTGTATACAGGTGTATGTATTTCTACATGTATTGTATGCATGCATCCGCGTATATGTATTTATGAGCTCGTGCACCATTCGAGCTGATAACACAATACGAGGAGTCAATCATACAGCCATTACATTATTGGCAAAAACTTTCGATCCAAACCGTCCAATTCTATGGGCACGGTGTGGATCAGTCGCTACCCAAAAATCACTGAAATGGATGGTCCTCATTGTCCAACATACGGACATTAAAGGAATGGATTAAAAAAAATCAAAGGTCCAAATTCAACAAACCGATCCCATTAAGCGGGCTCGTTAGCATTGTCCAATCGTGCCCCATCTACGTGGGGCCTGCAATTTGGACGGTAAATATCCATCTGCATGTATACCACATTTAAGTGTACGGATGGGCATACTCCGCCACAGTGTCAATGTTTTTAACCATACTAAAGATTAAAATGGAAAGTCTTTGTATTCAGGGGGCGTTTGGCGCATGGTATTGGGAAAGATTAGGTGGGGTAGGATTAAAAAATATAATTATTACATTTGGTAGGGATTGTCCTGTTACTATAGGATAAGCTTAATTCCATGCTATATTTTTAATATGGTGGTACATTGAATGGGTATACTCACCGTCATTTGAAATTACTGAGAATAACATATATGTGTTATATTCAAACCGTTCATCTGTTTTTTGACCTCATTTTATGGCATGGACTTAAAAATGAGGCAGTTCCAAAACTTATGTGGCCCCAAAGAAGTTTTCAATCATAGGTATTCAATCCCCGCTGCTTTCTATGGTAGGGTCCACTTGAGCCTTAGATCTACCTGATTTTTTGGCCCATGACCTAAGATGATCTCAAAAGATGGGTGGACGGTGTGGATATAGTCCACACATCATGGTGGGACCTACACAACTTGCTAAGGTTGAGTGGAATTGGCACAAGACCCATACAATTCCATGTAATCTAATTCCAAGCTTTTCCAGTCATCTCAGACATTGAATGGAATTGGCACGGGAATATATGCAATTCCATCCCACTTAATTCCCTCTAATACCATGCGCCGCCCTGCTAGGAATGCTCAACTGCGCATGAGATTGTTTTCAAAACTCATTACACATGATGTATGTCCAAAATCTTAACGGTCCATGTGATGAGTCAACCCATGAAAACCCCAGGGACTGACTTTCACTTTGATCCAACACTTTGATGGTCCATGAAAAAGGGAAACAGTTTTCTCCCTTGATTTGTCTCTTAGTTTTTCCATGGACCACCAAAGTATTGGATAAATGTAAAAGTTGGGTGGCAGGGGCTTCATCGGGTGTTGCATGACATTGACGGTTCAGATTTTGGGCCCACGTAACGTGTGATGAGTTTCGAAAGAGTTCTCACCAGTTCTCGTGACAACTTTTATATTATCAACAGTCCACGTGCAAATCAATTTATGATGGACATTTAATTAGCTAACACATCTCACTTACACACCACATGGTCTTCAGATGGGGCACACATGTGAAAGATCCAAGGCACTCAATGGATGGGCCATGGGCCACAGTTATATGCCAATGGGTGGCTAAAAACAACTTGGCTACAATTTTCCAAGCTTCCCATTTGTTTCCAACACCGGTGCCCCACACAGTGACTGTAACAGCCTGATTTACCTCTCAAGGCATATGAAAAGTGGTACCCACATGATGGATGTCTTGGATCTAGCACCCGTGTGCCTGTACGGACTGCATTGTTTCATGCGCGTGGAATTAGCAAACATCAAAGTCATTCATAGAAAAGGCTATTGGCATGTTGCCCTTCATCTAATGTGAAAGATTAAGATAAGCTTTGTAAAATGCTTTGTTAAAAAATAATATTTTGTATGTGGGACCTTATATGTTAATATAAGGGCCCTCCTTCGATGAACAACTTTTCAAACTTTCATTATGAAATTTAGTTGCGAAATGCTGGCACATCGTCGTAGAACGGTAGGATAGACGGTGTGCACTGACATGGTGTGCACATTATTTATCTTTTCGCTTATTAAAAGAAAATTTCTAATATTGTATATACTAGTAACAGTTCATGACTATGATGGAGAATTTTGCCGAAACAGAGCACCATTTTCACTAATGGTATCTAAAACTGGTACGGTAGGATGGTCTCCTAAGCCTTAGCTTTATTTTAACCGGAAAAGGCCCGACTCTTAAGGGAAAGAGTTAAACTATCAAAGGCTTGAAATGATTAATATCAAAAACTTCTATGAGATAAATGATTTGGTTATAGAAACATGACCTTGCAGTCATTATGTCTTTAAACTATATATGGATCTACTTACAAGTGTTTTTTAAGTAAATAGTAGCCCACTTGATGATTGGATTGAGTTGACGGGTCAGGCCAAGTCATTCATCATGGGCAAGGATTAGGTGAGACCTTGGTCTCACCCAAGACAATGTAGCTATTACTATAGGCCCACCTTAATGTATATATTCTATATTGGTAATGTCCATATATTTTTTTCAAGATTATTTTAAAGCATTATATCAAAAATGAAACATATCTAATTATCAAGAGGACCATTAATTCCATAAGAAACAATGATGATTAAATGCTCGACCATTAAAATTTTCTTAAGGCACATGGTAATATTTCAGTAGTGTTTATTTACCATCCACCTGTTGGTAAAGACACATGACCATAAATGAAGAGAAAAATAAATATTAGCTTGATCAAAAACTTTTGTGGCTTATTAATAGCCCATCATTACTGTTTTCTATGGTATGCGCTACTTGATATTTAGATCTAGATGGACATCATGGATACAGAATACATACATCAAAGTAAGCTCTATAGCAAGGGCTATACCATCTTAGGTGATACAGGGTCTCACCTAATCCACTCCCATTCATCATTGCCCCACCCTGGCCCAAACACTGTACATATATTTCAAACATGGCACAGCCCATGGGCTAAGTTTAGGGAACCTGGTTCTACCCTAAGGGCTCTGGCTACCTAGCCACTGCCACATAGGTAAATTAGGTACAAGTCTTCATGAAGTGACTAGATAAGGAAACCTCTTCAAGTCTTTGATTTTACATGTCTCAACATGATTTCCCAATTTGATAGTATGATTAAGGTATTTTATAATAAATTTGTAGTCTACAATAAAGCTAATGAAAACAATATTCTTGACCCAGTTGGCCGTACCAGGTCGCTCGAGTCACTAACCAACCGGGTTATGTGGCTATATATATATATCAAATTTCATTTCAGGAGGATAAAGTACCCGATATTTACCCGATAAGTCCGTTTTAATCCATGCTCTTAGTCGTATCTTGTAACCAACTAAACAAAGGCCGATGGTCACCGATTCAGTTTGATTTTCAGGGATAATCTATGGCAGGTCCCGTGATTGGACGGTTTGGATTGAGTTAAATACGCCCGAGGTGTACAGACTGCTGAATGCATGCTTTTTTTCTTTTTCAGAAAACTCGATGCGCTAACAGAGTGAGATGGATGATACACAGAAACTTAGAAATTACTTAAATATTGCATACGTTGCATGTAAGGAAGTCGTAGTAAAGTTTCAAATTATTATTTCCAGTATAGATGTATAGTGAACAAAACACATATTTGATTATCTGCAGAGAATATGATTGCTGTATATTCAATGAACGGTCTGGATTATCTGCCTGCTGCAAACTGAGATTTCTTGCTTTAGATAGTTTAACTTGAGTTAATGTCATGGGTGTAATTCACAAGTGCCTGCGTATCAAGCGTCATGCGCTGCCTGAGGACGAATTTTCTGTTACTTCATAAAGAAAACTTCCCGAGGCAAAAACACCTCAATGGGAACACTGTAGAACTGCTCCTGAAACCTCTTCCTACAGTGTGGCCCAGATGATATTTGGATCAGCTTAATTTCTTTCATCTCATTTAATTCTGGTGATTTACACTTGATTAACGGGTTTGATGAAAGATACACTCCATGGTGGCCCCAAAAAAACCTAAGGTTGGCATCCCCATCCCATTGTTCCATGTGGTGTGACCCACCTGATTTGTGGATCTCTCTAATATTTTGCATAAGAGACTATGTTTAAGGATAGAACGTGATGGACGGAGTTGATTTTACATATACAACATTATGGGGCCCACTTTAGGTGTTCTAGCGCTGCCTAGAATGGATGATGTGTTAAAAGTGAGGGTGATAATATCAATATTTATATCATAAATGAATTTTAATATCGCCTAAAGAAGCATTCCAACAAAAGCACTTTACGCTCTTTGCACGCAAACCAACGCAAAAAAGCTCCGAATTTCTTTTCGTGCGCCGAATACTCCAGTGTTAGTTTTGCACAGTTTAAAACTGGTTTTGCACAGCTATTCAGACCATCGAAATTCGTGTCGTTTTTACACACTCCACTCATCAGTCACTATCGATCTTTACCGTCCATCAGATGGGTCTCGTGTGTGGATGGCAATTATCGAGTGGAGTCAAGTGGGCCAGACTGGTCAGTCCGCACTGCCTAAAATGGTGGGACCCACCAGTGAAATGACGAGATCACGTGGCTAATTAGCCTCGGTGTGTGATTTGATACTCCGGCAGCAGCAGAGTATGATGGTTGATTGTACTCACGCACTAAAAAATCCTACACTTACATACTTTTAATTTAATTAAAATCAAACCTCCAAATCGTGGGACCCACCCTAGACATATCATAACCATAAAATCAGATTGATTGGGAAATCCTAACCTATGATAAACGTTCAAATGCCTATTGAATTTGGACGGTTGATTTCTTTTCACTCCAACTATCCATTGGATTGTCAGTGATTGTCTAGTTAAAGTGGGCTCGGAGGACTAACTTCGAATGATAGTCCGCCAACCACCAAACCAGTTCTCTACTTGGTTATCCCAAAATGAAGAATCAGACAACGTACACGTGCTAACACGGCACACGCGTGTGATATCTGGACCATTTACCAGATGGGATCACCGTAAACTTTCCATGGAGTGGAAACCAGACACGTAAGCGTATGAGAAAATTGGAGGGTTGGAAACAATTTTCAAGAACCAATATTCAACGCGTACGCTTGACTTTCTTCGCTGTCAGTGGGCCGGGTTTCTGACGGTGGGCCCTACCAAATGGGTTGGTCAGATCCCACACATGCGAGAAAAAGCTGGCATTTGCGCCGCGAATCATGTCATCAAGCTCTTTCAACGGCACGGCAAATCCTTTGAATATCTAGGTCCTTACTCTTGCTCGGGTGATAGACTCTTAGGAGTTTCAACTCCCGATCAAGGGTTCGAGTACCCATAGGTGGTGAATTCCACTAGCTTGAGTGTGCGGGGGTGTGTGCGCGTGTGTAAATAAATAAAAAATAAAAAATCCTTTGAATATCGTAATAACAAGGAATAATAGTAGTATCACATGGTACTCATGCACACATCCGGGACGGACGATGGAGTGGCTTTACTTCGATCTTAACCGTTCAAATCGTTGGATTATGATCGATAACCATACAGATTAAAAGATCACAACAAGGATCAATGGAGGAGAAAATACATCAATGTCTGCATTTAATAGTAAAATGAGCTACCATCTAGTGGTCGGATTCATCCGATCTAAGTGATTTTAAGAGCACTTCCTTATCCACGGTGGGGTTCATCTCATCAACGGTTCTAACTCAGTAAACGATGGCCACATGCGTGCGAGATAAACTGTACCTTTGCTGAGGATAATGCCTCCACGTCTATGGAAAGATCCGGTGGAACCGGCGTCAGGTGGAAGTCCAGAGGAGTTAAATAGTTCGTTCTGCTTCTGTAGAGCGCGAGAACCGGAACATGATAGGGCAGTCCACGTGGCAATGTGATTTACCGCACCTGTTTTAGTACTCGGATGGTGCAGTGGGGCACAATGCACCGACGTCGGTACCGTGTGCTGCTGGAAAGGTTTCGCGGGCCACTATAATCTATGTGTTTTATCCACGGATCCATCCATTTTTCCAGCTACTTTTAGGGCATGAGTACAAAAATTAGGTAGGTATAAAGTTTAGGTGGACATCACAGGAAACAATGGTGATTGAATTCTTGCCATTGAAAACTTTAACTGGCCCATGGTAATGTTTATTTACCATCTAAACTAAGGGGTGTATGCCGAGTTGAACTGAGTCGAGCTGGCCTGAACTTGACTCAGTTGGGACACTAGCTGACCCCAGTTAGAACTCGACTGAGCTCAATCTTTGAGCCAAACTGACTAACTTGGCTCAGTTCAATTAGCAGTTCCGACCAGTTCAAGCCAAGTTCGCTTGTGTAACATTTTTACAAACATATGGATCACTTTTAAAATCTCACTATATGTAAAACAACAATAATAGTTTTATAGGTATTTTATCAAACACCTTCTAACCAATATAAAAATTAAGAAAAAAAATATTTGTTTCATATATATACCTTCCTCGCCACTAGCAACACTTCGTTGAGTCATTTCATCGAACACTTGGTATCAACATCAATATTAAAGTAACCAACTTATCGAATTGGTTCGATCTAAGTTCAATTCGAGTTGGGTTTGATGCGAGTCTAGTCAAGCTGGGCCAGCTCGAACTCAACTCGAACTCATTTTCGAGCTTCAGAACTCAGCTTGAACTCAGCTTCGAATCAAGCTTTTTCGAGTTGAGTCGAGCTAATCAAGCTAGCTCGGTTAGTGTACACCCCTAACCTTAACGGTTGATTGTGTCACAGTGACTTGGATAAAGTTAAAGAATCAGGTTGACCTAAAACTTTCATGTCCCGAAGAAGTTTTTGATGAGGGGTATTTCATCACCATTCTTTCCTATAGTGTGGTCCACTTGAGATGAGACTTAGATCCGCCACATTTTTTCCCTACCATAAAATAAGTCAGAAAATGGATAGACAGCATGTATAAAACACATACATCTTGGTGGGGCCCGCAGAGCTTTTCCAGGACGGCAGTCGGTGCTATGTGCTATGCTCAATCGAGTCCTCGTCGCCTGTTTTAGGCAGTGCGTACCAATCTCTGTGGACCCCTCGTGTTGTATGCTTGAAATGGCCAAAGCCCTAATTTTCGGGAGCGGATTAGCTGTTAACAGGGTGGGTAACCCTGACCGTGTGGGGCCCACCTTGATGAATGTACAGTATATCCACGCCGTTTATCTGTTTTTTTTTTTTTTTTTCAAATTATTTTAGTAAGTTACTCCAGAATTGAAGTAGATCCAGATCTCACGTGAACCACATGGCTGGAAATAGTGTGGATGACCATTAAAAGCTTTGTGGGCCACAAAAGTTTTGGATCAAGCTGATCTTAACCTTATCAATAGGTTGTATGGAAAATATATATTACAATGTGTCCCTAGGAATTTTTAATGGCAGAACATTCAATCACTACTGTTTCCTCTTGTGCGATCCATCTAAGATTTCAATTTATTAACTATGTGACCCAAATTATAAAATGGGCTGAAAAAACGGATGGACGGTGTGGATATGTAGAAAATCGTCAAGGTGGGCCCCACGGTAAGGGTAACACCCACTGAGACGTTACAAACACCTAATCCGCTGCCCTTATTTTCTTCGTACATACATAAATCAGTCTGATAAAAAGGCTCACATGGCATCTGAACCGTTGAACTTTTGGGTTAAGAGTATCAGGAGCGAATCAAGATGGGTGAATCTGGACCATTTAATTAGAGTTTGCATGGGGAATTTTATAATAAATACGGTCCATAAAAACCATAGTTTGTTTGGACGCGGATTAGAAACTGACGATGTCAGTAGCCAAGTTGCTACTGAAGTGACGTCACAAGCTCTATGGACCCCACCATGATGCATGTGTTGTATCCATACACTGTTCAACTATTCGTAGAGATCGTTTTATGGCATGTGAAAAAGAATAAGATAGATCTAAAGTTCAAGCCAACCCAGCAAAGAAAACCCTGGGAGCAGTTACATTCACCTCTGAAACATTTACAGGGCCCACCATGATGTATTTTTCAGATCCAACCTATTCATAAGTTTATCATAGAGATAGATGAAGTGAAAACAAAAATATCAGCTTGATCGGAAACTTCCGTGGCCCCTAAGAAGTTTTGAACTGTGGATGTCACTGTCCCCACTTATTTCTACGGTCGGTTCACTTGAATTTTAGATCTATCTCATTCTTTTTCTCATGCCATAAAACAATCTCCCCAAAAAGATGGACGGTATGGATACAACACATGCATCATGATGGAGTCCACAGGGCTTGGTGACGTCACTTCAGTAGCGATTTGGCTACCGACCTTGTCAGTATCCAATCCGCTTCCAGTTTGTTAACTATGTTAACAGTAACTCGGTCGGTGGTGTACCCTACAGGCCACAATGTGAAATTTCACTTATGTAGCAACCTGCTATTTTGTCTTTTCTCCCATCTAGATGATAAAATAGATACATAGGTGGGCCCCACATTCACACCCACCATTGGCATCCTATATCATGTTCCCCCGGTGGGTACAACTTGAGAAGTGGATCGCGTTGATTTTTTCATTTTTTTAAAATCCCAAGGCCTAACATTAACTGACGCAACTGACGGACGGAGTGGTCTTCCACAGACAACATGATAGGCCCATAGAGCTTTACTGTTGAACGAGCTGAGTAAAATATACAATTTATACCCTGATTTACCAATCACGACACAGGACCGTCCATCAGTGCGCTGGTTGTTAGAGGGGACGCCTCATATTCCAAGCACCAAATCTTTCAGTTCAACGCAACATTCATATCTTTGAAGACCACTGAGTAAATGGCTAGGATGGTCTAGGAATGAACACGGTTTGGCCAGGGAGCCTAACAGCAACCAGCTAGCTGGTGTCATGGCTGTGTGACCCCACCACTAGAGCTGGGCATCATCAAATCGAGTCAAACCAAAGTTAGGGCTGACCTGACTCGGTCCGGTTTTGAAATAGACTTGACTCGAATTCAATCTAACTCGATACCGAGTCCGGTTTATCGATACCGAGTCCGGTTTGGCCTAAATTGATCTGAACCGAGTTCGATCCGGTTAGAAGTACCAAGTCAAGTTGAGTTGACACCGAGTAGATTGAGAGATAAAGGAGAGAGACCGTGAGACTATAGAGGAGAGAGAGGAGGAGGAGGAGGGTGATGGTGGTGGGTGGTTGCTGGGCTTGGAAGATGAGGTGGATGAGGGAGGGAGAGAGAAATTCTGGGATTAGGTCGGGGAAGGGTGCGGCGGGTAGGTAGAGAGACAGGTCTAATTGGATTGAGTTTCGGATTGAGTTTGGTCGAGTTACTGGGTACCTTGAACTCGACTTGGTTTGAGTTCGAATTGGGTGAAGCCTACTCGGTTCGGACCGACTCACCCATTCGGTTCGGGTCGAGTCGGATCTGAACGAATCGGACGAATCGAGTTAGCCGGATCGAATCATCCGGTGCTCACCTCTACCCACTACATAAGTTAAAAAATGAGGCAAATGTTTTATAAATATTATTCATTCATTTTTTTCAACTTATTTAAGGACGTGAGTCCAAAAATAAAATATATGTTTTATTTATTTTGTTCATCCATTTTTTCAAGCTTATTTAAGGTCATGAGCCTAAAAACAAGACAGATTCACTCACAGGGAGATTACAGGACAGGAAAATAATATTGATTGAAAGTACACCATTAAGAAAATAAAAATCTCTCAAGAGACTACATATTAGTTATTTTCCATCCAATCAATTAATCAAGTCAGGAAAACACAAATATCAACTCATCAAAACCTTTACATCTAGTTAGAAGTTTTCAATAATAAGCATTCAATATCAACTATTTATATGATATGATTCACCTTAGATTTAGGCACAACTTCCACGACATACGATTACATGGAAATGGTGAGGATTAGGGGTCGTTTGGCACCTTGGATTGGAGGAGATTGGAGGGGATTAGAGGGGGTTTCAAATCCCCCTGGTTGTTTGGCAGCATAAAGCAACTGGGGATTGCCAATCCAGGGGGTTCCCAATCCCCTCTTTGAGAGGGTTTGTAATCCAAGGTGAGAGCTTGGATTACACCTAAAATCATTCAATAGTTGCAGGTATAAATGTATGTCACTGTACACTATCATTCTACTAGGCACATGGCCCACTAACGATGATCAGCACCGTCCAAACATTGTTCATGTAGATCAGCACCGTCCAAATATTGTCTAGCACCATCCAAACATTGTCCATATTAATCAATGGTTAAAAATCGTTTGTTAGTCACTCGTACATGATCTTGTGCTTGCGCTCCATCTGACACTTGAAATTTCATCATTTTTAGGCAAATCATATATTTTAGCGGGCTTATCACAACCATAGTGTCAAAAATTATATATCTCACTAATTGGGGATATAAAAGTTGATTTAGTAATTAAATTCAAACCCTCGTAAATATACCATGTATAGGTATTTTTGAATTAAAGTTGATTCACACTCCAGGGTACCAAACACACCGAGGAATTGCCAATCCAGGGGGTTTCCAATCCTGGGGGTTGCGAATCCAAGAGGTTCCAAATCCACGCTCCCAAACAGGCCCTTAAACTTCTACTAAGGAAAACTTTTTGTGGATAATTAGATTTAAAACTTCGGATGATTGGTTTTAAAACTTCTCGTGAATGATTGGTTTTTTTTTTTTTTTTTTCCGGATAAAGTTGATTTTAGTATTTTTCTTTATCTAATTTTCAAATAAACATAACGGTTATGCCTACGGTAAAATGAATAGAAGGTGTGGATAAGACATATGTATCATCTTCGCTAGAGTTCCGACCGGTATCCAGCTGGGCTGACGAATCCGAGTCCACCGGCCTTACCATATTCGAATCCCACGGACGCATCACATCCCGTGTTTTGATTTTTTCAGGAAGAAAACGTACGAAGATGAATGTGGAACATTTAAAAGTTAGATATTAATGGCTCATATTCAGATCCAAGAGTCAAAGGCGAGAATCATAAATAAAGCTGAACATAGGCTCATAGCTTTCATATATACGGTACTAATAAGAAAACGAACGGTTCCGATCATCATCTAATCTAACCGTTGGTGAAAATCCGACGCCGTACGGTACCGTCATAGAACGCACCCTATTCTATGAAAACCCCGTTTGAGTAGCCGTATTCCAGTAAAATACCGTATAACAATAATTCTAAAAACAGAGTAAAAAAATACACGTCGAAACAGAGCTTTTTAAGGCTAGTCAGTCTCCTTGTATTTCTCCTCCTCACTCGCCTTCTCGTCTTTTTTGTTTTGGACCCGATCCACATTCTCCTCCAAATCACCATTTCCTTTCCTTTCCTCCTCTGTCTGCTTCCAATCCTACTCCTAGTTTTTCCTTCTCTTCTTCCAAGTTTCTTCTCTTTTTCTATCACATACAGAGAGATGAAAAGAGAGTAATAAATAAAGAAAGATAAAAGAAAGAACGGTGGAGCTCATTTTCAGGTATGTTTTCTTGTTCTTTCTCACAGTTCTTTTGGGTTTTTCTTTTTCCTTTCTTTCATAGTTTTGGTGCAGTAATGTCTGTGGACGTTTGTTTCTCCTGCAAGATGGTGTTTTAATGGGTTTATAGGAGGTTTTGGAAAGATGGGTTTTTTTTTTTTTTTAATCTAGCTCTGGAGATTAGTGGGTTCTTTTTTTTGCTTAGACCCATTTATCTTGTTTATCTTTTAATTTTGCCTGGAAATGATAGAAGAATATTTGAGAATGATGAAGGAAATGGGTAAGTGTATAAAAAATCTGGGGGGTAAATATCAGTTCTTTTTCTGGTGTTGTAGTAGCTGATTTTATTATTTGTTTGATCTTCTTTTTTAATTTTAATGGTTTTTTTATCATTGTGACTGGAACCTATTAATGGAATCTGTTCTTGTTCTTCACCCTTGTTGTTTTTCTTGCTCTATTCTCCCTTTTTTCATTCAATTAGATGATTGCTTTGGATTTGAAAATCTTTCTTATCTGTTTCTATTCTTTTAGAGTGTTTGATTCTGAGATGGGTTTCTGTTTCTGATTGTAATCTATTCATTTTCTTTTCTCTGGTCTTTTTCTTGGATTTTTAAAACCTTTTCATCACTTCTTTTTAATGCCTTTGTTTCCTTGTTCTTGCAATGCCCCATCAATCAAGGTACTTCTCTTTTTTTCTTCTTTTTTTCTTTTTTTGTACTGTTTCCTGTTTTCTCAGTACCATCTATGTATATATAAAACCAATTAAATATGAGAATCTTTTCTTCATCTTTGCATTTGTATTTTCATTGCCAACTGATTTTTTTATTTTTATTTTTATTTTTACCTCTCTGAGTTGTTTATTTAGATTTATCATGAAACCCACAACCCAGATTTTCTCTCTTGATGGTTGTTTCCATATTTGTGATAGAACCCATCAATAGAGTCTGTTCTCGATCTTTAATTTTGGTTCTTGACGGTTGTTTCTCTCTGTTCTGCCCTGTCTGAATACCATGTGATTATTTATTATTGCTTGTATTGGGAATCTTAATTATCTGTTACTCATCTCTAAGTTACTCTGACAGTAACGGTCTTTTTCATGGATTTTGTGGACCCATTTTCCTGCTTTCTTCAATCCATTAATCAAGACCCTTTCCTCCGTTCCTTTCTGGTTTTGGGTTGGTTTCTTCTTTTCTGTTTTCCACTATCATTTTGCCTCAGAGTGCGTTTGGTTGCACCAAATATCATGAAATTTCGTAATTAATCAATGCTAATTTGATGCAACCAAACAAACACTTTGAATTTGAAAAATCTCTCCATCATCTTTGCACCTGTAGTTTCACAACCCACATGAATTTTGTCATCTTTTTCTTCTTTGAATTATCTAATAAATTAATAAAATTTCCAATGAAATCCCATTGCCAGTGTGTATTTGCACAGGTTATAATGGCGAAGGATTTCAATGGATCACCCAAGTACCATCATCTGGAATCGAAGCGGAGGCGTCTCACTTGGATTTTAGGTGTCAGTGGACTCTGCGTTCTCTTCTACGTATTGGGGGCCTGGCAAACCAATAGCCCTTCCACAACGAACCGCTCGGAGGTCATCACCAAAGTTGGGTGTGATCCTTCGACAACAGGCAAAACACCTGCTACCACTCTGCCCTCGTCGTCAGCATCCCTCGACTTTGAAGCTCATCATCAAGTGATCATCAACAATTCCGTTGGTGGGTCTGAAAAATTCCCCCCTTGTGACATGAGCTTCAGCGAGTCTACTCCTTGTCAAGATCCAGTTCGAGGCAGGAAGTTTGACAGGGAGAAGCTGGCATATAGAGAGCGGCATTGTCCCACCAAGGAGGAGCTTCTAAAGTGCCTGATCCCGGCCCCACCAAAGTATAAGAACCCTTTCAAGTGGCCTCAAAGCCGGGATTATGCATGGTATGATAACATCCCTCATCGGGAGCTCAGCATCGAGAAGGCTGTTCAGAACTGGATCCAAGTCGAGGGAGATAGGTTTCGTTTCCCCGGGGGAGGTACCATGTTCCCCAGAGGAGCTGATGCTTATATCGACGACATCAATGAGCTGATTCCATTAACCTCTGGCAGGATTAGGACGGCGATCGATACAGGCTGTGGAGTAAGAATGCCAATACCAAATGCTGCTTGCAGACTCATCTGCAAATGCACACATGCCAATCGGAATATGAGTGCGTGATCCAGGCCTTTTTGTTGGTTGGGCGCCACAGGAAATATGGGCAAAAAAATGAGGCTGGCCCGCTTCTTCCGTGGTCCAGTCATGCAGATTGAACATGGAAAATTGGTTTTTATGATGTTCTTACTGTTGAATTTCTGCATGTTTGGCCACCTGATAAATGGTCTGGCCTCTCCTCCGGGGGTCGGACTGATGAACAACCTGGATTTTAACACTTGGGCTTGGAATTTGCAAATGGGTGTCTGCGAGTGACTATCCTTTCACTCATTCTTCTGTCTTTTTTCTTTTTTGTGGGGGACTTTCAAGCGTCCAGTTTTTATTTTTTCCCCTCTTCGGATTATATAATTTTCTAAATTCTCTTGTTTTTCAACTGGGCATTGAAGGTGGCAAGCTGGGGTGCTTTTCTACTAAAGAGAGACATCTTAACAATGTCGTTTGCTCCGAGGGATACACACGAAGCGCAGGTATGGTTTGCATTGGAGCGTGGAGTTCCAGCCATGATCGGTATAATGGCTACTCAACGACTACCTTATCCTGCAAGGTCTTTCGATATGGCCCACTGTTCTCGCTGTTTGATCCCTTGGAAAGATTATGGTAAGGTCTTAATTTCATATTCCATTGATACTAATTGCCCTTGTATGTACTTTTGCTTCTTTATATCAATCAAATCCTTGCTTAGATTAACACTTCTTGCATTGTATTTACCTCATTGTTGGTGTTTGAGAGTATTTAAGTCAGATTTGAACTGATGTTACTTCCTTGAATATATTATATATAGATGGGCTGTATCTGATTGAAGTAGACAGAGTTCTAAGGCCAGGAGGCTATTGGATTCTCTCTGGCCCCCCAATCCGTTGGAAGAAATACTACCAGGGTTGGGAGAGAACCCAAGAAGATCTGAAACAAGAACAAGATGGAATTGAGGATGTCGCCAGGCGCCTGTGCTGGAAAAAGGTTGTTGAGAAGGACGATCTCTCAATTTGGCAGAAGCCCATCAACCATCTTGAGTGCGCGAAAACCAAAGAACTTTATAAAATGCCCCATATCTGCAAAGGCGACAATTCAGATGCAGCCTGGTCAGAAATTCCATCGAGTTTTCATTTAGTTGCTTCAATTCATATGTGTTCTAGGGTTGGTTTATCTACTCAGACACCTAAGAAGAACTAAGTGAGTGTTTGGACAGTGGATGAATCCTGGCTTTTCTGGATTTTTTTTTCTTCGACCAATTGACTTGAATGTGTCAAAGCTGGATGTTTGGAAGCAGTATCGGGTTGAATTGCAATAGCTAGTCTAAAGTGGCAATGGCCAAAATGTAAATTCCTTGGCATTTTTATTGAGTGGTGCTCCAAATTGCAATTACACTACTGTCAAGTTGGAAGTAGAAGGAATGTAACTGCAATTTGAGGGATCTTCCTCATTATTAGTAGTGGACCGGACTAGGATTCGGTCATCTACTCACCCGATTCACGTGTGCATCCAAACAAGGCCTAGAAGGTTGGTTCATCTTTTACTTGTCCCAACACCCATTCTTTTTTTCTTTTTTTCCATTTTTTGATAGATAAGTTGGGATTCAATGGTCCATCTTAAATCCGCTTCCTTGGCAAGCTCTAAGAACTTAAGACTCCAACTAAGTGGAGTTCTTGATCTAATTTTAAGTTCACAAGGCCATGAGTCTCTTCAATAGAGTTTTCAAGTTTTCAGTTCTGTTTTTTGGTACCCAACTCAGTATTTTGATGTCTTTAACCTCTCCAAAGGTACTTTAAGCTGGAAACATGCATAACGCCGCTACCGGCAGTAAGCAGCTCGAGTGAGGTTGCAGGTGGGGAATTGGAGAAGTGGCCCAAACGAGCATTCGCCATCCCACCCAGAATAAGCAGCGGCTCCATCCCTGGAATCACCGCCGAGAAATTCCAAGAGGATAACGACCTATGGAAGGAGCGACTTGCACACTACAGGAGAATCATCCCTCCTCTTTCCCAAGGACGGTACCGGAACATAATGGACATGAATGCCGAGATGGGAGGATTTGCAGCAGCGCTAGTCGAATATCCGGCATGGGTCATGAATGTGGTCCCATCTGATTCAAAGTACGATACTCTCGGCCTGATCTATGAGCGTGGATTCATCGGGACGTACCAGGACTGGTGCGAGGCCTTCTCGACGTATCCAAGAACATATGATCTCATCCATGCGAGCGGGGTATTCACCATCTACCAGGACAGGTAATTGGACAATCTTTGAACATAAATGCCATGATCAGGGGGCCCACCTACACATGCCAATGTGAATGTGGTCCCCATGATCAGGCCAGTCCAATCATCAGGTGGCCAGGCATTTTTGGTTACTATGGATGGTTCAAGAGTTTTTATTTTTTTCTAGCCATCCGATTTTTCTGATCATGCGGCCCACCTGACGATGGACCTGATGCACATGTTGTGACGTGTCTACGTGTGATTGGTTACAGGTGTGACATCACATACATTCTGTTGGAGATGGATAGGATTCTGAGGCCAGAAGGGACAGTCATATTCAGGGACACAGTGGAAGTTCTTGTGAAGATTCAGAGCATTACAGAAAGGATGAGATGGAAGAGCCAGATCATGGATCATGAAAGTGGGCCATTCAACCCTGAGAAGATCCTTGTTGCTGTGAAAACATACTGGACTGGTGAAGCCACACCACAACAGTAACCAAAAAAAGAAAAACTGATGAAACTGCCTTCATGGTATTCTTTTGTTTTTCTTTTTATGACAGATGATTCTAAGTTATTCTGTCAGTAGCGTTTAAAATCCGAATGCTTTTGTTTTGTTTTTTTCCATCTTCTGTTGTATTAGAGCTGTTCTATTATCATTCTTTGAAAAAGAAAAAGAAAAAACAGTAAATAGAATCTTTTCTTCTTCTTTTTCCTTTTTTTGGTTTCTTGATGAGATGGTTGGAGGATTTTGGTTTCAAGAGTGCAATTTGTGGGCTGTTGTGATTTTATCTCTTGTTTTTGTTTTGTTGTTACAGTGGGATTCATTTGAGGGGTTTCATTTTTAGTGATATTGGGAAGGAAAATGTCTACTGCTTCCTTTTTCTCCTTTAAATTATTTGAGAGGGAGAGGCACTATTTTCAAACGACCTTTTCAACGTTCTGTTTTTTTTTTTTCGGCAACTTGGGCTGCTCTCATTCATCTATTGGAATCGGATTGCGTCCGTCCCAGCTGGACCATAATCCGTCCAGGGAGGAATCTGTGAGGTCCACCATGATGTATGGGCTTCATCCCCGCTGTCCATCCATTTTTCCAAATCATTTTAGGCTATAAACCCAAAAATGAATATCTAAGCTTAAGTGGACCACACAGTGGGGATTGAACGGCCACCATTAAAAGCTTCTTGGGAGCAATAAAAGTTTTGGATTAAGCTGATGTTTTTGTTTTCCCTTCATCCAGGTAGTCTATAGGACCTTATGAACAGATAGGATAGCAAATAAACATCGCGGTGGCCCCTAGAAAGGTCTCAACAGTGGGTAGCATTATCACTGCTGCTTCCTATGGTGTTGTCCGCTGGAGCCTTGGATCTGCCTCATTTTTGGGATCATACGTTAAAATGATATCAAAAAATGGATGGTCGGCATGGATGAAAGCCATATATCATGGTGGACCTCAGAGATCCCCTGATATATTGCAGAATAATACACTTCCCTTATTTATTAATATAGTCAGCATAACTTTCATTATTTAATAGTAACCTTTTACACTTCCATTGTTGAGGTCTGCCAGAATACATCCTGATGTATTGCAGGAGGATACATCGAGTAAATATTTTGACGCTTTTACCATTCAATATTTTAAAGTGTCAGATGATCGAAGGATTGAAATATTGTAATATAAGAGTTATTAGGTTTTTTGTCTATCTCCTAATTAAGGTAAGGCCCACCTTATTGAGGGATTGGATCATTGAAAGAAGACCCAGATCCAAGGATATCATTAAAACCCTAAAAATCTCGACTGGACTTATATTTAAAATAGTTTGAGGGCCAAAATAAACAGAGGCTCTAGAATGGTGTGTTGGTGGTTGATAATGACTTTTCATATTAAGTTCGTGAGTTTTAACATTAGTGCTGCCTTTTTCAGAACCGGATTGCGTTGTGACACCAACACCGTGATGTATGTGTCTCATCCACCGTCGATCAGTGGCAATTGAACACCCACTGCAGAAGCTTTGGATCAAGTTGATATTTATGTTTTACCTTCGTCCATTTTTGTGTAAACTTATGAATAGGTTAGATGGCAAATAAACATCTGTAGGCCATAATAAGGTTTCAATGGCTGATATCATTTTCCCCATTGTTACCTTTGGTGTGGTCCACTTGAGCTTTGGATATGATTCAATTTGTGGGATCATTCTATAAAATGAGCTGGTAGAATGGATAGATGTTGTGGATAAGACACATACATTATGTGGGCCCCACATTACTCATTACGTAATGTAGGTCCGGTTAAAACACATACATCATGGTGGCACCCACCGTCAGGACTCACGTAGCTGCGTCATTTTATTATAAGAAAAAAAAAAAGAAGAAAAAAAAAGAGGTTCTCTTGAGTCCAATCGATTGGACGACACTTGTATTTTACTATTTATGTGTTGCTCATCTATGAGTAAATGAGGCTGATTTTTGCTCTAGGAATCGGTGGTAAAATCCCACCATGGCGAGTGTGCGCTAAGACTCATGAGCCGGACATGGTGGTATGGGACACCGTGGTCGAGTCCCACGCTGGGTGACGAGCCTCCCGTAGTACCGGTGAGCAACTAAACTCGTGAGCCGATTATGGTGGTATGGGACACTATATTCGTCTTATCGGCCTATATTGATTGGTGATGAGCCCTTTGTAGTGACTTCGAGCATGCCCGGATACCGCAATGAGGTGACGAGCCCTTTGTAGTGACCTCGAGCATACTTGGATACCACAATGAGGTGACGAGCCGAACTGTGGTAATAAAGGTATAAAAGGCGTGCATTGATTGGTGACGAGCCCTTTGCTACGACCTCAAATATATGATCATATGAGACGACTAGGATTGACGACCCTAGAATGGATCACTGTTTGGATGGTGATATGAGGAAGGCATCTTAGCTTCCTAATCCCGCTGTATGAAAAGGACTAATAACAACTTGGTAATCATATTCATGCACCGCATTTGCACGTGCTTTGTAGATGTGGCGCACTTTGAGGCGATGTCATGCGTAACGTAAGATGAAGACGTTGAGGGTGTACGCGTGAGGGCACGCATCATTTTGCATATATCCTTGCATTAACAAGAGTACTTAGGACTTGTTCACTTATTCTGCTTTATCATTACTGCTTGATTGAACTGATAACATGTTAACCAGTGCCTTATTGTTCCACTGAGTTGATCACTCACTCCCACATTCTGGGGCGGTGTTAAACACCCACCAGACTCTGTCTTAGGTTCTGATGTTGCAGATGTTGATTCGACTTCTGAGGCAGAGCGGGAGATGGATGATGATGAGGCTGCTTTCTCTTATATGCAGTTTTCAGACGGGTTCTATCGAGCCTTGTTCTGATGCGCGGGATGCTGGGATTATTTTTGAGAATTTAAATGATGTAACTTGATACTTATAATTTTGATAAGTAACACTTTCTTACGACCTGGTTTGTATATGTACTTCAGGGATTTACACTTGTACACATATTTTTCTATAAGTCTTCCGCTTGCTTTATTCACTTATCCCTGAATTATATCTATGTTTTGGCTTAATCTATTCCATGTTTTATGCACTAATACAGTCAACATACATCCATCATTAAATATGTTGCATAAGTGATGTTTTGGAACTCGGGAGCTGAGTTATACTCGACCTTCGAATTTCAGGGCGTTACAAGTTGGTATCAGAGCATGATTTGGATTAAACCGAACCTGAGTTATGGTCACACACCGCACGTTGTCGTCACTTTAGTGTATTGTGGTGCGGGTCTATCATAGATTTGGTGTTTGTGCTCCGTAGCTTCTATCGACGAAAGTTTCCTGAAGACGTTCGTCGAGATCGAGTCTGTACTCTTACCTGATCACACACAGCGACCCGAAACCTTTCCTAGACCATCTAACGATGCGTTTAGCTGGTGTATCATCTTGTTTTAACCCTTAAACCTCCGAGAAATCTTTATTGTAATCATATTTCTACGAATGCCCCGATAGGCGTCAAATCATGCAAGGGGCCGATTGGGGCATTTCTTGTGGGGGGGGGGGAACCACACATTTCTAACCATGGGGACCAGGAGGACCTCGCCCAAATGGTGAGGCATGGCCGGACAGTCCAGCCGATCAGCGGGCCGGGCGGGCCTAGCCGGCGCGGGCCGATGCTTTCTAGGCCTTGTGTGGCCCACCCCTCTAAGGTTCGTCGATTTAAACCCTTCCTTTAACCTACCTCCTTCACAAACATCCCTCCCAAGCTCTCCCTTTCTTGAAAACCCTCTCCAATCTTCTCCAAATCTCTCCCAAATCTTCTTCTTCTTTCATTTTTCGTGCAAACCCATCACCCTATTTCAAAATCCTCACTCCCATTGCTGATTTCCATTTCTTTCCTTCTCATTTGAACTCTCACATCCCCTTTTTAGCTCTTAAGTGTGTGGAAGCTTCACCATCTTCCTATTTCTCTCTTTCTCTCATTTCTCATGGCCCTCTTTGAGATTGTGACGGTCATCTTTTTCATTTCTTCCCTTCTTTCCTTGATAGTGAAGAAGAGAACGCCCGTGGATGAAGTCGGTCCAAGCCGCCCAACCCGTGCATGGAGGCCGAGAGGTACCGCCGCGAGCACGTCCGCCGCTCGTGAATTCCAGACCAAGCGGGACCTCAATCCTCGAGCTCCCATTGGTAGAACTTTGTTAGCGGAGTTGTCGCATGGAGTCTATGAAGGCCGTAGAGTCATTTTTGAGGCTCATGTTGATCCGTGGCTCTTTGGTGAGTTTTTGTTGTTGAAGCGTCTAGAAGGGGCTGGTTAGGGTCCCTTGTTCGAAGGCGAGTATCGCGCGAATGCTAACACTGTTCGAACCTTTTATGCCAATATCCTAGATCCTTCGCTGGAGCCTCTGCAGTTCAAGATTCCTTGTGGTAACGGTCGAGTGGGTATTGTCAATGTTGCTTTGATATCCTGACTCCTGAATGTGTCACTTAGTGAAGTGCATGCCAGCGAGAAGAATGTGAACAGTATGCGCGAGAGGGATCGTTGCACCCGATCCTTGTGTGGTCGTCTGGTTGAATGGCAGCCGAATAGGAGTCTTCTGGCTACCTACATGACGGACGACTTCCGTTTGCTTCACCACATATTTACGTTCAATGTATATCCAAGGTGGAGCAACCGCAGCGAGTGTACGCGCCTGATGGTGTATCAGGTGGGGCCAGAAGCGAAGTTGTGTGTGCCAACGTACGTCCTGCGCCGGATTATTCTCATCGCTCGTTCGAGTAGGAGGACCGAGTCGCTTCCATTTAGCCGCCTCATTTGCAAGCTTGCACATGAGTTTGACTATGGCTTGGAGCGGAGAAGTCGGTTCCTATTCGTCATATCAACCTGAGGACTCAAGCAGATGGAGATCGGTTCTGGTCGACATGCCTCAGAGAGTGAGGCTGAGTCAGAGAGCGATGATGAAGAGAGTTATGCTGAAGGTGGTGCTGAGATTGAGGAAGAAACAGAGCAGGACGAGGAAGAGGATGAGGCACAGGATACGAGTGATAGCTTTCCTCCTGTGGCGCCAAAGCAGAGTGCAGAGCAGACTGCTAGAGATGCCCGTATTGCACGGCTTGAAGAAGGGCAGGCTATTTTACGCCAGGATATTATTGATCTTCGAGGCCGTGTTAAGCATAAGTTTAAGAAGGTGACTCGAACTCTGAAGTCTATCCTGTGTTGTTTGCAGGATAAGGGTGCCCCGCCTCCATCTCCTGATTTCAACGAGTAGCAGTCATCGTGGCCGTCCTTTGCTTTGTTTATTGTTTTCTTTCTGTGTGTAGCCGTTGTTGGCTTGTAGTTGGTGTTGTTTGTAGTTGTTTGTGGTTGTTTGAAGTGTTAGATGTTGTAGTTCACATGCTTTCCTAGTCGTGATTCATGTAATGCTTTCTTAGTCGTGATTCATGTATTGCTGCACTACTTGTATTGCGACGATTTTGATTAATGGAATGCATGTTGTTTGTCTTTGGAGTTGAGTTGTGTTTTTGTGTGGATGGATTATGTGATGTAGAATCTGCCGGTTGCATCCTCTGTTGAATGTAGGGATGCCTCCTAAGGGTTCAAGTCTTCGGCCCGTCTTTCTTTGATTGAGTTGCTTGCTGGGGTTCTTCCCTTGAGCGATAGCCAGTCGGTCCGCAGGCGGGTCCATCTTATGCCGGTGTTGGGCCGACACCTATGGCTCCTCGAGTCACGCCTTCGGTTTCTGAGCCGAGCCGTGCACCTTCGTTTGCTTCCACCATCTAATAGGTTTGAGCAGATGATACTGTTGATCAACAGCAGATTCAGCAGCAGCACCACTACCACCCAGGAGTTCCTCTCTTCCATGGCCGGCATCTTTGCTCGGTCGGTGGGCGACTCCACTGCTTTCACCTATGCCTCCATCCTGGGAGCGCCGTGCGGCACTTTCGAGCAATTCCAGCGCTTGCGACCTCTTACATTTACGGGTTCTCATAGACCCGAGGAGGCCGAGTATTGGATCGACCGCATCTCGAAGATGCTGAGACCGCTGCACTGCTCTGAGGTCGAGCAGTTGAGCTTACCTCCTTCATGTTTGAGAAGAAGGCCAGTCTGTGGTGGGAGTACTTTGCATTGTCGAGGAGGATTTTGTGTGGTCATGGCAGGCGTTTGAGGTGCGTTTCCATGAGAAGTATTTTCCGGTTACGTATCGACATGAGAAGGAGAGTGAGTTCCTTCGCTCTGCCAGGGAGGGTTGTCGGTGACGGAGTATGAGAACCGGTTTACGAGTTGGGGCGGTATGTTCCTTTGATCCTGGGTGATCGGCCGATAAGGATGCGGCGTTTCTCTGAGGGATTGAGGACTGAGATCCGATCGAAGATTTCTTTGTGCTAGCATTTCTTCTTATGCGGAGTGGGTGAGCATGTCCTTGCGCAGAGCGGACGGGGATAGGTCGTCCCGCATACGAGCACCGATGGTTCCTAGGCCGCGACCGGATTTTCATGGTGCACCTTTCCTCGGCAAGAGGCCGCAGCGATTCTCCTCCGAGGCGTTCGGCGCCGCCCGCTCAGAGATGAGAGCTGATCTTCGATGTTCATATTGTGGGAAGATAGGGCACTTGAACCGTTTTTCTTCTCCCGTATGCGAGCGGTGGTTTTACCCCACCGCAGAGGATTAGTCGTCCGATGCCTCGTTATCTCTCCTCCACCTATTCGATCGGCCAGCTCATCCATCCTTCGACTGCAGTTCCTAGCTTCGGCCACCTCGGCCTATGGTTCCTCCGCCGAATCGTCGGCAGGCTCGAGTTCATGCGCTTTCAGCTGAAGCGCCTATGTTTGACTTGGTGCCAAGATCCTTCGAGGTGACAGCGCACATTGAAGGTATTCCCGTTTCTATGTTAGTGGATACAAGGTCCACTACTTCTCTTATATCATATGCGGCAGTTAGGCGTTTGGGTTTGAGATATGTTCCTATGCAAGGAGTGACGCTTACTACCGCTATGGGGATTTCCTCTGCTTTGGGCAAGCGTTGTATGGATTGTTTGGTCGATCTTGGAAGTGGATCGATCCGTGTTAATTTCTTAGTCGCACCGCTTTATCATTACGATGTTATTATGGGTATGGATTGGCTCATGAGGATGCGAGCTGAGATTGATTGTGAAGTTAGATCAGTGACGATCCATGGACCTGAGGGCGAGACTGTTACTTTCCCAGTTCGGTCAATTACCCTCTTCGTATTGATTATTATTCTTCTCTGTTGGAGAGTATGGTGAATCGGCGTTGGTTAGTACGCCGGTAGTTCAGAGTTTGAAGATGTATTTGAGTCGATTCTTGGATTACCTCCTCGGCGTGAGATTGATTTTGCTATCGATCTTATGCCGGTGCGGCGCCCATTTCTTTACCCACCTATCGTATGCCTCCGAGTGAAATGGAGGAGTTAAGGAAGCAGATAGATGGTTTGCAGATTGAGTTTTATTCGGCCTAGTGTGTCTCCTTGGGGAGCACCTATTCTGTTTGTGAAGAAGAAGGATGGTTCCTTGCGATTGTGTATTGATTATCGCAGTTGAACTAAGTTATGCTGTGAAGAATAAGTACCCTTTGCCGGATTGATGATCTGTTTGATCAGTTGAAGGGGGCACGGTACTTTTCGAAGGTTGATCTGCAGTCAGGGGAACATCAGTTCAGCGTCACGGCTGGGGACGTGCAAAAGAACGCTTTCAGGACTAGCTTCGGTCACTATGAGTTCCTTGTGATGTCTTTCGGTCTTACAAACGCACCGATCGTGTTCATGGATCTGATGAACAGGGTGTTTCGCCATTCTTGTTCCGATTCGTCATTGTCTTTATCGATGACATCTTGATATATTTCGCGAGCCGAAAACACGAGGAGCACTTAAGAGCGGTTTTGGATACTCTTAGGAAGCATCGGCTCTTCGCACAAGAAGTGTGATTTCTAGAAGGAGGAAGTCAAGTTCTGGGACATGTGGTGTCCAAGGAAGGAATAGTCGTCGATCTTGCCAAGGTAGGTGCAGTGCAGGCAGCCTGGTTCAGTTACTGAGGTAAGGAGTTTTCTGGGTCTTGCAAGCTATTATCGACGCTTCATTCAAGACTTCTCGAAGATTGCCAGACCGTTGTCGCAGCTGACACGGAAGGATTTTAAGTTTACTTGGAATGAGCAGGCGGAGTTAGCTTTTCAGGAGCTGAAGGACAAGTTGACGTCCGCCCCTGTGCTAGTATTGCCAAAGCAAGGGGTTAAGTATATTATATATACTGACGCCTCTCGCGTTGGCCTGAGTTGTGTCCTTATGCAGAAGGATAGGGTGATTGCTTATGCTTCGCGTCAGTTGAGGAAACACGAAGAGAATTACCCTACGCACGACTTGGAGTTAGCAGCTGTCATATTCGCATTAAAGCTTTGGAGACATTACCTCTATGGTGAGGAGTTCGAGCTCTTTTGCGACCACAAGAGCCTTAAGTATATTTTCACGCAGATGCAGATGGATGAGGCAGCGTAGATGGATGGAAACATTGAAGGACTTTAAGTTCGATGTTTCTTACCATCCGGCAAGGCGAACCTTGTGGCAGATGCGTTGAGTTGCAAGAAGGCTATTGAGTTTGCGGCTCCCGATGATAGCAGAGTGGGATATGTTGGAGTTCATGCGCGATTTTGAGCGAAGCTTACGGTGGTTGAGCCTTATGAGATTATCGCACACATTCGTGTACAACCCCTTATCGACGAGAGGATTGTTGCAGCTCAGGGAGATGATGAGCTTTTGGTGAAGATGAGGCGGCGGGTTGGTACGATGAGAACTCCGACCGGAGTGTTAGTTCGATGGGGGCCTACGTTTTCGTGGCCGGTTATATGTTCTGACATCCCCGACTTGAGACGGGAGGTTCTCGAGTTAGCCCATAGTTCTAAACTTGCGATACATCTAAGTAGCACGAAGATGTATCAGGATATGAGGAGATGTTATTAGTGGGACAATATGAAGGTCCAGATTGTGAATTTGTTTCTCTTTGTCTCACGTGCCAGCAAGCAAGGCCGAGCATCGCCGACCTCCCGGGTTGTTGCGCCCATGCCCATAGCCGAATGGAAGTGGGATTTCATCTCTATGGATTTTATTTCGGGTTGCCGAGGACGAGGAAGGGGTATGACTCTATTTGGGTGATCGTCGATCGATTAACGAAGTCGGCGCATTTCTTACCGATCGAGTCACTTACTCGTAGACGAGTTGGCTAGGTTGTATATCAAGGAGATAGTACGTCTGCATGGAGTTCCCCTAGAGATTGTGTCTGATAGAGACACGCGTTTTACATCTATCTTCTGGACTCGTATCCAGGAAGCGATGGGTGTGAAACTGAAGTTCAGCACCGCGTTTCATCCGCAAACAGATGGGTAGACGGAGCGCGTGAATCAAGTCCTGAAAGATATGTTGCGAGCTTGTGTTTTGGATTTCAAGGACAGTTGGGATGATTGTCTTCAGTATGCAGAGTTCGCGTATAATAATAGTTTCCAGGCGAGTATCGGCATGGCTCCCTATGAGGCGTTGTATGGTCGCCCGTGCAGAGCACCATTGTTGGGCCGAAATTGGTGAGCGTAGTTTGCTTGGCCCGAAGTTGGTGCAGGTGACTTTAGAAAAGGTTGACATCATTCGACGTCGACTTCGACAGCCCAGAAGCAGAAGAGTTATGCCGATACGAGGCGTCGACCGCTTGAGTTTGAGGTGGAGACCATGTTTTTCAAGGTCTCTCCTATGAAGGGAGTTCTGCGGTTCAGTAAGAAGGGGAAGCTGACGCCGAGATTTATTGGTCCATTTCAAGTTCTGGATCAAGTGGGAGCGGTAGTATACCGCCTTGCTTTGCCCACACCTCTTGCGGGAGTGCATAACGTATTTCATGTTTCTATGCTGAAGAAGTACGTTCCTGATTCTTCGCACATTATCAGTTGGGAGCAAGTGCAGTTGAGTGAGGATGCCACTTATGTACTGCGACCGACGTGTATTCTCGACAGGAATGAGCAGGTATTGCGTAGCAAGGTTATCCCTCTTGTAAAGGTGCTATAGACGCATCATGGTGTGGAAGAGGCTACTTGGGAATCTAAAGCTAAGGTCAGGAAGACCTACCCTCTGATCCTTGAGGAATTTATGAAGGTATGAATTTCAAGGACGAAATTTTCTTTAAGGGGGGTAAATTGTAACGACCTAGGAAATTTTGTGCTAATCTTTCCTTAAGTAGTTGTTTTTGGGGTAATTAGCGCTATACTCGATTGCTTGTGAAATTCGCATCAATCACTTTAAATTCGATCTACATGACTCTAAACCTATAGATTAATTAGCGCTATGTTACTCTGAAATCTGGGATCCATCGCTAAATCCAGTTGTTCTGGGGAATTTTTAGAAGTTCTGGATCGGACCTGGACCGCGCGTCAAAAGGCCGATGGTGATGATCTTAGTCATTGCGGTCACCGAGTTGGGCTTGACCATCACCTCGAAAATCAAGTCCATGTGATGTTCTGGGACAATTTGTTTGAGTTCGGAGTGAAGAGTGTGAGAACGGTTGGATATTTAATAAGTTTTTATGAAATCTGAGTCATGTCGCTTGCCCAACGATTTTAAGCTATCTGACCGTTGGATTCTGACCCAATTTCACCCTCTAATCAGGGAAGGTGGCCCAGGCATATCCTTGTGCTTGTGGACCTGATCGAGATTCCGTGACCGTTGAATTGAGTGTGGTCCGCCACGGCTGATCTGAAGAGCCGGTCGGTACGAAAACTCAGCCTGACCTAGATCCATGGTCAATGAGCTTAAGTCCGACCTTTCGTGGTTATAGGCCCACCAGAAGTGCTTCGTTGGATCGTAAGAGGCAGGTTTTGGTTATACCCTAAGTATACCTTGGCCCTGGGGTTATTTTCATCAATTTGAGGCCTATTTATAGTCCTTAAACCCTAGCCCTCTTTTCCATACGAATTTTCTCTAACCCTAGCTTGGAAAGAGAGTGGAAAAGAGAGAGATAGTGAGAGAGAAGTTGGTGAATCATCTTGGATTCTTTTCTATTCTTCTACATCTTTGAACCTTCACTTTGAATCGTTATTCTGACGGTTCTGAGTTCATCTTGGGGTAAGTTAACCTAACCCTAATCTGTGTTAGAGCTTAGATTAGTCTTGGTGTTGTTGTATCTCATTTCTATCCTTGTTTTAGGGTATTCTATCGCCGTTGACGAAGACAACTCGTCTAAATCAGTTCGGTGTTTCTTTTCTGGCTTAAGGTGCGGACTTTAAGTGTATAGGTTATGGTTTTCAAGGCTTTCAATGCCAGTGAATGATTTATTCTTGTTATGGATGAGATTTCACATGCCAAATGTTGTGTTTTCTTTGCGTTCCTGATGTGCATGTGGTGTATTAAGATTTGTGTATTCTATGTGTATGTATAAAGTACCGTATACGTATAAAATATGCACTTGTGTTTGCCATGATTATTTGTCATGTATGTATGCTAGATGTATGTATGACAACTCCTTGGTAAAAGGAATTGTCCAAATGCTTGTTTTCAACATACGTCATGTATGTTGTACCATGTATTCTAAGTGTTTGTAGAAATGCATGAATGATCTAAAGTGTAACTTATTACACTAATTGCGGGCGTTGAGAAGTGATTCTCAACACTCCTATTGATGTGCATGATTTCCTTCTTGCTAGTTACATTCCATGTTATTTAAATTCAAGCATTACTTATGCTTACATTTATGTTAAGTTGATATTCCTCAAGTGCTTATGTACCATGATTTGAGTTGTTGTTTCCTTTACTGTTCTACATTCAATTCATATATCTGTTGTAGTGTAATGTGTTTGGGACTATGCATTAGTCCAGGAAATCGGTAATCGGCCTTAAGATCGTGGCTGAGGTTGCTTTCGCCACGTAGGACGTATTAGACGAACCCGAGTCGTATTAGAGTTGTCGGCAGTGGTTTGGCCACGCGGAGTGTTTGCGCACTCTATGTCACTCAACTCAACGTGCGCTCGTGCTAGTCGAGTTCATCAAGTAACCCGATTGTCTGATGTATGTTCACCATGTATGGACGCTACTGTTTGAATCTAGGATACCGAACTTACCAGTGAAATCCTATTAACTATGGTACCTTGATCTACTAAGACTCATGAGCCGGACATGGTGGTATGGGACACCGTGGTCGAGCTGTCGGCCTACGCTGGGGTGACGAGCCTCCCCGTAGTGACCAGTGAGCAACTAAACTCGTGAGCCGATTATGGTGGTATGGGACACTATATTCGTGCTGTCGGCCTACATTGATTGGTGACGAGCCCTTTGTAGTGACCTCGAGCATACCTGGATACCGCAATGAGGTGACGAGCCGAACTGTGGTAATAAAGGTATGAAAGGCATGCATTGATTGGTGACGAGCCCTTTGCTACGACCTCAAATATATGATCGTATGAGATGACTAGGATTGACGACCCTAGAATGGATCACTGTTTGGATGGTGACATGAGGAAGGTATCTTAGCTTCCCAATCCTGCTGTATGAAATGGACTAATAACAACTTGGTAATCATATCCATGCACCGCATTTGCATGTGCTTTGCAGATGTGACACACTTTGAGGTGGTGTCATGCGTAACGTAAGATGAAGACGCTGAGGGTGTACGCGTGAGGGCACGCATCATTTTGCATACATCCTTGCATTAATAAGAGTACTTAGGATTTATTTAATTGTTCTGCTTTATCATTCTTGCTTGATTGAACGATAACATGTTAACCAGTGCCTTATTGTTCCACCGAGTTAATCACTCACTCCCACGTTGGCGGTGTTAAACACCCACCGGACTCTGTCGATGTTGGAGATGTGGATGCGACTTCTGAGGCGGAGCGGGAGATGGATGATGATGATGCTACTTTCTCTTATATGCGGTTTTGAGACGGGTTCTAGCGAGCCTTGGTATGATGCGCGGGATCTTTGCTTTATTTATTAAGAATAAAATGTGTAACTTGATACTTGTAATTTTGTTAAGGAGCACTTTCATACGACTGGTTTGTATATGTACTTCAAGGATTCACACTTGTACACATATATTTCTATAAGTCTTCCGCTTGCTTTCCTCACTTATCCTGAATTATATCGTGTTTTGGCTTAATCTAAGCAATTGGTTGATCCCTTTAAAGACCGATCGTGCATATCTGTGAAAAAATTGCTTTGAATAAACCCAATAAACATTAAAAATCCAAACGGATCAAGTCGAAAGGATTCCTAACACCTCTCAGAAACAACCACCAAACTAAATCAGCCAACACTAAATTCAATAAAAATCATATCATGGCCACTCATCCAAACTCCAGAACCTCAAAAACTCTTTATATGTAGCAACTAAATTATGAAAAATAACAAAATAAACTCTCTATCCAAGAACCACTCTCATTGCTACTCAAGTTACATCAATATCAAGATTAGTATGGTTGCTCTGGTAACTCGTGTACTCGAAGTAACACTATAGTTAGTAAGATAGGCTTTGAGCTAAATGATAACAGGCTAAATGATCTCCAATCTAGGTGATTTATGACTCATTAGAAAGGTAGTTAAATGAACTTTCCAACAAGCTTAAGTTTGCCCCAATCCAAATTATGATGAAGAAAATCCGACCCATTTACTTAAGATATGCATTGTCAACTTTGCACATTGAGTGGTTAAACCTACAACAACTTTAGGCCCATTTTTTATAGATCAAATGGTATCCAATTGAAGTGATTTTGATCCCGTTGAAAATTTTATCAGATTATCTTTTAAGGAGTCTGAAATCATTAAAAACGAACATGTAAATGAAGATCACGATAGATATAATGAAGATACTTACGATGAAGAAAATGACGAAAATAAAAGTTACTTTAATATGAAAAAATGGTACACTATATCATTATTTATATTATTTTAATATATAAGGTTACCTTAAGCCAAAGAACAAGTTCATATATATATATATAAATGATTACCCTTAAAACATTAAAAACACCAACCACCTCATGTACCTTATTTTAATATTAAAAGATATTTATATAATCCACTGTAGGAAGCATCTAGGGAGAAGGAGGGAAGGAGGGAGGGAGAGAGCGAGAGAGCGAGAGAGCAAGAGAGAAAAAGAGATATAGAAAGGGGAGAACAGAGAGAAAGAAAGAGTGACATAACAAATAATTGAGGGTGAATGTAGAGAAGGACCATGAGAATTGGAGTTTGTACGAAGGGTCTGCCCGAGAATTCAGGGTACCTGTCAAATTCCCAACATGCCGACATGCTACTCAACCTAAGAGACCTAAAAGCTCACCAAAGAAGTTACTAAAGCCAAGAGTAGGGTTGAGATCAGGGATATTCGATCATCCATTTTATAGAAAATTGGTGTTCAGCTATCCTTTTCTCATGCTACATCTCGATCTAAGTTGCATTCTACTCCACACATTTCAAGCACATCCACTACACTCACTCACAATTTTTTTATTTTATTTTGCATCATTCTCCCCTACCTATTTTCTTTTACTTTATTTGCTTGTCTAGTGTCTTAAACCTTGTGAAGTAAGGTTAGGCATTACTTATTTTATTTTTACCCACTCGGGATCTTAAACCCTGTGAAGTAAAGGTTGAATGACGGGTTTTTTTTTTTTAAAAAAAATCCAATCGAGGCCTCTAGCTTTGTGAAGTAAGGAGAGGTTGAATTTCATTTTATGTATTAAATTTTCATTTTATTTACTTACTCGGAGCCAATTGGTTCTACGAAGTAAGGTTACATATAACTTTTTATGGGTTATGTGAAGTACGGTCAAATATAAAAGTACCGAAATTCTGTTAAATCTTTAAAAAAAACTGTAAAATTTTGTAGGCTAGAGACTGCACATCATGCAAATAGAAAATGATACACAACCCATTCCTTTTGAGTCATTGAGGCCCTTGCCCAGAATCTATAGGCATAGACTAACCATAGGAGTCACAAGTTATGTAATCTCACCCAACCCTTAAGCTATTTTACGATTTCTACCTGTTTGTAGATTCCAAGCTTCATTTGACCAGTGGCATCTCCAAACTAAATACAATTTCACACCTAAGCTAATAATACACTCCAACTATACCAACAGAGAAGAAAGCCAAGGAAGTGAGGGTACCACTCACACGAGCATTCACAACTAGCTTGCCACAAATAAGCATACCATGTGTGTGAGGTGAAACCTGAGTAAAAATATCTATGAGTTGAGCCTTCGAATTGACATGTTTCATAATGATATCTTTAGATGTGACCTTTTCGTGGATGAAACAATAGTTTTGAACTGAAATGTTTCATGATGATCTCTTTAGACGCGACCTTCTCATGGATGAAACAACAGTCTTAGTAGTTCACCTTTGTATGCTTGGTTCTTTCATGGAAGTCCGAATTATTGGGTATATGTTCAACAGCCTGGTTATTACGAAGGACCATTGTTGTACTGCAAATCAACTTAAATTCTTAAAAAAGAGAATTAGGGCCTATTCATTAAATTTGAAATCTAAATATGAAGTTGGAAAACTAATAGTGAATCTAGAATAACTTGTTTGTTAATTAATGTCTGAAATGTTTGAAATATATTAATTTGACACATTTACTCGTATGAAACAATTTTGATTGAATCTCTACTTTTAAAAACTCCATAAATTTCACAGAAATGTTTATTTGTCATCCAACCTATTGAAAATGTCACAAACTGCTATATGAAGAGATGACACAAATATTAACATGATCCAAAGTTTTGTCGCCCAAAAGAATATTTAAATGGTCAATCACCACTGTTTCTTATACAAAGGTCCATCTAAGATTTGAAGCTAATTTATTTTTTAGATCATGTCCTAAAATAAGCTTTCAATATAAATGGATGGTATGAATATAGTCACATATATCACAGTAGGCCCCAGGTGTGAGTCGGATTTCATGGGAATCATGGAAAAGTCTTTCCCAAGAAGTCGACCACTGGAAATCTAGGTGTGGCCCACCGTGATGTTTGTGTGAAATCCACCCCGTCTATCTGTTTTGTGAGATCATTTTAAGACATAGTATTAAAAATGAGCCGTATCTAGTACCCAAATGGGCTGAAAATGTGAGAATTGGATGCCCATAATTAAAATATTCGTGGGGCCATAGGAGTTTTCAATCGTGCTAATATTTGTGGTTTGAGTTCATCTTACTAGTAATGATAGTATGAACAGTATTGATGGCATGTAAACATCATTGTTGACACTGGGGACTTCAATGATAAGAATTTTCCTACTTACATTTTCCTTTCGTGGGGCATACTTAAGTCTTATATCCTCCACACCCAGATCCATAGCTCAACTGGCAGACTGACTGGAGATACTTCGTTTCAACACTTGAGGTCTTGGTATTGATCCCTAGTGGGGGTGGCTAACATGGAGTGTGTGTGCTGACATGGGTGTGTACTAACAAGCTAACCCAATATATATATATATATATTTAAAAGGTCTTGCATCCTCCTCATTTTTTGTCTTGAGTTGTAAAATGATCTTAAAACACGGATGGACAGATTAGATTTATCACAAACTAGTGGGCTCCACCTAAGATTCCAACACAGGAACTTCCTACGAAAGGCATTTGCACATAATTCGCACCCCAAATCTGAGAGGGGATTGCGTACTACCCTACCAAGATCTACTTAAATATGAACAATTAAGGGCTTTGTGGGGCCTACTATGATATATATGTTTTATCCATACCATCCATTCATTTTTTTCATATTATTTTAGAAATTAAGACAAAAAACAAGGCAAATATAAGGCTTAAGTGGGCCACACTACAAGAAACTATGGGAATTGGGTGTCTATCATTAAAAACTTCTTAGGGCCATATAAGGCTCTGATCAAGCTGATTTTTATGTTTTTTCTTCATCCAAGTTTGTGAGACCTTATAAAGAGATTTGATGGAAAATAAGCTTCACGTTGGACATCAGGAAGGTTTTAATGGTAGTCGTTCATGTCCTACTACTTTATGTGGTGTGGTTGACTTAAGCTTTAGATGTGTATATTTTTTCGGATCATGCTTTAGAATGATATAGAAAAGTTAATAAATGGTGTGGATCTAATACATAAATTATGGTGGGCTTAGAGAAGTGCCCCATGTTAAAAATTGGGATGTGTATAATGTAAGGGAGAAAATCTTTGTCACAAAGGATAATTTTGGATTAAAAATATTAATCACGGAGCGCATTCTTGATTCGTCATTAAGTTAGACTCCTATCACGGAAAAATTTCGGCATAAAATAGCGGGGCGCTTTCTTTCTTCCGCGTTAATAAACACCACTAAACATGGAACATTTTTCAAATTCTGCGTTAAGTACAAAAATCAGCATTAACAAACAGGCCCTTAACTTACAAAAAATCGCAAATGGCATATGACCCATATCTCTATTTTCCTCGGCACTTATTCTAACCACCTTATTTTTCTTCATACCCTTGCACGTTATAAGATTTTTTTTCAACAAATGTATAGAATTCAGATGTAAATATCTCATCCGTTACAAATCATACACGGTCTGTGTTAGAATATGATTAAACTTATAGGTGACTATTTGATCCGTAGATAAGGCACTCTCCTAAGACTCCTTTAAAAAAATGTAAGATATGAATAACAACTTCCTAATGTTAAGTCTTCAGTCGATACATAAATTCACTCGCCATTCCTACAACAAATGAAATGTTGGTCGGGTGACACTAAGGTACCAATCAACCTTCTATACATATTGGGATCTTCAAGCAACGCACCTTTATTGGATAATTTTTTATTTGAGTCCATTGGTGTGTCACAAGGCTTTCACTTATAAAACTATTTTTCTCCAAAAGATCTAGTACATACTTCATTCGAGATAAATCAATCCTAAACTTGGATTAGGCCACCTTAATTCCTAAGAAGTATTTCAAGACTCAAGGTCCTTGGTATGCAACTACTCCAAGATGTGATGTTTAATTTTTGTGATTTCGTCTTCATCACTATTTGTGATGATGATGTCATCTACATATACGATTAGAGATTATAACACTGGATTTTGGAGATTTCTCCTTAAGATTTTTCTGTATTGATCTAACTCCAAAAAGATTTATTTATAGAGATATACAACTTATGAATCTTGCTCTATATAGAAGAAAAGTAAAATACAATATTACAAGCTTGCTATACATGGAAAGTAGTTATCCCCCCTCCCCTTCAAATTGATGTGTAGGATCAACCAACAACAATTTGTGTAATAGAAAAGAATATCGGACTATTGTCAAACTCTTCATGAGAATATCTACAATTTGATCCTAAAATGCAACATATGGAAGAAAAAGAACTTTAGACTGAAACTTTTCGCAAATAAAGTAACAATCCACATCAATATGTTGTCTATTCATAAAGCAAAGAATTAGAAGCAAACTTTATAACACTGGTATTATCAATATAAAGGGCCGAAAAATTAATGTCAAAATATGAAAGAAGTTTACGAAGCCAAATAATCTCACCATAGGCTAAAAACCAATCAATAAGCTTAACTATAGTGATGAAAATCAACAAGGGCAACAGTGATGATAGCGATTAATACAAAATCCACTCACGATTGGCGACAATGATAATCATGATCAATATCAACACAATCACAATCAGCGTTGATTTGATGTAAAACTTACTGGAGAGAAGACATGGACAATCCAACACATTGTTGACCCCATTAGTCAACAACAATAATCACTAATCATATGGTTCCCACTTACCCAATACCAAAGAAAGGACACCAAACATGTCATCATAGCATAACAAAAGACATTGAACACAATTAGTTAGATAATGATAAATAATGGAAAGAGATGACCTTTTACTTGTTTAAAACAGTGTATTTTAAAAGAACCGACAATATTCTTTTAAATAAATTAGAGAGGTGTGCCCCATATCAAATCACTGTTCTGATACCATATAAAATTCTCTTACAGTGCAACAACAGAGAGTAGCTATATACTGTCGGTGGGTAGTAAATGTCTAGATAGGTACAGATTCATTGCAAAGAGAAAAAAGAGATGATGATGACCACAACAATGGAAAGAGAGATTCATGATGAGGACTAGACTTGGAATTAGATGGTATTAAGTGGGATGAAATTACTTTTTTGCAATAAATGTACTTATTAGTGGATTGTATCTTAATGCCATGGGAGTGAGCTATTCACTTTGGTTTTTGGATCATGTATGATGTAGGGATTAAATACATGTTTTGATTCATGTAGTGTTTAGTTGTACATGGAAAACAAATATCAATCTCGAAAATCGTGATTGAAAAGTAAGGTGGAGCCCACTTTGATGTTTGTGAGTAATCCACCCTGTCCATCTATTTTGTGAGATCATTTTAAGACATGTTATCAAAATTCAAGCATATCCAAAACTCAAGTGGGCCATACAAGAGGAAAGAGTGGAGAAAGAATTTCCTACTGTTGAAACCTTCCCAAGCTCCACCTAGATGTTTATATGTCATTCCAACCATTTATTAGTTCATTACTGCTGGGATGAACTAACAACATACAAAACTTTATCATGATACAAAACTTTTGTGGCCATGTGAATGTTTCACTGGTAGTCACTCAATCCCCATTGTTTTCTATTGTGTGGCCCACTTGAGTTTTAAATCTACCTCATTTTTGGTTGCTTACCCTAAAATTATCTTGTAAAATAGATGGAAGGGGTGGATTCCTCACAAATATCAAGGTGGGCCCCACCTCCCTTACCAGCATAAAAACTTTCTAGCTCATGCTTTTAGGAGGAAATTTCAAATCCCATGGATTTTGCAAATCCTAGTTGAATCAGAGAAAACGCTCCTTAACCCTCCCTACTTCATGCATGAACAGAATCCAATGTTGAAAACCTATGATGAACTACGCTGAGATGATTTATCAAACCAAAGGATTTAAAGTTTCATCCCACTTAATACCATCTAATTCTATGCACCTAACACCCATTAATCTCTTACCTCTATTTATTAAGAATAAAATGTATAAAAACATTGTTAGGTCCAGTGGCTTTTTAAAAATGAGCCAGCCCAAAATTACATCTACTCATTCAACTCATTCCTTCTGCCTATTTAACTATACACACACTTTTTTCAACTCTTTTAATACACCTTTACATAAAACCACTGAATTTACATAGGTAACCTGTGGCCCAGAAATCTCTTCCATGAAACAATTCTAACCTTTCATTTGTTACCTGAAAATTGAGGGTCTACGTTGAGGCGTGGTCCATCCCCGACACAAAGGACCCGACCTTTCTGAAGAAAGACTCCGTCGAGGATCCCACAACTTCTCCTACATTTAATGAGAATTGAGTAGCACAGATAAAAGAGTCAAAAAGGCAGCAATAAAAAAAAGTTGCAATAATATCACGTCACGAGCACAACATGTAATACAATCAAAAGAGTCGTCTGTTTGCACGTGCCTTCCTTCTGCTAGTTGCTGGATGGTGGGCCCCACCCTCAGCCACTGTCGGATGATGATCAGACGCGTTCATCTACCGTCGCTGCTGTGGCCGTTGTCCCAACATATGCCATATGTACGCGGATTGCGTACTCACTACCCTAATTAGAAACTCTGTAGGGCGACAATCGTGATGTGTGTCTTATCCACTCCGTTCATTTTTTTTTTATCAGCTCATTTTAAGGTATGAATTCAAAATAAAAGCCTATCTGAAGCTAAAATGGACCACATCACAGGAAGTAGTGAGGATAGTGATGTCCATCATTGGAACCTTCCTAGGGCTCACATTGATTTTTATTTGTCATCCAACCCGTTCATAAGGTCACACTCACATGGATGAAGGAAAAATTAAAATACCAGCTTGATCCAAAACATCTGTAGACCCCACGGAGTTATCAACGATAGGCATTGAATCTCTACTGTTGCCCGTGGTGTGGTCCACCTTTGCTTTGGATATGCTTTAATTTCGGACTCATGCCTTAAAATGAGCTGAAAAATAGATGGACGGCGTGGGTCAGACACCTACATCACGGTGGGCCCAACAGAGTTTAGTCAGTACCATGCAGCGTACTGAGTTACTAAAAGTACGCAGTACGCGTTCCCACGCGTATCCGCGTTAAAGATAAGCCAATATGCTTTTTGCATTTTCAACCGTCGTATAGAACAATGTATGCCGCCTATCAATGGCCAAGATTGCCCGGTAGGCGTGATTTTCGGAGCCCTGTGAGGAGTTGCTTACTGGCACTGCGTGTCACACATGTGGGCATGTCGCACGATGTATGCACGTCGCACGCCATGCAGTGACCTGCCAGGTCAGAGATTTGGAAGCGGATTGCCTGTGACCCCTGTGTGGGGCCCACAGAGATGTCCGTGACAAATCTACTCCGTCCATCTGTTCTGCAAGATCACAGTAGTACAGGATTCTAAAAAACAGGTAGATCCAAAACTCATGTAGGCCATACCACACGAAACAGTGGGTTTTGAACGCCTGGGGATGACAGAAGTTTTGTATCAGGATGATATTCGTGCCTACAGTTTATCTAAGTGTTAATAACCCTATAAACGGTTTGGATGCCATATAACCACCATGGTCAGCACTAATAAAGTTTCAACGGTCGAAATTTCGGTTCACACTTTTTCGTTGGTGGGGCCCACCTGAGTTTTGAATCTGCCTGATTTTTATATTCCTGTCCTATTATAGTCTTTCAAAACCGATGGATGGAGTGAATTTGTCACGTACATCTTTGTGGGCCCCACACAGCCCCAGGCATGTATGTACATCTCTGTGCCCGGGGTAACACGCAATCCGCTTCCCAGATAATTAGATAGCGTTTTTTATAAGCTCCAGGCCGACTCACCGGATGAAGAATTTAAGGAGATGAGTGTAAGTTATAGTCTCCTAGTTGCATTGGATGCTTAGATCAATCTATTGATCTAGACCATTCTTTAGTTTCTACAATCATTTCATGGGCCACCAAGCGAAAATCACATTGATCCGACAATTCTAACCATCTGATCAATAGCATTTCGTGTTGACGGTTAAGATCATTTAAACAAAAGTAGCCAAATTAACAACTCAATCCATGTAATTTGTTCGTGTGCATTGTTAGATTGTAAAGGATAGCCAGCCCTTACATTCTGACCATCATACCCATAGCTTAAAGAAGAATGGCTACCAAAAATAAGTCCAAATCAAGGACTGATTGGATCAGCTATTCAAACTGACTTTCAAATGGCATCGAATAGTAACTCAAGAAATTAAGGTGTTCGTGATATTAATGGTGGTGACCTTTATGATATAGACTGTGAACACTATTATAGTAGACAAAATATTTTATCCTTTTTATAAATAAATAAATAAATAAAAGAGAAGAAAAAACATATATATATTTCTAAATTATAACAGTCTATTACAAGATCATTACAGCTCTTTTTTCTATAATGGCTGTTACCCTCATTTCAGTCCCATAATGTGTAATGGTTACCACCGTTATCATTACGTAACCGATCTGGGTAGTTGATCAAATGGATAATTGAATTGTCCAAAGAACCAAAGAACCCAATGCAACTAAGAGTATTATAACTTACAGCCCATAAGTGAAATGGAGCATTTCTCAACGTGAGACCAAGGAAATGGTCATTATTTCAAGATGAATTTTCTTCCCTTTTTCTAGATACTCCAACAAGTATAAATGAAGAAAATACAAATCTACTTCCAAGATTCAATGAACTCTAGTGTTGGACTGATGTTCTAGTTCGTTGGTATGCTTGACAAAATGCTCTACAAAAGGACAAGTGAGGGCCATAGATGAAAGTAATAGAACGTAGATGGTTTGATATTAGGACAGACAATGGGATAAAATAGCATGTTGGGTTTTTGGGTCGGGCTTGGGCTGGAATACTAGGACCGAGGGCCAGAAACAGGCCTAAACCTTAAGCCCATTTCATAATTGGACCAAGCTGGGCTTCCTTGAGGAGCCTGTTAACCTAGGTTGACACCCTTAGGATTTCAAGGGCAATTTTGTCATACGTCAGGGACAAATAACCCAACTTTTGAGCTCAACTCTAGTTGTTTTTGTAGTGATCCTGAATTTTGGTACATCTAAAATCTCAATTAACGGTTTATAAATTTAATTTTTGAAATTCAAACAAAACAAACCACTTAGTACACTAATAGAGACACTTTTTGTTAAGGTAGAGGTCAGTCGCAACGATATTTAGTCAACCTAATTTTGAAATTCGCAACGATGTTCGGTCACTAATCCTCTCTTAAGAGAAAAGGTTAAAGGAAATTGAAATTGATGGTTAGATCCTCCATGTAAACCTTCAGTTAGGATTTGATTAACCAAGGAGGGGCTCATTATATGAGTTTACTTAGATAGAAATATAATTTGATTTAGCTATGCATTTAGGAAATTGTCAGTTGATTAAACAAGGGATAATATCTCGGAATCCACATTACTTGAATACATATGAGTGATCCCAACATATTTCCTCTTCGTATGATTAAAATAGATTGAAGCATTGCTATGTTTAATTGTATTATGATTGTGATTACGAATGACTGGATTGAATTGATTGTGGACTGAGTGGTGCTAAAACATTTTTGACATTATGAGCATGAAAATTGACTCTCACATTGAGAGATGTATGTCACCATTTATATGATTGCTGATGCATTGAACATTCATTCCTTACATTACCTAATACTCTTAACACTTTGTGCAAATTTCCTAAGGGACAACTTTTTGTACCCAATAGAAGCCCGCTATATGTGGAAGCCCACCCAATAGGAGTATACGGGCCTTGCCCATGCCTACCAATGGTAAAAACTTGCCAAGTGTAAATGCGAGTTGTGAATATCCAACCCAAGCAGGTGAATGATTTTTATTTATACCCACTTGATACATTATCAACATCATTTACGGCATTTGCATTATATAATTCAATCACATTATATTTATACTTCTATACTAGATTGTTATGTTATAGTTGTATGTACTATTTTAATTATATCATGTACAAAACATGATTGGTTCACTCACTGGGCCTGGCCAGTTGACGTTATATTAATGAAAAAATTCATACAGATAGAGTCAACAATGACTTAAGTACCAAGACATGAGGATGAGCCAGTGGATGATTCACAAGGGCGGTGACCCTATCTAAAAGAAGACGAGCTCACTATGCTGAAACAATAGATTGATTAAACAGACTTGCGTTGCTTATGATTTTCTCATTTATGCTTGAAATTTATTCTTGCATAGAAACTAAAGTTTTGGATGTCTTTAGAACACTTTACTGGATATTTGGTTAATAATTATTAATAATATTTTAATAAAAGTCTCAAATTGATGGATTGTAGTGTAATAGATAGTACTTTATGAAAAAAGGAAAATGAAGACATATGACAATGAATGTTTATAAATGTTTATGATGGATGATGGTTAATATATATAGAATTATGAATGTTGATGAGATCTTAGAACACAAGCTATATCGTGCCTCTATTTTAAAAGATATGACTCAATGATTTAAGTACACTCTTTATATAAGTTGTGTCGTAACTTGGGTTCGATGGTACACACTCTATATTTGAATTACGGGACATGACAGATTTGGTTCATTGTAAGCTTAATCTGGGCTTAGGAGGCCCATCATGGGTTGGGCTCTAGTTAGGCTCAAATCTAGGCTTTACTTTGGGGGCCAGGCTTGGATAGATCTCGATCCTGCCTGGCCTGGCCGGTAAATAACACTATTCGATATGAAATTTGTGTACGTTTTTCAAGACTAAAATGTCAGGACATATACATTCTAAAGACATTCTTGTGCTTCTTTAGGACATTTATGTACCATTTCACATGCAATTATGTACAATTTCACATACAACTGTCTTTCATCCAGCGAGTCATGTTATTGGACATGATTTTTCATGTGGTGGTTATTTATTTTCTTTGGGAGATAGATATTTATCCTAACAATCACTATTGCCACGTGGCAACATATGTAAGTGACACCGAATCCTTGTTAGCCCAACCATCCATGGTTCACATCTGAGAGCACCATGGCTTGGAAGGTCCAAATTGATTTTTAACACTACATGGCTTCTCTAGCTCTTTGAGACAATGCAAACATGCACAAATGCAAAATAGGGATGGTGGTGCATGCTCTCCTCCTTACTACCATGCAGCTTTGTCAGAGGTAGAAATTGCCAGACAACAAAAAAGAATCATAGGCCCAATAAAATTCAGCCGACGCATTGTGTTAGAAAACAAGTTTGGGCACGACAGATCCGATCACCAACAAATGAGCTTCAGTGGCCGTTTGTTCATCGCAGTCAGCTGTGGACTGAGTGAGACCATCGACGATTAAAAAATAAGATAAGGTTGGAAAATTAATTCAAGTACTGAAAACTTAAAGTGCTGAATTTTAATAATTATAAGTACTGAAAATCCGAAGAGAGTTAAAACATCTAAAAATGAGTACTATTTTTACAAAAACTTGTTCGGTGAACACATTATAAATGTTGAACATTGAAAATTTGTCATATTTGGCCGTATTATTCCAAATGTTTATAAATCTTTTATCTGACAAATTTGTTTTCTTCTGTAGGAATTTCCTCTACAGTCTGTATATGTGGGGCCCATTTTTTCTTGATCCATGGATATTGTGGCTCCCTCACGGTGGGCCATCCTGAAGTTGTCTCCCTAATCAGACAACTCTAGATATGTAATAGCCAACTAGACATCCAAGACGTTTACTGGGTGGGATCAACCGTGCAGATCGTGGCCAAGTTTTAGGTGGGACAAACTTGATACACGGCTTGGATGTCCTACACGTGTGCCAATTTAACACGTGTGGGAGCCAGCAGGTTAGCCCTAAACATTAGCCAATGAAATTGTGCCCGACAGGCATGATATTGATACAAAAGATGAGTTCCCTTTTATATAATTCCTTTTTTTCACCTATCAGATGTTGTATTTGATGTCTTAAATCGAGTAAGACACTGGGTCTATCGATTTCATCGACAGTTTATTCGATGTCACCTTCGATGGAATCAAATAGTCCTTGATCTTATTGTATTTTTCGGATTAACTAGGCACTTTTTCGATGCTATCGAGAATTTTTGAAAAATCATGTTTTGTCTCTGGAAAATTGAGGTGTTAATTCGATGTCATCAATAACTGTTCGATGCTATCTATGAGTGTTCGATGGCATTGATAGATTCTGTGCAAATTTTTTGCAAAGTTGTGAATTTACGGGATTTGTTTCCGATTTTGTCTGGGATTCTTTCCAAAGCAATACATATGGATATAAACAGGATTAAGAGGTATTCTAAGAGTTTCTAAATCGTCTTAGGGTTTTAAAGAGTATAGTAAGGGTGAGATTCGAGGTTGTTCGAATCGAGTAAGCTCTTTCTCTTTATAATTTCTACTTTCATAGTGATCATCCATCACTTTGTGCCATGGTTTTTTTCCAAAAGGATTTTTATGCGTTAAATCGCTGTATTTTCTTTGTTTTTGCTTGGTACTATTAGATTATTGTTCTAGATTCTTCTCTATGTGCTTCCACGGTCCCCCAACATCAAACACCCACATAGGATACATAGGGTGCTTGGCATGGCCTATGCCATGCAGACAACTACATGGCTTGGGTGGGCCCACCGATAGGTACACACCAGCTGCCTCTGCTGACTTATTTTGGTGCATGCTCCATTAGATTGCATGGTCCAATGCCACGTGGACTGAAGCTAAAGGCTGGCAAAGCATAGTCCAAGATTAGGAGGGATGGTATGACTCTCGATCAAGGTAATCTATAGGGTCCTCAGTTCGTCATTTTGCACTAGTGGGGCCATGGTTAGTGATCAAGACCGTTTATATGGATGAACCACAAATAGAAGATTAAAGAAATGAAACCAACAGTCCACATTGGATAGGTTTCCTAACTGATTATATTTGTGGGATGTAACAGAAGTACATGTAAAGACAGGTCAAGTTGGGCCAGGGCAGGGTAAAATTAATAGAACCAAGATTAACCATGACAGGCCAAAGCTCGGCCATGAGTCAAAAGCTGCGGGTCTGTGCCTAACCCAAAGCTCATAGGGGCCGGGTAGGCTACTCAACCCATTGCCACCCTTTCATGGACCAGTTGTCCTACGCAAGTGACATGTTGTAGGAAAGATGAAGCTGTAGGTATATTTTTAGTTGACTTTCCTTTTTTTTTTTATAGGTTTTTTTTTTTCTCTTGACTTGGGGTGTGGACAGATTTTGTCCTTGGTCTAGATTACAAGTTTTTGTATATCCCTAATGTAGATTTTTTTAGCTTGGGATGTGGCTGTTTTTCTTCTTCTTCTTCTTCTTCTTTTTTTTTTTTTTTTTAATTGAATATTGATATAGGTAAAAATAAACTGACCAGATGAACAGATTCGACGATTATAGATTGCTTGGAGGCTGAAAAATCAACCCCCCCACCAAACTAACTTTGGAGGTCGAGCTTTGTATATCGACCTTGGGAACCGACCTCAGCCTCGGAATAAAAATATACTTATAATATATAAAATATGATTATTTCCTGAAATATTTGCTATAAAGATAAGATTATCCTCTGAGATATTCGCAAAGATACAAGAAAATCAATTACGTGTCCCAAAGATCTCTTCCACTATACGAATCCACCCTACAGAAGCATTGCGATATGACCTATGGTGAAAGGTACGCAAAATCTTTCACTAAAAATCCTTCGATAATACTGGACCCAAATTCCTAGCCTAGCTTTGGCATGAACAAATGTCTTATCTTTTTTCTTTATTTAAGTGGGATTCTATTCAAGAGAGTCTTTTTCCTTGCCTTTCAAAATTTTAAAAAAAAAACACCCTGCTTCATTCATTACCATTCTTTGAGCAAGCTTTTTAGACTGAAGTTAGTTGTTTTTAGCCTTTTCTTGAAAGTTGGACACCTCAAAGATCAAGTTGGTATAACCTCACGTGGCGACCACATGAAATTGAAATTTTTTAGGTGGCTACTAGATTTTTTAGGCACCTCGTTATCAATGTGGGGATCAATTAACGTGCATGTCAGATGGCATACAAGGCACATGGTGGGCCTCGCATAGGCAATAGTGTATAAATAGGTGCAAGCAGGTAAATGACTTTTAGAATAAGCTCATTCTACAAAAGCTTGTGGAGAAACCGCTGCATTAGCCACCCTGATTGATCTTGCACACCCATTCTACATTTGAAAACTAAAATTGAAAGTTTTTGTCACAAAAATTAATTTGGGCTGAGCTTAGGCTGGAGTCACTTTAGCCTGACAAGACTTAGTACCTATTATATGTTATGCCTTACAAATATGCATTCCAATCCTTTGTTAGGCAACCCATGCATCTTTAATTTAAAACCGTTTATTTCTTCGTTCGTTTCATTCCTTCAAAATGTTTATATTTTTGTAAATATATGGTCCACTTGATCCATAGTTAGGTTACAATTACTCAAAATGGGAAATAAGGATCCTATTAATTTTTAGATATGAGAGTGTGTTTTTATTGTAATAGATGTCTTAAATCGAGCTTGTTACGGGGCTTGTCAATGCCATCGACAAACCGTGGATGTCACCTTCAATGACATCGAACAGTGCTCTATCCCATCGAGATTTTTCGAATTTTCTATGATTTGTCGCTAATCTATTTGGGCATTTTTTCGATGCCATCAAAGGGTATTCAATTGCACCTTCGATGACATCGAACATGGCTCGATACAATCAAGATATTTCGAAAAATTGAATTTTGTCTCTAGACAGTTTGAGGGTTAGTTCAATGCCATCAACCTAGCTTCAATGCCATCAAAGGATAAGTTTCGATGACATCGAAGCGCGTTCGATGCCATCGATCTTATCAGTACAAATTTTCACAGAGTTGCAAATTTGCAGGATTTGTTTTCTTTTTTTATTGGGTTTCCTCTAAAGGCTATATATTGGAGTACAATCGAAATTGGGAGAGTATTCTAAGGGTTTCAAAGGGGTGTAGGAAGCGTGAGATTCAAGATTATTTGAATCAGATAAGCGCTATACTTTGTAATTATGTTTTCATAGTGATCATTTGTTGCTTTATGCTGTGATTTTTTCCCAAAAGAAGTTTTTTATATTAAAATCTCTATATACTTCTCTCTTTTACTTGCTCCCATTGGATTGCTATCCTAGATCCGACTCTGTGTGCTTCGGCGATCCCCCAAGGTTTTTTTCTTCCACTTGCCTAAATTGCAGGCTATAACTTTTGTTGTTGTCCCGGGTATGGGTGGGCCTCAACTATTTCTATTTTTCCCTGATCTAGGGGTGGGCTATTTTTTCCTTTCTATTTTTCCTAGCCTAAGGTGTGGGTGGTTTTTATTTTCTATCCTTACCCGAGATTAGCTTTGTGGGGTTATCTTTTTTAATGTAATTTTAGAGGCCTTTGCAATCAACAAGATTACATATAAATGAATAAATAAATAACTTTATTTTATCTAAGTCATGCAGATGCCGTCTGAGCTATCAAACCCGTATTTACATCCTAATTCAAGAAGGAGAAAGAAAAAATATATATATAATCAAACAGCTTAGACCCAAACTTTAAAAGAAATATAAAAGAAAATTCAAGTTTAAATCGTAACAGTGACTGGGCCTTGCTAATTTTTTGGCCTCGGGCTTGGACCCTTGGTGCTCGGCCCTGATGGCCTTGGGCCTCACGGTCTAGCCGCACGGGCATTTCCTGGCGCCACCCTTGTTTTATGTGTGGCTGTCAAGTGCCGGGCCTAGGGTAGGTATCGGCCCGGATTTTTAATATTTCTGGCCTGGCGGTCGGGCCGATGCTATTCAAAATTCTGGTTTTTTAGGCCCGAGCCCGGCCCAATGACACCCCTACTCGTATGATACGCGGATCGCGTGGTGTAGAAGGTAGCACGCACGTCTGTCTAGCGGGTGCTGTTGGAAAAGGAAATCGGATTGTGTACTGAGTTACTCAGTACGCTCTTATCGTACTGAGTAAACTCAGTTGGGCCCACCGTGAATGCATGTGGTTTATCCACGCCGTCCATTCGTTTTTTCAGATCATTTTATGGGTTCAACCCAAAATTGGAAAAGCGATAATGGCCCCACCATGATATATTTGTTTTATTTGCACTATGTTCCTTTTATCATCTCATTTTAAGACATGAGCTAAAAATAGGCAAATATAAATCTCAAGTGGACCACACCATAGGAAACGGTGATGATTGAACACCCACCATTAAAAACTTCTTAGGGTTACAAAAATTTTGAATCAAGCAGATATGTATGTTTTTCCTTCATCCAAGGTTAGATGGAAAATAAACATTACAGTAGGTCCTTGGAAGTTTTTAATGGTGAGCATTCAATCACCACTGTTTCTTGTGGTGGACCGCCTGATATTTGGATTGGCTGCATTTTTAGCTCATGCCCTAACATGAGTTGAGAAAATGAATGGATGGCATGGATAAAACGCATACATGATTGAAAAGCCCACCGAGATTTTCCAGTAGCACACAATCCATGGTACTGTGTGCTACACTGCGCAGCGCAATTCGAAATTTCGGGAAACGGATTGGCTACTCCCCCTGACACCAGCCAATGGCTGGTGGTCGGTGCTCCGTGGACTCCACCATGATGTATGTGTTTCATCCATGCCGTCCATCTATTTAAACAGATCATTTTACAATATGAGAACAAAAATGAGTTATATCCCAATCTTAAGTGGACCACATTACATTAAACAGTGTTGAATGAGCTTCGACCATTAAAAAAAAAATTGGGGCCATAAAAGTTTTGGATCAAGCTGGTTTTTGTTTTTCCCTTCATCCGGGGCTGTATTACCTAACCAACCTATTGGATGTCAAATAAAAAGTACAGTGGCCCTTAGGAGGATTTTAATCATGAATGTCCAATCACTATTGTTTTCATGTGGTGTGGTCAACCTGAGATTTATATACCCCTCATTTTTGGGATTAAGCCATAAAATAATCTTTAAGAATGGATGAACGGAAAGGATGAAACACATACATCATGGTTGGGCCCACAGAGCACCGACCACCAGCCACGGGGCTGATGTCAGGGGGAGTAGCCAATCCGTTCCCAAATTTCGAAACCTATTCTCGGACATCTCACTCCTACGTGGACTCCTTGCTAAAGCCATTTTACAGCTAGCTGGGATACACTGTTATGTTTGTGTGAAATCCACTCCATTCATCCATTTTTCCAGCTCATTTTAGGACATGCAACAAAAATTGAGACAGATCTAAAACTCAAGTCATACAAGAGGAAACAGTAGGGATTGAACGATCACCGTTGAAACAATTATATGGCCACAAAAGTTTTGTATCGGGCTAAGGATTTTTGTGTTTTCAGTTCATCCAGTGGGAATGACCTTATAAACGGTTTGGATGGCGTATAAACATCAACATGAAGCCGTAGGCACTTCTTTCCCTAGTTTTTACTCTGGTATGGCTAACTTGAGTTTGCATCCACCTATTTTTTTCGTCTCATATGTTTAAAATGATCTGAAAAAAATAGATGGACGGAATAGATATCTTACAAAATCACCGTGGGCCGCACCAAGCTTCCCATCGTAGAAGGCTTTGGCAGGAAATGCGCGACCCTCTCTCTATCAAGATACACGTGAAAGGGAGAGACTTGTGCCCATGTGTACATGTTAGCGTGCATGTGCGTATGTAGAAAACAACACACGTATGGTCACATAATCCGCTACATATACAACGAAACATCTTTTGTAAAGTCTGGCCCACCATACATCTTGAAAGAGGAGTTGGAATTTTCCATCATTTGCTCTGCCCAAAGAACTCTATATGCGGGCCCACCTTGTGGTGATCCAAATCATTCATGTATAGGTTCATCGTGGATAGGAGGTACCCAAATATCTGTCCCCCATCTAGTGATCCGAACTGTCCATTTGATCCTCATTAAACATGGACCCTCGTATGTCAGAGCAATTTTTCATCACATGGCTAAGATCATTTGAAGGGTAGATATTAAGGCATGGGCCCACCCTATGATAGGTCCACACGATCAACAGATTAAAAGGGGTCAGTCTCTCTATCTTCCTCTCCACGTGCATTGCACATGCCATACCCTTAATAGAGCTAGACTTGCTTGTGACAAAAGGACCCCACCTTCACTTAGGCGATCAACCATAGTGAAAAAATCATCCCAGATGTGTGGGCCCTACTGCATATATGAACCAGAGAATGAAAGTTCCTTTTGCTTGCACATTTGTGTATGATTTATATCTTAGCCAAAGTGGGCTGGGCTCTTTGGTTATAGATCAAAGCCCATTAAATGGGAAGATGAAGTTCTAAATAAAAGCCTATTTATGTAGAACTTTATGCGGAATTGTTAAGGATCAATGAAGGTATATGAAAGGCGTACTTGATTGGAATGCCATAGCTGTGGTAAATAGCCGAAATTATCCTCACCTTACACCCTTAAAGAAGCACTGTGATGAGATGAAAAACTTCAGCCAGTCGTAGTTAAGCTTTGGGACTATATAATTTAAAGGATCGAGGAATTTGAAACCCATCCAAACTCCTCTCCCTCCTAAGCTCGACATGATTTTGGTAATCCTAGCTAATGGAGACTATAATTTAGAGGATCGAGGAGTTTGAAACCCATCCAAACTCCTCTCCCTCTTAAGCTCTATATGATTTTGGTAATCCTAGTCCAACTTGAATTCTATACCACGTGAGACACAACACTACCCCTTACATGATTTTAGAAGTATCACAACTAGGTGGGTCCACTGGAACTCTGATCACACTATCCAACCCGTTGGGTAATCTAGACTGCTGATTAATAAGACCCACCTTATAGAATTCTCACCGGCTAGTATGTACATCATATATATGCACGCAACCATGTTCTACTTTGAAACCCAAAAATCAAGCCAAGTCAAAACACTGATGAGTATGTGCCACAACACGTAAAATCACGCCTAAAACCTCTAAAATCATGCTGTGCGGTCCACGTGAATTTTGGACTGCCTTTCGGCCTGGCCATTCATCTGCCTTGTGCGCTTCTTTTTAATGGATTGGATGGCATGTACATAACAAAATAAGCCATACACACATACTGGAATGTTTTACTGGTGGACCTTTCCATCCCAACTTTCCTCTATAGTGCTGTTACACACGTATTGGCTTACCAGCAACCGTACATGGTGGATTTCTCCGTGGCCTATCTATGATGTGGGTCCCACCAAGTGGGTGGTCTAAAGTTCCCAATCATCTGCACGTGAACGCATTTACGGTGAGGATGGTGCAACTAACCTCCATGTTGGATTGAGAAGTTACTCATCTACAAATGGGTGGAGATGTTGCAATTTCTCAGGATGAGATTATCCTCAATTTCTAAAGAGGAAACTCCCCAACCACACATCCATTCCCTCTCTTGAACTGATAATGTGGGTCCCATGTCCCAACTAACAACAATACAAACTTCATATAACCCATCTCCAAGCGCTAAATGCAAGTGCACCATTCCTGTCCGATCCTCGATGAACGGGAGGAAGCATGGTTCGAAACTCGGCCGAGTCAACTCGACTCGGCAAGATTTTAAGAGATTGGAATTCCATTTATCAGGTGGGCCAGACATGTACAGTGAAATGGACGGTTAGAAAAATTATAACAACTGACAAGGCATTGAATGTGCATGTGTTGCTCAACTGATGAACAGGCCGACCTGATCGTCACTTTTAAAGGGTTCAATAACTAATCCACGTCCAAAAAAGAGGATAGCTTGTCCATAACTTTTATAAATAAGATTCTTTCACAATACACAATGTGATGCAGGGAAAGACGTGAGGTCGAGCACCGTCTTTCTCAAGAGGATAACTATTCCGAATCCATGAAACTTCTTTAGACTCCTCACAGAGACTTCTCGAATTCATGAGGAAAGAAAGCAGAAAGTAGAAATAAATTCTAATAAATTTGAAATTGATTAATGAATGAATAAAAACAAGTTCACAATCCTTTAAATAGGGGTACCAAGCAATGGGAAAGAAATCAGAATTAAACTACAATTAAAACTCCTAAAATTTGCGAGTTACTATAAATAGTAAACTTACTATTTATAGACGGTCGTGATGTCTACTAGTGCGCAAGGTTTTCGGCTAAAAATAGTAAGTGTCCTATTTGGCTTCACCAAACCGTTCTCCTAATTTTTCTAAGCTCTTTTCACATTGGACACAACTCTTAAAGCCCAACGGATGAAGAGTTATAATCAAACTAAAACTTACTATTTATGGTAAAAATGAGATTAAAATAGAGAAACGACAATCGATCTGGCAGTATTTCGCAAATCCGGCTTGGATAACCCGGCATAGCGGGGTTGGTTGGCTAAAGTAGCTCGTTCTACCCCAAAATCATATATTTTACGTCAGATAACTCATTCCGGATTGCGAGATACGCCGATTTAAGGTCCAATGGTCTGGATCACTTTTGTCGTCAACCGGGCCTTTTCTGATCCATCTTGGCCATGTAACTGTTTGCAACCCACCTACATCAATCTCCTCTACCTCAAAAGAACTCGTCCTTGAGTTCTCGTCTTGCTCTGACTCATGATACTCGGTTAGGTCCGCGACATTGAAAGTCCGTGAGATCGGCATGTCATCTGGAAGATCAACAACATAAGTGTTGTCATTGATCTTTCGGATGATTGGTACCGGTCCAATCTTTTTATTCTTCAACTTATCATATGTTCCGGTAGGAAATATTTTTTTGCGTAGATGGACCATTACTTAGTCACCCACCTCGAACACCTTTTGTCGCCATTACTTGTCCACTTGCTCCTTGTACTTTTCGTTCGAGGTATATAGCTTGGTCTGTACCTCCGCATGAATGCTCATGATCCTATCTGTCATATGTTCTTCTGCAATGCTCATGCCTGGAACCTTGGGTAGAAGGACCAAGTCTAGTGTGTGGCAAGGTACTCGTCCGTAAATAACTTGGAACGACGATTTTCCTGTCGAGCAGTTCATCATGTTGTTGAATGCAAACTCCGCTTGAAATAATGTCAAATCTCACTGCTTCGGTTTTTCTCCTGAAATACATCGAAGGAGGTTTCCTAACGTGCGATTCACAACCTCGGTTTATCGGTCAATCTGTGGGTGGTAGGCGCTGCTGAACTGAAGTCGTGTATCGAATCGAGTCCACAAAGTTCGTCAAAAGTGGTTTATGAACTTCGTGTCACGGTTAGAAGTAATAATCTTGAGAATCCCGTGTAGCCGCACAATTTCTCTGAAGAATAGGTTCGCCACGTGTGTTGCATCGAGAGTCTTCTTGTATAGAATAAAGTGTGCCATCTTGGAGAAACGATCTACTACCACGAACACCGAATCCATGCCGCGTTGTGTTCATGGGAGACCAAGCACGAAGTCCATAGATAAATCCTCCCAAGGGCCATCAGGCACGGGTTACGAGGTATAGATGCCCGTATTATAAGATTGCCCCTTGGAGGTCTGACAAATATAACAACGTTGGAATGTCTTTCCCACATCACGTACCAATTGCGGCCAGTAATACCGTTCTTTCACAAGATCTCGCGTATTGTCACGCCCAATGTGTCCGCTAAGGCCCCCTCCATGTAGCTCATGGATTATTTGTTCCCTTAGCGAACTGTTAGGGATGTACAGTCGATTTTCCTTGAAAAGGAACCTGTCTTGCATATGTAAGTCGTCGGGATAACATTCTTAGCATCTAACTCATACGTCCTTAAAGTCGTCGTCATCGGCATATATGTCTTTGAGGCACTCGAACCCAACAACCTCATTGCTCATAGTGACTAACAAAGTTGTCTGGTGACTCAGCACATCGGCTACTTTGTTAGATTGCCCTGACTTATGTTTTAGCACGAACGTGAATTCCTGCAAAAACGAGATCCATCTAGCATGCACACGGTTAATGTTAGCTGGACTATTAATGAATTTGAGAGCTTGATGGTCCGCGTAAAGCATGAATTCCCTTTGAATCAAAAAATGTCGTCAGTGTCACAGTGGCTAGACTACACAACTCGATCTCATATGTTAACTACTTCTTCTGTGCATCGCTAAGTTTCTTACTGTAGAAGGCTACCGGCCTACGTTCTTGAGACAAAACTCTCCCAATCCCAACATATAAGGCTTCACATTTGACTTCAAACAATTTGTCGAAGTTGGGAAGTACAAGAATCAGGGTCATGGATAATCTGCGCTTGATTTTGGCGAAGCTCCTGTCGGCTTCGTCAGTCCACTGAAACTGTCCCTTTTTCATGCAATCTGTGATTTGTGACACAATGGTACTGAAATTTTTCATGAGCCAACGATAAAATGTCATCAGTCTATGAAAACTTCACACTTCGTAAATATTGTGGGAACCGGCCATTCTCCAATTGCCTTCACCTTTTCCTCATCCACACGAATGCCCGTGGATATTATGATAAAACCCAGAAATGGTAAGCTATCAGTCATGAAGCTGCACTTTTTAAAATTGAGATACAGTTTATTTTCAATGAGCACTTGAAGGACCTTCTTGAGGTGTTCCATATGGGTGGTTTCGTCTTGACTGTATATCAAAATATCATCGAAATAAACTACAACGAACCGCCTAATGAAAGGTTTCAGAACTTGGTTCATCAATATCATGAATGTGCTAAGCGCATTTGAAAGACCGAAGGGTATGACCATCCATTCGTACAATCCTTCCTTAGTCTTAAAGGCTGCTTTCCACTCATCACCTACTCGTATTCGAATCTGATGGTAGCCACTCCTTAAGTCCAATTTAGAGAATATTTTTGTACCATCTAGCATGTCCAGCATATCGTCCAACCGTGGTATAGGAAACCTATATTTTATGGTGATTTTTTTATGGCCCTGCTGTTGACACACATGCACCAACTCCCATCTTTCTTTGGAGTTAATAGAGCTGGTATGACACATGGGCTCATGCTTTCTTGAATAAGACCCTTACGGATCAGCTCATCCACTTGTCCCTACAGAATCTCGCACTCATTTGGACTCATTCGATAATAAGGACGATTGGGTAAACTGGACCCGAGGACAAAGTCGATATGGTGTTGGATATCCCGCATAGGTGGTAACCCATCGGGAAGGTCATCGGGCCAGATTTCTTTAAATTCATGTAACAAGGGCCTTAGTCTTTCAAGGATGATGGTAAGCTCAAGTTTTTCCCCTTTTACAATTAATGCATAAGCATGTCCTGTTTCTTTGGATTCTTCCACGAAGTCCCGTATAGTTAAGAGAAAATGACCCTCCACTTTAGAAGTTTCAAGTGGTCCCTCTGGATCCATAGGGGCCAATATAGTCTTCTGACCGTCCTTGACGAAGATATATATGTTATCTCGCCCTTTATGAGTAGCGTCATAGTCAGATTGTTAGAGTCGACCGAGTAGTATGTGACATGCTTCCATGTCAACCACATCGCATACTACTTCATCCTTATAATGTTTGTCAATTGAAAAGGATATGGTGCACCGTTCAGTTACCTTTGTTTCGCTGACCTTCTTGATCCAACCGATTATATATGGGGAAGGATGACACTCAGTTTTCAATTGTAATTTTTCCACCATGACCTTGGAGACGATGTTCTCGCTACTTCCACTGTCAATGATCGCATCACAAATTTTTCGATTCACTGTACACCTAGTGCGGAAGATGTTATGCCGCTGTGGATGCACTTCTTTTCTTAACACATATAATAGCCGCCTCACAATGAGTGACTCGCCGCGATATTGTTGAACCCAACTTGAATTATCTGCCTCGTCTTCGGTGGTATGCTCATGTTCTTCAACGTCTGGATCTTCATAGGCATTATCAGTACTACCATCATTGATGGCAAGGTTCGCCACTTTTCGTTAGGGACAAGTGTTTGATAGGTGGCCTAGTTAGCCACAACAATAGTAGTTGTCGACCTTGGTCGAGTATAGGGGTTCGGAATTTTACTTGGACCGGCAGTAGTCGATACTCCCCTTTGAAGTCTAGCTTGCCTGCTTCCCTGATCTCGGCTCTCAGATGTAGGAGGTTGAGTGCGTGCTTCTACGAGCTCATTCCCCTTAGCTGTGCAGCTCCCTGGGGCAGACCTACCGCAGCGATCCTTGTGGTAGGATAGATTCGTGTGTTAGGACATTCAAGTTGCGCTTCCGCCTAAGTAACCAACTTGATCACATCATTCATCATCTAGACGGACTACATCCGGACCCGATCCCGGATCGTCATACACAATCCACCGTTGAATCGGGCGACTTGCTGCAATTCAGTCTCAACTAAATCGTTACGCGTCACCAGGTGGTAAAATTCTTCTACGTATTCTCTCACCGACCGACTACCTTATCGACAATTTTGGTATTGGTTGAATAATAGTTGATCGTAATCGCTAGGGAGGAATCGGGCATGTAGTAGCTGCTTCATCTGCTGCCATGTGCAGATTAGTGCTTTCATCTGCCTGGTTTGTGCGAGTCGCAGTTGTTCTCACCAAGCTTGACCTTCTTTACTTCAGGGATGTCCATATAGTCGAAAAATCGCTGAACTTCAGAAAGTCAATCGAGAAAATCTTCAATGTGTAGTTGGCCATTGAAGTTAGGAATATCAACCCGCATCTTGAATTCTCGATCTGCTCGATTTACTCGATCGCCGCCTTGTCTGGGGTGTCAGAAGATTATGTCGTTGATCTCCTTCTCACTGGATCCCCCTTCCTCAAGAATGACCCTTGGATGCACTGTCGGTACTATCCTGCGATCAAGGCGATTACGAGTTTCAACAATTGGCGGTGGAGGATTACCACCAAGAACACAAAGATACCCTAGGGTTTCCGCCAAGAGATCCGTTATGCGGTCGATGGAAGCCTGCAGCCCTTGCATGGCTTACCGATTCTTTTGTTGCGCTGCTTCAAAAGCTGCCGCCATTAAAAGTAAATTCTCTGGAGCACCGCCCATGAGATTGTTGCCCGAGCCGTCATTAGAAGTCATTTATCCGAGGAAAAACTTCGCTTTGATACCAAATTGACGCAGGGAAGGATGTGAGGTCGAGCACCATCTTCCTCAAGAGGATAACTATTCTGAACCCATGGAACTTCTTTGGACTCCTCACAGAGACTTCTCGAATCCATGAGGAAAGAAAGCAGAAAGTATAAATAAATTCTAATAAATTCGAAATTGATTAATGAATGAATAAAAATGAGTTCACAACCCTTTAAATAGGGGTACCAAGCAATGGGAAAGAAATCAGAATCAAACTACAACTAAAACTCCTAGAATTCACGACTTACTATAAATAGTAAACTTACTATTTATAGACGGCCGTGATGTCTACTAGTGCGCAAGGTTTTCGGCCAAAAATAGTAAGTGTCCTATTTGGCTTCACCAAACCGTTCTCCTAATTTTTCTAAGCTCTTTTTACGTTGGACGCAACTCCTAAAGCCCAACAGATGAAGAGTTATAATCAAACTAAAACTTACTATTTATAGTAAAAACGAGATTAAAATAAGGAAACAACTGTCAATCTGGTGGTATTTCGCAAATCCGGCTTGGGTAACCCAGCGCAGTAGGGTTGGTTGGCTAAAGTAGCTCGTTCTACGCCAAAATCATGCATTTTATGTCATATAACTCATTTCGGGTTGCGAGATATGCCCGATTTAAGGTCCAATTGTCTGGATCATTTCTGTCATCAATCGGGCCTATTCTGATCCATCTTGGCCATGTAACTGTCTGCGACCCGCTCTACATCACTGTGTGAGGTCCATCTTAATAGCATACTTTTGAGATATGGAACGGTCTGTGAATCAGGCGATTTTTGTCCCATTTGAAAGCTTGTCAAGTGACCTTTCCAATGAGCTAAAAATCATCTAAATCCAACTTATGAAGAGAGAATTACGAGGGTTTCTATTGAAACCCAATCCAATCCATCCACAAGGTGCTCCCTTTTAGCTTAAGTGTGACTTCACTTCACCTGGAACCAGCAACGTAGGTGCAGCCCTGACAGCGCTGCCCATAGGGCCCACCTCGATGCATGCATTGTATACAATCCATGTTGTCCATCTATGCTGGCAGCTTATTTTGGAGCATAGTCCCAAAATTAAATAGAGAATATACAAATTTTATGTGGATCACACCACAGGAAACCGTGGTTATCGACTATTATAAACCTTTTGTGGGCCACAAAAGTTTTAAATCAAGGTTGTATTCGTTTTTTACTTTCATCCAGGTTTTTTAAACTTTCTCAAACAAACAATACAGTAGACTTTAGGAAGTTTTTAATGGTAGGCTTTCAAACTAAAGCTGACAAAACAGGTGGATGGCATAGATATATAATGCATGCATCAAGGTGGGCCCTACCGTAAGGGTCACAGCTAAGTTATGCTCTTTTATTTCATCGCATCATAAAAATCAGCCCAATCCAATGGATTTTGACTGCATGACAGAGGACAATAGGGAAGGGGACGTTAGCTTTAAAGCCTTCCTGATTTTGTGCGGGGCCCACCGTATTCTTTGCATGCATCTTATTCGTTCAGAAAGGCACCCATGGGATGAATGGAGACGCCAAATATTAGGCCATTCCAAAACTCAGGTGGGCCACAACAGATGAGTTTAGAGGTTTTAGGCATGATTGTAACGATGTGGGGCACCTGAGTTTTTTATGATCTGAGTTTTAGGATCTAGAAAGACAATGTGATGGCTCACGTGATGGACGGATTGGATGTCTAGCGAACATCACGCCAAGTCTCACACAGGGCCCACCATGATGTTTATTTGGCATTCATAAGGTTACATTGAACCAGAGGAAGAGAAAACACAAATATCAGTTTGATCTATAACTTTTATGGCCCAAAAATGTTCTAAAAGGTAGGCGTCCAATTCCATTGCTTTATGTGGTGCGGTCCACTTGAACTTTGGATTTGAATCATTTTTAAGCTCATGTCTTAAAATAATCTCACCAAATTATAGATGGACGATTAACCCAAGCATTTTTGGAATAAGTTAAGCAATGGGACTTCTCATAAGTAACGATTAGGGTTTGGATAGCTAAACTCATAGTGCAACTTATTCGCAATTAGTGAAAATGATGATTCGATCCTAATTAATCTAAATCTGTCAACTCTAGGCTAAATAGGACAGTTAATCAAGCTTGTATGGTCTTCTAACAGTAATACCCATGGACGTATTAGAATCAAATATGAAAATTTTACGGGAGGTTAGATAAGGGCCATAGTGGTTGTTAATTATGGGTTTATTGGGAATGGATGTTAAATGGAATCTAAATCTAGGAAAGGGGTGGCTAGGGCTTAAACCACATGAGAGGAGGCTACCGATCACTATGGATTACTTGATTATGGTGATTTTTAGGGACGCAGGTTGCCTACAACCCCAATCACTTTGGGCCCCACCATGATGTTTATGTTATATCCAATATGTCTATCCATTTTTCATATAATTTAGGACTAGGGCACAAATAGGAGGGAAATCCAAAACTAAAGTAGGCCACACCACGAAAATAGTGAAGATTGAACGCCCACCATCAAAACCTTCTTAGGGCCACAAAGTTTTGTATGAGGCTGATATTTATGTTATCCCTTTATGAAGGTGAGAATCACCTTATAAACACATTAGATGGCATACGAGCATCACAATGGGCCATGTTGACCGAGTGACTTTTATCCTAGTGTTAGATAAGACTTTTTTATTCGATCGACATATGTGTCAATTCGATCAAAATAATCTTGAGAATTTTATACTACTCGTCGTGATGTTTTGGACCTTTTCGATTCGATTGACGAAGGTGTCAATTCAATCAATAGAGATGTCAATGGATGTTGATTCGATCAACAGTCCTTTCAACAAAGCACACAAGTTTTGTGTAAGTGTGATTTTTGTTTCTAATCTAGTATGGAGTGTATAAATACTCTTCTAATTATGATTAGGGTTAGCATGGTGAGAGTTCATAGGTTTCGAAGGGGGGGAAACTAGGATTTTCATCTATAACTTGTTCCATCTCTTGTATTGTCTGATTATAGTGGATTGATCATAGCTTTGTATTGTGTTTTTTTTTTTCCACGTGGGTTTTTCACGTAAAACTTGTGTTATATGTGGTTGCTTTAATTTTTTTCCTCTCTGTTGCATTGTTTGAATTGATTTGAGGTTGCTTCCACACACAACAGGCCCTAAAAGGTTGGCATGGGTGGTTTTCATCCTCACTGTTCCCTATGGTGTTGCCCACTTGAGTTGCGGATCTCCGTATTGTTTGGGCTCAAGTCCTAAAATGAGCTGGTAGAAAAGGATGGAGGGGAGTGGAAATCATGCAAACATCACCATAGGCCCATGGTGCTTTGGGTTACAGGCAATTCACATATTTTAGTTTATCAGTGTGACCAGCTCATGATGTTCGTAACAAATGAACATTGTTCTTATCCGAGCTGGATCTGGTGAGGCCAGGGAAATGCTGAGTGGATGAGGCCCTGATGTGGCGAGATTTGATTGGTCCAGCCCCATGTGATCCAGGTTGAGTATGTGCTTGTCTAAATAACTTTCAAATGTGCTTTGTGTGGTCCCATCTCTACAGTAGCATGTGGCACAGCAAATCTCGCCGTTGGTGGGCTTCACGTATTCAGTTCCTTTCTTATCATCCTAGTATGTGCCACGTCTACAGCAGAGCCCACCTAAGAATTATGCTTCATTTTTCAGCTCATGCTCTAAAATGAGCTATAAAGATGGATGCCATGGACATACAACACATACACCGAGGTGGGCCCCACAGTCAGAGACTCTCCCACTAAGTTGTTGCACGAATTCACCTAATCTACACCCTTAGATATGTTCTTTGTCTTGTCTACCGAAAAAGTAAACAAGAGTACATAATTACCTTAAATTGAATTGGGTGATGTCAGGAAAACACTTAACCTAGCAAGGCCTGATATTGTGAGATTTGATTTGGGCCAACTCCTTTTGAGGTATATTCAACCAAACTACTTTCAAACATACTTTGTGTGCCGCCTTCTTTTACAGTGGCTTGTGGTCCAACAGAGAGCAGATCAAGTGTTATCCAGTAAACACCATGGTGCATTTCCTTGGCCGTGGGGTCTATTGTGATGTATTGTTCTACATTCATGTTGTTTATTAATTTTACCATCTCATTTTAGGAAATGCTCTTAAAATTAAAGTAGATTCAAATCCTTGGTCAAACATACTCAGGAAATAATGGTAATTGACCATTAAAAACTTCTAAAAAGTCACAAAAATTCTGATTCAAATTAATATTAATGTTTTCCATTTAGGTCTATGACATTATCAACAGGTTATGACAAATAAATACGGAGGCTGAGGAAATATTTAATGGTGGTTGTACAATGACCATTACTTCCTGTGTTGTCGTCCACTTAAGATTTGTATCTGCTTCATATTTTTGGACAATGTCTAAAATAAGTTGGAAAATTGATGTAGGGTGTGTGGCTATACAACACATATATCAAGGTGGACCCCACGGTTGGGCAAACACTTACTAATGCATTGCCCGGGTCACCTGATCCGCTCCAGGCCCAATCAAATCTCAACACGTCAGGCCTCACTTATCTTAGTACCTGATCCGCTCCAGGCCCAATCAAATCTCAACACGTCAGGCCTCACTTATCTTAGTATTTCCGGGCCTCATCTAATCCTGTTCCTACTGCACGTTACACGTGGGAGCGTGCATTACTAGGGGTGTACATCGAGTTGAATCGAGTCGAGTTGGCCTCAGCTCGACTCAACTCGGCCACTAGCTGACCTCAGCTCGAACGCGACTCAGCTCGGTCTTCGAGCCTGACTAGCCAGCTCGGCTCGGTTCTGTCAGCAACACGGGCCGAGTCCGAGCCAAGATCAAGCCGAGTTCGCCATTGAGGCATTTCCACAAACACCTGAACTACAACTTCAAAATTTCATTGTTTTACAAACAAAGGCAGTGCTTTTGCAGGTATTTTATCAAATACCTTCTAAGCAACATAAAAACTAAGAAAAACTAAGAGAAAAAGGGTATTTGTTTCATGTACATACCTTCGTTGCCACTAGCCACATTTCGTTCAATCATTTTATCAAACTGTTGGTGAGCAACATCAGTGGCAAAGTAACTGAGCAACATCAGTGGCAATGCTTTTGCAAGTATTTTATCAAACACCTTCTAAGCAACATAAAAACTAAGAAAAACAAAGAGAAAAAGGGTATTTGTTTCATGTACATACCTTCGTTGCCACTAGCCACATTCCGTTCAGTCATTTTATCAAACTGTTGGTGAGCAACATCAATGGCAAAGTAACTGAGTCACCGAACTGGTTCGATCCGAGTTCGGTTTGAGCTGAATTCGATCCGAGTCAAGTCGAGCTGGGGCCTGCTTGAACTCATTTTCAACCTCAAAAAATCAGCTCGACTCGGCTCGAATTAAGCTTCGAATCGAGTTTTTTCGAGTCGCTCGGTTCGTGTGCATTACTGTAAAATGAGCGCTGATCACCTGCAGACAGTGTATCACCACTTGCAGTACGGTATCATTTTGGTTCAACATGCCACGTTTTCGTTAAAACGGTAGGTACCATAGAAATGATCGCCCAGCCAGTCCGCTCATCGGGTGGGCCCTACCATTGGAAACAACCGATAACTGATAGTTTGATTCAAGATTCAGATGTTGCCTTCCTACTCAAGACTCCGACTGGCTGGCCAGTAGCCGGTGCTCTGTGGCCCCAACATGATGTATGCATTTCATTGTCCGTCAGTTTTTCCATATCATTTTATGACATGAGTCCAAAAACGAGGTAGATCTAAATTTCAAGTGGACCACGTCACAAAAATTAGTTGGAACGCTCACCATTAAAAATTTCTTGGAGCACAAAAGTTTTGAATCAAACATATATTTATTTTTCCCTTCATTCAAGTCGGTGTGACCTAATCAAACGGTTGGATGTCAAATAAATATTACAGTGGGCCTAGGAGGTTTTTAACAGTAGACATTCAATCACCACAGTTTTCATGTAGTGTAGTCCACCTGATTTAGATCTGCCTCATTTTTGAAAGCAAGCCCCAAAATAATTTTAAAAATTGAATGGACCGTGTGGATAAAATACATACATTATTAGGGCCCACAGAGCACTCAACACTAGCCACCTGGCCACTGGTAGCCTCAATAGCCAATCTACGTCATATATATAGAAAATGTTTCTATGCGGTCGAGCTCATGGGAACTTCCCATGAGGTCGAGCTGTGTGCATCCCACCGTGAGGTTATATATATATGGGAAAAGGTACTATGCGCTCGATCTCACGAGTTCGTCCCATGAGGTCGAGCTGTGTGGGCTCCATCATGATGCGTTTCAAAAATCTACCCCATCACTAAGATGCACCATTCTATCGTGGGCCTAGGTCTCAAAAATCAAGTCAATCCGTGACTTGTGTGGGCCACACCACATACAGAAGTGGGGAGGGGCTGTGCACCATTAAAACATTCATAATCAGTTTTTTGAGCCCACCGAGATGTGGTTTGCAAATCCAGCCCATCCATTATGTGTGTCTCACTTGGATGAGGGTTCAGACCAAGTTTCAGCAGCATTAAAAACTCAGGTGAGCCCCACCAAGTGCTTTTATATGTTTTAACGGTGTCTTCACATGATTTTAGATGGTATGGCCCACCTGAGTTCCGTATACAACTGATTTTTGGGATATCCCATAATTTAGAGGGGACCCATCAAATGCACGGTGTTGATGGTAGACACGCATCACGGTGGGGCCCACACAACTCAACCTCACGGGAGCTTATAGTGAGGTCGAGTGCATAGTACATTTTCCACACACACACACACACACACACACACACACATATATATATATATATATATATATATATATATAGAGAGAGAGAGATATACAGGTGATATCCGTACTGTGGCCTATCGCTTTCGCGGTACTGACGTCTTACCCAAGTGGCCTGTTAGCAGGAGACGCGGATTAGGTACTAACCGTGGTGCATTGGTTTATTAACAATTTCCATCCATTTTTCGGTAGCATTTTAGGATATAAGCTCAAAAATATGCAGATTATAATTCTGGAGAGCTTAATAAATTTTGGATGAAGCTGATATTTGTACTTTGCCTTCGTCTGTATCCATGTGACCATAGGAACAGGTTGGATGACAAAAAAACATCACGGTACATCCTAGGAGGGTTTCAACAGTAGTCATCATTCTCACTGCTGCTTCTCATGGTGTGGTCCACTTAAGCATTAGATACGTCTTATTTTTGAACATACATACTAAAATGACATAGAAAAATGGATAGACGGTTTTGATAAACCCATGCATCACCTTAGACCCCCCGAGAGCCCCAGCATATTCCAAGCTTGGGACAGGCGGGGGTGTACCTAATCCACGTCCGTTGGCAGAAACGATAGTTCGCCACCACAGCTGTATTGGCCCAGGTAATAAGAAATACTGCCTTGTGCTTACCGATCCAAAAATAATAATAATAATAACTTATCTACTTTAAAGAAAAAAGTTACTTATAAATAATCATAAATCAAACTTACTTATATGAAATAAGTTACTACAGCTGTAAGTTGAAAATGTAATTTATTTAGTGGTATCCAAACAGGCCCTTAGAGACGGCGTAGAAATTATCGGGCAACATACAAGTAGTTACAAACTAAACTATCTTACATTCAAAATTGATATTATTTGATTATCTATCCATCGGATTGGTTTACATTTAAAATAGGATCGAAAATGAAAAAATATCCAATACTTCTGTTTCAACAAACAAGTGTCCACTAAGCAAAGGTTAGGATTGTCCAGCCAATCTGATTTTCGGACTGAAACACCATGAGTTCACAATGAATTTATGTATGCCACGTGTACAATTTCCAAGTGCTCGTGTATAAAGCCTCGTACGCAGCCCGAGTATCAAATAAATCGCATCCTTATCCCATCAACCTCCAATGCCAATTTACACGTGGCATTGGCGTTACGTGGTCTTCGCTACAACATTCAGGTCATTGGTGTTCAAGCCCACCTACCTGCCCAGAATAAGTAATGGTCGTCCACTATTTTCTATTTTTTTAACAAGACCCTTGGGCCCACACCAGCCAAAAGAGGTATACCATAGCATTTTTTTAACTATTTTGAATGATGAGTGAAAGAAAGAGAATTTAAGTACGCATTGATTGTTCAATCAAGAAACGGACATACCTAACAAAGCATTAGTACCAACCGCACATTTGTTTAGGTGGATCAATCAAGTGAACTCTTAGGTTATTTTCTTTCTTGGGAAATAAAGAGGTTACGATCCAAGTTTCATAACTCAATGTCACTCATCTCTAGTCAACTCAAACTCCAGTATGTAACTTGGATGTGTTGTGTTGTGTTGGGTTGGGTTGGGTTGGGTTGGATTGCATAGACCCGACCCAACCTCAATAGAACCCAACCCCTCCACCCAACTGACCCAAATTTCAACTCTAGGTGTCTAACTCAAACCTAAATCAAATTCCTCTCAACCTAACTTAACCTAAACATATGATTATTTCCAACCTGACCTAGCTTTTTCCAAATTTGGCTATCCTGACTCGAGTTGGGTCAACTGGGTTCAAGTTGAGTTGAACCCAAGTTACAACCCTATTCAGAATGGAAAATAGTAGATGATTCAACATGAATCGACTGATTCGCGGCTCAACTCAATCCTGAATGAGTCCGATGTAGGTTGCAAGTCTTATCATGATTATGATAGAGTAGTCTCTATCTTAATATTATGGAGCCCCCTTCTTGGCTCCACTTGCAAAGGACAGCTGGAGTAGTATTCATTTGGCTTGCCCTACATTGGCTTAAGGTTCCCAATTCTACTTCACATTTGGCCAGTTTTACTCTTATAATTAGTTTTTCTTTTCACACATGTATCCCATGGACTCTTGATCTGATGACCTCAATGTTGAAACGCACTGTCTATAATTGAATCATGGGTTGAAACCTAACACTTATAGAGGGATGAGGGTAAACCTTTTATTTCAAACCAATGTGATGTGCTATAACTTCATATGATGGTATTTTTGCTATTATGGTTTTTTCATGCACAGTGGTCTACCTCAATATTTCCTCATTTCCTATTTCCTTGTATACGTTGCTGTACTTATATGAGATTGTTTGGCTTGTGTGAAAACGTCCATAGTAAACATGCATTAGAAAATTAATTTCCTCACGAAAGTTTCAATGGTGAGAGCTGAATTCTTGTTCTTATTCTTATTATTATTTTTTATCATGGCCCACTTTAAGACTTAGATCTATCTCATTTTTTTCAAGTCATACCCTAACATGATATTGAAAAATAAATGGATGGAGTAGGCCGGTACATTGAGCCGAGCTGAGTCCGGTCGAGGTGGGCCAAGCTCAGCTCGACTCATCCATGTTATACTCGAGTTTGAGCTCAAGCTCAAGCTCAGCCTTGAGTTCAACATTGAAGCTTGGCTTGTTTGTCCAAGTTGTCGAGTCAAGTTCAAGTCAAGCCAGTGGCTCGACTCTTACCTTGAGTCGAGCTCGAGCTTGTTCATATTATTATAACCTGACTCAAACTAGCGTCCAACCCAACCCAAACCCATCACCTAACTCAACCCAAACGAGTCCAAACCTCAATCCGACTCAACCTATTGTTGTTGTTGCCAACCTGACCTAACCCAACGGCTATCATCGCCCAACTCGACCCAATTAATCATATTTAAACAAAAAAAACTACAATTATATCATATATTATTTATTATATTAATATAAATAAATTTTTTTTAAAAAATATTAATCAACAAAATCACCTACCTTTGTGCTTTGTGGTGGCTGAATGGGCTGAGTGGGCTGCTGGGTGCGGCCGTGCGGGCTGCTCGAAGTCGCCAAGTGGGTGCGGCCGTGCGATCGCGTGGGTTGGCTCGAACACTTCAAGAGAAAGAGAGAAATAGAGAGTTAGAGAGGGGCAGAGATGACGACCAGTGGGTAGTGGGCTGCTGGGTGTGGCCTATTGGGTAGGGTTAGGGTAAGAGCAAGGGAAAAAAAGAGAGGAAAAGAGGGAATGGGTTGGATAGGGGTAGGGTTTCTTAAGCTTTTTTACTTTTAACTTTTTTTTAAAGTTAAATATTATATATATATATATAGATAATATTAAAATATCTTACTCGAGCTTGAGTTCAAGCTTCGAGTCAAGTCGAGTTTGAGTTCAGTCGAGTGGAAATGCCCCATGGTCGAACTCGACTCGAAATATTTAGCTTGACTCGGCTCGAATTGAGCATTCAATCCGAGACAATCCAAGCTGAGTTGAGCAAGTTTTTTGAGCTAGCTTGACTCGTGAACAGCCCTAGCTAGGATAGAGTAGAAATTGCATGGTCATCACGATAGGACAGCATGGCATAGGCGGGGTCATAGGAGGGTTGGGTTCAATCAGCTTCTTTGCAGATGGCATGTACTAAGCCCACATGCATGTGCAATACAACTCATATGCAAACCACACACTAGCCGTGATGATACATTGGTATGAGATCTGACTCATACATTAGAAAGACAACACTTTATTAGTGCTCTAGCTCGGAACTGAGGTTGATCCAATGGTCAAATAGGCCAGAGTTTGAAAAACAAATGTACAACTTAAAAACATAAAGCTGAAGTTTAAAAAAGTGACTTTAAAATGATAATAATCACACGTACTTTTTTAGAAAAGCCAAACATACCTATAAGTAGTTCTGCAATAAAGCGGCGTGCATGGAGTACTGCCCCCTCTAAGACCTAAGCTAGAAATGAACGGTGCTGTAATGACTCTATAGGGCCCACGGTGATATATATGTATTATCCATTAACATCCACGTGGTTTGTCTATTTTAAAAGATAATTTAAGGTGTCAGCTCAAAAAGTAAGTAGACTATTGGTTCAAGTAGACCACACCACCGGAAATCATAGAGATTAAAAGCCTTGTACTTTTTTAGAAAAGCCAAACAAATCTATAAGTAGTTCTGCAATAAAGGGGCGTGGATGGAGTACTGCCCCCTCTGAGACCTAAGCTAGAATTGAACGGTGCTGTAATGACTCCATGGGGCCCACGGTGATATATATGTATTATCCATTAACATCCACGTGGTTTGTCTATTTTGAAAGATCATTTAAGGTGTTAGCCCAAAAGGTAAATAGACTGTTGGTTCAAGTAGACCACACCACCGGAAATAATGGAGATTGAAAGCCTTGGGTCTGAAGAAGTTTTGGATCAAGCTGATATTTATGATTTTTCCTTAATAAATGCCTATGTTATACTGTACAGATGTTGGATCGCAAATAAACATCACAGTAGACCCTAGGAAGTTTTCAAAAGTAAGAGTTCAATCCATACTTGCATCCTACAGTGTGGTCCCTTCGAGCCTTCAATCTAACTCCATTTTGGGATCATACCCTGAAATGATCTGTCAAGATAAATAAATGGCATGGATCAAACATATAGTGCCCCCACAAAGCTCTTGACATGACCGACGGTCATGATTGTAACATCCTTCATGACATCAGCTCAGAAACAAAGCAGATTAAAAGCTTGAGCAGCCAAAACTCCGTGAAAGAAGCAGGGATGGATTGCCGACAGCTGAAATCATTCAAACAGCTCCTCTCCTTTTCTTTCTTCTCTCCCTCACTCTTTTTCACGTGACATTACACGTGCAACATCCCCTGGTGCATCTAATATTAGATTTACTCTTCCAATTATAGTCACCCAAATTGCCAGTTCGACAGGGACAGGTTCGAATTAATTCATGACTCACCATATTCATCTAGTGCGATGTATAATGCGACGCTCCAGCTCAATGTAGTTTATTCGTATTCATGTGATAAAAGTCTGAATGCAACAAATGAATTCCCATTAATCACAGGTCAGGGTGTTAGGAACTTAGCTAATGTAATAAATTTGCCTGAATGATAACCTGTCTATAGTGGGTCCCACAATCTGGACGGTCAAAGTTGAATGAGTGGTCCATCACCTGACATTTTTTTAGTGCGTGCGTGCTGATGGGATGCTCTGCCTGCCACATGCTCAAAAATTCCACCAGGGTATCCAATGTAATGCCACAGGATCAATCGCGTTGGTTAGAGATTCCAACGTTGCTGCTGCCACGCGGGACTTGGCCGCCACCCCGGAACTAGAGCTGTACACGGGTCGAACCGAGTAGAGCTTGACACAGCTGGACTCAACTCGACCACTAGCTGACTTCGTTGGCTCGGTCCTGCGGCCTGACTGGCCAACTCAGCTCAAGCCAGTTGGAGCCAAGTTCAAGTTAAGTACGAGCCTCTGTATCATTTTCTCAAACATAATGTTTGCACTTTCAATTTTTCATTTTCTATAAAGCAATAGCATTATTCCAGGGGTATTTCATCAAACACCCGTATAGGCAACATAAAAAATCAAGATATAAAGGTATTTGTTTAGTATCTATACCTTTTTTTGACACAGCCAACACTGAGTCATTTCAATGAACACTTGGTGAGCAACATCAATAACAAAATAACTGGGTCATCGAGCTAGTTTGATCCGAGTTTGATTTAAGTTGAGGTTTGATTTTGGGTAAGCCCGAACTCGGCTTGAAATTTTTTTTAGCTCAAAAAATCAACTCAACTCAGCTCGAGCTAAATTTTGAACCGAGTCAAATCAAGCTTGTTCAAGCTGAGTCGAGCCAAGCCAGCTAAAAGAGCTAACTCAGTCTTGCACATCTCTGCCCGAAACCAATGATGTATTCATTTTATATCCACGCTGTTCATCTGTTTTTAAAATTTATTTTAATCCACTTTCTAAAAATTGAAGAAGATTAAAATAAATAAATAAACCAGGTGGACCATACCACAGGAAATAGTGGTTATTGACAATTAAAACCATCTCATGGGACACAAATGTTTTGGATCAACCAGATATTTGTTTTTTTCCTTTCATCCATGACCGTCTGAGCTTATCAACAGGTTGGATGGTCAATAAACATAACAGCGGATGCTAGGTTTTTAATGGTGGGTGGTCAATGACCACTGTTTCCTATGGTGTGGTCCATCTGAAATTTTTATCTGCTTCATTTTTTGTACCACATCCTAAACTAATATTTCAAAACAGATAGACATAGTGGATATACAATTAGGCCCTAGGGTCAGCGTCTCTCCTACATCGTTGGTTCCGGGTCGCAGCCAAGTAGTGCTCGCTGCTGCCATGGTTTATGCTTCTTATGATCGTTTTCCACCATTTTGTAAATGTTGGTGACCTTCCTTCCACACCTTCGGAATTCATCAATGGCAATCTAGACCATGTAAATTATGGGGCATGTTCTGTACGGAGAAAATCTCTAAAACCAGATTAATCAAGCGATTCTAACTATCCAGTTGATATTTATTAACTGGATGGCTAACAGTAAAATACGAAGTGCTCCAAATTCTACTAGAAAAATCAGAGGGTCAAAACTGTTTTATTGGAGTAATTTCTGTGTTATGGTCCATCAACAGTTGGGTGAGCAATTTAGATGGCCTGCGTCACTGTACCACTATGCCAGATGCACGGTTGAAAAATCACCACCATACAAAACAACGGTCAATGATTATCAGTGCGCTGCCTGTGGGCGGCCAGTCGAACTCCATGCAACGAACAAATTAGACAGTCTGGATTTACCGACACAACAGTCAAGGACGTGGCCAAGTGCTCAAGTTAGTTGATGGAGGTGGAACTGAAAGCACTTCTATGCAGTAAGGCCAATAGGCAGGTAGGTGTGTTTGGTACATGTGGGATATAAATCTCATCGAGGGGGTGCTTGAAGGAGGCTATTAGATGAGATTAGGTGGGATAGAATTGTATTTGGTCGCGTGTCATTCCATCCAACATATGGAGAGGATTGGAAAGGTGAGGATTAGGTGGGATGGAATTGCATTTAGTCCAGTAGAATTGCATTTGTTCTTATGCAGAATTTTGGTGGATCTTGAAATCTACTACACATGTGGACCCCACATTGATGCATGCATTTATCCATGCCATCCATCCATATATACTATTTACACATGCCATCCATCCACACACACATGACATTTTGGTTACATACACACACACACATGACATTTTGGTTACACACACACACACACAAGTAAACAGCATCCATTATGAATTCGGTTTGTTGATTACAATTCCATGGTCCACCAAACATGATTTAGCTTAATATGGTGTTTTCCCTCAGCAAAACTTTTGTCCCAAACATGAGATTGGATGGCTAAAATACTATGGCATCTAATACCATTCAATTGCATGAACCAAATATGTGCGTGTTTGAAATTAATGGGAATGATTAAATTAATCTAGGTATTTGATCTTATGCTCTTATAGAAGATATATCCGAATTTTCGATAAATTTCAAAATCCACTATATCATTGGGCCTATGTTGATGTATGCATTTTATCTACATTGTCCATTCATATACACCCTTTACATGTGGCACTCGAATTATAAAAATATAGGTGGCCAACATAGTTGTGAAATTTAGTCTATTGATTACAATTATAGTGTCCATCAAACCTTGATTTTAAGGAAGTATTCAATCTCAGACATAGAATTGGGTGGACAAAATACATTGCAGACACATAATTTGTATAATAATAATAATAATAATTTCATGTAATACAATGCCATGTATATGTTCAAACAAGCTCCAAGTGCCCAATAGCTAAAAACATACCAAAATCCTTTAGGGCACCCATGTCACGTAGTAACCTAAACACCCATACTCCTTTGGCATATCATTGTGTTGCACTCGATTCAATTAGATTGGGCTGCATGTGTGAGCGATGGGCAAGATTTAATACACATATGTGTGAGTAGTATGCGCAGGTGTGTTAGAGTCTGCTTAACTTAAGGGTTGGTTGAATTTTTGGTGTCCCTTTCAGAGAGATGAATGGATTGAAGATTCGGATCAAAATCCAAAGTCCTCTTAGGTACCAATATTGCACTCCGTTCAAACGATTTATGAAAAGAAATGAGGCTGATCATAGACGTGGGTTTACAGACTTAAGGACTTATTTTTTCATCAGCACTTTAAATTTAAAATAATTCTCAAATGAATACAAATAAAATAAGGCAAAATGTTATCGTTTTAGTAATATTTAAAAATGATGTTCATTACAATAGACAAACTACGAGACAACCAAATGAATAAACAAAAGAAAAAGATATATACTTGACGCAACTATCAAAACAAACAATTAAGGTAAGTGTGATCCGCTAAGTCGGAACTTAGATGATCATAGTTTATAACTTAAGATTGCAGAAAGATTACTTCTCCTAATGTACCATAACGAGAGTTGTTAGCCAGTAGCTATGTAAAACTAAGTCAAGTGATGCTACGTTTGGAAAAAATAAAGGGAATATAAATAAAAGATAAGTCATTTTGTTTGGCATATTACCTGAGCTCTTCTTCAATGGCTCTTTTTTTTTTAGATTGTCGAGATCGTAAAACTTTCACTAGGGTTTCATTGTTGGATCATTCATGCACCACTATTTTGGATATGGAAATCCTTTTAATTATTTTAGAAATGGCGAATTGGATTTGAAAAAAGAACTCCAGTCAAATTTGAACTCATCGGCTTCTCGGATCCTATTTTTGTTGTTGATATGTTGTGGAGCTTCCGTGGTCCACCATAGATCGGGTCTAGGAACTTTATGGGTTGGTACGGAAGAGATTTCTCTAAGAAATTGAGGTCACTCATCCATGGGATCTCATAGAACTACCTTGATGGTTTGGAGTGTTGGAAAGAGTAAATGGGTTTAATATATGGACCACACCACAGGAAATAGTGGTTATTGACAATTAAAACCATCTCATGGGACACAAATGTTTTGGATCAACCAGATATTTGTTTTTTTCCTTTCATCCATGACCGTCTGAGCTTATCAACAGGTTGGATGGTCAATAAACATAACAGCGGATGCTAGGTTTTTAATGGTGGGTGGTCAATGACCACTGTTTCCTATGGTGTGGTCCATCTGAAATTTTTATCTGCTTCATTTTTTGTACCACATCCTAAACTAATATTTCAAAACAGATAGACATAGTGGATATACAATTAGGCCCTAGGGTCAGCGTCTCTCCTACATCGTTGGTTCCGGGTCGCAGCCAAGTAGTGCTCGCTGCTGCCATGGTTTAAGCTTCTTATGATCGTTTTCCACCATTTTGTAAATGTTGGTGACCTTCCTTCCACACCTTCGGAATTCATCAATGGCAATCTAGACCATGTAAATTATGGGGCATGTTCTGTACGGAGAAAATCTCTAAAACCAGATTAATCAAGCGATTCTAACTATCCAGTTGATATTTATTAACTGGATGGCTAACAGTAAAATACGAAGTGCTCCAAATTCTACTAGAAAAATCAGAGGGTTAAAACTGCTTTATTGGAGTAATTTCTGTGTTATGGTCCATCAACAGTTGGGTGAGCAATTTAGATGGCCTGCGTCACTGTACCACTATGCCAGATGCACGGTTGAAAAATCACCACCATACAAAACAACGGTCAATGATTATCAGTGCGCTGCCTGTGGGCGGCCAGTCGAACTCCATGCAACGAACAAATTAGACAGTCTGGATTTACCGACACAACAGTCAAGGACGTGGCCAAGTGCTCAAGTTAGTTGATGGAGGTGGAACTGAAAGCAGTTCTATGCAGTAAGGCCAACAGGCAGGTAGGTGTGTTTGGTACATGTGGGATATAAATCTCATCGAGGGGGTGCTTGAAGGAGGCTATTAGATGAGATTAGGTGGGATAGAATTGTATTTGGTCGCGTGTGATTCCATCCAACATATGGAGAGGATTGGAAAGGTGAGGATTACGTGGGATGGAATTGCAGGTAGCCCTGTAATATTGCATTCGTTCTCGTGCAGGATTCCTCCGGTGGATCTTGAAATCCACTACACATGTGGGCTCCACATTGATGCATGCGTTTATCCTTGCCATCCATCCATATACACTGTTTACACATGACATTCTGGTTTTACACACACACAAGTAAACAACATCCATTATGAATTTGGTCCGTTGATTGCCATTCCATGGTTCACCAAACATGATTTAGCTTAATATGGTGTTTTCCCTTAGCAAAAATTTTGTCCCAAACATGGGATTGGATGGCGAAATGAGAAATTGATAGATGGCATGAATAAAAACATACATCATGGTGGGATCAAAAGAGCACCGTCCATAGCTTCTGGTTACTGACGGTGTCCGTAGCTAACCCTCGTCCCCTTTGTCCGTGGAGGAATTACAGTTTGCTGACGTGCAGGATTACATGTAAGGACTTGTTTAAATGATTCAAACGCTCATATGATGGGCCCCAACAAGGATGGAACAGCCAAAAATCTCCCCATCGAAACATTCTAGCCGGTCGATCATTGAATTGTTTTCGTCTTATCATAGATCGATTCCTTAACCGTCCATCTATGGGCTCTTGATCTACAGGTCATGATCTTCCAATCCAAGAGACTTTACAGCCAGCCCCTATAAACTATATATCTCGACATATCAACGGTTTAGATTACGGAACCGTGGCGTCACATGTACTGAAGCCTGCGTTACTCTTATCCCCTCATCTTCCGTCTTCGCGCCGATTCATGTTACCGAGGAATGAGATAGCTACAGCCAGGGGGGAGCAGATTCCCTGATGATCCTATCCCTGTCGGCGCCGTGGGGCCCACCTTGGGGTATGTTTTTTATTTACACGCCGTCCATCTGTTTTTCCAGCTTATTTTAGAGCATAAGCCCTAAAATGAGTCAGATCCATAGCTCAAGTGGACCACACCACGGGAAACAGTGTGGATGATGACACCCACCGTTGAAACCTTCTTATGACCCACCGTGATATTTATTTGCCATCCAACCGGTTGATCAGATCACACAGACCTGGATGATGTAAAACACAAATATCAACTTGATCCAAAACTTCTGCAGCCCCAAGACGCTTTAACGGTGAGCGTTCAATCACCACCGTTTTAATTGTAATGTGGTCCAGCTTTGATCTGCTTCATCCATCAGAATCCTACTCTCTCAATGTGGCGCCGTGTGAGACATCCTTACTTCATTAGTGGCCCCCACCACCGATGTCCTAGGCATGGCTTTTTACACGAGGAAATCTTTGATACACTTGCCAGAGTGTGTGGTTAATAGACAGGCCCTGAAAAATTTACACACATAGCTACCATAATAGCAACTCGAGTTAAACCATTGAAATTGTTGGTCACTATCTGTAAACCAAAAGTTATTTGATTCCCTAATTAGCTCATTGGTGGAGATGTTAATGGACGGTGGATGGCTAAAGTGAAAAATTAATTTCCATTTGTCTGATTTCAGCTAACATGTGTCCCACCAATCAGACGTTGGGATTATTCAACCAACACGAGTTTTGGACGGCTGCATGTTCGCAGTGGTATCCCAAATTGGACCGTTTAAATTGAGCAGTGTGCCACATGCATGGTTTATAAATACACCCAGATCCATAGAGCAATTGGCAGACCGAGTGGAGATATCTCGTTTCAACACTTGAGGATTTGGTATCGATCCGTAGTGTACCTCATTTCAACACTTGAGGTCCTGGTATCCATCCCGGCGGGGTGGCTAACATGGAGTGTATGTACCGGTGTATACTAACAAGCTAACTCAAAAAATTAAAAAATAATAATAATAAAAATTAAAAATTAAAAATTATAATTTATAAATGGTTGCTTATTAAAGAATATCATTATGCATAAAATAACTCTTCTCCGGTGTTAAGTGAGACCATCTACATGGTATTAATGAAAAAGTATCACATGAGTGTGTTAAAAATTATAATAAAAAGTCAAAATCATCGTTCGAAGACTTGGAGTTGTTTGGCACCATTGATTTGGAGGGATTTGATTGGGCCGTACAAATATTGTTCATGTAAATCAACGGTTAAAAATCATCGGTTCGTCACTTAGATGTGATCCTATGCTTGTGGTCCATCTGTGACTTATAATTTCACCATTTTCGAACAAAGAATGTATTTTAACGGGCTTATTTTGACCATTGTGTTAAACACATTACATACATACACTAATTAAAGATATTAAAGTTAATTTAGTAGTTAAATATAAACCTCTATAAATATACAATGTATAGCTACTTTTGAATTAGAACAAATTCTAAATCTATAATGCCAAATGCAACAAGAGGTTTCCAAATTTAGGGGGTATCAAATCTAAGGGGTTTTAAATCTACACTTCCTAGTAAGCTATTACATTTTAGCTTGGTTTTGGGCACGGTGCACCCATGTGGTGCCTTTTTTAATTTACTTTGCTTGCATGTTAGAAAAAGAATTTATTTTATTTTATTTATTTACTTATTATTATTATTATTATTATTATTATTATTATTATTATTATTATTTATTTTGCTATGCATTTTACAGACTTTAAGAGTTGGATATGTGCTTTTAAGGATTCTTGGCTGACAGACAGGTTAGGGATGTAGATTGTAGATTGGGTACCACCCTGATATGTTCTAAGTAGAGGTGGGCATCGAGCCGAGTCGAGTCGAGGTGGGCCAAGCTTGGCTTAGCTTGTCCATGATGTACTCGACCTTGAGCTTGAGCTTAGCCTTGAGCTCAACATTGAAGCTTGACTTGTTTGCTAAAGCTGTCGAGTTGAGTTCGAGTCGAGCTAATGGTTCGAGTCGAGTCGAGCTCGAGCTTGTTGGGTGAGAGAGTAATGGATTTTATTTTTGATCCTCTTCCATTGATGAAAAATTTAAAAATCTTAAGAGAATCAAAGCAAAACCTGATGAAAAAATCAAAAAAAAACTTTGAATCGGATGAAGAAACCCGTAAGAATCGATTTGCTCTTGATCTTCTTCCACCACCAAAAATCCAAGTACTAGAAAAGAAACAGAGTAGAACACAAATCAGAAAATCCAAGTAAAGAGCTCTAGCCAATCAGATCATTGGATTTCCTTGAAGCTCTAACAAATTTGAGAAGAACCCATCTCGAATTTCTTGGGTTTCTCATCTAAGAAGTAGATCTCAAGATATTGAAATTATACTATTGTGGAGCTAAAAATGAAAACTGGTGGTGGTGGTCGGGGCGGGCGTGCGGCTGGTAGTGGGTAGAGAAAGAGAAGAAAGGGAAAAGAAAGGGGGTGTGTGCGGTCGGATAAAGACTCTAGGGTTGTCTTTTTCTTTTTTTTTAAAATTTTTAAATTTAAACTTAAAACTTTATATATATAACATTTAATATATTTATTAATCGAGCCGAGCCGAGTCGAGTTCGAGTCGAGTCGAGTTGAAATGCCCCCGGTCGAACTTAGCTTGAACTCAACTCAAGCTTCAAATAATTAGCTTGGCTCGGCTTGAATCGGTCATTCAAACTAAGTCAATCCGAGCTTTTCGAGCCGAGTCAAGCGAGCTTTTTGAGCTAGCTTGGCACGTGAACAGTCCTAGTTTTGAGCTTTGGACAGCTCATAGCTCTATGGGTCACTGTGATGTATGACTTTTGTCCACACCATTCATCCATTTGGACATATCATTTAGGGATCCAAGACTCAAGTGGACCACACCGTAAGCCCATCGTTGAAACCTTCATAGGGCCTATTGTTATGTTTATTTGCCATGAGATCATATTTGCTTGTATGAAGGGAAAACACAAATATCCCCTTGATCCAAAACTTCCGTGGCCCAAGATGTTTTCAATAATAGGCATTTCATCCCTTCTATGTGGTCCACTAGAGCCATGGATCTGCCTTGGTTTTTTGATCGGAACCTAAAATGTATGGCAAAATTGATGGACGGTGTGGATAAAGGCCACAGTGTATTAAAGCCTCATTTGGGCGCCACACCAATATCTACGTGTTTTATTCAAACCACCCCCTTATAAATTTCGCTCATTTTAAAGCATGAGCCAAAAATCAAGAGATTCAAATCGCAGGTACACCATATCTTAAGAAACGATGGCGATTGAATACCTACCGTTAATAACTTTCCACGGCCGATTATAATATTTATTTTCCATCCAATACGATGATTATGTCATTTTATGCCCTGTTTCACTTAAAATTTAAATTGGCCTCATTTCTAGGCTAATGCCCTATAATGATATGCCAAAATGTATTTGATGGCTTGGATAAAACACATGTACTACGATGGGCCCCACAGCACCGATCAGTAATGGATGGATCACTACCAAATAGGGGCCTTTTTGATGACCCAATCTATTTCTTTAATAGGCTTACCGTGATTCAGATGAGGTCCTACTGAGAAAAAAAAACAAAAACACTTACCATAAAATATTTCCACCCTTTAGTCATACGGTGGTTGCTGACCGATCATTGTCAATGCAAGAGGCCCAACCACCAAAGGGTTGACAGATTTCAACTGATAGATTTAGTTGATTGACTTTAGACCATCAGTAGCGATACCAGTCATATAAACGGTTCAGATTACTGGAAGATGACCCAGATTCAAAGCATAAACTCGCGATGTATGGGATCAGTTAATCTCACCTAAAATACTGGACCTTCCGGTCATTAGGTGGGCCACACTTGCAAAAACAATTCAAAGATCTTACCAGCCGGTTCACATTCATTGCACGCGTTCCCACATCCAAATCCAATGACCGGCCAGATATATGGACAATAGCGTACTAACACAAGGTGGGTCCCACTTTATGTGCATCGCGGGTCCCACACGCGACGTATTAGCGCCGCTGACGCTGAGAGTAGGATTCGGATGGCAAATAAAATATCACGAGTAGCCAACTTATCAAGCTCAATGGGAATTATTAATATTCGAATTTGAATGGTGTCCTGATGGGCCAGATTGTATTATCAGAGAGCATGGTTTGAGTATCTAGACCGTTGATAGAGAGGAATGCGTAATGAATTGAAGATTAGTATAAAATCACCTAGATTAAAGCACTCCACTAACAGATCCATGGTCTATGAATAAACGGTTTTAATCAAAACACAATGATGGCCCAATGATAGATAATCATTTTAAATTTATTATAATTTTTGCTCTATCCAAGACATATATCATCATATCAACGGTCCCGATAATGAAAATGTGGTCTTCACTTGGACGAAATGGATGCATCAGGACGATACAATTCGTCCTGCTCCACGGTACCACATAAAAAGAGAAAATATATATATAAAAAAAAAAAAATCATCCACCAAGCGAAGCTACGTCCCCGTTCCAAGTTCGAAGCAGCAAAGATTTAAAAAAAAAAAAAAAAACAGAGAAGAATAAAACCCTAACCTCAGCAGAGAAGAAGAGCTCTGCCGCTGCGTATTCCGAATTCCCATCGTACCCTGCCTCGATCCCAGCCGTAGATGGGCGACTCGGACGAGAGTAAGTTCCGTGAAGAATCGGCCCGAGTCGTGGAGCTGGCAAAGGAGCTGCAGGACTCGGCCTCTTCCCACGTCTCCAGGACCTGGAACGAGCAGCAGTCGCTCTGCCAGAGAGCGCTCGCTCTCGAATCCAATATCCAGAAGATCCGATCCTCGATCGAATCCGCTGTCAAAAAAGGGGCTGTCGATCTGTGGGACGCCGAAAAGGTGAGATTTTCTCGTTAATTTATCTCCTTTTTGCAGTAAATTCTCACAAAAAGAAGAAAAACTGCTCTTTATAGATATATTTTTATTTTATTTTGTTTTTATGTGAAGTTGGATGAGGAATTATTCAAGGCGAGATGCATTATCAGCGACGGAGATGTTGCTTCGCTTCTTCCGAGCGAGGCTCAGGGTATTTTCGTAATCTTTTGCTATTCTTTAGTCTTTTAGTTTTCATCAGTAATTTTACTGGGATTGTTGCTGCTGCTGCTGCTGCTGCTAGGTTTGTAGTTTATCGCATCAGAAATGTTATTATGATCTGTGAGTGCTTTGTAGAGTTTCATGAATTGTGAATCAAAATGGTAGTTGTGGACAGTGATCAGGGCCATTGATTTTTTATTTTTATTTTGGTGGGATACTGTATGGATGGCACTGTACGAATCATGATCTGGAAAAGTTAGGCGATCAGGCTATGATAGTCATCTGATTGATGCCTTGGGCGGTAGTCTGTTTTCAACTGGCAAAACTGACTCAAACCAACACGGCTTTTGGCCTATGGCCCATCGGCACAGATCAATGGTCTTGATCACCATATGCCTTTGCCATGTGTAGACAATTTATACAACTTCTATGGAGTGTTCATTGTAGCAATGTTTTGATAAAAAATTATTGCTGGTAACAAGGAAAATAACCACACAAAAGGGATTGTTGTCTTACATAAATTCTCTGTTTATATATATTTTGTGGTGGTAATATGGGTGTGATGATGAAGTCCAGGTAGTTTCTTGAAGATGTTTCTGGGTCCCATCAACGTGCGGGCAACAAGGAAAGATGTTCAGTTGAAAGTAAAAGAGGAGTACAACCATTATAGAGTATGTTCGTTTTACACCCAGTACTGTTATTTTGCGTTTTAAGAATTGTTCAGATCTCTCTAGTTTATAAATCAGTTCTCTTGCATATCATGTGTGCAAATATTATGGAATGAGTGTTATTAATACTTGTTGATTTTAAAAATCTAATCAGTTGCATTGTGTGGGAAGTTTCAAAGTGAATTGAAAATTCAAGTTCAGATATACAGCCTCCTGAATGTTGAATTTGCATTCAAACTAGAACCTGTAGTGGATAGGGCATACAAGAGCTCCAAATCATTTCCATCTTCATATCACCACCACCACCACCACCATCAAACCCTTATTCCAACTGATTGGGGGTGGCTACATAAATCTTGTTCCACCATTCCACTCTATCAAGGACCTTGATATGTCAGATTGTTAGGATTCATGATAAAAGTTGTGGCAAAGTTTCTTGCTTACCAACCTAATGGACTCCTTTATTCAGACTTTGAACCGGCAATGTGAGTGCAAAGCTCCCACAATCGTTATTCATTTCCATCCTCATGTCACTCCCATGATTCCAGTGATTTCGTGTGATGTGAGGATTGTTTTAATTACTAATTGTACCATCTAGAGAGCCTAACTGCTTGTATCCCTTGTCTTTCTTGTGGGATTTCTTAATGTAACTCATTGTCCTCCATCTTTTATTTCAAATCTATAACTTCTAGGCGATCTCTAATGAATGATGGGTCAACCCCACTATCCAAATTAGATCAAGAAGGTCAGACTATTAATGGATGGGTCTGCTTCGCACCTAATGTCTCTATATGCTGACCTTTATTTGCATGCTGATAATGAGATCTATTGGTAGCACTACGTGGTATCATTCACAATGCTCAGAAGCTACATTGGTGAAATCCATTAAGAGGACATTTGCTGGCATGCCCTCTGCCACTGAGTACCATTGTGTGTGATTAAATAAGAAAGAAGCATGCACCACCAGAATGTGGATTGAACAAGAATGATTCGTGCCTTTAGTTCCTTGAAGAATGCTTGTTGGCATACAACTGTTAATCATTCAATAGTCATCAAGGCCATGCTTTCTCCAAGGGAAGCATCATCTTTTTATGGATAACAGTTTATAGAAACAGAAAAGTAACTACCTCTAAAAAAACAGGAAAGTAGTAGAAAAGAAGGGATGCACTCCTACAATATAAGTTACATTTATATCGGAGCAAAACATTTCCCAATATAAAGTTCCAATCAGGATGCTCTGTTAATGGCTAAGGAACTAGCCCTTGTGTCCCTTATATGCAGGAGAAGGAAAAGCTTGAAACTAAGCGCCGCTGCTGATTGCAGAGGAAGGCAGTTCTCCATGGCTGCAAGTGTTCTCTCCGATCCAACTGTTAAGATGCTTCTAATCACTTACCACCTGAAGGTGACCTGTGAGTCTGAAGAAATGCAGAGCCCTTTGAACAACATTTTTTGCTTCTGCCTCAAGCAAATTTAAAGCCACAGCTGGCTGTAGAAGACTTTCTTTAAACTACCCTCCACTTCAATAAGAATACCACCAATCCCACAAGGGCCCGGGCCTCTGGAATAATGGCAGACAAGGAAGAGTTTTGACATCCCCACCATTGTTAGAGGCCTTGGCACTAGGTTTCTGGTGGAATGCAGACACTGGATCCATCACTCAGGGAATCTGCTGTCATCAGCCTTGAGTAGTCACTACACAAAAGATCCAATATAGCGAAGTGCTTTTATTTTGTCAAAACCTCTTTTGATAAGGGGGAGATTATCAGTTTATCAAAAAGCTAAAAAAATTAAAAAAGATAAGGAAATTATCTTGAATAATGTGAAAGTTCCTTTCTTTCCAAATTCCCATAAAATGGCAGAGGGAAGGGATCCAATGCATCTAAGCCTCACCATTCAATAAAAATAAAATCACCATAAGTGGACCACCTCCCAACTTTTAAAGGCATGGAGCTATAGAGTTCCCAGCTTACATTAAGGGCCTGTTTGATTTTTGAGAGCTTGTGTAATTACCCTGTAAATGGGTAATAATTACCATTTCACCCCGTTTGAAAATCAAAGAATTTCTGCCTTGGAAACCGGTTCAAAAGAGGTAGTTTAAATTTGTGGACCCCAATGTGATGTGTATTATATATCCATTCCGTCCATCCGTTTTACCACAATATTTAATTGAACACTTACCGTTAAAAGTTCTTGGGGCCACTGTTTCTTTTGGTGTGGGCCACTTGAGCTTTGGATATGCCTCATTTTTTGGGTCATGCCATAAATTCAGCTGGTATAATGGATGAATGGTGTGGATAAGCAATACGCATCACAGTGGGACCCACAAATATTTTGTGGCCTTCTTGGTTTTTGCGTCTAAAGACCAACTGGTCAAATCAAGCACTGAGAATAGTGCTGTAAATACCAGATGAAATAATTATTACCCATTTACAGGGTATTTACCACTGAATTGAACATTCAAACAAGTCCTAAAGCATTTGAAGAACTTGCACCAAATGAAACTAGCTTCTGAGTGCTCTGAAAGAGATGATTAACTGATTCATCTTCAGCTTTACACATAAAACGAATATTAGGGTTATGGTGATGCCTCTTTTAGAGATTGTCAAAGGTAAAGGATTTTGTTAGCAACTGCAATCCAATGAAACACTGCCACCTAGCGGAATGGTTTATACCCCAAACAGATGCACAAGGACTCTCCTTTTTGGAATTAGAAAATGTTTCTGAAAGGGACTTTGAAGAGAAGGTTCCAGTTGTGGACTGTTCTTAAATGGGTGTAATCTCTCTCTCTCTCTCTCTCTCTCTCTCTCTCTCTCTCTCTCATATATATATAAAGTAATTGATTGGATGTATGCTTCACAGTTATTGGCGTGAATCATCTGGGCTGTTATAAGTTTCTTTCTTTCTTTTTTTTTTTGGGAATTTTCTCTCTTTGTAACTGGGCTGATGCCTAATCATCCTTTTGTTTAGCTTTAATAAAATTTTGTCACGGCTCGAGAAAAAAATCTGTTCTAAGAATGTATTTCGGTCAGTCACTCTTTGAAGGTTATAGAGTGAAATGACCGAGGCTTTATCTCCCACTCAAACATCCTCCTAAAATCTTATATTCCCAATACCCTTCCCGACCTTTTAATTAACCCTTTGCCATTTCCCCTTATTTGACGACATTCCCAATTTTCCGAATGTTCTTCCAATTTTTTTACCGAAAGGTTTTGAAGGGTGATTTCATTTGTGGCTCATATATATCTTGATAAACAAACTGAAATGCTCTATGTCATTTGTGACTGTTTAGTGGCATATCATTCAAGGTTGAATCTGTGACTGAGATTACCCATTTGCCCTGTGATCCTTCTGTTCATCATTGGTGTCTTATGTTGGAGCTCAGCGAGTCAAATGCCTGTCTATCAAGATAGTCCATGAAATGAGTTTCCTCTGAAATGAGGCTTGTCCTTGGTGCTCTTTCCATTGCATTTTGCATGGCCAATTTAGCAATTCTTTATTGCTCTTTTATATTGCAATGTTTAAGAAAATAGTATCTCTCTTAACAAATTTGTAGATGGCTTTGACGGGATTTTTGAGGTTCTATCGTTCAAATCATTGTTAAGAACATGAATAGATGGGACAAATTCTAGCTGTAAGTATATGATTGGGCTTGGGCTATTACAGTCTTATATATATATATAAAGAAGCCACTATGGGGCATCATAGATGGAATCATTGAATTAAACCCCATCTCTTTTGGGACACTTCCATTACACCATGCATATAACACCTTTTGTATTTTAGTTTGAATTTGTAGAGCATGTTTTTTAGCTGTACTATTTCTTGTGGGCAGGATAGAACAGCGATTCTGTTTCTTGTTTTCCCATCGGCACTATTACTTCTAAGATATTGGACCTGGAATGGATGCTTTCCAGTGCTACCAGTTCAGCTATACCAGGTACTCAATATCTGCTATTTCAAATTAGAATTTGCAATTAACTTCTACCCGTAGTTCCTCAATTGCAAATTAGGGCTTGAATTTACCATTTTTCAGGCCTGGCTCTTATTTCTCTACACAAGTTTGGCCTTGCGAGAGAATATCCTGAGAGTAAATGGAAGTGATATTCGTCCATGGTAATGAACTAATACTTGAACTTGCTTTCTGATATTCGTATCATGTTGCCTTCAGGAATTTTATATAATTCTTTAATAGCTCATATGCTAGAGAACATGTTATAATTTTCTAACGGATTCATACTGTGGTATTTACCATGCTAAGGAAATGTTTTCTTCAGCAGTTCCCCTGATCTGGTTTGCAAATTTAACTAGTTCTCATGATTTTTTTAAAAAATATATTTATTTATTTATTTATTATTATTATTATTATTATTATTATTATTATTTGAGATAACCTATTGATTTCTATGCTTTTCTGCAGTATACATATAGCATTTCGTGTTTTATTAGTTGAATGACATGAATAAAATGAGCTTAAGTTGTTTAAAATTTAGACACCAATCTTATGCCACTTGCTTATAGTTTCTTGATTAGTTAGTCATATATGTGGGTGTTTTGTAAAATTTTCACAATGCCCAGGGCATTATGAGTGTATGGCTATTTTTATTTGGGTAGAAGTTTAGTGATGGAGCTGTAGATGAGAATTAGTGGTGGAACTGTATTAAGGAATAGATGAGAATTAGTCACAGAAAGGTGTTGGCATTAGAAATTCACTATCATCTGTTAAACAAGGTTCACATTATTATATGAAAATAGGAATTTATCGGAAGAGGAAATTGTGGAATTGACCGGCTTATTGGATTACTTGAATAAAGTGAGCCCTTTGTCCCAAGATTCGGATTCGATGGTTTGGAGAGCACACCAATCGGGTAGTTTTTCTGTTCACTCACTTAACAGATTGATTTCTGAATCTCCTCGTATCTCTAGGCCTTCCCATCTGTTTCATCATTGATTCCATTGAGCCCCCCCTAGAGTTGTGGCCTTCGTTTGGTTAGTGGGAAGAAAGAGAGTGCTAACCATTGATAACTTACAAAAGAGATCTCTCGTCCTTCCCAACATTTGTTTGATGTGTATGGAGAACGTGGAGACGATTCACCTATTCATTCACAGCTCGTTTGTTCGAAAGCTCTGGGGGGACTTCTTTGTTTACTTTCATATCGATTGGGTCATGCCGAAGATAGTCGAGGATCTCCTATGGGAAATTTGGGAAGGCAATCTAGAGGCTTCTCATGATGGCAATTCTTTGGTCCTTTGAGGAGATCAGAATAGTCCTTGTTTTCGGAGCAAGGGATCTTCTGTGGAAAAGAGGTCATTAGCAAAGTTAAGAGCCCCATTTTGGGTTGGCCATCATCTCTAAATGCAGCAAAGTGCTAATCTCTCTTCTTTTTTTGAGTTGAAGAGTTGGTTTTTGGCGAGCGTTTTAATAAAATTCTATTCTCTCTCTCACAATAAATATATATAAATAATAAAAGAAAGATATTGAAATAAAATAAACAAATAAATAAAATAAAAGAAAGACATTGAGCTTGCATTTCTCCATCATCTTTTTTATAGTTAGTTACCTTTTCTTGAGCAGATTTTTTGCAAGCACTGCGTTCATGCTAAGGTGTTACTCCAAAATCATTTAAAGTGTGGAGCACAGTTAGTTTACTGGTTTATATTCTTTCACGACACCTATGCATACATTTTATGGTAAAGACATTTGAAAATCTCCCAGATTAGCGTTTATTACTTGTGGAAGTGTTTTGCTCAAAAAAAGGAAAAAAAAGGTGGTGGAAGCGTAATCGAAATATCAATTATTCCATGCGTTTTTAGTCATACATACATGTATGACATCATCATCTCAACATTTGTGTGTGCATATACTTTTTTTTTTTTTTTTGAGAGAGAGAGAGAGAGAGAGAGAGAGAGAGAGATTGCATATTCATGTATTCTATATTGAATTTTTAAATTTATAACCAATGCAACTAGCTAAGTTGGCAAGGTATTCAAAATAAACATAAAAATAAATAAATAAATAAATAAAAATCCTATGTTAGCAACATCACAACCATGGATTAGAGCTGTTAGAATGAATATGCCTTTACGCAACTTGTATTTGCTGTTATAACTGTAATAAATGGCTTGGCATTATTTTACTTTTTTGCAAAATGAAATGTTACATTTTAAGATGCAATATGTTTTCAACAAGTTTCATAAAAATCATCTGATAAAATTACCTTCTCTCATTTATTAACAACACGCTAGTTGAAGTCAGGACACTATAAGTTTGACTGATACATCAGTTGAAACTCACCAACTGTAGTTGAACTGAGGCTGAAGAAGGCGGCAGGAAAAAAGAGGACAAGGAAGGTGAGTATGCATGGGTCCACAGTTGTTGATGCCCCAAGGACTTTCATGCCTGAATCCTGATAAGCACCTAGAATTTTTCTGAGACACTTATGCCACCCTACATGTAGTGCCCTGCAATATAGACTTAGGACATGTAAATGGATTCACACACACCGTTTACTACAAACATACATGATAGAGTGCAGGTGATGTCACAAAGGTACACAATGCAGGATCATCGTCTCATCGCCATATGTTTGGCATGACAGATAATGATCCCTGGTTAGAAAATCTTTTCCTCGTATAAAATCTATCATTTCTCCTGCAGGTTACAATTCAGCTTCATCTATCTTCTTATTTTAGATTCCCTTGTCTTTTATTGGCGTCTTCTTTTTTTCTTTTTTAAATTGAAGAGAACTCATGAAGAATATATCTGAAATGTTTCTGTATTCCAACGTCATGAATGGGATTGCTAATGGTCTGTTGATTTATTATGCAAATTAATGTGACATGGATCTGAATCACCAATAATGTGGGATCCCTCTTCAACCATCTATTGTAGTAAGGGAGTTTCCTGCAATCTGAATTGTCTAGGGAGTAAGTTCCACAAAAAGTGATAATTGTACCATGGTGTATTGAACTTCTGATCCTATTTCGTTCTCTTTGGCCCAAGTCTTGTGAAGGGAACTATTACCTGTCAAATTATCAATTGTAAAGATGTCACTGAAACCTACCTGATGTACCAAGCTATTATTTTCCACCATCTCCTTGTATGCCACTGCAACTGGCCATTTATATTAATGGAAAGGATAGGAAATCATAGAACATATTCCTCTTTAAACCACCTACTTATGATCAGTAAACCCCACATTGCTCCACCATAACATGATACTTTCTTTCATTTTCACACTAGTATTTCCCCCCATGTATATATGTTTAAAACCATCCTCTTTGTGCTTCTGTAGGTGGATATACCATCATTATTGTGCTATGCTGATGGCACTTGTCAGTCTCACATGGGAGATTAAAGGGGAACCTGATTGTTCTCGCAAGCAGGTTACTACTTCCCATTATTTTCTGATCACAGTATTTGCTCTTGATTCCAACCGATTCCATTTTATGCAGAAAGGGGTACAACTATTTTTGGCATGGGCTATGATGCAAGGTGTTGCAATGCTGCTACAGAACAGATACCAGCGCCAAAGACTGTATACTCGTATTGCATTAGGAAAGGTACTGTTTCACACCGTTGAAAAAAAGAAGGTTCTTTTTATGATTATAGTTGTACTCCGTGTATGTTGAACATGTGTGTTGGTGTCAGACACCCTCACAGTGGTTGGGATGAGAACTTCTGGAAACTGAATTTTCTGACATGTCCATACAAATCTATACGGGGTGTCAGAGACTGGCTCCTACAAGTGACAGACTGACATGTCAATAAAACCCTTACCCATCATAACTTGGGGACAAAAGAACAAGGGAAGGCATTATGGGCAGACTGTGACAAAATTGTTAATTTTTTTCCTAAGGCATTAGGGGCAGACTGTTACAAAATTGTTAAATTTTTTTCTTTTTAATATAACCAACTTTTCAGAGAGAAAATTTCCCGACTAATTCACGCATTATTAAATACTTCACAAATTATTCACACTTGATGTATATGTGAATAGTGCTCAAATTATTTGCGAATAATTTATAAACTACTCAACAAGTTAAGAAAATTACAAGAACCTCAATAAAAATGTAGTTTTTCCCCCTTTTTGAGGAAACTTTCCTGGCTTTTCCTTGAAATCTTCTCTCTCTCTCTCTCTCTCTCTCTCTCTCTCTCTCTCTCTCTCTCTGAATTGCAAAAAACTGTCTTGCCGAGCTACCATACCTGAACCTTTTAGCATTTGGGGCAGCAGCCCAGCAAAAGAAAGGACCCCTTTTTCCCTTCCAACACAACCTTCTTCTCTTCTTCTCTTCTTTTACTTCAATTTTCTTCTATGTACAATATCATTGCCTCTTTGAGTAGCTCTATGTATATTGTGGTTCTTCCACTTTTATTAGCATCTGGCTTAGTTAGGAGGCATAGATTGATGAAGAGATATCGAGGTCATTCCTCTCTGAATTTTTCTTTGCTTGGGCCTTTTTGAGGGGACTTTAAGATATTCCAATTTATTGTCCCCCAAGCAGCCTTAGACATTTCATTTATTTTAATATTTTCAGAAGGTAATATCTTTGATATAGTTGTATATTTATTTTGGTCAGATTCAAGTTTGGATTATATTATCAAAAATAAAAAAATAAAAAAATTGTTGCCTCTCGAATAACTGGATGCAGAAGACTAGTCTTTGTTCAGTTCAGACAGTGGCACACATTAAGGGGGTGTCTTTCGCACCCACCCCGAATCGTTTTGAGGGGAAGGAACGAGTAGCCTAACAGTTCCTTTCCTAGATAGTTTCGGATATCCTTTGTAAGAGTAACCCTAGCATCACACCTAAACTACATGTACGAGATCTTTATTAACAACCAGATTACATTTGCACCATCGTGGTTTTAAGACGGACGAGTCCCATGCAACTCCTCCAAGCTGGCTTGTAATTCATTGGACCTGATACAAACTGAGAATCTGGGTCTTAAAATGCAGGTAGACTTGGGCCAACTCAGAGAAGTCGTTACAGACTCAAGTGATCCTTAATTTATTTTTGGGGGCATTTGGTTGTCTTTTTTCTTCCATACATTTTTGTCAATCTTGCTTGGGCATCCTATTAGTAGGATAACAGATAAAATACAACGGTGGTCCACTAGGGAAGGCCAAAGAATGGATGGCTTAGATCTTCTAAGTTCCAATTTAGGAAATTCTTGGGGCACGGTCCATCTGTGGGGAGCAGATTTGATCATTGTGTCTTGTGTCTATTTTTTTTTTTTTTTTTGCTTTTTCTTTATGAGAGAGATAATAGCAATTTATTCAAAAGTGTGCCAAGCCCGCGGAAGAAACTGCACCTTGTGTCTTGCCACTTGCCAATGGATGCTGAACTAAAAATGTGAGCAATCAAAAGAGCAACACTATGGAGGCAAGGCGAATGATCACATACAGCCCACAACACGTCACATGTGTACGAACTTTAATGCATTTTCCTCCATCTCATGTGTTTATGACATTCAAGTTGTGCAAGAGGTGGGCCCCACTATGAGGATCAATGTGTGTCAAAATCAGGCCAATCCACTTGTCCAGTAAGCCATGCCATCAAACAAATGAAAGACCAATGATCTTATGCAACTTATAGGTGTGGTCCGCATGATGAGTGGCTTAATCTGATTTTCATCCGGGGTGACCTTCATGATGATTCTAACATTGTTCGTTGCTCAGATGTCTTACACATGTAACACTTTACACTATAGAAGCCCAACATGTTTGTCACTATGTGATCATTTGTCCACATGGAATGGTGTGCATGCATTGATTCAACGGTGGGATTGTCCAATCATTGTGTTTTTTAGGCTAATGTGCAGTGTACAACTTGTGGTACGGTATTATCTTTCCTGCCAAGATGCCACTTGTTTAGAAAATCAGAACAGTGAAAACAATAAGCCCCACCATCAAGATAACCCTAAGAAATCAGGCTGATTCGCTCATTAGGTAGACCACAAATTTATGTTGAGTCAAACTCTCAGTTGTCTATTGATTCCAATGGCATGGTGTACCTGATGAGTAGACTCGCTTGATTTTTTGCCTGATGGTCTTCATGGTGGGGCCTAATGTTTCCATGGTACTATTTTTAAAGATTCTCTTTTTTCTTTGTAAATGTAGAAAAAGGGGGCGACTCTCTTCTTGAGCCCACAAAATGACATGTTTAGAAGATTTTCAATGACAACGAGGGATACTTTATCCCTTCCAAACATATTTAAGATAATTTCCTAATTAATATGTTAAACTTTATAACAACCTTTTCATACTTTTTAATACCTTGACTACCCTTCTCTAGTGTTATTGGTGTAGGTAGTTGATATCATTCACTCTATCACTGCACATATGGTGTGACCATGCTAACAGGATTCACATGAGTGAGGTGGAAAGGAGGCCATGTTATGCATATCAACAAGGCATGTGTGAGTTTATTCATCAAGAGGCATATCTTGGTCATTCCTTGTCCCAAAGATCAGGTTGGTCCACTCATCAACTGGGTTAATATGCTTGAAAAAAAAATTGTTTGGGAGAATTTGACCATCGATCTCTATTCAATGTAGATTTGTGGCCTGTCCAAGGGAAGTTCAGTGGGAGCCCTACATGATAAATGACCTAGATCTCGCAGAAGGTTTTCATGTTACCATGAGTGCGAGGTCCTATCTATCTCAATCATGAGTGTAGTTCCCATTTCTCTTGTGGCATACATATAAGAGATGTGGATTGTTTGTCATTGGGCTTATTGTGAATAGTTACAATGAGAAGCCCTACCATCAGTTACATTCCAGTGACAAAAGGTGGGGATTGTTTGACCGCTGAGATTTTTTTAATTATGACCTATCTAAGCTAGGGATCGACAGATGCAGAAGGTCAAGAAACGTTAGCTAAATTACAGTGCTATTCTACCGTATGCAATGTGTTCGTGGAAGGTAAAGTCGAAGTTTGGAATTGCATGTAAAAGGTAAAGAGTAACTAAACTACAGCAGAGGGGCAATTGATGTATTACAGAATGTGTAAAGTGAATTGTAATTATTATTTTTAAATCTTAACTAGCAAAGATGAGTTGTGTTTTTTAAAATCGTAGTTACTCTTGCAAAGTATCCTTAGTAAGTTGGAATATGGATGCAATAATCTGTCACTGAAATTTTTTTGACCATCCCATTGTGGTTTCATAAAGTGTGGCATTCCTGATCGAAGTTATGTCAAAGTAGGGCTGTTTTTTTTTTTTTTTGTAATTTTCCCCTATTCATATGTTAGAATATCTCAAAATTAGAAAATGATAATGCGAACCCAAAAAAATGAATTTTTTATTTTATTTATTTATTTTTGTGGAAAATTTACAAAAATAATACTAAGACCTGACAATTAATTATTCACATGTAAACAGTACCAAAAATAAAAACCAGAAATTACTGTAATCCATTGAGCATGTCTGGGAGTGTCAAACATGTGTATCCATGTCAAATTGCCAACACAGCATGAAACCTAAAAAGTGTTGTGTCCTTGTCCATCATCATATTTTCTTGGCTTTAAAAAAAAAAAAGAAGCTCTGGACAGACTCGTTAGCGCTTAATGTGTTACTGTTTTGGTCTATTGGATCCAGTGCCTTATAATTTACCTGCAATTTTACTCTCTGATTTAGAAACTGTTATTGCTAGCCAGCCAGCTGACTTACATTCTTATATAACTTTCTGCCTGTACAAAATACAATCGAGTTCTTATTTCTGTGAAGGTCTTCACTTATGTCTTGGCATTTTCATGATATCTACAGGCAAGGCGAATGGATGTTGTGTGGGGAGAAACTGCTGGCGTGGAAGGTCAATTGTGGCTGTTATACCCCATCCTTTTCATTTTGCAGGTGATTGAAGCTGTGAACTAGTAATTTTCAGAATCCATACTGCTATCTAACTTCATCTAGGGAAGTTTCCAATTCCTTGACAGATGTTTGAATTTTCAGAACAATATGATCATGACCTCATCTAGGGAAATTTCCAATACCTTGACAGTTGTTTGAATTGTCAGAACAATATGATCATCTGCCTAGGGATGTGTAGTGTCCTCGTGCTTTGAATTTGTACAAGTGGGGTCTATGTTTTGGCAATCCACAGCATTGGTTGCATCCAATTGTTTGCCTTTTTTTTCCATCGAGTGTAGACTGTAGCTGTATTTTCATTCCCTACCATGGAGGGTCAGATTGTCCATTGACAAGATTTTTTGGGCATGGTTCATCCATGACGAGGATGCTGGATCTACAATTTGAATCACCTAACATGGTTGCACTTACACGTTATCAGGATCTGAGGACACTGCATATTGATGACTGGCTTGCATGTGGTGACACGATACAGTGTTGGACATGGACCTATCATTCTTGGGTCATGTTTGAGTTTTTAGGATGGTGTGTTTGGGCAGGGCCCACTTTTTTTTTAATTATCAGAGGGTGGTGAGCTTCAATAACAGCAGATACGATTGAGTGTGGAACCATATCATCCCCCAACCATACAGACTTATTAGAGAAACATGAATGTGGATATAGATAATCATATATGTGGTCTTGGCATTAATAAAAAAGATGAGTGGCTCAGTTACAAGGATGCTTTTGTTTGCTGTGACAGTTGAAAATAGATTGATGAAATTTAAATTTTCAATGACAGCGACATTGTGATCAAGGAAAGAAAACAGTTGCAGCTAAAATAGAAATCCCACTTATATTTCTTGGTGTTTGGACTTAATTTCAGGGTTTCGAAGCATACATTGGACTATTGCTGCTTAAGACTGCTTTGGTTGGCGTTGTTTCTGAGTGGCAGGTATGAAATAATGGGATAACTGGAACTGTTACCCATGTGTCAAGCTGGCAGTTGGAACATCCAAGCTGTCCATTAGGTGGGCCCATCGTGTAGATGCCCTGGTCCTAAAATAGCCCATTCTACATGTCGGGTTGACCAGTGCTCTGCAACAAAATGGGCATGCATAAAAGAACTCTTGCATTTTTTAAAAAAGCTTTCACCCATCCCATTGTTCTGTATGTTGTAGCCCACCTGATGAGCAGAGGCTCCTGGTTCTTGGTATTTTGTACATGTAGCAATGACAGCATGTAAAAGTGCTGTGATCTACACGTGAAGAATTAGTAAACCTTTGTTTTAATAGTGTCTAACAATGTCTATGGATGTCATGTGCACTCACATGGAAATGGTATTTTGATTCTGTAACAGGTAATAGTTTGTGGCTTGCTACTGGTAGTGATGGCAGTCGGCAACTTTGTAAATACAGTGCAGACTCTGATGGCAAAATCAAGGTTCAAAGCGAAGATGAAGAGAAGTAAGAGTAAGCAGGAGTTACATCAAGGCTCTCCACCTGGCAATTCGAGACTTGGGAGACTGTCATGAGCTAAAGGGAGTGCAAAGTTCTCGTCAGAGCGCCTCCAAAGCATCCATCTTAGGAGGTTAGTGAATCGAGCTGAGGAAATGAAAATCACCTTTGTAATATTCGATTTTGTTCGTTGAAAAGTAACCACTGTCATGCTTTCCATCTTGACAGTGGAGTGTATGAAAATTCAAGGTAAGGAATAGTTCCCACTGCAAGATTTTTTATTTTTTTTCTTAATCTAGTTTGTTGTTTTGCATTTTTCATTATAAGGCCTGGGTTTGAAGCTTCAGAATCTCATATTGAGCACAAACTGAATCAGAATACCATCTAAATATTGCTGGTCTTCTTGCACTGTAATTTTGTCACTAATCCATAGGAGTTCATCACCCTTATAAATTCTAGAGCTCAAGCAGCTGTAAGACCTCTGTTTGGGTGTACCCTGGAAGAGGGGGAATTGTGGCCCGACCCGGGTGCATTTTTCAGAGACAGCAGACCTTTTGGTGCATTCTGCAGAGCTTTGTGGTCAAGGCACCCCATTTTGCAGAAACCACTCTGAAATAAAAATGCTGGTAGAGGGTCGTCATTTGGACTGGCAGACAAACGGACGCTCCAAACAGTGCCTTGCCGTTACAAATTGCATCTATCTTGATCATCATTCCAGGAGCTCTTGGCTACAGAATTTCCCTTCTTCTTAAACCAATTTTACACCTATGACCATCGAATTCCAAGGCCACTTTCAGATCTTTGTCCTCAAGCTTTTGTTGTGCTTTGACAGGTCGAAAGGTTTTGGCACTTACGAAGATTGGAGCTCCATGAATCTTGCCCGTACAAGTAAAAAGGGGTGGCTCAGGCCTTTGATCAGTTACATTGGTGATCAGCATGAGAAGGAAAAGGATGTTGGTGCCAGATGTGGAGTTTGTTTTGCCTTTATTAAGGCTCAGGATGGCCATCATTTGTTTTGCCCCATTGGACCCGAATGCGGAGGTGTTGGTCTGATGATTTGAAGCGCCATGTTCTCAGTATGACCGTACCCATACAGACATTGTTCAAACAAATTAAAAAAAAAAACTTAAATAATGATCCGAAGCTTTGATTTTGAACGTAATAGATTCCTACCGATTTTTTTTTATTTTTTTGGTTTTGTTTCAATTTTTTGAGTGACGTAATTTTCTTACAGCGTATAATCTATGAGATGGACGCTCTTGATGACAATCTCAGCATGTGAGAACCAATTGGTTGACACATGATGGCATATCTGGAGTTTTGCTAGAGTTAAAAGGAGGCAAAAATGAACCCAGCGACTCCGCCTGTGAAAGTGATAGAATGTAAGAGTAAGACCAGATTTTCCAAGAAAAAGATTAAAGAGATTCCTCTTTAATAAACAAATGATAAGAACCAAGGATGAGATATTTTTTCTAGGCCATTCCCTGAGTTGCAGGGGGTTGCTTTCCAGGAATTTCAGGGACGGGATTACATCATTAGATGAAATGTCCTGATCTTAAAGGTGGGGCACATGCTCCATTGCCCCAGACCGTTGATCTGATAGAACCCACCATGTAGATGGGACATCCTAATGATCTCGCACATTGGGAGAACCTAACCCTTATCAGCAGTGAGACTTTTAAGTACTGCAACGGTCCAGGGAAGACCAAAAGATTGGAATGCTATGACTTTGCCTACTGGGTATTTTCTCGGTGATCCTCCAGGGCCATTAATGGGCCAGGCCAGGCGTCATTGAAATCAAACAATAGGCCTGGTCTATACTGTTCCAGCCCATTGACAGCTCCGATCTATACATGGCGAGTGCCATCAGGTGAACATCTGGATTACCAAGGGGGTAATATCCGGAGCTAGAAAATCCATTGGACTCTCCATGGGCTTAAAATTGGAAGACGCAGGAGAGATTGCAGCACCAAAGCACCCAATTCGTCCCATATCACACCCGCCACACCAGGTATTACCTCACTACTGATCAAACCGTTCATGCAGGGCCCCCACTGTGGATTGAGCATACCATAAATTGGTATTGGTTGGATGACTTGATGGACACGCCATGGTTCGGAACGGATGGCACGGGGGATTCTGGGACTAGGAAAAACATGTTGCATCCACTTCCAACCTAGAGTGATCGGACCAGTTGCAACACCTAACGCAACCTGCAACAACACCCCTGGCAGGTTTCGTAACTGTCTTAACTCCTCGGGTTTTCAGTTTGTGGAAGAGTGATGGCCTATGTAATCCAAACACTATCTGCAAAGAGGGTTAAGAAAAAAATATTATCCTAGTAGAGCATTCAACTAAGAAGAACACATTCTCTAGCTACAATTTTCCAATCCGGGAAAGTTTGTACATGGGCCAGCCAAATGAGAGACCCATTGCTATCGTTTGATTTCGATTGATTGCTGAATCATGACTTTATTGATTAAGAGGCCGGCTGGGGGGAGTGGAAGAACCTGCCATGGCCTAACTATAACAGGCCACCTTTGCACATCAGATGCATGGCCTGCAGTGAAAAGCAAAGGCCTCCCTTCGTGAAAGGATTTTATTGCCCTTTGTGAAAAACAGGAACTTCCCTTCATGAAATGATTGTTGCCCTTTTAACTAAGTGGGGGGGGGGGGTTACAAGCCATTCGCATCCCATAATTGTACGGTACCTCGTTAAAAAAGTACAAATAGCACGAGAAAAAGTGCAATGGATTCTTTATGGCCCTTGAGCTTTCCAGCGGGAGATTTGTGTAGGGGTGTACATTGAGTTGAGCTCGACTCGGCTCGGCTTGGTTCGGTCAACAGCTCGGGCCGAGTTTGAGCCAAGATCGAGCCGAGTTTGCCATTGAAGCATTTCCACAAACACCTGAACTGCAACTTCAAAAACCCACTGTTTTATAAACAGAGGCAATGGTTTTCCAGGTGTTTTATCAAACACCTTCTAAGTAACATAAAAACTAAAAAAAAAGAGAGAACAAAGGTATTTGTTTAATGTACATACCTTGCTTGCCACCGGCTAAACCTTCTTGGAAAGCAGGAGATTCCAAAAAAGAATTGTTAGGACTTGGGCAAGAGTATCTCTTAGTAACTTAAAGAGCCTAAGAATAAGAGAAAGCTGAAAGACACTCAGTTCATCTATTTGTTACTCATGAGACCTCAAGGTGTGGTGACAAGTGCATCCCTGTGAAGGAACATACCAAGTGATCTCTTCCCATTGACATTGTAGCATGTTAGAGTAATCTGGACCAGCATAGAGCCTTTTCAAATGTTCTCAGTTTCGCACTCTAGCTGAAATATCTTCTTGTTGCCCCAAGAGTGTAAAACTGTTACAATGGCTCAGGCCACAAGCCACATTTCGTTGAGTCATTTTATCAAACAGTTGGTGAGCAACATCAATGGCAAAGTAACCGAGTCACCAAACTGGTTCGATCCGAGTTCGATTCGAGCCGAGCCAGGGCCTGCTCGAACTCATTTTCGAGCTCAAAAAATCAGCTCGACTCGGCTCAAACTCAGCTTCCGACCTGGTCGAATCAAGCTTTTTTGAGTCGAGTCGAGCTAGCTCGGTTCGCATACACCCCTAGATTTGTGTAGCCGTTTTGCCCGATATTTCCAACTTCCAAGTACCGCATATGGCATCCAAAGATAGTCTGTGAAACTCTAAAAAAAGATGATAAGATTTGCCATTCCATAAAGAGCCATGCTAGCCTCTAACTTGCACACCCTGAACAACGTGGGTGGAACTTTAATGAGATCCATCCCATCCATCAAGTACACTGCCTCATGTTCTCCTTTGAACCCAAATATCACGACCACCCAGAACTCAATTAGGCCACGCCCTAGGAAAAGGATGGTATGGGCTCCCACCATTAGTTATGTGTGGGGCAAGCCATGGTGTTTATCTGCCGTCCAATCCATTCATCTGATGTGCCTCGGCAGGATAAAGAATAACAAAAAAACCAGAATATTCTAAAACTCAGGTGGTCCATACCATGTGAATTTTAGAGGCTTTTAGGTATAATTATATGGGGTAGCTCACCAAAAGGGGTGATGAACCTGATGGATGGAGTGGATTCCCTGCCAAGGAACGCTGTTGATGCTGGTAAATACCTATGAAAGATACCCTTCAGCATTTTCCTTTCCATAACATAGACAACACACAAGTCTTTGTTACCAGGAAAGCATATCCGCCTTTCTGTGAATCGAATGCCTCTTTAGTTTTCATAACCAGAAGCTACGTATCAAGTTCTAAATAAACTAATAAGAAACGGAAGGAAAATAATAAAAGATTTATAGGATTTCCTAAGAAAATGAAACACCTTTTTCTTACCATGCAAATCCAATATTTTGAAAAAGCATGTTGACTCATTTGAAGTGCCACATCAAGCAACCACCTGTGGGTAACTTAAAAAGTACATAAACGACAGACCGAAGCAACTGTTCGACTTTGATAATCAAGAGAAACACGAGCTGAAATTCACCAAGTAAACTCGTATCATGTACGAGTTGTAGGTTTGACAAACAAATGGCTCGGAATGTCAAGAAGCTACCACGATCCTTCAGCACCCTTCGTTGGGTTTTGGAATGCAGAAAAACCCCAGAATGTCTTCAAGGCATAGGGTTGAGAAATAGTTACGCCTTCTTCTGTTATCTTAGCTATCTGTAGTTCCCAAATGATGAGAGTATTAGTGTGATAACCAAGCTTGTTATACATGTATGATGATGCAAGTGTATATCACTGTAGTCTGGATTAAATCTTCAACTATCAGATCGGTACAAAATTGCTTGTTCATGGTCCTCTGGATACCCCAGTATGAATTCCTTCTTTCAAACATGCTTGTGGAGAAATGTGTGTATGAGTGTGTGCAGGTATAAAACTACTTGTGTGCTTTATCCAATATTCACCGGCTTTGGAGCCCAACTGATATTAGATTGGATAGAGATATATATAGGAGGGTCCAATATATACCGGTTTACTGCTAATCATTGTAAATTGGCAAGATTATTTTATTTATCATATTAAAGAATACCAGGCATTACATATTACATGGAAGTACCACACGGTGAGATACATATGGGAAAGAATCTGACCTGAAGCTTGTTGATAGCTGACCTATCACGATACAACAGAACAAGCATGCATTTCTCCAGGAGCTTAACAGCATCTTCAAAGCTCAAGTCCTCCCGCCATTCATCGCGAAGGATTGGCCGTGCAAGGTGGTTGCCAAAGCCAGTTGCTACATGGTCGTCCTCGAAGTGAACACCAATCATACTAACCTGGATTGAATTCACCAATAATCAGGTGTAGTCATATTGACAAAACGTTGTACTTGATTGTTTGGTTGTAAGAAAGTATACACACACATGCAGAGGGAGGGAGACGGCATTACCGTGCCAAGATATTTCTGTCCATTCTTCACTCCACCAAGAACAAGTGAATTCCATAGAGGATTAAATTTGTTACGCCTGTTATACATCACCCGATTTAAGTAGCTATGAACTTCTTTGGGTCCCAAGGAATTCCCATCATCCCACATATTATCATATAAGCTGCAAATATAGAGAGTTTGGAACTGTCAAAGACAGACAGTAAAAACTTCTGAAATATTGCCTTGTTATCATGAATGAAAGATGGAAAAGTGAACAGTTATATATATAATCTTCTAACCACTGTCTTAACAGTTGATCATACAAACATACATAGAGCTCATTCAAGGCTTATAATTAATTACTATTTCTCAACATGAATTTTCTTTTTACAAGAATGAATGCTTACATGAGCTCATCAAGATAACGCAAGATTTCCTGAAAATCACTTATCTCGCCACTGGCACCCAGAAGAGAATGTTTACCAATAGGCTTCATCCGCTCCACACTCTTGTATCTTAAAGTAGATCCATAAGAACCTGTCAATTCATTCATAGATTCTCATAATATGAAAAATGTATGAGGTAATCAGCTTGGATGAATTTGGCAATATAGCATCAATGATAGGTTCAAATGCCTCAAAAGAATTACCAGATGATTCCAAGTAAAACCATGCTATGAAAAACAATATTGGTAAATCATAAAATGCACATTTGAACAAGATATGCTGGACATTGGCATGATTGATGCATCAGCTAATTGCTTTCCCTACTTGTAGGAGCCTATCTTCAACATGGAGTTGATGGGGCTTTCTCAAAGAGAAGTTGGTGGAAGGTGGGAAAGTGTTTTCTAAGGTGTAGGAAATGGGGGATTCTAGTTTATGGTTGATGTGGAGAGATTATTTGTTAATGGAAGTCTAATAAGATTCAGCCATCCTTTCTTCCTTTCATCCATTTCCAAACCCTTTTATCCCTCCCCTCTTGAACAATTTGGGTCACTTTGAGATGAGCCAAAAGTCTAATCAGACAACTCCTCCTAGGTGTAGGAGACAAACAATTCGATCACCAATTTCTCTTGTAGCACGCCACTACATTTACCTAGATAGTGTTTTAAATAGCTTGTAGACTGTGGCATAGCGTCCGCCCCTCTATAGCGAGTAGTAAGCTACATTGCTTGTAGCATAAGCTACACACTACTTCGGTTTTTTAAATAAAATAATAGGAAAATGTCGTAAATAGAAAAATAGAAAAGGGAAAGCAAAGATAAGAATCCTTTAACACTATCATGACATGGTATTACTTGGTGCATATTGATGGAAAAAGGATGATTGCTAAGTTAAATTTTTTATTTTTTATTTTTTCTGATTTATTTATATTTTTCATATTTTAAAGAAAATCATAAAAAAAATATTTCAATTTATGTACAATCTGTGATTCGATACGATTCAACCCCTATTGCGATCTGCGATATGGTAACGATTTTGACAACATTGAACGCCACAACCATTTCCCTAATAACACTTGGTTCAACGTCTTGACAGATCCCCTTGCCTTTCTTGTGGGTTAACAACCTTCTTTGCAGTGCATTGCATGGTATTTTTTTGAGTCCTCTAATCCTTGGCAAAGAAAGCCACTTCCCATTCTTTCCAACCGATTTCTTAACAAGACCAAGAAATTAGACCCATACCCATTAAAATAAGGTTGGGTCCATTGGGTACCCACGGGTCAATGTTAGCCATTGACGGCCCTAATCCCAGGTAAGTGATGATAAGAGAACCAACCTTGCAACCCAGTGTGATTGCCATTGCTTCCACCTCCCTATGCTCCATGTTAACACCCATTGGATCACTTCTTCAGATATTAATTTTGCAACCCGAGGCCACCTCAAAACATCTTAGAATACATTTAGAATTTGCCGCTTGTTGAAGACTCACGTCGTACAATATCAACATAGCATTTGTGAACTGCGGATGTCAAGTTTTAACATTTGATTTGTGCACTTGAACCCCTTGACCAGGCCTTCCAATCTCGCCTAGCACCTCTGCCACCATTACAAAGAATTGAGTACCCTCCTCAAACCCCTTGAACACCCGAAGAAATCTTTAGGTGATCACAAGCACTGAGAATTTGGCAGACGAGGAACATTCTTCGATCCAACCTGCCCACCTTATACCAAAACCAGCCTTCTGAGCATAAAATTTAGGAAGCCTGAATCCATACTATGGTAAATTTTTCATAAGCTGACTTTGCAGAGCAGTTCTTCGCATATTCGATTTATGAAGAGTCCATTCATTGGCAATTGAAACTCCATCAAAATCTGGTGCTCCTTGACAAATGCCCCCAAGAAGGAAAAATAATGGGGCCCAACACGTTTCAAAATCTCAATCCCAACACTCCAATCAAAATTTTGCACAGGCTCCCATTCATAGTAATAGTTCTGAAATTGGATGGAATGAAGGCAATGTAGGAGGCACCCATATCTTTTTCACAACAATGCTTTGGTAAAATTAATTGATGAACCCCAATACTTCACCTTTCACATCCTCCCAATAAAGCTTGAAAATTGCCAGGGGAAAGCTCAGGCCCCAGGGCCTTGTCTTGACCCAGGAAATCATGCTCAGGCCCCAGGGCCTTATCTTGACCCAGGAAATCATTCGCCTCCTTCCTCTTCTATCAGCCACATTACGTCGCTGAGTAGACCAAATTCAAGATTATTTGGTAAATGGTCTTCTGCAGGCCTCTTCTTTAAACAACTTTTCAAAATTCACCATGGTATCACATACATCCTGTGGCTTTTCAAGCATTGAACCCTCCAATTCCAAGCTTCGGATGCAGTTAATCCATGCTTGCTAGATGCAGCCAAGTCTGTTATTTCTTTGGAAAATATTACAATCATGGAAAAAGTAACAACATGCATGCACAGAGTGGACTCTAAGAGTGTTTCATGTGAATATGGAAGTTGCTAAAATAATATCAAATCCCCATTATCTTTTGGGAAAAGAATGATATTATATAGTTAAGAACCAAACAGACGCTATTGCAAGTTCATGCAGCCAACTGTAGTAATATGTTTAGGAACTGACCTCCCATATCAGCAGCCATCAAAATTCCATCTTTGTATTTGATTCCAATGACTGATGTACCAGTGACATATGGATACCTATGGAAGATCCACTCAATTAGAATCAGGTAATCATTTTTGTATCAAAAGATCTACAGCAACGTTAACAAGGAATTGTCCACTAACTTGAACCTTTTTGCAGAATACATGCTTGATTTGTACATATGGCTTCAAACAATCAATCTTTTGTATTTAAAAACCATATCATAGCTGACAATAGCAACATATTTTCAGTCTCATCTCCATCCAAGAAAAAAAATTAAAAAATGTGAAAAAATAAGTACATTTTATTATTGGAACTTTTACTGCTAGATTTCTTTTATCCATTAGCCTTTTATGTTTCACTGGAGTTGAATAGGATCTCCTTTTTAAGGTTTTTATATTTAATTAATGTAAAGAATGTGGACAGTTAAGATTTCTTAGATCACTTCTGCAGTTCTGCTAATGTTTGGGTTCATTACAGTTTTCTTCATTTTATCCATTGCAAAAAGAACTAGATGAATGGAAGACTTGACTTTTTGCCGCATGAATCATTCTTCCGATTGAATCTGCATCAGCTTAGTTGCATGTTCCAAAGAATGTTTCCAAGGTTGGGGAGCGCCAAAACCCAGTGGAGATCCTAGTTTGAGATGTCGCTAGATCCAAAGTTTTGAAAGGGGATAGAATAACATTTTTGGAGGATGGGTGACTGGGAAATGAGACCATCATGTCAAAATTGGTGCTTTATAGAATAACATGAAAAAAATGGAAGTTCTCATTAAAGATTTGCCATGAAGATTGGCAGAAGTTGGTTTAGAATCTTGTTCTAAGAGAAACCTCAAAGATGAAAAGGTGAAGGCGTATGCAAATCTCTTGCACACCCTTGAATGAGATGTACATCTCAAAGGGGAAGACTCTTGGGTGTGGAGACCAAACCCAATCAGCTTGTTTCCAATATTTATACCACAGTAGGGGTTGGAGATCGTTGGTGCCACCAAGGGTGGGAGCTTAGTTGCAGAATCCTTCTAACAGGGACTGAATCATTCCCTCTCCCCATCTGTTTATACTTGAAAACATTTTCAAACAGATGCGTCCCCACTCCTGCATCCGAATCTTTTTGCCACTTCACACTTTATGCAACTGTAGCTGGAAGACTTTGCATGGGTAGCCAAGCCAGATAAAATTCTCGCACTGGATCATCTACAAGTAGGTAGCATAGACTTCCCAATATGTGTTTCATGTGCAAGGAAGAAGAAAGAGTACATCAGTTGTTTACCCATTACAGTGAGATTAGAACAATATGAGCACATTTCCTTAACCTTTTCAGGTTTTCTTGAATTTTCAATCAAAAGCTTGGGGAAGGGTTAAAGAGGTGGAGAGGTAGCTTTTTCAAGGAAAGAGGAAGAATCCTTTGGAGTGTGTTGCTGTTGGCTCTTTGCGAGGGAATTTGGAAAGAGTGCAATAATGACATCTTTGACAATGCTTTTGAGAAGATTCAGAAAGTTGTCGAGAATCCAGAGTAACATTATAATTTTATATTTTTTGAAAGATGGAAATTTTATTGGGCCACAGCTGAAGTAACATTATAAAATGAGCTCTTATTCGGACCAAATATTGGGGAGTTGTGCCATTCGATTTATACTTCAATTGGAGACCTGTGGTTAATTCCAAAAAGGAAGGTAAAAGTGACCCCAAATAGCAGGAAACCTCCAAATGGATGGTGGAAATTGAATCTCGGAACTTCTTGTGAAGATAATCCAAGGTCCTGATGAATCAGAATATAGGGCTTCCCAGAATTGACGGAATTCTTTGTGATGACAAAAGCCAACCCTAGATGTCCCTCTCAGGCCCCACCATAGAGGTGAATGATGCAGAGATAAGATTCCCTGTTTTGTGCTACAGACCGCTACAGTAGCAATCTACACTGACGCTACAGTAAATATGGCTTATCTTGAGTCCTAGTATACTTTAGAGTTCTAGACTTCTAGCATGACCTTTTTTTTTTCTTTTTTTTTTTTTGCATTTTAGGAACAGTTTGTTATTAGTAGCTGAATATGATTAAGAGCGTGTGCACCAATCAAGGTTAGTTTGAGTTTCACTTGGAAACGCATATGCTTCAGCCTATAAATACGCTAGTTGGTCTTGAAACTCGGCCGCTCTTGACAAGCCTTTTTAAGGGGAAGAAATCAAGACTACCGTGGCATCTTTGGGTAGGGATAAGGCCCCAGGCCCCGACGGCTTTCCTATGGCCTTCTATTACCAATTTAAGGAGTTGGTCAAGAGGATATCATGAGCTTCTTGTTAGCGTTTATGATAGAAGTTGCTAGTTGGAGGAGTTGCGTGCATCCTTTATCGCTATAATCCCAAAGATTATAGAAGCAAACAACCTAAGAGATTTTGGATTGATAAGCCTGATTGGTAGGCCATAAAAGATTCTAGCAAAAAAGCTAGCTTCTAGGTTTCGGGTGGTTTTGACGACAGTCGTATCTAAAAATCAAAGCACTTTCATTGAGGTAGGCAGATCATTGATAGTGTTCTTATAACTCACAAATGCGTTGATTCTCGGCACGAGGAGGGAGGCAGAGGTGTAGTGTCTAAGTTGAATTTAGAGAAGGCGTATGATAACATTGACTGGAGGTTCTTCGATTACATGCTTAGACACATGGATTGAAGGCCGAGATGGAGAGGATGGATTAGGGAGTGTAAAAGTTCAACTAGATTCTCCGTCTTGGTGAATGGCTCTTTGAAAGGCTTCTTCAAGCCTCGAGGGGTATCAGGCAAGGTAATCCTCTATCCTCCTATCTGTTTGTGGTAATGGTAGAGAGGCTTTGGGAAGGATGCTTGCGAAATGGCAAGAAGTTGATCTCTTTTGACGGTTTAGGGTGAATTACCCAACTTCTCATGTGCAATTCATTGATGATACCCCTTTATTTGGTGAAGTTGATGAGGCTATGATGGAAAAATTGAGAATGATTATTCTATGCTTTGAAGTAGTTTTAGGTTTAAAAATGAATGTTGCCAAGAGTGAGATGCTAGGGGCGTGTGTGTCTAAAGAGGAGGTGGTTCACTTGGTGAGGATGTGTGTTTGGTTGTAGAGCAAGGGCCTTCCCTTTAACCTACCTCAGGCTCCCTCTCTACATTGGGAAGCGAACTAAGCATTTACGGAACACAATTGTAGAGCATTTTGAGAGAAATTAGCTAAATGGAAATGTCAATACTTATCTCTTGATAGTCACGTAACGTTCATCAAGTCAACCCTATCAAATCTGCCCTCTTCAAATGTCCAAAAGTGGGGGGGGGGGGGGAATTATTGTGGAGATTATAGGAGAAGGCAGAATTGTGGTCGAGAGACGTCGTCGCAGGGTAGTAAGGGTGCTAGGAGAGTGATGGTGGGTTAGATATTTCTCCCTATAAAGAGCCTCTAATATATGGAAGGGAATCTCATCACAAAAGGAAGAAATTGAAGTTGGGGTTGGCTTCTTCCTAGGTAATGGTGAGAAAATCCGATCCTGAGAAGATATGTGGGATAACAACTCTACTCTTCAAGTTATGTTCCCACACCTTCTGATTACCTCTCTCAAGAGGGAAACAACATAGTTTGGTCGGCCCCCTGCCATAGAGACTTGTTAAACAAGTGGAGGAATTTGTGAGATTGTTGGATAAGCTTCACTTGTATATTTCGGTTATAAAAGAGCAAGACAAGCTAGTATCGCTAAAGGATAAATTGGGTCGTTTCTTGGTTCGATCTTTCTATGGGTGGTTATATAACCTGCCCGAGGATGAACAGTTTGCTCATACGTCCCACATATGATACCACGAGGCCCATTTGAAAGTAGTGGCATTTGGTTGGTTGGTTGGAAGGAATGAGTTCTGACCCTTGTCAACCTTTAAAGAAGATCTATAGTACTTCCCAATGTGTGCGTGATGCACATGGCTAATGCGGAATCGAACAACCACCTATTCATTCATTGCGAATTTATTTTAGAGATTTGAAGTCAATTTATCAATTCCTATGGCATGTCATTGGCTATGCCTTACTCAATTGAGAAGGTATTCAATAGCGGTAACAACGGGCGTAACAGCCATCGTCATTACCTTTACAATGCTGGGTATAACAGTCATTATGATTGTTACGCTCTCTTTTTTTATTGAAAAAAAAAAAAACGAAAAACCTATATCAATCCCATAACGGATCGTTATGGGGCCATTACGGCCATTACAGGAGCTGTAACGGCCTTTATGGGTCATTTTTTCCATAACGGCCTTTATGACCCCATAATATGAAACGGTTGCCACCGTTATCTTTACGTAACAGACTTTATGACACACCATGATTGAGAAGTTACTCCCCAGTTCCCAAGTTAGCATAGTGTGAGAATTGGAAGGTAAAAAACTGCTCTTTAAAGACGGACTATTCCGATTATCTGGTGGGCAATTTTTTATTTATTTATTTTTTTTTGGGGGGGGGGAGGGGGGGCAAGTAGTAGATGCTTTCGATGTTTCCGGCTAGAAGGAGGTGTTATTTAGGACGAAATCCTTTGTTTTGGAATGGGCATCATGTATAAAGTCCTTGGGAGGTTTGTAATTTAGGTTTTTTGCTTTGTTTGTAATTTGTTGCGCTAGCTCGAAGCATTTTCATAAACTTCTTGTTACCCTTCATAAAAGAAAAAAAGTATTGAACCACGGGTTAATTTGGAAGAATTTGTGGAATTAAGTAATCTCTCCCCAAAACAACTTGGTTTCAAACACCAACCAAAGATACCACGCATCATAGATATGAGCATAAGAGCTACCCGGGGTATCAACAACCCAGATATCCTTAGCAAGGACCCTAGGCATTATGTTGAGGCCACCCAACCACATCGCTAGGGGTGGCAATGGGTAAGTCAGAGTCGACACAAACTCAACCAACTTAAAATTCATCAAGTACAAGCACAACTCGACCTGACCCAACCCATATAGTTGTAGTCGGGTTGGACTCGATCAACCCAACAGGACACTACTTATGTTTAAGGAGGGCGTATAGGGCAAAAGGTATGGCCAATTCACCTCAATTACTAATACATACTACATAAATACATCATATCCATGTATGTATGAATATCTTCTGTTAGTTTGTTTTGAGCTTCGGGTCAAGTCTTTTGGCCTAGTGCATTGGTAACATGCACAGATAAGGTGGATCAGGTAGGTTCAACCAAGCCCGAATCATACTTAAATGGGACACATTTTCCAGCCCAAGCTTGAAACACTACCCATTTAGTTTGGCTTGAACCTGCCTAAAAAACAAGTCGAGCTAGTTGGCTCATGGGTGACCCAACCCATGGCCAGCCCTACTCATTGCATAGAAGATCTAATCAAAAGAGTGAAAGTGAAAACCACGGACACATAGGTAGCATTGACCCAAACATTTTCCAAGATTGGTTGGAGTTGAAGGAAAATTATTTGGGCAGTTTCTTTTGACCATCAAAATCAAGTTACGATTTGGATTTTGGAGAATTGAAATTAAACGGGTCTACCCCGAAGTGGTCAAATTCAGCAATGAGAAACTTGCAGCATGTGGTCTTCAATCAATCTCAATTTGGGCGAGATGAAGGCTAAGATGAAGCACGAGTTTTTTTGTTGTTAGGTAATGAAGACAAGAATGTCAAGAGAGCTCTTAGATTAGTATAATTTAACAATTGAGTATACTCAAAAGTATAAAGATTTGATTTTAAGTTATGAGTTGGTAGAATAAAAAGTACAAGTAGCTTGTTATTGTAGATGGCGTAGAGAGAATATTCGGAATGAGGTGGTAGAACCCAACCGGAAACTATAGATGAGGCATATCAAATTGCAATGTGGATATAGAAGAAGCACATATCATCATAATGATCATCACTACTAGGCCTCGTCCTAACTAACTACGGTTGGCTACATGAATTCTGTTCGGCCATTCCACTCGACCATAATTTCGATTAGACCACGAGTCATCAAATCTTTTCTTCCTACCTCTGCCCACATACTTTTAGGCCTTCCCCTTGCCCTCTTAGAACCTTCAAATTGTATTAACTCACTCCTAGCCAAGCGCAATTCTTGGTCTCCATTGCACATGACCAAACCATCTAAAGTTTACTTTCCCTCATCTTATTACCTACGAAAATGTTATACCTTAACCAACCAACATTTTGTCCCATAGAGCATGACGGGTCTTATAGCTATCCTAACTAAAATTTCCCTTTCAATTTGAGTGGTACACCACGATAAATAAAACTTTAGAGGCACATCTTCGTTTCTTCCACCCAGCATGAATTATATGGGCAACATCCTTCTTAATCTCTCCACTCTCACAAATTATCAACCTAAGTTATTGAAAGTGGTAATTTGGGATAAATTCTCGGTCAACAATCTAAACTAATTCCTAGTTTCCACTCTTATTGTTACTAAAAGTGCACTCATATACTTTGCTTTAGTCCAACTTTTTTTAAAAAGGATACTAGAAATTTTATTAAAGGCCCGCATGCAACCACAGCGAGAAAAGAATACAAGGAAAAAGCTAAAAAGATCACATCCCTAAAATTGCCAAAATAACATCATGCTCCACATTTAGGACCACAACTCACATAGAAACCAACAATTTAATAAGAGCTATCACTACTTCACATGATTCTTCAATATTCTACAAGCAACGCCTATTCCTCTCACTCCAAATAGCCCACGAAACAGCAGGCAAAACCAACTGCCATATAGCCCTAACTTTCTTGACTATGTGATGCAGGCCCATCCAGCCCACTGTAGGGCCTAGACCACTTAAGCCCATCTAGGCCCATTGCAGGGCCCGACAAGACATAGGACCATAGCCCACCATAGAGCGCAACATGTGCTGATTTTTGGGCTGATAATTTACAGATTTGGGAATTATAATTTACTATTTTTGGGATACATGCGGGGTTGATTTAAAGATGTGATGAGGGTGTACTTGATATGATCGAAGATATGGGCTAGATTTTGAGTGTTGATTGCCTTTCATGTTTGCTTTTCACTAGGCTTTTGCCATATGAAGAAAGATTAGATTAGTTTGTAATAAATTATGATTGATTATCTTAATTGTAGAGATTTCAATTAAGCAATTAAGGATTTTTTTGGGAACTATAAAAAGGGGTAGTGGTGTAGGAGTTGGGCATTTGAATAATTTTCGAAGTGTAGTTCTTCTTTAAGTTTTTGTAGTTCTTCTTTAATAAAAGTTTTTTCCCTCTCTACTCCATTATTCCTGCAAGTGTTATAAAAAAAAAAAAAAAAAATCTTTGCAATTTGGGTATCAAGATCTCATTGACTCGATAACTAGGTTGCACCACTATGCCTCCCCTATCCTACAACTAAAGGAGACCACCAATTGACCTCGACATAACCCAAGGCGTCCCAAATAAAGCTAGGAAGTGCAACCAAACTTTGAAGGTGAAAGGGCATGGGATAAAAAGATGATATATGGATTCAACATCTGGCTTGCATAGGCAACACATGTTCAGAATAGTCATTCCACGCTTTTAAAGGTTATCGATTGTCAACACTTTCTTTATGGCCACCAACCAAGAAAAGGCAGTCACCTTAGGAGGTGCACCATAGAACCAAAAGTGGTAAGCAAAAGCTCTCTAGACTTGACATCTACAGGCATAGTATTGAATAAAAGGAGGCAACTGTGAACTAATCCACACTATGGTTATCCCAGACCAAATAATTAGCCTCGAAGGAAGCAGAAAGTGAAGGAGATCTTAAAGGGATATGAAAGGGATATGAATTCTTTGAGCTTGCCATCGATTAGGTTCCTCCAACATGGGGGGCATCCGACTAACCACAGAACCCTCAAAGAGAAACAATCTACCACTTTTAGCTCTACGGAAGTCACAATACTAGCCAGGTTACGAAAATCAATATGTAGAGGGTGGCTACCACACCATGGGTCCTTCCAAAAACTAATACAAGTACTGTCCCCCAAAGAGAAAGATATGCCTTCCCTGAATTTCTAACCCGATATTGATTTCCATATATGAGAAGCACGATGGAGAGAAGACTCCACCTCCCAACCTCCCTCCTTAATACCATAGAAACTATTATAATTTAGTCCAACTAATTTTAAATCATTTAGATTTGAAAGCATACCATAGAAACTATTATAATTTAGTCCAACTAATTTTAAATCATTTAGATTCGAAAGCATAACATAGAAACTATTACAATTTAGTCCAACTAATTTTAAATCATTTAGATTCGAAAGCACCCCCTCTATAAATGTAGGTTTGTGTTTATGCCCTCCCCCGCCTATCAATCGCAACTACGTCATTTAGTTTCCAATCCTATTGTTACTAAAAGTGCACTCCATATACTTCGTTTTAGTCCGACTAGGTAGTTCATGAATGTATGAACACGATGAGAAGCACTGTGGTTTTGCCAATACTCACCCTTCATGCATGGATGAATGGAGACCATTCTCAAAGCCATGGCAATAATTCAATATAGGATGACAACAGGTGATAGACAATTGATGTGATGCAAGGGAACATGGAAGGTGATGATAAAGCTATTCATACCATTAGTAGGACAAAGGTGCCCAAATACTAGACAACAAGAAGGACAAGCAATGTAGCAATTGCCGAAGGAGCTATTCTAGGAAATGGTAGTACCCAAGGACACAAAAGAAAGGGAACATGATTCAGCCAATGAAGCACCAAATTGACATGGAGTCGTTCACCATCAGTTTCCACCTAAGCGGCATAAGATTGGTGAGGGAAGCACCTCGAATTTTGAGATCAAACACCAATTCCCAACTTGAGATTTTTTTATTTTTTATTTTTAGCGAGGGGAATTGATGCAATCAAATCTTAGAGATAGGCTCAATATGGCATGCTACGTGTGGCTACAATAGCGTGCTACAATGACACTACAAAACATATGTACTTCATCCTATAAATAGGCTAGTAGGTCACGAATATGAACAAGTTTATAGGATTTTATGAAATAACAAAATCATGTTCTCTGAATTTCATGCAATGGGGTTTTTCTTCTAGAGGTATGATGCCCTAGAAACATCTATGCCATTCCATGGCTTTGTGCGTAGTGATTCCACATTTATCTTTTCATTTATCATCTGTATGCTTTGAATCTGGTACATGGAATTTTGTTTATGCAATTAGTTTCAATCTCTTTGATCCTATTTTAATTAGGCACTCATCAGAAAGGAGGTTACGGACTGAAGAGAACGATTGATAATCTTTTCAAAGCATTTCCCTAGGCTGCTTTGATAGAGGTAGACCCTAGTAACGTAATCTCATAAGGGCCTGTTTGGCCGGGCAGATCCCGTGGAATTAGAAGGGATGGGATTGCAATATCCCACCCGTCCATCCCATGGGTATGTTTGGGCAGGGCTATAACCCGCGGAACTCAGCTGTCCCACGGGATGCATCTCACTGTGGCGAGGGATGTAAGATCTGTCGATGGGACTCGTTGTCATCCCGCCTGCCTTCTCGAGCTGATCCCACAGAGTTTCTCCTCTCCTCTGTTGCTGACACCTCTCTCTCTCTCTCTCAACGGAATCGTCTCCATTGATGCGATTTCTACCGATGTTCGATATGTCTTTGCAAATACCGGCGCATTAATGCGGTTTTCGCTGATATCTGATATATTTCTGCAGAGGACGGTCGACGTATCGCTTCCCGTTTTCACACTTCAGCATTGAACATGATGAGGTTCGCAAGATTTCTCAAGAATCTATACAAATCTCATTTGCTATCGGAATTCCGCCATCATTCTCATTCTTTCCTTCTCAAGATCTTCAGAAATTTTCGTTTCTCTTTCCGATTCTTGGAAGGCGACCGTTTGATTTGTTCCAGCAAAGAAGCGGAATTTCAAGAAACGAACGTCGGCTATTTCTGCCTTTTCTGGCGATCTTCTTGGATTTCTGGCTGAGATTTGTCTGTTTTGATCTCACTGTGAAGATTATTCGTCAACTCCGACGAAGAAGCCACTTATGCGACTCCTGCGAATCCCATGTCTGTGTCTAAGCATATAGGAGGATTTGCAATCTATTCTGAGGAATTTTATCTCTCAGTCAAGCTTCTTTTGATTGTCTGGTGTCAGCGGGAGTAGCCAATACGTGGCCCTGCCCAACGCCCCATACCGTTTCCAAAGTGGAAGGAGTACCATCCTGGGATGATATCCGCCTGGCCAAACAAGAGGAAAAATAAATTTGAGGGATCACTGCAATCCCATGGACGTCCCAAACAGCCTCTCCCATGCAGTCCCGGGATTGATCCACCCCATGGGATTCTGGACAATCCACTGACACCACCATCATTACCTTAAAATTGATCCCATCCCGCCTAATACCATGGGATCTGCCCGGCCAAACAGGCCCTAAGGATCTGAGGAACATTCAGAGCCATGGAAATCAATTTGTGTTTTGATGAAAATCTGGATACTGTCTCTAGGCAAACATTTCTTTTACGTAGGTAAAGATGCTAACTGTTTGACCAATTTGTAGGCCAAAGATGGTGTGCATTGATCTTCCACACGCACACGCGCGTGCGCGTACACACACATATATAATCCTTTCTTTAGATTGAAAAGCTTCCATTTTCTTGTTTAATATAACCATCATTATTTCTCACCAAAAAAAAAAAAAAAGTTGTTACATATAATACAATCATCAAATATAAGACCCCTTCACTGTTTTAAATCATACCAACCATTATGAGAAATGGATGTGCAAAATTATGTAAGAAACATGTGGGTGAAACATTTCATTTCATGGCAATTGTTATAGCAGCTCTAAAAGTATGGAAAAGAAATAAATGCAGGAAACAGAAATTGTAAAAAATTGGTTTCCTTGTAACTATGACTTAAATATCATAGGATACCAAGTCGACTCATTTGAGCCACAAAAGACTATCCAATACCGAGTCACAAAATATAACCTCTAAACTTGCAACGTGCATTAATTCCAATCAAATCAGAATTGAGACATATGATGAGTCATTAGTAAGATCACTATTGTGTGCTTTTCTTCTCTTATTTTGGGTCCAATGGATAATAGAGTGATTAAGATCTATGACCTCATACATGGATGATGGTCTTTGAATACTTTCAGATACAAGCTCTCTTGTAATATATTCAGTGTATGGTGGTCGAGATGGCCAACGCCGTGGCCCTCAAGATGGACAGGCCATGGCCCGCAAAATCCTATCTATTGGATGAATTTAACCATCCAATGGGTAGAATCTTCACTGTCCATTATGATTCATTTCTCACTTTTTATTTTGATGCGCGCTGCAGATTGACCAGTTATGATTATCCAACTAGTCGGACTTCCGGGCCATGGTCGTAGACAGTGGGGCCACTGGATTAAACACTTAGGTGGATATGGCCAGACAGATTGTTTTGAACAAAAATTGAAGACACTTCCAAATATAAAGAAATTAAACTCATCCAGCAACCAATAAAATCAAGATCTTACATAGTCGTTTCTAAATTAGGAGAAAAAAGGGGTGAAAGGCAAGAAATCGAGGACTTACAGAGTCCTTTCCGAGTCCACAACGAAGCTCTCCGAACCTTCTTTACCAGCATCAGCAGAGAACTACAGAAATCAAGATAAGGTCTCAGAAAGCCATCTGCAGAGAGAGAGAGAGAGAGAGAGAGAGAGAGAGAGAGAGAGAGAGAGCTCACATTCATTTCTAGGTGAAACGACGAAACCCTAGGAATTTTTTTGCAGGGAAATTTGGGGAAGATTTGCAATCTGATCGGTTACCGATAAAGAAAGAGCCAAGGAGAGAGGGTTTTGCGCTTTCAGAATGTTCAAGTACCTTTGCCCTTCCTCCAAGCAAGAGGAGAAATGCTCCCGAGAATCAGCTCACACGTGGCGGTACGAGATCCTGCTACATCAGGTGGGCCCACTTTATGAATGGACAGGACTGGCTTTCGGACCTGGGTATATTCGTGGGGAGAACCATCGGATGAGTGGCATCATCTATCACACGGCTGGACCCTTTTTAATTGATCCGAACCGTTGATCGGACGAGATAAACAGCTCACCAGCTATGCCTTGAACATATGCTGCTAGAGTGGATCATTGAAGGGTGTCCCAGTGTACGGAATCCTGCGAGGAGGCAACGTTGTTGATGAATGATGAGTGGGACCCATAGTTATTGTGTATTCCTAACCGTCCAGTTAGTTGGTGGCTACGGAATGGACAATTATGAGTAGAGATGAGGTGGATATTCAATCATTTTGTATGTTGGGTCATGCAAGATGATCAATGTGGTCCACCATCTGGTCGATCTGGATTGACGTACGTGCATGCCAAACATCAGTTGTGAAGCAAAACTGTAGCCGTACGTCACCATTTCCCAGTGTAATGGGCGTGCTAACATGATCGGACATTATTTCAGATTGACTGGGTATATAAATGCCTAGTGGAGTGCCCTAACCTAAGTCCTGATTCAAAATTTCTAAAATCCCCTCCTCCCCTTTATGGTTCCTGTCCGAACCCTAAGGGCCTGTTTGGCCAGGCGGATTAAGAGGGATGTGATGGTAAAATCCTGAGATATACCAAACAAGCCAAATAGAACTGATGAACTTGTCTCGAGGTATGGCAAACCCATGAATCTTAAACCAATCTACTGACATCACCATCATTGCCTTAAAATTGAGCTCATCCCTTTTAATCTTGTTCAATCGTGCTTGGGGTGTGTTTGGTTGGACGGATTGGAAGAGATTGGAAGGAGGAATCTGGGTCTTATAGTATTGAGGGGTTCTGGGAGAGAGTTTTTGTATACCTTTCACCTTGGAGGTCTCCTATACTTATAAGAATGGGAGGGCCCTGGCGTGCAAGGATTCTTCTCCTGATATCTCAGAGTTTTGATTTTAACCCATTTTTGGACTCTATCCGATCCCGAGATTTTCGGGATCGGAAATCCTCTCATTGGATTTTCGAGACAGCGTTTTCATTTACACCGTCTTTTCCTTGCTCGGCTCAGTCCTAACCGACTCTAATGATCTGGCTATAAGGATAATACTATTTGCCTTCTGTCGGATGAAATGAAACCGATCCATAATCAATATCCTCTCTTAATCCGATAGTCGACTCTGTAACCGACTCAAACATGGGTCGGTTTTATGGTCGGTCGAGTGGCTTCTAAGCTTTGGGCCTTAATCGCCTCTTTGGATGTTGCTGCCTCGTTTACCGAGTCAACTTTATACATCTTATATACTTTACCTTATGGCTCATGACTTTGTAGGTTTCAGCCGGGATTTATTCCCCGGAACCAGAGCTAAGTCTCTCCTTTAGGCTTTTTGCTTACCTGCCTCAATCGGGCTTATTGCCTCGGATCACCGGGCGACGTCAGTAGAGTTGGTCCATTCCATAGCCGAGCTTTCGGACTTATTTTATTTTTCCCCCAATAGTAAGCACCCTACTCCTTGCCTTAACGTTGTTGACGCTATGGAGTAGAGTAATTGTTGAGTCGGCTTGAGCTGGGACTAACTTTAAGATGATCATTTAATGCTCGCAGGAGTCTTACGTCGTCCAGAGCACGCGACGGTTCGTCGATCGAGGTCGCGTGAGCGGGTAGCCGTCGGGGCGCTCTTTCCCGCTTATAAGCATCGGACACGTGGTGAGGGCGACGTCTACGCCAGTCGGCGTGCACCATGTGTCAGGCAGGGGAGCCGAAGCGGCTATTGATTCGACTCCTCCTTAAATGCCCCTGCCACGTGGCAGGGCTATAAAAGGAGGAGCGGGACGCATTTTTCCCATTTTCGCACGCTTGCTTCTCTCCCCTTTGTTGCTTTCTCTTTGATTTTTATTTTTCTTTCCGCCACTTTCTCCCATTTTCTCTTTTCGTTTCGAGCTTCTGTCTATCTGTTCCCCCTAGTTTCGCCCTCTTCGCTATCTCCAGTGAGTTTCGAACTCTCTCTTTCTCCCTTTCATTTTCAATTTCAATGGCAATGCACGACTCCTTAAGCCCCCAAGGAGGGAGTTTCCGGTGACGAAGGTGAAGCGAGGCGTTTCTGGGATGTCTCGGAATTTCCTTCATTGCTGGCAGAGATGGTCGTAGGTGCCAATGCTGCATTTCAGCACTCTGATAGGGTGGCTGAGTCCTCGGCGGAGTGTCCTATTTCTGCGGGTCCTTCCCATGGAAGGGCATCCCTAGCGACTGCCCTGGGTAGACCTAATCCTCCTGAGGAGGAATCGGAAGAAGAGGATGAGGAGGCCGAAGGAGCCAGTGAGTCGGTCCCTACCCGGTGATCGGCGAGAGCTGCTGAATCAGCGGCCGAGGGAGGGGAGGCTGGAGATGAGTAGAGGGGTCTGGCTCCCTCAGTTTTAACGGAGGCGGATCTGGACAGGATTAGGGTTGGGTACCATGTCTCGGACTCAGTCACTATCCGTCTCCCTCTGCCGAGTGAATTACTCGACCATCCTCCTGTTGGGATGGTTGCAATTTTTCAAGTCGCTCCGCAATGCGGCTTACGTCTGCCCCTCCAAGGAATAGCTTGGAATCTGCTTTCCCGACTTCGTATAGCGCCCAGGTAGATAGTTCCAAACGGGTGGAGGAACTTGTTCAGATGCTCGGTGTTATGGGCTGAGATAGAGCAGCCCCCACTGACTATCAACGAGTTTCTCTATCTGTTTCAAGTATGGTTGAATCCGCAGCAGCCCGGCTGGTAACCTTTAATAACCAACCCACCTACCTCCAACAAGCACTGGAGAGATAGATGGTTCTGGGCGTGTGGCCGCTGGGAGACTGCCGAGTCAGGGCCCATCGAGTCTCGTGTTCCTCGGGCGTTCTTCCAAGCAGTTGACTCGGCACGCACTTTTTTCTTTATCTTCTCGTACCAGTGTCTTTAAGTCCGACTAAATGCATTTCACAGATATCCCTGGGCGAAGGTTGAAGCTCAGAGCAGGCGCTTTAGCTCAGATTAAGGATCCGAGGGAGTTGAGTCCGGAGCAGCGGTCTTAGAAGAGACTTCTCCAACCGGAGCATCTGCTTGAATCGGGTTTGGACTCGGCCTTAACAGGTACTTTCTAGTTATCTCATTACATTCCCTTTGAATTTGGTTTAACTCATCTTGTATTTCCTTATGCAGAAATAGCTGAGGCAATGCCGATTCTTCGTCCGCCTTCCAAAATGAAGGCCCCTCTAAGGTCAGAGGATCGGCTTCCACCTCCAAAGAAGCCGAAGACGGTTTCGAAGGCTAAGGGGCAAACTACCCCAGTTGTCCCGACCGTGATAATCCTCGACTTGGAGGGGACGAAAGTGGGGGAGGCGATGGCTTTCGAGGCTCAGGTAGCTCCCGAGCCTCAGGTGGCTCCTGACTCAAGACCTATCGCTAGTTCCGGAGTAGACGGGGGAGGAGAGGAGAGGGGAGCCTTCAAGAGGGGAGACGACTCAACAGGAGGCATCGTTCTTCCAGCGGGCTGTGTCGGATATGGTCTCCTGGGCGATTTCTCATGAGAGCGAGAAAGAGTTCGCTGCCCTCTTCGAAGCTCCCCAGAGGCGGACTCTCTCTCATGCGGCAAAGATTCTCCTCGAGGTAAGACTTGAACTTCTTACTTATCTTGCCGATTCCTTCGAGCTTAATCTGACTTTACATTTTTCTTTTGCAGTTCGCTCATTGTTTGCTCAGGGCTAGCTCAAATCTGGTTGATGCTCAGAGTTGGGCAGCGGAGGCAGAAGCAGCTTAAAAACGGGTAGTGGAGGTGGAAGCACAACTCGCTGCTGCCGTAACTTAGCTCAACATAATGGTTGGCAACTTAGGGCTCGCCAGGAAGGCCGTCGACGATTCTAGGGCTGAGAGTGCTCGTTTGGCCTCACAATTGCAAGAGGCCTGGGAGGAGAGTTAGCTGAGTCGTCAGGCTCTATCTTCTTCGGAAGAGAAGTTGTCTCGGCTAAAGACCGAGACTAAGACTGTCATTGAGTAGGCTTAGGTCTAGGCTGTAAAGGACTTTCTTGAGTCCCGAGAGTATTCAGAGGAGCGGGATCGCTTGTATCCAGATGGTTACACCAAGTGTGTGGAACCGATGAAGCAATCCTTCCCCGATCTTGATCTTTCGGGATTCGATGAAGGGTCTGAAGGTCCGGAGACCGAGGCAGGTGGGTCTGCCAATGCTAGGCAGATCTTAAGGTCACTTCTGAGACAGTGCCAGAGGTTGCCCCAAGTGGCGGCAGTAGTTGAGTCCGAGCTACCTCCTGTGTTAGCTCCTAATGAACCTTGGAGTTTCATTTTGGATTGCGAAGCATGTTAAGCACTTTAAGCACACCAAGCTTTAGGAACTTCAAGCACACCAAGCTTTAAGGTGGGATCGAGAGCATCTGCAATGGAGAGAGGACATCATGGTCGTGGCTGACTCTTTTTGCTTCTATTTTTATTTTTCCATTAATGTAGTTCCGAAGTAGAGACTAATGTAACCCGATGTAAAACTTATACTGATGAATGAATATACTCGATTTTCTTATTCATTTAACTCAGCTTACATGTTTTACATTCTTTACTTAATCGAGTCTTTTTAATTGCTCAACGGCCGACCTAGATATAATAGATTTTTAGATGCTCAGTATTACAAGGATGGGGAAGTAGTCGCCCAGTTAGATCTTCCAACTGATACGTTCAGGGTCGGATGGTGCTTGAGACAACATAGGATCCTTCCCAATTGAGTCTTAGTGTGCCCGCACCAACCTCCGTAGTGGTTAGGAATGTTTTTTGGAGGACCATGTCTCCCACTCGGAAGTGTCTAACTTTGAGTCGAGCATTATAGAACCGAGCTACTTGTCATTGCCGAACCATTATACGCAACCGAACTCTTTCCTTTTGTTCTTCCAAAAGGTCGAGTCCGAGGGACAACAGTTCTTCGTTGTCTTGTTCATTGAACGAACTGACCCGAGCTGAAGGCAGTCCGATCTCGACTAGAGTAACGACTTTCGATCCATATGCAAGGGAGAAGGGAGTTTCTCCCGTGGTAGTGTGAGCAGTGGTTCGGTATGCCCACAATATTTTAGGAAGCTCTTCTGCCCATGTTCCTTTAGCTTGGTCGAGTTTAGTTGGCAGATGTTACTTGATGATCTTGTTGACTGCCTCGACCTGTCCGTTTGTCTAAGGATGATGGGGGACGAGTAGACATTTCTGATTCCGAGATTATCATACATCTCTCGGTACTGCCGGTTATCGAACTGCTTTCCGTTGTCGACAACAATGGTCCGAGGTATCCCAAATCGGCAGATGATATTTTTTCAGACAAAATATGTGATCTTTTGTTCGGTTATCCTAGCCAATTACTCGGCTTCGGCCCACTTTATGAAGTAATCTACTGCAACAATGGCGAACTTGGCCTAACCTTTTCCTAAAGGGAGCGGTTCGATTATATCGATTCTCCACTGTGCGAAGGGCCAGGGGCCAACCATAGGGGTCAACTCCTCGGGTGGCTATCTTGCGATGGTTACAAATCACTGGCATTTGTCGCAACTTTGGACGAGCTTGCGAGCATCATGCTGAATGGTCGGCCAGTAATACCCTTGTCGTAGGACTTTATGTGGGAGTGACCAACCTCTCGAGTGATTTCTTTAAATCCCTTCGTGGATCTCCCACAGTACATAATCGGCTTCATCATGATTAGGCAGCGTAGCAAAGGAGCGAAAAATCATTTCTTATACAATACCCCGTCAATTATGGTGTAACGAGAGGTTCGAATTTTCAATCGTCGGGCTTCAGCATGATCATCAGGCAATTTTCGACTACCGAGATATTGGACAATCGGGTCGAGCCGAGTGGGTTCCAAGTCGATTTAATGTACGGCCGAGCTAAGCGGGTCGTCGATGCTCGGCTTAGTGACATACTCGATCAGAACGGACCTGGGTATAAAGTCTTCGTCGACTGAGGTAAGTTTCGCCAATAAAAGTGGGCCTTAGCATTTTCTGTTTGAGGGATCTGAGTGACGATACACAGTTGAAAACCATCGATCAATTCTTTAGCCTTCTTCATGTATGCTTTTAATTGCTCTTTACCTGTTTGATATACGCTAGTGACCTAATTGATGACCAATTGCGAGTCACTGAATACGTTGAGATGGGTCACACCTAGGCCGGCTGCCAGTCAGAGATCGAGTAACAAGGCTTCATATTCTGCTGTATTGTTCGAGGCTTGAAATCCAAGTCTTAAGGCATATTACATGTAAGTTCAATCGAGAGTTTTCAGGACGACTCCTGCCCCGCTTGCCTTAGAGTTGGATGAGCCATCGACATAAACCTTCCAGGGGATTGGGTCGGGCAATGACTCGGGAGAAGCAGTTGTCAATTGTTCGGTTCCAAGCTCAGTAAATGAAGTGGCTTGTGGAGTGACTTCAGCGATGAAGTTGGCCACAACTTGTCCTTTTATCGCCATTCTCAGCTTATACTGAATGTCGAATTCACTAAGCTAGATTGCCCACTTCGTTAGCCGGTTGGAAGCTTTTGGTTTCTGAAGGATCTGATGTAATGGGAGGTTAGTCATGACGACAATAGTGTGAGCTTGAAAATATGGCCGAAGTCGTCACGAGGAGATGACTAGTACTAGGGCTACCTTCTTCAAAGGCGGATATCTTGTTTCTGCCCGTAATAGTATTTTGCTGACATAATACACCGGCAATTGTTTTCCTTCATGCTCCCGTATCAGAGCTGAGCTTACTGCTGCGTCGGAAACTTCTAGGTACAAAAGCAAGCTTTCCCAGGCTCAAGTTTCGATAAGACAGGTGGAGATTCGAGGTATGATTTCAACTGTTGGAACGCTACTTCACACTCTTCCGTCCACTTTACCGTTTGCCGACCCTTGAGTTGTTTGAAGAACGAGAGGCATTTATCGGTAGCTTGAGAGAAGAAGCGGTTGAGTGCAGCTACTTGTCCAGTCAACTTTTGTATATCCTTGATCGTTTTTCGAGATTTCATGTTGAGCAATGCTTTGATTTTTTTCGAATTTGCTTCAATCCCTCGCTGACTGACCAGAAATCTGAGGAACTTACCCAAGCTTACCACGAACGCGCAGTTGCTCGGGTTCAACTTCATCTGGTATTTCGAAGGATGAGGAACATCTTTTCTAGGTCGGCAATATGATCGGCCGCGTATATACTTTTAACGAGCATGTTATCAATGTACACTTCTATGGTTCGGCCGATCTACCGGACGAACATTTTGTTTACCAATCGTTGGTAGGTCGCTCTTGCATTTTTTAGACCAAATGGCATCACACGATAACAGTAAAGTCCTTTGTCAGTGACAAAGGTAGTCTTAGATTTATCTGATTGATGCATTACAATTTGATTGTATCCAGAATAAGCATCCATAAAACTAAGAAGTTCATGTCCTGCCATGCTGTCCACCAGTTGATCGATCCTTGGAAGAGGAAAGTTGTCCTTTGGGCAGACTTTGTTTAAGTCGGTATAGTCAATACAGACTCGCCACTTCCCATTGGCTTTCTTAATGAGTACGACGTTAACTACCCATTCCGGATAGTATATCTCCTCGATGAATTTATCCTTAAGGAGCTTGCTAACCTCTTCCTCAATGATGGCGTACCTTTCGGGGCGGAGCGGTTGTTACTTCTGTCGGATCGGTCGGTAGGTCGGATCGATGTTGAGGCGATGAGTCATCACCGAGGGATCAATCCCAGGCATATCTTCATGGCTCCATGCAAATACATCGGCGTATCGTCGGAGTAGGGATATTAGTTTGTCTCTCAGGGTACCGAGCCAATCCGAATTGTTTTAGACTCATCTGTCTCGACCAAAGGTATTAAGATAAGGTCTTGTACCGGTTATCCTCGCTTGTGGGTCTCGACCCGAGGGTCCAATGATTCGATCGTGGTTACCTTGGCTAGAGCTTTTACGGTCGTCGCATAGCAGCGCCGCGTCCTGTTGGTCACCTTTGACGACTCCCACTCCCGAGTCGGTCAGAAATTTCATGGAGAGATGATAAGTTGATACCACAGCTTGTAGAAGGCACAGAGAGGGTCGGCCGATTATAGCGTTATAGACTGATGGTTGGTCGACTATCAGACATCACTATCGCCTGATGTGGAGAGTTTCCAGTGAGTGGCAATGAGATGACTTATTATTCTTCTACTAGAGAATTCGATTAATGGGGTGTGAACTGGCCGTATCGCCGATCGTTCGACACCCATTTTATCGAACGCTTGAGTGAATAATACGTCTGCGGATGACCCTGTATCAACAAGAATGCGGAATACCTTGCGGTTCGCTATAATGAGGGTGACCAATGCATCATCATGCAGGTGATGAATGCCCCGAGCGTTTTCATCAGTGAACGATATGCAGTACTTCTCTCTTTTCTTTTCTTTTAAAGGCCCAGCTACAATCAGGATTTCAGATTCAGGTCAATTGATGTTCCTGGCATGATTCTTCCGAGCATTGTTTAAGTCACCCTCGCCTCGAGGACTACCGACAATGATTTGGATTTCCTCCATAGGTCGGTTGTCTCCAAAAGTTCTTCCGTCATCCCGGTTCTTTCAACGTGCTCTTTGAGATGGCCTTCTCGGATGAGCCTCTCGATTTCTTACTTCAAATGGTAACAATCACTCGTATTGTGCCCGTGATCGTGATGATAATGACAGTACTTGTCTTTGACAAGAAAAAAGGCCCCCAAATCTTGAAAGACCTTTCCTTTTTATCTCCATAAAGACTTGCTCTTGTGACTTATTGAGCAAAGTATAAGTTGGAAACTTGTTATTGGGCTGCTTATTCGTCTTACGATCGTCGCGGGACCGATCCTCCTTTCGCTTCTTACCACCAGCCGAGTTAACTTCCTTTCTTGCTGACTCTTTGAATGAGGTTTTTGCGTTCTGAGCGGCCTCGCGCAAGATCCAAGTTTCTTCGGTATCCGCATATTTATCCGATCAAGCCATGAATTCTGTCAAAGTAGTTGGCGGGTTTTTATCCAAGGAGGCCAGAAACGGCTTGTCTCTTACGCCTTGCATGATTGAGTTGAGTGTTGTTTCGTCTGAATGTTTCCGGACTTGGAGTGACTCGAAGTTGAAGTGTTTGATATAATCTTTCAACAGCTCTCTCTCTTTTTGAACTATATTGTTCAGGTGTGCAGGTGGCTTCAAAATTTTCTTACCACCAATGAAATTGGTGAGGAAGGCATCAATGAGCTCTGCGAATGAGCTAATGGACTTTAGTTTCAGCTAGTTGAACCAAAGTCGAGCTACGTCGGCCAAAGTGAGGGAGAAAGCCCGACACATTACAACGTCGAGGCATCGTGCAACTCCATATATGTCCGAAAGGATTTAATGTGCTCGGTTGGATCGGTTTTTCCAGAAAGGTGTAATCTGCGGAAGACGGAACCGTTCCGGTAGCCAAGCTTGCATTATCTCTTCCACGAACGGGGATGCTTTTGTCTCAGGCCTTATTTGATGTATATCACGACCTTGCTTCATGTCCACGATCTCTTCTCACACTTTCCTCCTGAAGTCCTGGAGGTCGGCTTTCCAGGGTTCATCACTATCTGTCGTCCCCTCAACCGGAGGCCTGCCGCGCCTTCTCCGATTTATTTCATGTCATAGATCGGAGGCTAGCAGCGGGCGGTCACGGAATGAGCGAGTGTAGGTTCTGGAGGACCCTGGTGCTGAGGGATTGGTTGCGGAGCGACAGGCTGAGGGTTAGCGAATTGTCGCGGAGCATTCACCCGACCACTATATTGAGGTGGAACTTGTTGGTAATGGATCTACTCCAGCATCTGCTTCATGTAGTTCAGATCGGTCCTGAGCTCTTGGACTTCCTTATCTAACCGACCGTTTCCCCGGTTCCGTTGATTGTGCTTGGTCGAAACGGAGGTTGCTCGGACGGGCCGCAAAACCTTGTCGGTTATCGGGTCGGTTGAGCCCCTTGGGCTCCGTTCGTATCCGGCCGAACCTTCAAGTGTCGGAGGCCCGGTGATAGCGACCTCATCGAGGCTCGTTTTGGCAGTTCTCCTAGTCTTTGCCATTAAAACTTGTTTGAAGCTTCGTAATAGAGCCTGAAAAATGACTTTTCATATCGTATCCCACAGACGGCGCCAATCTATTATGCAAATTTGGTCTATCCTTTTTAGACCTTTGAGTACTCGCACAAGAAGAAGACAAAGGAAACCCTGATTAGAGCCGGGACCCTCCGATGCTTAAGTCGGGATAGGATATGGGTCTATTCAAAAATCAGAACGTACCTTTCATCTTGGAGATTTCCTATATTTATAGGAATGGGAGGGCCCCGTCGTGCAGGGATTCTTTTCCTAATATCCTGGAGATTTGATTTTGATCCGTTTTTTATCTCCATCCGATCCCGAGACCTTCGGGATCGGGGATCCTTTTACGAGATTTTCGGGACAGCGTTTTCATTTACACCATCTTTTCCTTACTCGACTCAGTCATGACCGACTCTAGTGATGAGTTAGTCTCGGCCAGCTTTAAGGATCAAGTTGCTCGCCATTTGTCGGGTGAAATGGAATTGATCTACAATCGATGTCCTTTATTAATCCGATAGCCGATGATGTAACCAACCTAATTTGAGTCGGTTTTATAGTCGGTCGAGTGGCTTATAAGCTTTGGGCTTTAATCGGCCTCTTTGGATGTTGCTCCTCGCTTGCCGAGTCAACTTTATACATCTTATATGCTTAGCCTTGTGGCTCATGACCTTATAAGTCTTAGTCGGGGTTTATTACCTGCAATCCGAGCTAAGTCTCTCTTTCAGGGTCTTTGCTTACCTGCCTTGGTCGGGCTTATTGTCTCGGATTCCCGGGCAGTGTCAATAGGGTTGGTCCATTCCATAACTGAGTTTTTGGACTTGTTCTATTTTTTCCCCAATAGTGCTTGGGGTGTATTTGGTTGGACGGATTGGAAGATATTGGAAGGTAAAATCCCGGGATATGGCCGGCATACCTAACAACCTCGATGAACTTGTCCCGAAATTTAGCAATCTCATGGATCTTAAAGCAATCTACTGACACCACCATTATTTCCTTGAAATCCATCCCATCCCTCCTAATCCCATGGGATCCGGCCAACCAAAGCATGGATTCGAAACCCGCAGGATTGGAAACCCCCTAGATTTGCAATCCTTCCCGTGCATTTGGCACCTAGGAGTGTGAATCAACTTTAATCCAAAAAAATCTATGCATGGTATATTTTTACAGGGGTTTGAATTTAATTACTAAATCAACTTTAATATCTCTAATTAGTAAGATATATCATTTTTGACATTATGGTTGTAATAAGCCCATTGAAATACATGCTTTGCCTGAAAATGATGAAATTTCAGGCCTTGGATGGACCGCAAGCACAGGATCATGTCTAAGTGACTAACCAACTATTTTTAATCATTGATTAATATGGACAATGTTTGGACGGTGCTGATTTATATGGACAATATTTAAACAGTGTTAATCATCATTAGTGGGTCATGTGCCCAATAAAATAATAGTGTACAGTGACACAAATGTTACATTTGCAACTATTGAAATGATTTTGTGTAATCCAAGCTCTCATCGTAGATTGCAAACCCTCTCAAAGAGGGGATTAGAAACCCCCTGGATTTGAAACCCCCTCCAATCCCCTCCCAAACAACTAAAAGTCAAGCTGGCACTATCCCTCCCTCCCTAACCCATTTGTGCGCCGTTTGCCACGGTACATGACAACTCAATTTTAAATTTTAATTAATGTTTTATATATATATATATATATATATATATATATATATAGATGACCCGCGCTGCTGACCAAATCCAGCCGAGCCAAGCTTAGCCATGCTGACTCGGTTGAACTCATGTACAGATCTAATCCTGACCATTGAGAGCGTGTACAGACCTAATCCTGACCATTGAGGGTGTTGGGAGTTTTGCCCATCAAATGTGGATGGTCTGTTGACGTTGACAAGTTGCGTGAGCCCTACCGTTATGTGTTATATCCAAATTGTCCGGCCATTTGGCAAGATAGTTTTAAAGCTTGAGTTAAAAAATGAGATAGATTCAAAGCTCCAGTGGACCACACCATAGAAAGGGGTGGGGATTGAACGTCTACCATTGAAAACTTCTCCGGGTCACAGAAGTTTTAGAGTAATCCGATATCTGTTTTTTCTCCTTATCTAGGTCTGTTTAACTTTATGAACATGTTGGATGGCAAAGAAATATCATGGTAGATCCTGGGAAGGTTTCAATAGTATAAATCATTGTTGCCACTGCTTTCTCCATGTGATATGGTCTACTTGACCCGATCTATCTTATTTTTAGGCTCGGGATCTAATATTATCTCATCAAATGGACAGACGGTTTGGATATAACACATTCATCATGGTGGGGCCACGGAACTTGGTGTCGGTGGTGTGTGGTACACCACACCACGCACACCTCTTCCCTATTTTTCTGTATAAGCTTTTTCAGCCGTGCATTGCACGCCATGGACCGAGCTCAAAAAATCAGCTCGACTCTGCCTAAACCCAGTTTCGAGCCTAGTCGAGCTTTTCCGATCCAAGTCAAGCAAGTTAATTGAGCTGAATCAGTTCGTGTACAGCTCTAGTCTGGATTGCCCATTCATCGTTTACGCCCATTCGCCTGATGGTCCGGAAAATCAATGGTCCCAATCACCTCTGCAGCTCCTCTAGTTCAGGATTCATCTGAATGTTGATACATATATATTATTCCTTGCTCCATCACCGAATCCTATTGGCGCTTGCGAACAGAACTTCAAAAGAGGGGAATATATGATCCAAATGCCGTAAGTTTCCACGGGTGAGACCTACGAGTCAGCAATCCCGACTGCTAATCTGGTGGGCCGGACTGTGTGGATTCACCGTGTCCCAGCAACTGCCCAGATAGAAGATTGTGAGGTGGGTGTTTCATTGATACCATTCAACGATAGCAAGTAATCTACCCTCCATACGGCATACGCATATCAAACCGTACAATCCAGATCAGGGCCCCATCGCGTGGCGGCACTTACAAGGTGGGATCTTCATGGGAACGGATTGGCTACTCCCCCTAACACCAGCCAATGGCTGCTGGTCTGTGCTATGTGGGCCCCACCATGATGTATGTTTTTCATCCATTCCATCCATCTGTTTTTACAGATCATTTTACGGTATGAGTCAAAAAATGAGGTATATCCAAATCTCAAGTGGACCACATTACAGGAAACAGTGTTGAATGAGGGTAGACCATTAAAAACATTTTGGGGGCCATAAAAGTTTTGGATCAAGCTGATATTTGTTTTTTCTCTTCATCTGGGCCTGTATGACCTAATCAACAGATTGGATGTCAAATAAACAGTATAGTGGGCCTTAGGAGGATTTTAATGGTTGATATCCAATCACTATTGGTTCCATGTGGTGTGGTCCACCTGCGATATATATCCCTCTCATTTTTGGGATCAAGCAATAAAATGATCTGTAAAAATGGATGAACGGAATGGATGAAACACATACATCATGGTGGGGCCCACAGAGCACCGACCACCAGCCACGGAGCTGGTGTCAGGGGGAGTAGCCAATCCGTTTACGATCTTCATGTGAAATCATGATGGCTACCTACAAATGTATGTTATCCATCCAAAGTTCATGGAGCGAATGAACAAATCCAGGATGCCGAAATCCGTTAAAATTGGTGGTCATTAACTGGTTGGTTTGGATTTTAGCTTCCATACAAAGGTGTCTTTCAAACAACTAACCATATTTCAACACGGCTGATAAGGTATCCAGCCAACAGGATTTTTACCTTGCAAACCCTTTTGTCATTTATTTGTCAAGTAAAGCTCTTCTCGTCATTTCAAACTTTTGTTAATTCCACAGCAGGAGGTGAAAAGATGCCCACGAGCTCTTTCGACACTGCAGTTCTAAGGCTGATGCCCTTACCGAGCTCATGTTACTGCTCTATGCGGATCAAGGTTTGGTGTATCAGGTATTGTACCGTTCACTACCGTTTAGGGGCAATATCAGCCTGCAGCATGCTGTTTCAGCCAACACGGCCTGACGATCAGGTTGGGCATGGGGTGATTTTGTACCAGTTTTGGATTATACTTTAAACCAGCTGATCGACCCAAGGGCATGTATGTACACACACTGGAGTTGGCATTCTTCATCATTTTAATCGCATTTTAATATACTTCCTTTTAGATTTTACTAATCTTCACTGACAACAACGAATGAGAACCCATGCCAGAACAAATTCTACGAGTAAATAATACAAAGAATACATGAGAGATGACATCAAATACCAACAGAATGCTTTACAATACAAATTGTAATCTAACAAAACAATTCCAAAAAAATCCCAGAAATCTCACTACAAATCAGGGCAGATTGCGACAAACAACAAGAAAAAGAAAAAAAAGAATCACTCAAGATGATGCGGGATCGCATAAATTTACAGGGACCTCAAAAACAAAAGGGGGGTTGACAGGTTTCGAAATGCTGGTGCTCTGAGTATTCCACTACCACAGCTTAGTCGGTTGTTAGAAGTGAAAACAGAGCACCACAGAAGAGAAGCACGGAGAACTTTGGGGCTGCATAATGTCTATACACGATCTCTGGCAGAGCGACCGATTAGTCTGCACTGCTCGGGAAGCAAATGACATGTTACTTGCCCATTGACAGTGAGGAGTTCTCCATCGATGCCGCACCCCTTGTGAATGCTTTTATCGGGCTTAATTTTCACTGACTTTACCTGCATCACCACCACCAATGGAAATTTCAGCAGGAATGCATGTTTTGGATGGTCAAAATGCATGCTTCAGGTGGGCATGGACACGTCTGCTGAAGGATGAATCTGAAGACATCTAATGCGGAGGGGGAAAGCAAGTAAGACAAGCTTATGATCGCATGTTTACACATACCTAAACAGAGCTGACAGGACGGGCACAAGCATTTTTTTATCATTTTTCAAGATTTGATGATAATCTTCATCTATTATGATGAAAAGCAGGTTCAAATAAATCCTCCTAGTTTCAGGCGCATCCCCTTGAGGATGTCCATAAAAGGACTAGATTTCAGAAGGCGTGGTTCTGGCTTGTTTTATTTCTTCAAAAGATATGGGTCATACTGTTGGCTGTGAAACAAATTTCCCTTTCCAAGATCTCTAATATTCATAGTTGTAGGACTTGTCTAGTGATTTAAGTATTGATAGTATCAGCCGATACTATCAATATCACACTCCGGCGATACAAAATCAGTGGGTAGTTATCAAACTCCCCGGTCGCAATCTTTTGATATGTCGCAGTTTCTAGCTCTAGAATATCATTGATACCTGCAATATGTGTCAATATTCAATGATACTGACAGAATAGTACCCCTTTCTGAGAAAAGAAAAAAAAAATCAAGAAAAAAGGATTTTAAAAAATCAATTTTCTATTGTGTTGGGGAGGGGGTTGGGTATTACATTCCTACAAGTATTTCTACTAGTCCTTGTGAGCTGTTTTGAGGAGACAGAATTTGGGTGGGGAAATCAAGATTGGAGAGCAGCAACAAGCCAAAACCCAATCGATGAGTTTTTTTTAAAAATTATTTAAAGTATCTTTTTCTAATTTAAATGGTTTAGAATCGGTGAAACCAAGTTATTGATCCATGATTTCACATATTTTGCATGCTTAATCATGGACTTTTACATCCGGTTTTCGATTATAGGAAAATGTAGGAATTTGGTGAAAATCCAAAATTCCCCTGATTTCACCAATTTAACTTGCAGTTAAAGTGTAGAAAAATCATGTGATGATGTTTGTAGGCTGATCTATAGATCGATGGAATTTTTAAATTTTTGAAAAAAGATAATTAAAAAATATTGAAATTAATTAATTAATTAATTTTTCTTAAAATTATTCCGACCAACCAAAATTCGTTCCTAATATATTTTTGTATATTAATGTGTATGCTGATCTTAATATCAGCGACTCTTTTATTTATTTTCAAAAACAAATTTAATTTTTATAGAAAAATAACAAAAATAATTTGGAAACATTTTTTTTTTTTTTTGTAATACATGCATTGTATAAATACATTTTTACAACTTTTTTTGAAGAGAAAAAAAAAACTTTGAATGTATTGTCCATGTTTACTTAGTTGTCTTGCATGATTTATAAATGTTATGAACTCATTTTGAATATAATTGCATCACTTCTATTAGACAGCTCATAGTTTAAGAACCTATACAAAGGAAACTTATTGTGTACTTGGTTTTTTGTGATCTTTTGAGTTCCAAGTGTATAATATTTTTTTTAAACATCCCCTGAAGTTCCATTGAAAAATTCGATCAACTTCCCTATGTTTCCCAAAAACCAGCGACACATTCTGCAATACATGCAATATTTCCCATGCGATACCTGAATGTTTAGGTATCCCAAGGATCCGATGTATGCATTGATACCAATATTTCAATCACTGGACAAGTTCCATGCGACTACGACTCATCCGAGTTGACTTGGGCTCACTTGGACCGAATCCGGTTCGAACACCAAGTCCCATCACCCCCAACTCGCGTAACTAGCGACTCAACTAGACATTAAACAAGTCAGTCTGAATCGCCTAGTCATTTAACCATGCTTACATTTACACTATGTAAAGAACAAATGCACAAAGGAATGTCCCATGATATCCTAAAAAATTTGAAGGGCCTGGAATCAACAATCCAAATTTCAAAAAATGAAAAGCAAAAAATTTGTACAAACAGTTTTTTATGAGAAGCAAGAACAATATAACTGTTGCAAGATCGGGGCCATTCATCATGCTGGCCGCACTGAAAAAATGCTCTGGCACAAAAAAGGCTGTTCCACTCATCAGTTGCGTAACACATGTTCATTTGACATGGACCATTAATCAACTTATAATAACTGTCGCTTTTTATCATGCTTGAACAGCCCACACGATAAGCGGACCAATATGTGCCAGGGCACATTCACAGACATGATGAACAGCCCTGATCTTGTACCTATGTTACAAGATAGCGCATGTTCTGCAAAGCAAATTCCTGACCCTCCTGGTGCATGTTCCTTAGAAGGGCTCAAAGAAAAGTAAAAAGTTGTTGCAGCTGTACCTTGACATATTCAACATAGGGCAGAGAAAGGTGTCGACCTAACTGCAGGCGCAAGAAAAATCTTAATAATCTCATCCGTCCACTTCCATGAACCAGCAACAAGTCCAAAGTGTTGTCATCATGCTCAGCTTTTGGTGCAACCACCTGAGCACTCTGAACAGTCTTGCATGAATGGTTGCATACCAAGACACCAAGAAACTGTCCTTTCCGGGTAATCCATTTCTCTTCATACTTTGGAGCAACCTCCTTCATTACACCCACATCTTCTGCATCATTCGGTGGTGGCCCTGGCAGCTCAATGGGATTCTCATCGCCCCAGTGAGGCTCAGTATCCCACTTGGGTTCAGCATCCCATATCGGACCTGGATCGGACATTGTTGATGAAATATCCTCTTTGTCATTCATTGCTGTGTTTCCCCAAGAACATCTGGAGTCATTTGTAGCTGTCAAGCCAGTCCAACCTTTATCTGTCCTCGACCTTGATCTGGTCCTCGGCCAGTTGGGGGTGGCTGAGAGAGGCAGTTGAGGATGAATAACTTCTTCCGGCTCTGCCACTGCATTGCTTCTCCCAGAGGATAGGCGTTTCGTCTTAGGATCGAGACCACGAACATACTCAGATGGCTCAGTGCTAGCATGTGTGCTGCCAGTTGTGTCTAAATCTCCAGACATTCTGCTAGGGGTCATGATTGAGTCAATGCTTGATAAGCTCGATGCCCTCGGGATACCATCATTGTTTGATCTCCTCATAATGTCCAGATAAAGGTCTGACATCTCAGTGATTCCATGATCCTTCAGACCCTTTCCTTCAGGGTCTGATGCTGCCTTTTCCACAGGAAGATATTCCACTTCAAAGCTATACTTGGGCAAGCATAAGAATTTGAAAAAACCAGCCACAAAATATCGAAGAGGACCGAAACGCTTCTGATATTTCTCGGAAAGCTCCAGCACTGCAAAAGAATAAATAACACTTCTGATATTTCTTAAAAAGATCCAGTAAGAATCCAAGAAGACAGTAATGCTTCAAATGCATATACATATCTATGCTTCAATACAGAAAAGGATCCTGGTCAGTTTATAGTAGTTTCTGTGAATAATTATAAATCATCTTACCTTGACCTTCTAAACCTATGTCATATTGCATGCTAATGGCCTAATACATACTCAGATAAACAACTGCGACAACCAATGACTCAACAAATAAAGAATAGCATAGACAAGCACAGAAAGCAAATAAATCGGCTATTCTATACTCTTGTATAAAAAATAGCCTGGGAAAGGCCATGATGATGATTACATACTTGTGTATGCCATATTTGCACTATCAATTGTGCATATGCACACCTCTATCCCTGTAGGATACATTTGTTTTGATAGATTATATTATGTTTAAAATGGACACAAATGCAAAGCGCTCTTAAAAGGGACAATCAACAGTTTTGTTGGCCACACAATGTTGTCTAAAAGAAGGAGAACTCTTCTACAAAAACCCACAACGTCCAGAATGCAAACGAACCTCCACAGAACCCAAAACTCCCCTCAAGCATCAAGAAAATGACATTTTCCAAATCCATTCTAGAATATGACTCAAGAATGAAAAAGAATAAAACCATTGCCATCTGCTTCATTAGAATTCTTCTGAATAAGGACATGAGCAGAATTACAATCTTGATACAGTAAAATGCAACAACAAAGCTGTTAATACAGTATAAAATCATTTTTACTGCCAAGTGAAGGAAAGTACAAAAGTATACATGCAGATCTCTCTCTCTCTCTCTCTCTCTCTCTCTCTCTCTCTCTCTCTCTCTCTCTCTCTGTGTGTGAAATTTGTGCGTGTGAGTTTGTGAAATTTAATATAAAAAAAGGGGGATGATCCCAAATATGAATCTTTTTGGTCTTGGACGCCAAGAATGCTCAGTGTCAGCTTGACCAGCTGAAAATTGACCAAATAGACCTTAATCAAACACAGATCATGCATGATTGGTGGATTAGGGCTCATTACATATAAATAAAATCAAAACTGGATGAAAAAATGAAAAACAAATAATGACTTACCCCTTCGATATTTCCTAAAATGACCACTCCGCTTCAATTCATGGAACCCTACTCAAATTTTGTGTTTTGATCCTTGAACCTAGAGCTAGTTTAAATTTATCTTTTAAGCTTCCTTCATAGTTGAAATGACGAAGTAGAAAATGGGAGAAATTTTGAAAACAATAAATTTAATAATAGGCCCTTTATGGCCATCTTTGCCTGTAACAGCCATATCAGCCTCTTAATGATGCCAATACAGCCTTTTTCTTTTCATAGCTGACCAATTCACCCCCATATAATGTGAAAGGGGTGACCTTTTCCTTTATGTAAAGGTAACTTTATAGTGCCATGATCCAAACAACATCCAACATAAAACATCTACTCTTTTTTTTTCACACGCACACTCATGCCGTAGTGGGATTTCACCACCTATGTGTACTCAAACCCCTGACTTGGTGTTGAAACTCTTGTGAGTCTACCACAGGGGCAAGAGCAAGGACCCAACATAAACATCTATATGAAACCCGATATTTGAGTAATGTTCAACTTAGTAAGAAATAACTAATGGAATGAACTGTGAAAGAAGAAAACCAGAAATTAAAAAATATATATATATAAAATAAAAATCCTAAACTTCAATTTGTGAACTTGGGGTACTTTTAAGGTTCAGTACTGGAAGCCTTCCAATGAAACGAAACACATAATATCATCAGAGGGTGAGATCATCAGGCCCAATCGGTGTGACCGCACAGTTGCATTAAGTTGGCTTGATAGAAAAAGATTTAAGTTGGGCCAATGTTGCAAACACTGATCACCTGAATGCCAAAATCAGAAAAACATGCCCATGCTTGGATCATTAACAAGCCCATTTCCGGAAGCAGGGTCATCATATCTGCCTTCCTCTAAGCTAAGCACAGTCTGGCTGTGCATTTTCTCTTAGGGCCTGTTTGTTTTTCAATTTACACTGTAAATGAGTAATTATTACTTCTTACACCTGATTGGAAAAGAGGAAATTAGTGTAATTATGCCTCGAAAACCGTGGTGTAAATACATTGAAAACAGACCAAAAATGTGCCAGTAAATTCTGTGGGGCCACTGTTATGTATGGATCTGATCCACACTGTCCATCTGTTTTGCCTGCTCATTTTAGGGCATGAGCCCAAAAATGAGGCAGATCCAAAGCTCGAGAGGACCCCACCACAGGAAACAGGAGAAATTGAATGCCTACTACCATTGAAAGTTGAAATGAGCCTAGGGCCCACAGGGATGTGCACCTGTCATCCAACCTGTTCATGCAGTCACACAAACATGGACAAAGGGTAAACAAAAATATCAACTTGATCCAAAACTTCCCTGGCCCCCAAGAAGAATTGAATGGTAAGCATTCAATTCCCCCTGTTTCTTGTGGTGTGGTCCACTTGAGCTTTGGATCTGTCTCATTTTTTAGCTCAAGCCCTAAAATAAGCAGGTAAAACAAATGGACGGTGTGGATCAGACACATACATAACAGTGAGCCCCACAGATTTTAGTGGAAAAGGTCTTCTTTTCTTGGTTTTAGCATAGTAGTGTTTCAAACACACCTACATGTCAACATCAAGTGGAAATTGAAAAAAAAAAAAAAAACCCGCCCTATGGATCATCTCTGTGTATCATGTGTATGATGGATGAGGATACAATGGATCATCTCTGTGTATTGCCCTTTCCTACATGAGCTGTCAGCTGATATGTTGAACCGATTCAAGGTGATGTGGGTTGCCCCTGACTCATTAGACCGCTACTTGGCCTCTTGGATTGGGGTTCGCTTAGGTAAAGCAAGATCCGGGCTTTGGAGAATGGCGATTCTTGCTATATGGTGGGCAAATTGGGAAGAAAGGAACGCAAGATGTTTCAACAGTTTGAGCAAGCCAGTGGAAAACATCTCCCTTCAGGCCAGGAAGATGATTATCGAATGGGGCTTCTTGTGCCCCAAATTTGAAGGATTGTACTTTGTTGTTCCTAGGGTAGAGATGTGGGTCACCTTCTTGGCATCTCTTGTATTTGTAGTTGTTTCCTTTTCTTTTCTTTTTTTAATAAAATTTCAGTCATCTTTCAAAAAAAAAACATTGCCCAGTTAAATATAATACATGTAGATATTAATACCTGAATGTATCAAACCATACATGATAAATATTAGAAATCCAATAGCACATAATTCTGTAATTGAAGCACAACACAGAAGAATAATAATTAAGAAAAGGTCATTAAGAAACAGATAATGCCAGGTATGAAAATTTACCATCACTAACAAAACCAAAATATGATACTGTCAACCCAAAGTGAATACCACCAGTCTGGATCCACTCTACAGCCAAAACATCTGTTGCTGTAAGGCCCCCCTGTACCCAACAAACACACCATAGACATTAGACAATTATACAACATCATAGCAACCATATGGTCTCATCATCAGCTACATGAAAAGACTTCAAATTAGGAGTGTGAAACAATAAACTAAATGTCATACTGAAGCCTAAAAAACATTGCTGAATTAAATTATATCATTAAAAAAAGATGTTCATAAGCAGAATCAAACTATAAAATGCATTACCTGGTTTAAAAATAGAATATAGGAAAACATACTCTAAAGATTTCATAACACTCGTACCTTTATTTTCAAATTAAAGAAAATTGTTTCTACTTGCTAAACCAGTACATGGTAAAACCAATGTGAAGGGTCATGTTGCTTTGTTCTACTACAGGCAATGCAACTCCAGAACATATATCTTTGGACCTATGATACTTGGATCCTTCAAAAACTAACTCTGACACTTGAACAAGGAAAAGACAATACCCTTCCACAAGACATGCACTCTAGGCATACATGATTTAGAACTAAAGACTTGCTAGGACAGAATTTAGAGTGAATCATACCAGTTTGCCACAATCACAACATCTGCTTTCCATCCATTTTTCAAATGACTTGCATTTTTAATGCAGAGTGGCATCAAAATAATTTGCTGGAAACGTGATTTGAGCAATGGCTTTCAAGAGCAGTGTTAGTGTCTGACTAGAACTACAAAGCTTGCAGTATCAATGGACTGAAAATAAGGCAAAATGACTTTGACAGATTGAAGTTCTTGGAACTTATGGTACCCAGATATGGATGCTAATACAAACATGGATTACCCTAACTGTGATACGAATCTCTATCCTCTACTTACCAAAAATTATGGACAAATTTGTAACATGATAAGACTGACTCATTCTATTTTTTTACTTAAATTAATGAGTTCATGATTTTCACAGTACATGCATGCAAGTACATTATAACAAAAAACAATAAAGCCAATAGTTGAAACCCTCCAAACAAGAAAACCCAATAGTCGATCAGACATCTATTCGAAAGCCCAAAATCTCAAAACCTCCCAAACAAGAAAACACAATGGTTGAAATACATTAACGTATAACCAATACAGAGGATTTGAGTAAAAGGGTGTCAAGAAATCCAATCAGCTATGCAACAAATAGTTGTTCAGGCTCACACCCAATGCCCAATTCACATCCGCTTCGATGCTCTAAAAAAATAATAATAAATAAATAAAAGTCTGAAGAAACCCACAAAACTAAACCAACTCTCATACTCCCCATTCTAATGCACCCCCAAACACATTACATAGAGGGAAATGAGGTCGAAAGCTCAGGAGATGGGAGATTGTGAGCAAAGTCAAGGTTGGAGCAGAGATAGGAGCTGGTAGAGAGTCATCGTAGGAGGCCATCCGGATGGGTAAACGGCAAAAGGTCAGTCGTGAAGGATTCCAGCAGTGATTGGTGTCTCTCATGAAGAAGAGATGGAAGCTTGCTTTCCATCTAGGGGTCTTTATCACCTGCTCGAGGGGATCATAGATCCAGAAGCAAAGGGAAGGTTGGAGAAAAATCGAAGATCGATGCTGAGGATAGCAAAGAGGGTGATCCAGAGGAATGGATAACTGTGGGGAAAGGAAAGAAGAAGAAGCATGCTAACTCAAAGAAAGGTGGGTTGGGTTCCTCCCTGCAAATCCTCCCCACCGCCTATGTTGACAACTTCCCTTGAGGACTGAATGAATCTTCATTTCTCCAGGGTCTTCAGCCGCTTCAGGACGGTTGGAGGTCCATCATTAGAGGATTTGCAGTCATGCATATGAGCTATCCCAAAGACCTTTTGTGGGCAGTCAATGGTCTAAATGGCGTAAGAATCACCAACAGAAAACTGAGGGTCCAAAAGGCACACTTTGGTACGGAGAAAGTGCACGAAGAGGAGTAAGAGGAATCAAAGTAAGAATTTGAGTGGGTCATGGGAAGAAGGAATCCATCGAAGGCTTCGGGGAGGGGGGAGGGAGATTCAAAGATCGACCTTAGATCTATAGAGAGATGGTGGGAGTGTGCACCGGGGGGGGGGGGGGGGGGGTTGTTCTATATGGAGGAAGTTGGGTTTGGAAGGAGTTGTCACCCTTCGGTCCCATAGTACAGATCCTACCTCAGGTCAACAACAATGCTTGGAATGCTCTTCAATGGGGGCTTTGTGGCATCTCTAAAGCAGGATTTGTCTGTTGAAGACCTGAGTATCTGGCTCGATCTAAAATTGTGGCCTGGGTGAATCTGTTAGCATCTTAAGGCAACTCAGGGATTCGGAGATTTCGGTCTCCTTGCATCAGACGGAGAACATAGAAAGAATCATTCTCCCTAGTCATCTTTTCCAGGAGGGTCCGATCTCATCCATAGCCAAATGGTCTGATCAGTCAGTGTTTGGGAAAGAATATCTAGGTGGAGTTGAGAGAGCTGCAACTGGGGTTCGACAATGAGTTCATGGTGGTCAGTTCATGCTCGGGGGAAGTACTAACCATCAATCCAGCCACTTCCCATTGTGAGAACCTTTGGGCTGCCAGAATCTTCATGATTAAAAAATTTAAAAAAAAAAAAAAAAAAAAAAAAAAACAAACAAATCCATTACCAAATTGTATCTTGATAATGGTTGGTGATGATAGAGCCCTTGTCCACATTTCTCATGCTGGGCTGAAGTCCTGCAAGAATGGGCTGGAGGTCATGGGAATCAACGGCGCAACTCCTGGCTCAGTGGTGGGGAGGGTTGGATCGGAGGAAAGAGACGATGGTGCACCAGATCAATGCACACGCAGAGCACCAAGTTTGGAGGTGCCTACGTGTGCGGTGGATATGGTTCCGATGACCAATGGTGTTGATGGAGGGCGGCTTGCAAGGATGCGTAGCACTTTCCTTCCTGAGAAGATTCTGTAGTGGGACTGTTGTCTCGTTGCCAGTCTATCCATGCCATTATTACCTCTGAGCACTCTTCCATCTTTTCATGGACCTTCGCGTGTCCTTCAATCTCAAGACGTTCATGCAATGGTGGGCCTCTTTCTGGGACATGTGGATCTTCTCTGCCCCTTGGAGAGATGTTCGTGGGATAGCTATCTGTAAGATTACATGCATTTGACGTCAGCGCCTTTAACTGTCATGCCAAGCTCTCCGTCTCGTGGTTGCCCTTGGCAAGAGAGAAGAACATGTGTCCTCCATTCTTGAGGGTGGGACAGGTGCCTCTCTGCCATCTTGGCATTGCTTATACTGCGTCTGGGCAATCTGTCACCTTGGTGGGAGGGAGGGTCACACGTCCTGTTCAAAGGCATTTGTGCAATGGTGGGGCTTTAGCTGGGACGTGTGCCTATTTTGCAACCTCCAGAGAATCGCTGGTGGGACAACTGTCCATAAATAGGCATGTTGATGACATTGAAGTCATTAATTCTCATGTTACGCCTGTAATCTGTCACCAGCCCTATTTGTGCGTCCCCGCCGGCCTACTCCTTTCAAGGATTGGATGTCTACAAACAACGGGACATGGAGTCTCTCTAGGTGATGTGTGGCCCCTCAAGCCCCTCGATTGGCAGCACTCAACAAAGAGAGGGTGATAATCAGAGCCTTCTTAAGTATCCTCGCACCCGATAGGAGACATTAACCTCCCGTCTGCTAATGACACGTTGGGTCTCAAGGTGATAGTGGGGGTAGGTAGGGAGATTACAGTGCCTATCTCTCAGACGTGTATTTCTTTTAGGCCTTGGCTTTAATAAGTTTGGTGTGTTCTTTTCTTCTCACATGGGGGATAAAAGGGATTCCGCTCATGCGAAAGGCCTTCGCTTCTTAAAATGATTCATTACCCAGTTACTACCCTTATAAACAATTTCAATGTGCACTATATCCATTCTTTTTCCTTTTCTTTTTTTTTTGAAAGATTATGTCCACCATATCCATATAATTCAGTTCTTTATGTTAAAAAAAAAAAAAAAACCGACAATGATTGCCTTCATGGTGAAATGCATAACAAATAATGATAGTGCTTAGTGGATGACCAAACAGTAGTCTATATGCTAAAAAAAACAACAAGAAACAAGTTCAAAGATACACTGCACTTTATGATAGATATAGAGCACAAACACTTCTTGGCATGAAAGAACAGCAGTAAGATGAAATCACATCCATGTCCATATAAGAAAATTTTAGTTACCTTAACAATAGCTATTGCAGCCGAAACGGGATCTCTAACTCCCAGAACTGTCCAAACAAGAGAATTATCGGAACCAGCAGGGATTATGCCAATTGGAATTGAAATTGCTTCTTTCTGATCATTTCTACTAAGTAGACCATTTAGCACCTACACAAAATCATATACATCACATAGAATCATCACAATGAATAGAACTGACAAAAGTAATTTATAACAAAAAACCACATGTTCCAGGTGTTATAAATGATGAATAGTACAGACATGTTCACACTTTTACATTCAACAACCTAAGATAACATCAACATCATCATTGAAAAAGAGTAAATGGTAACTATGATGAATAGCTATAAACGATGTAGAGATGGAGATTAACATCAACAGGAAGGCACCACCATTTCCTCATGCTTTCGGAATCTAGCACCACTATAAGGCTGGCCTCACAGTATACTCGTGCCCAAGGTAATACGAAACCTTTTGATGCGTGTGTTGCTTGGGGACCGTTTGGTTTTCCAATTTCCTATGAAATGAAAAGTAAACGAGCCATCATTGTCATTTTCAGGCATTTGTTTAAACAGGAATTATGACTCGTAAATTGAGAGTCAAACACACTTGTAAAGGAAGTAGGTAAAGTTGCAAGAGCTTATCAGAGAGAACCAGATCAACAAGGATTGGATTGGTATCAAAGGAATCATCCTCAACATCGTGTCACTTCTTGGGAGCTCACACGACAAAGATGTGAAAGCCAAACCCAAACGACGATCATGGCAACGGCGAGAGTGTCGGCGACGGAAACAGAATATTTGACGCAGGAAGGTGCGGGCAATCATGGCAAAAGGAACCAACTAATCGAGAAGGATATAGGAGAGCTCGAGCGGGGAAAGAAAACAGAAGAATGGATTCAGGTGGAAAGGAAAGTCCGGGACCGAAGGCAGAAGAACAAATACGACTCTCTGCCAACCCTATTCGTAAAGGGATACCCATCTGGCTGGTATCCTCTCAATCTGGAGAGAGTTTTTGGAAGAGCAGGGGCAGTCATGGATGTCATTATGCCCAGGGACAAGAAGACAGGAGCATATAGAGGCTTCGCCCTCATCAGAATGAGTTTTGAAACAGAACTTGCTCGTGTTGTAGCCATGCTACATGAACAAAGCTTCCAGGGAGAGAAAATGCTAGTGCAGCGAGCAAGATACGGACCAGAGAGAAATCAAACTCACACACAGAAGGGCCACACAATAACCCAACAAAAGATGCTAGTTACTAATATCCCAAGCCCTCAACCTTATCGGGATACCCTCCTTTACTCGTCTCAGAAACCCCGACAGCCGCAATACTTGACCGAACTGACTCCGAGGGGGAGAAACCACAACCTGACGGAAGTGTGAAAATTCCTAACTCCATCCGGGTTCGTGAGGAGGGGGTTCTCAAAGCAAAGGTAGCTCTATCAGATACGGTGGTGACTGTGGCGCATGAGGAGGCGACCATATCCCAAATCAACGACTGGATTGATGAATGCACTTGCATCCGTGCTGGATCTTTTAGCCTGCGTCCTATAGGCTATAACGAGGTGTGGGTCAAAGGCGATTCAGGGGTGAATCTGGAGGCTTTACTCATGGCAGGGGCGATCCACAAGGACGGGCTAGTTAAGGAGGTGAAACCCTGGAGTTCTTTCAGTCCCTTCGGAACCGAAGACGTCTGGGTTCTCGTTTGGGGCATTCCCATTGAACTGTGGAATGAAGAGTTCTTCCACGCGGTTGCAGCCAGCCTCGGCTCCCTTGTGGAATTAGACCTAAAAACAAAACGGGGAGTAGAAATGGGAGTGATTTGAGTTTGCATTAATAGAAGGAAAGGTACGCCTCTTCCCAACCACATCTCTATCATCGTGGGAGAAATTTCAATCAACCTTCCGATCCAAAAGGAAGAGGCAAAGTCCCCCCTTCCGCAGTGAGATCTCTGGCGGTGTAGAGTTCCTCCCGCCCCCTCGGTGAGAAATCGCGCTGTCCATAGGGAAGATGATGGCATGTCTCTTCGGTGCTCCCGCGAATCACCAGAGAATTTCAGTGAGGTAGGTGCTTGTCGAAATCCTCCAGCTCAGAGACAGAAGGATATTGTTCCACGTGTCGATCTCCCCTCTCCCTCCCGGTCTCGAGACGCACGCCCGGTCAGAGCGCTCGTCTCGAGTGAGCGACGTGGCGCTTTACAGCTCATCCATGCAGACGGTTCGCAGCTCGAAGCGGGTACACGTGTAGGTGAAGTTAATCGATTCGAGAGAAATGGTGGCGTCGACGCCACCATTGTTCCACGTGGCATGCATCCAAGGGACACTTCACAGCCACCCACTCCGATCGACGCTTCTGACGTCTCCAAAGCAACATCTCGTCCTGGTTCCGAGGAAGGACCATGTTCGGACCCTCATACCATCCTAGAGGCCACAACTTCGGAATTCATTTCAACGATAACTACTCAATCTGAGCCCTCCCCTTTTGATATGAACCGTTCACCTCATCCTGGCCCTGCACCGAACCATCTCCTTACTTCTCACGACCATTTCTCTTCCTCGCCCCCAGCAGTCTCAGACCGTGGGGGAGCTCTCACTGTTCTTAGCAGTCCCACATCGAACGGGCCCGCCTCGCAGGAAGATGTGAATCTCCAGCTGCAACTAATCCCCTTCGACATCCCATCCGATCAACCAATGTTTGACGATGACTCGTCCTGCTACCCGCAATCTTCAACATCGTCAGTGACTATCAAATCAAATCGCCTCTCCCAATCCTTCGATGACTGGGAAATAAACCTTCTTTCTTTGTTCCAAGAAACAGCAGGAGCTAACGTTATTATTGCGGAACCCCTCCAGGTCAGAAATGGCAACCCTCAAGTTACCCAGTTAGAGGACGAGCAGAGGAAACTCTTGAGTAAGAAAATTCAAAGGAAAAAATGGATCCGTGATGCGATGAATCACCTCGGAAGGCTATTCGGGCTATCGTTCGGAGACTGCCCGGAGGACTTCCTAGCTCTCTTCCAATGCATGGAGAATAGAGGCAGACTGTTGGATCCCAACAGAACCCCCCAGAAACGATCCTCAAGGGTAAGCAGAAACAGGGAACCGAAGAGGAAAATCATCAACTCGGGAATCAAATCTATAGCATCGAACGAAGCTAGTGCTGAGGGCTCGCGGGGAGGTAGAGTTCCATCATGATAATCGTTTTGTGGAATGTTCGGGGGGTGGGCTCCAAGCAAAAAAGGAGACTTATTAAGGAGTCCTGCAGCAAACATAATCCTCAGATTCTCTGCCTTCAGGAAACCAAAGTGAAGAAGTCAGATGATTGTCTGATGAAATCGATCTGAAAGGCTTCAGACGTAAATTGGGTGGAAAAGGGTGCTTCGAGCAGCTCTGGGGGCATCTTGATCACGTGGAGGGCAGCTTTCTGGACTCTCCGAAGCAGCTCTGTTGGGAAATACTCCGTCAGAGCTACCTTGAGAAGCAATGCAATGGCGGCGGATTTCCTCATCTGTTCAGTCTATGGGCCTAACAACAATGGCTGCAGGGAAGACTTTTGGAAAGAACTATCCTCTGTGACTCAAAGTTTCAGTGGGCCTATTTGTTTTGCTGGAGACTTCAATTGCATCAGATTCGCGGCGGAAAAATCGTCTGGTACCAAATCCAAACCCCACATGACTGCTTTCTCCGACTGGATCAACAACAACTGTCTGGTAGACCTCCCCCTTATAGGCTCTGGTTACACCTGGACGAACGGAAGGCTCGCCCCCATCCTATCCAGGCTTGGATTGATTTATTGTTTCTCCCGAATGGCTGGATCGCCTGCCTTCCTCCTCTCAGTCAGTCCTTCCTAGGACTACTTCTGACCACTGGCCCATCATCTTATCTGCTGAGGAGGAAGATTGGGGTCCTAAGCCTTTCCGTTTTGATATTTCCTGGCTTCATGTTGCAGATTTCAAGGTGAAGGTGTCTGAGTGGTAGAAAGAGTTGCACATAAAAGACTTTGCGGACTACAGAATTCATTCCAAACTAAAATTGTTGAAAGAAAAAATCAAGCAGTGGGTTAACATGGAGAGGCGGCGCTCGGAAGAAGAGACTAACTCGATCCTGCTGGAGATCCAAAAGATGGATGTTCAAGCCGAATCCTTCCCAATGTCGAAAGATAGCCTAGTAAGAAGAATTCAACTCATTTAAGCCCTCCCAGCTAAAGTCCTACAACAAGAAACGTCGTGGAAGCAAAAGGCTCAAGCAAAGTGGATTAAAGAAGGGGATAGGAACACGAGATACTTTCGCAGCATTGCTAGTATGCATGCCAGGTTTAACCGCATCAACAATATGGTTATTAATGGAGATCGGATAGAGGACAAAGACACAATCACAAATGAAGCTATATCTTTCTTCCACACCTGCTGCAAAAAGATGACTGGTCTAGACCTTGGCTGGATAATCTTCCTCTCCAAAGTTTGAGTGCTGAGGAAGCTAACTCCCTGGAAATAAGCTTCACTATGGATGAAGTAATGAAAGCGGTCATGGATCTAGGCGGAGACAAGGCTCCCAGGCCTGATGGCTACCCTATTCTTTTCTTTCAAGTATTCTGGGATTTGCTCAAGGATGAAGTGGAGTTTTTCAACGAATTTCAGGCCAGAGGAAGACTATCGAAAAGCATCGAAGCGACTTTCTTGGCCTTGATCCCAAAGTTCCCAGGAGCATCAGAGTTCAGGGAATTCAGACCTATAAGTCTCATTGGAAGCCTGTACAAGATCTTGGCCAAGGTGCTAGCCAATCGTCTGTAGAAAGTGATAGGATCGATTATAGCCCCCAATCAATGTGCCTTCATCCCAGGCAGACAGATCATCGACGGAGCCCTCATTGCAAACGAATGCCTCGATTCCTGCCACCGATCAAAGAAGAAATTTATTTTTTGTAATCTGGACATGTAGAAGGCATACGATCATGTTGAATGGGAAGTCCTTGTGTATCTGATGACTCGCATGGACTTCGGTCTAAAATGGAGAAGATGGATTCAAGAATGCATCAGTTCGACCCATTTTTCTGTGCTTTTAAATGGAGTCCCAAAAGGTTTCTTTAAAAGTTCGTGGGGCCTTAGACAAGGAGATCCTTTATCCCCTTTCCTTTTTTTGATCATCGGTGAGGTTCTCTCTGCGATGCTGCACAAAGGTCAGATGGAAGGAATTCTCAGCGGAGTTCAAATGAAAGGCATTCAAGCTCCTCTTTCCCACGTTCAATTTGCGGACGACATCCTGATTTTTTCTGAAGCAAATGCAGATTATGAGGCTAACTTGCGGACTGCGATCAGATGCTTTGAAGCAGCTATAGGCCTCAGGGTGAATACGCACAAATCCAGAATTTTTGGGATCAACATGGATCCCCATGAGATCAATAGCCTAGCAGAATTGCTAGGGTGTTCATCCGGATCGTTCCCGACATCCTTTGTCAGCCTCCCTTTGTGTGTTGGTAAACCAAAGAATCATCAATGGGATAGCGTCATTCAGAGATTCCATCATCATCTGGCCAGTTGGAAAACTCGATATCTGTCCAGTGGGGGCCGTCTCACGCTAATCAAAGCAGCTCTATCCAATCTGCCCGCTTATTTCATGTTAGTTTTTCAATGTCCAGCTATTGTTCTCAAATCCATAGATGTTCTTAGACGTAAATTCCTATAGCAGGAAGGGAAGAGAAAGAGAAATTCCCCCTCATGAAATGGAAGCAGGTATGCACGCAGATTGAAGATGAATCAGGCTCTTTTAGGGAAGTGGATATGGAGGCTTGGCATCGAAAAGGAATGCCTGTGGAATAAAATTATCAAGGGTAAATATGGGAGGTCTACGGGAGGATGGTGGACGAGTGAATCTTCTTTACATAGGGCCTCTTCAATCTGCAAAGGTATCTGCCGTATGAAAGTAGTAGTGCAGGGTACTGGTTTTGAAGTGGGAAGGGGAGACTCTATCTGTTTCTGGACAGACATTTGGGTAGGAGATTCCACGCTCCGGATTGCAACGCAGAAAAACAGTTTCATATCTGACAATTACTCAACGGAAGCGAACGACACGATCTGGAATATTCAAAGTAGATGAAACCTAGAGGACTAGGAAATTATCGATCTAGCGGACCTCCTGGAATGCATCCATCATATTCACCCTATTCAGTCTCGGGAAGATACCATCGTTTGGAAAGCAGAAAAATCATCTCTCTTCTCCATGAAGTCTCTCTTCAAGCTTCTCTCCAACACTAGCGGTGTGTCCTCCCCTCAGCGCCCTCATTCTTTCTGGAAATACGACATTCTTCCAAAGGTACAGGTGTTTGGGTGGCTGGCCGGAAATAATAGGATTCTCACAATGGATAACCTCCAGAAAAGAGGAATAATTCTCCCTAATGTTTGTATTTGTTGCCTTGCTGCAGAAGAAACGGTGAATCATCTTCTAATTCATTGTCCATATACTTATTCCATCTGGGCAGACATCCTCCTCTGTTTCAAGGTCTATTGGTGCTTTCCTAAAGATGTGGACATTCTCCTTAAGGCGTGGCATGGCGTAGGAACAGGAAAACAATCTACCCGGGTCTGGCGCATGGCAATATTGGCTACTTGGTGGGCCGTTTGGCTTGAGAGGAACAATAGATGCTTTCAAAACAAAGCACGACCTCCCCACCTTCTGTCTTCCCTGATTAAGTGCATGATCACAGAATGGGTTTCCCATATGGATGGGATCAATGTAGATTTTCTTTCCTTTAAGGATTAATGGTTTTTTGCTCCCTCAGCAGATTCCGTTCCTCCTCTGTATTTTTTTGCTCTTTAATACTAGTCATCTTTCAAAAAAAAAAAAGGAAGTAGGTAAAGTAAATCATAATCATTACATTTTCACATTATAAAACTATAAGTTTTACGGTGATTTCTAGGTGAAACAAATAATGTAGCAAAATCATCATTGCAGTCAAATGTAAGTGATCAGTTATGTCACCACGTAATTACAAGAGTAAATAATCATTACCCATTTACAGTCATTTACCGTTGTAATTGGAAAATCAAACAGGCCATTAATGCAACATGCTAGAACTGACATAGGAAAGATAGTTGTAATAAAAATAGAAATGTATAGCTATGCAACACTATTAATAAAATTAATTGCAATTAGTTGATGCTGTCCCTTGGCTGCAGATTCAAATACTTGTTGAGAAATATAGGAGCATCAATTGAAATCCAGACAGACAGCCTGCAAGTTTAGCTATACTCCACACACAGAGAAAGGAGTTCACATAGCTATAATGCATAAAACTTCAAACACAGAACATAGCATCAGCTGGTTAATTAGTGAACCGGAGTAGAGAAAAATGGGACTGGTGAGCATGAGGTGTATCCTAATCCGTATTTATTCTAACATTGGTTTCAATTGTATTTTCTTGTTAAATCCTTTTTAAGCATTAATGTTCTTTTTCCACCAAAAAGACTATCAGACAATGCAAGCAATAGCATGCATTAATTAACAAAATTTTAGGGGAAATAAAACAGAATTCATGGTAATGGAGACAGACAATTAGAAATGCACAAGAGGATAACTGGGAACAATAGAGTCAAGAGTCAATCAATATAACTTAACTAATAAGGCAAAAATGGCTTCCAAATGACTAACCTCATTTACAATTCCATCACCCCCAACACATATAATTCCTGCATGAAAATTAAAGAAAAACAAAGATAAGAATTGGTGCATTGGAAAAGCAAAAGTAACATACTTGGAAGCATGACTGAGTACTACCATCTGGGCATGTACTGAAATCAACATTAGAAGCAAGGCTTTTTGCATGACCAGCAGATGTTGTTTTAACTACTTCCATCTTGAACCCTGCAAGCTGTCACCAATTTGCAATTTTGACATAAACATACAGCACTTGACTGAGTGCAACTGAACAAACATTGACTCCCAACACATAACAAATTTATTACTATGACTGGGACTGGTTGTAGTGCATTAACATAGACAGATGCCTTGTACTTTTCATCAATTTTAATACAAACCACATATAGCATTCATGTCTCCATAGAACCAATATTAAGTTGTTCCATTAGTGCAGATCCAGGTTCCAAACATTGAATTTGTCAATGAGTTGCCAGCATTCTAGCATTTCTACAGCACCTAAGTATACATGTCTGCAGAGGAGAATTTGCATATGCAAATGATTTACACAGTTTATGTATTTTACTATGCATCCATTTGCAAATTAATGGTGTTTATTATATAAATCTTTTACCATGTTCATTATTTTGGAATATTTTTCCTTTCGAAGTCATTTTCCCATATTTGTTTACACTAACCCAGCGGGTGAAAATCCATCTCAGAAAGTCAGACCCAGCAACAATTGTTAGAATTGCTCAATTCCACCCCGAAAGGGGAGAATACATACCATCCCCAATTTATTCCAGCTCCATAATCAATACTGAAGTCGATCATGTGTCTTCCACCTTTGATTACCCATCACTGTCAAAAATCACTTTGATCAGATGACCCTAACCATCTAATCTATGGCTTGGGGAATGGACGATCCATACGGGCATACTAGACAAGGCGCAACCATTGATGTCTCTCCATCATGTAACCCACCTTTTGAGTGCCCATCCCTATCAAAAATCAGTTTGATTGGATGATCCTAACCATCGGATCAATGACGTGGAGAATGGACAGTCCATACTGATTATACTGTAAGTGTCTGATTACTGATCTAACTGTCCACCATGTGTAGGCCACCTTCGATTACCCATCCTTCTCAAAAACCACTCTGATTTGATCATCATAATCATCTGATTAACAGCTGGAGACCGGACTGTCCAGATTGATTATACTAGAAAGGTTTGATCATTAATATGGACCGTCTATTATGGGCGTCACACCTTTGATGGCAATCTTTGTCAAACATTACCCTGACAGGATGATCCTAACCATCTGATCAATGGCTTGGAGAATGGATGGTCCATATTGATTATATTAAATCTATGATTACTGATCTGGACCATCTATCATGCTTGGTACACCATTTACTGGCCATCCCCGTGAAAAATCGCATTGATAAGATGATCCTAATCCTCTGATTAATGGTCTAAATAAACATTCAATTCAAAAGATGCGGTTTAATTGGTGTATTTCTTATGCTGTACGAACAAAACGTGTACTATAAAAAAAATTATACTTTCCGCGTATGATATGGGTATTTATGATCCAACCAGTTTTTTATGTTTAAAATGCCCTTCAACTTACATACTAAATGTTTAGACGCTGCTTTTTTCCCCTCCTTTTTAAAGATGCTCTTTTCTCTTTTTCGTTTCTTTTTTTCTTTTTTCTTTTTGGTTAGGTTCAAATTTGCTTCTTCATCTTTACCTATTAAAACATCATAATCATAATCTCCAATTCTCCCACTACGAAACCCTAAAAATAACCCATAGCTGAATTTTTAATCTCTAACATTTCAAGTAAAACTGTATTATAAAATATCTCCAATACTATCGAAATATCTCTGATATTATCGTTATCTCTAGCTTGGCGATACCGATAACACTGGCAGCGATATCAATAACACCAGCAGTATTAGAAATTCCAGACATCAACAATGTATCGCTAAGCATCGCGAACGTATCGATATCACCAATATTTTCAATTGGGTAAATTATAGGCATCGCTTGTATTGCTGATGTATCGATGTCACCAATGTATCGCCAATATTTTCGACTATGTAATGAAGCTTGTATCACAAGTGTATCGGCGATATTTCAATAATATCACCTTTGTAGAGATATCATAGAAAGTTTGTTTATTAAAAAATAAAAAATCTGTTTCAATTTTTTTTATGAGCACATTGTTGTATGCAGTTTTCAATTTGTCATTGCTAATATTGATAATATCTCAATATTATCGTTATCGCAACATGCTCGATATCAAGACCACAATCTTTCATTTCCTTTCTAGTTGTTGATGATTTCTTAGCAAAATATTGTGAGTTGTTGATATTCTGCAATATCAATGGATGTTTGGATAGTTAGATGGGATCGATGGGATGGTTAGACTGTTTCTTACGACGACTCATGCTTTTAAGCCCGCATTAAATGGAAACTTATTGTATATACATTCTTTTTGCAAATTTTTTATTTCTAAATATACAAATATGTGTATTTTAGCATCTCATGAAGTTTCACTAAAAATCCTGCCATTTTCCCATGTTTTCCCATATTTCTGCTTATCAGCGATATTATCGGCGATATCGATATTGTTTCCATATCCCTGGCCAACAAAACTTGTAGCGATACGCCGATACCGATACTTCGAACACTACCCACTGTTTTCAATTTTTTAGGATTTCCATTTTCATGGCCAAATTTTTAATCATATTTTCACTGTTTAAACCTTATCCCAACAGGAATATCCTGTCAGCAAATAACAGAAACAAAACTGGCTAAATTATTCAAAGTTTAAATATTAAGTTCAACAAGAATATTAATATTTGGAGTTTATATTGGCCATGTCAATAGAGCAGAAGGGATGCTGTCTAATAAAACCACGTTGCTTTTTACGTAACAGGAATTGATGAAAGTTAAACCACGTGATTACTAAATATTCAAAAGAAAAGGTGTGTGATCACCAGTATTGCTTGCAACAAAATGCACAGAGATAAGTCGATGCCAAAAAATAAAAAATAAAAAATCCAACCAACTTATTACTCATCAAAAAGAATCTTAGTAACTTAATCATCAAACTGCAGGAAATGTAAAGGAGCACAGCAGCAATAAACAGTAAAAGTAATTTTATGGCCCCAAGAGTCTAGGAATTACAAGATTCATGAACACAAGTGGCAGCCAAAGAAGAAGATTCATGCCATTATGAACTAGACAAAACAATGAAGAACTATAAGTTGTGTCTATATCGGTGCAGGTCTCTATAGAGAGTTAAGGGGGATGTACTTTTATGTGTCCTTTTGTGTGTGTGTGTGTCACAGTGTTTGGTGCTCCTGTGGACTACCTTATTGTAACTCTAGTATTATAAGAAAAGAGTGTGTGTGGGGTTGGGAGCCCTAAAACAACCACGTATTATTCTCCAAACCTCTCTCTCTCTCTCTCTTCCATTCCTTTTATCTCCTTCCTCAAATCTCCACTCCTTAGCTTGGTATCAAAGCCTAGGGATCTCACATTGATCGGAGCTACAGGGACATACTGACATCAGCAACCGTGCGGCTGATGTCAACAAGTGTACATGTTGTGACTATGCGTGGAAATATGTCCCGTATAGTCTAGTGACTATTCTTATTCTCTATGAGTATCTTGTTGATCCATATTACTGTTTGTGAACCATATGGATGATAAAATCTCTTCCGGATCCAGTGTGGGGTCTTTGTACTCGCACCCCTTGTTGATTACAACTATCAAGTTGGATGGTAATAATTATTTACAATGTGCTCAATGCGTGAAATTATTTTTGGAAGGAAGAGATAGACTTAACTACATATTAGATGATGCTATAGACCCTGCAAATGGACATAACAAAACTGGACCAAGGAGAACTAGACTTAACTACATATTAGATGATGCTCCAGACCCTACAAATGGACATAACAAAACCTGGACCAAGGAGAACTACCAAGTCATAGCTTGGTTGCTAAACAATATGGATCCGTCTGTCAATAACTCTGTTATGTTTCCATCTTCTGCCAAAAGAGAGAGAGAGAGAGAGAGAGAGAGAGAGAGAGAGATATGGAATACCTTCTTTGACATGCATTTAGAAGCAAGGAATGTATCAAGAATTTTTAAGTTGATTTCAAATATCGGCAGGTTCCAACAAGATTCTCGGTCCCTAAAGGAGCACTTCTCTATGACAGTTTAGAGTCCTTTTGAAAAAGTCTGCCTTTCTTCATTGACAATTGCCCATTATATAGGTAGATTACAAGCTATTTAGGGAAGAAATACAAGCTGATCTTCAGCCCCTACCATATATACATCTATCTAAATATACTGTACAGCTAATATATCCTAATTAAGGAAGGAATAAATCTGTATAACTGTCATATCAGTCAAAGCTGTAGATATTAGCTGTAAATCTGCTATTAGCTGTAAATCTGCTGTAGATATTAGCTGTAAATCTGCTGTAAATCTGTAAATCTGCAAAGCTGTAAATCTGTAAATCTGTAAATCTGTAAAGCTGTAAATCTGTAAAGCTGTAAATCTGCTGTGTAGATTGATATTTCCTTTGACATCCCCCCTCAAATTGATGCTGGTAAATCGACAAGCATCAATTTGCTAACGAGAAAATGATGGCGCTGACGTGGCATGGATTTTGTGAAGATATCGGCGATCTGCAAAGTTGTGGAGATATGTGGAAGAGTGATGACTTGATGATCATAGGCTTCCCTGATTGAGTGACAGTCAACCTCGATGTGCTTGGTGCGTTCGTGATAGACTGGGTTTGCGGCAATTTGGATGGCACTAGTGTTGTCAGCATGGAGTGGAGTAGGATGTACGGGAATGAAACTGAGCTCTGTGAGGAGACCACGCAGCCAAATGATCTCGGAGCATGCTGCAGACATGGCTCGGTACTCGGCCTCAGTAGATGATTTGGAGACGTGGTCCTGCTTCTTGCATTTCCAAGAGATAAGGGCATCACCAAGAAATATACACCAGCCGGTAGTAGATTTCCTGGTGTCTGGGCAGCCAGCCCAGTCAGCGTCACTATAGGCTTGTAGCTGAAGTGAAGAACCGGAAGGGAAGAATAAGCCATGAGTAGGTGTCCCAAGAATGTAGCGAATTATGCGGCGGACTGCAGATAGATGGAGATGCCTCGGTGCTTGCATGAATTTGCTGACGGTATGAACAGCATAAGAGATGTCTGGTCGGGTAATGGTTAGATAGATAAGACTACCAACCAACTTCCGATAGGTAGTAGGATCCTCAAGAAGCTCCCCTTCGTTACGTCGATATTTCACATTAAGTTCCATGGGGGTGTCAACCGAAGTAGCGTTGGTGAGACCGGCTAGCTGAACCAGATCTTGACTATACTTGTGCTGATGCAAGAGGAGACCGTGCGGCCGATGATGCACCTCTAAACCCAAGAAATAGGTGAGCTGGCCAAGATCTTTCATGTGAAATGTAGAATTCAACAAAGTCTGAACCGCAGAGATTGCCTCCAAGTCAGAGCCAGTGATGACGATATCGTCCACATAAACAAGGAGGACGACGATACCTGTGGATGTCCTTTGTAGAAAAAGAGAGGAGTCATACTGACTTTGAGTGAAAGAAAAACTAAGCAAAGTGGATCGAAACTTCTCAAACCATACTCTTGGTGCCTGCTTCAAACCATACAAAGAACGTTTCAGTTTGCAAACATCAGTAGGTGAGGAAGTGGGCATACCAGAGGGAAGTTTCAAGTAAACGTCTTCCTTGAGATCACCGTGGAGAAATGCGTTCTTAACATCCATTTGATGTAAGGGCCAGGATTGGGATGCAGCAAGAGCGAGTATAGTTCGGACAGTGGCCATTTTGGCGACCAGTGCAAAGACCATATTCTTGTTTGTTGCCAAGTGCCACTAACCGAGCTTTGTAACAATCTATGGACCCATCGGAATTAAGCTTGATAGAAAACACGAACTTACTGCCAAGGGGTTTCACGGAGGAGGGACATGGAACAACATCCCATGTTTGGTTTTCTTCAAGTGCGAGAAGTTCGGTTTCAATTGCTTTTCGCCAACACTCATGCTCCATTGCCTGTTTATAAGATGAAGGAAGAGAAATAGATGACAAAGTGGCTGTGAAGGATGAAGGAGAAGAGAAACCAAACCTATCTGGGGGTCTACGAACCCGAGTACTGAGTCGGAGAGAGGGAGGTGCAGGTGCTGAAACAGGAGCAGCAGTCGGGGAAGAAGCTTGAGGGGGCTCAGGAGGTGCTGAAGGTTGGTGGTTAGTGGCGGTGGAGCGTCGTCGATACACTAGGAGAGGTTTAGACGGGACTGGATCTGCAAGAGAGTTAGGAAACATAGGCAAAACAGAAAATGAAGGAGAAACATGATCCTGATGGGTAGAAAAGAAATATTGATTTTCGAAAAAAACCACATTTCTAGAAACTCGAATGCGACACAGATTTGGATCATAGCAAAGAAAACCTTTCTACTGTACTGAATATCCTAGAAAAGCACATTTAATTGACTGAGCCGTAAGTTTTGTGCGTTCATGTGCAGGAAGATGAACATAACAGACACAACCAAAGGTACGAAGGTTAGAATAAGTTGGAGGGTGACCAAATAACCTGGTGAAAGGTGAGTCATGGTTCAATGTGGGAGAAGGCAATCTGTTAATGAGATGAACAGCAGTGGAAAGAGCTTCACACCAAAATCGAGAGGGCGTGGAAGATTCTAACAGAAGAGTGCGAACCACATCAAGAAGGTGACGGTTCTTCCTTTCAGCCACTCCATTTTGTTGAGGTGTCGAAGGGCAAGACCGTTGAGAGATGATGCCATGATTCTGTAGGAAGTCCTGAAACAAATGAGACATATACTCACCCCCATTGTCAGAACGAAGGATTTTGACATGGGCCGAAAATTGTGTCTGAATATATGCATGAAAAATCTTAAAAACAGAAAATACTTCGTCTTTGGAATGAAGGAAATAAATCCATGTGAAACGACTATAGTCGTCAATAAAAGTGACAAAGTATTTGTAATTAGCATGCGAAGTGACTGGTGCCATACCCCACACATCACTATGTATCAGATCGAAAGGTTTGACAACATGCGGTGTGTGAAAAGGAAAGGGTAGAGTTTTACTTTTGCCAAGTCTGCAAGAATTGCAATCAAACTGAACAACACTAAGAGATGGTGTTTCATTATTCCCAAGAAAACCAGATTTCAATAAAGCATGAAGTACATTAGAGTTTGGATGTCCGAGACGTTTATGCCACGCTCGGTAATCAACATGAGCAGAATTACAAGCGACAAAAGGCAAAGAAAAAGAAGACAAAGGAAATTGAAGAGGAAAAAGACGTCCCACTTTAGGCCCCCTCGCGATCATCCGCCCTGACTGTTGATCCTGCACAACACAACCAGATTTAGAAAACTCTACTTTACAATCATTATCAACTAACTGACCGACAGACACAAGATTGGTGGTAAGACCGGGAGATACGAAGACATCAGTGAGAGAGGAGGAAACATCACCAGTGGCCGTGATAGGTAAATGATTGCCATCAGCAGTATGAATTTTGAGATTTCCAAAATATTTGTTTACATTGGTAAGAGAAGCAGCATTGTTTGTCATATGATGGGAAGCCCCGGAATCAAAGTACCAAGGAGATGATGTAGTGAAGGGTTTACCTGAGAGTCCTAAAGCTGAAAATGCAGAAATGATCATTTGTTGAATCATGTCAGGGGTCACGGGTTGGACTGAAACGGGAGCAGGAGCAAGAGCACTTTGTGTTGTATTCACCAAACTACCCGCACTAGAAGAGCCAACTGAGACAGTATATGCTGTCTCCGATTTCTTGGGGGGTCGAGTTGGGCATTCCTTGATGATATGGCCATCCTTTTTGCAATAGTTGCAGAATTTTCGAGGACAGTTTGCAGCATAATGACCAAATCCCTTGCAACAGAAGCACTGAACAGTGCTCATATCCCTGCTTCGTGGCCTGCCTTGTGCTGCATAGGCTACAGGAACAGATGTAGATCGTCGTTGTTCCATGGTGGTTTGAGTGAGAAGGCACTGTTCCTCGCGAAGAAGATCATTTAGGCATGTATCCAAGGAGGGGACAGATTCTCGGTTCATAAGATTGGATCTGGTGCCTTCAAATTCAGACCTTAGTTTCATTAGAAATTGATCCCTCTGAGTAGTTTCATGGACAGATTGAACAGAACTAAGACCTTCGGATGGTAAGTCAGCATAAACTATATCAGTGTATTCAGCCCAAAGATTAGTGAATCTAGAGTAAAAATCAGATATAGAAAGACTATCCTGTTGGAGAGTGGCCAATTCATGTTCAAGCTGGAAACAACGAGCAGTGTTTTGTTGACTGTAGACCTTCTTCAAGTATGTCCACATCTGAGCTGCAGTCTGAGAAGATCGAAGGTTCAAGATGATGTTGGGTTCAACGGATCCCAAAATCCATGTCATAACTTGTGCGTCATTGACTTCCCACTTGGCGTGTCGGTCTTTGTCTTTGTCTTTGTCAGGAGCTAGGTTACTACCATCAACATGTCCCCACAGCTCCTTACCTTTGACGAAAATCCTGAAATGAAACGCCCAAGCAGAGTAGTTCTTGCCATTGAAACGAATCAAAGAAACATCAGACTTATCGGAAGACATGAGGTCAACAGAACTAGAACAAGAATAACCGAGACTAAGAAACTTGAGAGCACGAGACAAATGGAAATTTAGAGCTATAGCTCTGATACCATGACAGTTTAGAGTCCTTTTGAAAAAGTCTGCCTTTCTTCATTGACAATTGCCCATTATATAGGTAGATTACAAGCTATTTAGGGAAGAAATACAAGCTGATCTTCAGCCCCTACCATATATACATCTATCTAAATATACTGTTCAGCTAATATATCCTAATTAAGGAAGGAATAAATCTGTATAACTGTCATATCAGTCAAAGCTGTAGATATTAGCTGTAAATCTGCTGTAAATCTGTAAATCTGCAAAGCTGTAAATCTGTAAATCTGTAAAGCTGTAAATCTGTAAAGCTGTAAATCTGCTGTGTAGATTGATATTTCCTTTGACACTCTACCCTTCAAGGTATGTGGGATGAGTTGGATCTCTATCATCCTTTTTCGTCCGAGAGCAAGAAAGATTATAATCTTGTTTGTAAACAAGAGGAAGAAACTCGAAGCATGCAGTTTCTTTCCGGCCTTAGCTCTAAATATAAAGGTGTTCATTAGCAGATTGTGGTAATCGATCATCTTCCTCCTTTGATGGCAATTTATGCTACGGTCCAGCATGATGCTACCTTTTTCCTCCTCAACCACATCTACCTTAGTATCATCTAATAACTCTGCATATGCGGTTGGTGATCGGTCTTCTTTCAATCCTGCATCTAGAGCACCTGGGCGATGTATATTGATCATGTCCAGCTTGGAATACATACAAAGATCATGGTTATGATGAGCATCGACCATTACTCCCCCTCAAACACAACATGGAAGAATATAAATTGTAGCTTGAACATGGCCGTGAGTTTGGTTATAGCAATCAAGGCCAGGGCTATGCTATCGATCGTGGTGTCTACCATGGCCGAAGTGGATGTGGACACGGTCATCATGCATCTCATGGTTGCACACATTGTGGGGGCGCAAACCATTTTGTTGATCGATGTTGGAAACTTATGGGCCTTCCATCCTGGGCAAGTGCATCTTTGGTTTGTAGTGCTCCTTTTGATGTTGATCCAGCTTTGTGGCCTACTATTGGAGAACCTAAAGGAAGTCTCCTTCAGGTGATACTGTCGTCCTCTCCCGGGATATCTATGATGCCTTTTATGCGACTCCATGTTTGTGATAATCCCGATGTTTCCAGAGCTGTTGTAGCCTAGTCAAGTACTACTCTTCATATGCCCTCTTCTCTTTCAGCTTGGGTCATTGACTCTGGAGCCACCTCTCACGTAACTAGTAAGCCTCACTTGTTTAATTCTTACCTTCCTTCTAATTAGTCACATTTGTCACTGTTGTGGATGGGAACCAAACCCCTACATCTGGAACTGGTACCATCAAGCTTTCTTCCTCCCTACATTTGTCGTCGATTCTGCATGATCCTAATTTTCCCCTCAATCTATTATTTGTTAGTTCTCTTACGAAATTCTTAAATTGTTCAATAACATTATTTTCCTCTCATTGTGTGTTTGAGGACCTCCGGATGAAACGAATGATTGGTGGGGGCCATGAACATGACGGCATTTACTTCTTAGATTATGCTCCTGTGATAAGTAGTGCCTTATCCTTGGATAGGGAGTTTGTGTCTAGGTAGCATGGCCGCTTAGGACACCCATCCTTGTTTAGATTAAAGCTCTTATTTTCTTCAATTTCTGTATCTAAACCTTTATGTTGTGAGACTCGTGAGTTCTCCAAACATCATCGGACTATCTTTCCTACTAGTTCATCTGACAGGAAACCTAGACCTTTTGAGCAAGTCTACTCTAATGTTTGCGATCCTACTCCTGTTATTTCTCTTTTTGGATATAAATATTTTGTTACCTTTATTGATGATTGTACTCGAATGACATGGGTGTATCTTCTAAAGTCCAAATAAGAAGTGTTTGATATGTTTAAAATATTTTACAATGAGGTGGTTACCCAATTTCAATGTACTATCAAAGTTTCACACTCTGACAATGGGGGCAAATAGTTGTCGCATGCATCTCTGTTTTTCTTGCAAGACATGGTATTTTGTCTCGCACTTCGTGTCCATGAACCCCTCGACAAAATGGTGTGGTTGAGTGAAAGAATCGTCATCTTCTTGAAGTCACTCATACCATCTTAGTATAAGTCTTCCTAAACATTTTTAGGATGATGTTGTACTTACTATTGTACTTCTAATTAATCACATTCCATCTCAAATATTATCTCATAAGTCTTCATTTGAAATTTTGCATCCCACACAGTAAACCGTTTCCGTTACCTCTAAAGTTTTTGGATGTACATGATTTGTTTAAATTCTCGATGATACTAATGACAAGTTGAGTCCACTGGTCACAAAGTGCGTCTTCTTAGGTTACTCTAGATCACAAAATGGGTACAAGTGTTATGACCCTCCGACTGGTAAGAGATGTATCCACCAATGTGACATTCTTTGAAGACATTCCATACTTCTCTGATGAAGGGAGATCTTTACAAAGTCCTCTTCCAAGTCAGGGGGAGCATGTGCAATCTGCCTCCATACCCCTTCCTGTCTCATCTTGATGATGCTCCCACTCCATTTGTCTCAAAGCCCATTTCTGTGTATCATAAATGGACTAAATCCTCCACTGCTCATCCACCCCTCGTCCCATTTGCTTCTGTTGGTGGCTTAGGTATACACTCTTTACCTCCTGATGATCTTCCTATTGCCTTGCGCAAGCCTCCTCGCTCATGCAGTAAGCATCCCATTAGCAATTTTATTTCATATCACCATATTTTACGTTCATTCCAGTATTTTGCAGCTTCCATATCCTCCATTGTAACCCCACATAGCTTAAAGGAAGATATGAGTAGTCCTCACTGAACTAAGGCTATGATGGACGAAATGCAGGCGTTGGAAAAGAACAAGAGTTGGGAGCTAGTTCCCCTACCTGAAGGCAAACAGACAGTTGGTTGTCGATGGGTTTATATCATCAAGTACCTTCCCGATGGTTTTATTGATCGGTATAAGGGACAACTAGTTACAAAGGGTTATATCCAAACATATGGCATAGACTACTTTGAGACATTCTCTCCTGTGGCCAAGCTTAACTCTATTTGTGTGGTTATCTCATTAGCAATCGATTTATCTTGGCCTCTATATTGTTTATCCGTTTTAGCTAGGGGTGTACATCGAGTCGAACACTGGCTGACCTCAGCTCGAACTCGGCTCAGCTTGGTCCTCGAGCCTGACTGGTCAACTCGGCTCGGTTTGGTTAGCAGCTTGGGCCAGTTCGGGCCAAGATCGAGCCGAGTTCGCCATTGAGGCATTTCCACAAACACCTGAGCTGCAACTTCAAAAACCCACTGTTTTACAAACAGAGGCAATGGTTTTACAGGTGTTTTATCAAACACCTTCTAAGTAGCATAAAAACCAAGAGAGAGAGAGAGAGAGAGAGAGAGAGAGAGAGAAGGTATTTGTTTAATGTACATACCTTGCTTGCCACCGGCCAAACCTTCCTTGCCACTAGCCACATTTCGTAGAGTCATTTTATCAAATAGTTGGTGAGCAACATCAATGGCAAAGTAACCGAGTCACCAAACTGGTTCGATCCGAGTTCGATTCGAGCTGGATTCGATCCAAGTCGAGTCAAGCTAGGGCCTGCTCGAACTCATTTTCAAGCTCAAAAAATCAGCTCGACTTGGTTCGATCGAGCTTTTTCGAGTCGAGTCGAGCGAGCTAACTGAGCTAGCTCGGTTCGTGTACACCCCTAGTTTTAGCATAACATTTTGGGGTATGAGCTGGAAAAAGAGGCAGTGCCAACACTCAAGTGGCCCACATCAAAAGAAATGGTGTCCATAAAATGTCCACCATTGAAAGTCGTTTTTTCACCGGGCCCACGTTGATGATTATTTGTGGTCTAAACTGTTCATAAGGCCACACAGACATGTATAAGGGGAAAACACAAATATCAGCTTAATCCAAAACCTCTGGGGCCCAAAGAAGTATTTAACAGTAGGTGTTCAATTCATCACAGTTTCTGTGGTGTGGTCCACAGGAGCTTTGGATCTGCCTCGCTTTTGGGATGATGCCCTAAATTCAGCTGACATAACGGATGATAGGTGTGGATAAGCCACATACATCAGTGGGCCCCACATTCATTTGGTAGATGTCCTCAATTTTAGCATTCAAAAGCCGCTGGTTGTCAACATCTGCATCGGGAGCGATGCCGTAATTACTAAATAATCATTACTCATTTACAGGTCCAAAATGTTACGTAAACAAGCAAAGACCTTTTGAGCCACCAAGTACGCTCTCCTTATGTGTATAAATTTATATAGAAGTATGGGCTGTTATCTTTATTGCACCGCATAAATACAATTTTACATCTTATTTCACATACGTGTCTTTTCTTCTGAAAAAAAGAATCAATTTTCAGAATCCAGGTGGTTGCCAAGTGATCTGATTTTTTTTTTCTTCAACAGGTTGTTTCCACAAACAAAATGGGTATGAAATTTATGGAGACCAAACTGGAGAACAAGATATAAGATGCTCCAATAAAAGTACTAACCATAGAGGTGCAGACTTTCTAAGAATTAAGAGAAAAGATTATGCTCGATCCTCAATAGCATGCAATTAACTGAAGAACCTCCACAGAAGTTGCAAGGAATGAGTAATCTGTGACAAGCAATGACAGAGGCGTGCTCCTACGATAATGGATAGTTGTGGCAAGGGAAGATTACACAGTTACTAGAGTGGATACCGGCAAAAGAAATAAATGAGAACTGAAGATAATTGAAGAGGCAGCAATCATAATAATCATGAAAATGCAACAGACCTTAAATATTGGTTCCACTTTGCCATGAAAAACTTTGCTCGAGCGACCATGCCCAGAACGTGGATTAAGTATGACAAGAATTGTTGGTGGACTTTTACATTTTATATGTTGTTCAGGTGGAAAATCACTTTTGATCATGTTTGAACCCTGCTTCTTGGAAGACACCAAAGGATGTGGTAGACAATTCACAAAGCATTGCTGATCTGCAAAGCCACTGACCCATTGAAGAGCTTCCTCTGAACTAGAAGCCAAGAAGCGGAAATCCTTTTGACTTCTTTGAGGCTTTAGAAAACACGAGAGGCCACATGATCTCCTTCTCAAGGGGTATGCATGAACGGTAAAATATCGGAGACCAGCATTGTAAGACAACTGCCAAAGCCATAGCACAGAATATGAGGCCTGGTCATATTTATCAGGAAACATGTGGAGCCAGAAATTCAAGAAAAGATGAAAAGCAAAAAAAGAAACTCACAGCAATCACATCATCAAGATACAGCATATGAGACCCCCAAACTAATGCCTTCCTTGTAAGCTTTGCATCAACCCCTTCCTGATTTTTAGTTTCTGTTATAGTTTGTACATCAGCTTTTGTACTGGTGGTCCTCTTATCCAGAACCAGCTTCCCAACAAAAACTTCATCTCCCAGCAAATCAGACTGCTCATCTCCTATGTCAATCCTGTGCTCCTGCGCCTTTACTTTTTCTGGATCTTCACTGGTGACATTGACCTCATTTTGCCTCGAAGATTTTACTTTGCCACGTTTTTCAGGGAATACAGTTGGAGAAGAGTGCTGCCCAGTTGCTATTTGGGAACATCTGCTGCCCAAACGGCGAAGAGGCTGTTGCGGCAGCATTCTCAAGGATTTGACATTTAAGGAAAGATGCCCTGGCTTCTGCATCTCAACCCCGCAAACAAACCTTCAATAGATGAGTACAAAAACGAATTGATGTATGAAAATATTGACCACGTATTAGTTGCAAAATAGATGGCCCACAGATCCGACAAGAAAATTCCAGCATAATATTGAAGCTGCATGATACAAAATTAGAAAGTTAGCGACTAGCACTGTGTAAAGATAGTCTTTTTTAGCATGCAATTGGATGTCAAGAATAAAATTGCATCAAACGTGATAGATTTCAAATCAGAAACCAGCCGAATTTGGAAATGAAAATAAAGGAAGATGGAGGTGTGATTCAGAGAGAAAATTCAAGAGGTGCAAATTCAATTTCAGAATGTGAAGGACTAAATGCCCGGGTGGTAGACTCTCAGGAGTTTCAACCCCCGGTCAAGGGTTTGAGTACCCATAGGTGGTGAAATTCCACCAGCGTGAGTGTGTGGGGGTGTGCGTGTGCATGTGTAAATAAATAAATAAAACTGAGAGGTAAACTGAATCTCGAAAAGGATGGAACTGATAACCCTCAAGACACTATAAAAAGAGTGCTGTTATAGGTATCCTTCTAACAGAACTCTTTGACAAATGTAGCGTAGTGGTTAAGGGGCATTCCCTCAATGTTACCTGAGTCAAGGGTCACCAATGGCAATTCCTCCCAGGAAAGTGGATGCAGTTTTAATTTTCGACAAGATCTTTGCTACCATCCACTCTGAGAAATACCACATTCTAACAAGGAACTTGTAAATTGCAAAGAAAAATAAGAGAAAGAAAGGCCGTGAAATGGTGCTTCCCTTCTTCGGCGGATCTCCTTCTCAAGGCCTGGCATGGAGTTCGGCTTGACAAAAGCAGAACTCGTCTGTGGAGAATGGTGATTCTTGCCGTGTGGTGGGCGGTGTGGAATGAGAGGAATAGCAGAGATGTTTTTGGAACATTGCTCTTTCCTCTTCCGTGGTGGCTTCTAAGGCTAAGGGTTTCATTGTAGAATGGGCGGCCCTGGCGCCTGCTTTGAAGGGTTATGATTTTCTTTTTCTAGGTGTTTAGTTCGGTTGCCGTCTTGGCAATCCGGTTAGGCCCTGAGATTTCTTTCTCCTTTTGTATCTTTTTCCTTTTTTTAATGCAATCGTGATTTCTCAAAAAAAGAAAGAAAGAAAGGCCGAGAAATTATTCAGTTTAAGAGAACTAAGGGGTCATTTGGATGCATTGAAAGCTGCACTTAAGAAATGGACACCCATGTTGAAGGGAACATTTTTTTTTTTCCATTTGGCTGTGTCATTGTCCATGGACAAGGGCTACCATTCAGACAGGGTTGGCTCTGTCATTGTCCATGGACAAGGGCTACCATTCGGACAGGGCTGTCCTAAATTTGAATATCTTGCAGTCAGGAGCCTCGAATAGAGCTTTCCTACACAAGCGCTTCCACAAAAGAATGCTCTCTACTCCACATCCCTATGGTAACTATACTCCAGCAGGATGCAACCCAGCAGTACAAAGCCTGGATCATCAATTTGAATATCTTGCAGCCAGGACCCACTTGCTACGGTGCCTAGATCTCACAGCAAATACTGTGTTGGCACGTGCTACAGGCCACCTGTTCAATATATATTTCTTTGGTACACTCTTCAGGAAAAAGGACTCTCATGAGCTATCATGAAAACAAAAAATACCAGTATCCATGCCCCTATCCAATATCCATGCATGCAAACAAGAAAGCAGTACATCCATATCCAGGACACATCCTGGACAAGGTCATATTTTTCTTAAGTAAGCTTTCCACAAATCCAAATGAACCCTCAGAAAGTATTCCATCATATGTATCCTTCAAGAAGTTCTATTGACAGCTAATGACTAGTGCATGAGGGGGACCCCCTCAATCTTACATGGGTCAAGCGGTCGACAGAATCAGCTCCTTACACGAAAGTGGATGTTGTCTTTGCAGGACCTTTGAACTTCTTTTCTTTATCGATACATCTTACCAAGGAATGCCAAATCGGTTACGTATCGGCCGATACGGCCGATACGTAACGGTAACAGTACGCACTGTTACCCGATTCGGGGCCGAAACGGCCGATTCCAGTTTTTGTACCCGTATTGGCCGATACGGGGCCGATACGGGCGTAACGGTCAGCGCCGTAACGGTCGAAAAACGGCCATTTTTTTTTGCATTTTAAGGTCCGTTTTTGATGTTTTTTTCAAATTTCTTGCTTCCAAACTCCTCCTCACTCCTTCTACTGCTAATTTCGACCAACCTTGGGTGGATATTTGAGGAAAAAACACATTATATTGGCGGATTTTGTTGAATCAAAGCTTGGTGGGCCATTTTTCATAAATTTGTCAAAAATAGGTATTTATACTTTTTTTAATATGTTTTGCTGTTTTAATTATCTCATATGATGTGTTAATCATAGTAGAACATGTTAATATGCATTTTACAGATTTGGGGTGCCATTTAATATATTTTTAATATTTTTTTCTATTTACGCATGAATTTTGTCCCTTTTTTTTAAAATTCAAAAAATCAATTTTTAATGATTGTTTTGCTGTTTTAATCACTCCATATGATGTGTAAATCATAGTAGAACATGTTAATGTGCATTTTACAGATTTGGGGACCCATTTTATATTTTTTAAATATTTTTTTCTATTTACGCATGAATTTTGCCCCTTTTTTTTAAAATTCTAAAAATCAATTTTTAATGATTGTTTTGCTGTTTTAATCACTCCATATGATGTGTTAATCATAGTAGAACATGTTAATGTGCATTTTACAGATTTGGGGTCCCATTTTATATTTTTTAAATATTTTTTCTATTTACGCATGAATTTTGCCCCTTTTTTTAAATTCGAAAAATCAATTTTTAATGATTGTTTTGCTGTTTTAATCACTCCATATGATGTGTTAATCATAGTAGAACATGTTAATGTGCATTTTACAGATTTGGGGTCCCATTTTATATTTTTTAAATATTTTTTTCTATTTACGCATGAATTTTGCCCCTTTTTCTTAAAATTCGAAAAATCAATTTTTAATGATTGTTTTTCTGTTTTAATTACTCCATATGATGTGTTAATCATAGTAGAACATGTTAATGTGCATTTTACAGATTTGGGGTCCCATTTTATATTTTTTAAATATTTTTTTCTATTTACGCATGAATTTTGCCCCTTTTTTTAAAAATTCGAAAAATCAATTTTTAATGGTTGTATTACTGTTTTAATCATGCCATATGATGTGTTAATTATAGTAGAATATGTTAATGTGCATTTTACAGATTTGGGGTGCCATTTTATAATTTTTTAATATTTTTTTCTATTTACGCATTAATTATGGCCCTTCTTTTTTAAATTTAAAAAATAATTTTTTAATGATTGTTTTACTGTTTTAATCATGCCATGTGATATGTTAATCATAGTAGAACATGTTAATGTGTATTTTACAGATTTGGAGTGTCATTTTATAATTTTTTTCTATTTTCGAATTAGTGACTTCATGTTTTTATTTGCTTATATTGGACAGGTTTTGCCTTGGAGCTTCTTAGGGTTTAGTTAGAATATAAAATCATCTTTATTAACATAGGTCATACACTCACTCATACTCAAATCTAATTATCTAGTGTCTACCTAAGCCTAAAGAAATGTCTGGATCTGGCCAACAACAAGTGATGATATTGGATGGCAACATTGTGAGAGGGTTGGTGGTACTAGGCACCAAATGAAGTGCAAGTATTGTGATAGACTAGTGACTGGTGGAATTACCGTCTCAAACAACATTTGGCACATCGAAAGGGTCAAGTTGCGCCATGTAGTAGAGTACCGAAAGAGATAATGCTTTTAATGCAAGCTAGTCTGGATGAGTCGAAGGGTAAATGTGCTGCTGTACAAAAGAAAAAAGATGATTTTTTGGATGCAGCTCGACAGGAAGTGTTTGGTCCTGAATATATGGGCATTCGTGATGAAGATATTATTGATTCTGACGAAGATTCAGATCGAGAACTTACTATAGCTAGGAGAGAGAGCTTGCGTCTAGCTCGTGAAGAGGAAGAACGTCGCCGCATGTTTGGCACGCATGGGTCAGTGCGTGATACAGGAGTGGGAGTGGGAGTGGGAGTGGAAGTGGGAGTGGGAGTGCAACTGGAAGTGCAACTGCTTCTGCAGGTGGGGGTGGGGGTGGGAGTGGGGGGGGTAGGTTTGGTGGGTTACGACGTATGTTTGGGAGCCGACGACAGACATCTTCACATGATGCCCCTATACGTTTGGATGAAGAAGTAAATGAGCCTAGGAGACCCTCTATTGATCCAATCCTATTTAGGAAAGAATCAACTAAACAAAAGAAGATAAAACAAATGTGAAGTAGAACTTCCGTTGAGAAATTAGGTAGAGCAGCAGCAAAATTATTTATACATGCCAACATACCTCCTAACGCAGCCAATTCTCCATATTGGCAGGTGGTAATTGATGCAGCAGCAGAAGCAGGTGAAGGAATAAAAGCTCCCACGGCTAAGGAGATTAGGGGGAAATGGACAGATGCAGAGTATGCGGATGTGAAAGCATACGTGGCTACCTTTAAACCTGTATGGCAAGCCAGAGGATGCACAATCATGTGTGATGGTTGGACTGGCCCAACCAGATGCAGCATGATCAACTTCATGGTATACTGCCACTTAGGAACTATATACCACAAGTCAATTGATGCCTCAGAGGCAACAAAAAATTCTACTTATATTAATAGACTAATGGATAAAGTTGTGGACGAGATTAGAGAGGAGAATATAGTGCAGATTGTGACAGATAATTAAGCAACATATAAGCTTGCAGGACATATGTTGATGGATAAGAGAAAACATCTTTTTTGGTCACCATGTGCTGCCCATTGTATTGATCTTATATTAGAAGATATTGGGAAGAAGAAGAATGTTAAGGAAATGGTTGAAAGGGCAAGGGAAGTGACGACGTTTATTTACAACCATAATCAAGTAGTTGCAATAATGAGAAAGTTTACGAAAGGACGAGAGTTGTTGAGGCCTGCGGCGACTAGATTCGCAACAAACTTTATAGCATTAGAGAGTTTATTCCAGCATAGAGAAGAGTTGAGTGAGATGTTCGCTTCCCGAGAATGGCTCAACACAAAACATGGGAAGAAGGCATCAGGAATACCGGTCGAAGTTGTGAACACCATACGGGACAACAAATATTGGAAGAAGGTCAAGGCGATCCTAAAGGTGATGGAGCCACTAATGAGGGTACTCCGTCTTGTTGAATCCGATGAAGCACCTACCATGGGCTTCATATATAATGCCATGGATAAGGTAAAGCTTGCAATTCAACGTGATTGTAGAAGTTGGCAGACTTATTGGAAGATGATCGACAAGAGATGGACAAACCAACTCCATCACGACCTTCATGCAGCAGGTTACTACCTAAATCCTAGGTATAGATATGCCCAATCATTTGTTGCGGATGATGAAGTTCGTGTCGGGCTAAAAAATGTGATAAAGAGATTAGAGCCTGACTTAGATCTGCAAATAAAGGCATTAAATGAATTAGATACATTTGGAAATCGCCTTGGTAGCTTTGGAGATGCTCTTGCACAGCATGCAGTATCTAGATTGCAACCGGCCGAATGGTGGATTAATTTCGGAGAGAGTACGAAGGCTCTCCAAAAAATTGCAGTAAAAGTTTTGAGCCAGACAACATCTTCCTCTAGCTGCGAAAGGAATTGGAGTTGTTTTGCGCTCATTCATTCAAAGAATATGAATAGATTGCAGATTAGAACATTAGATAGACTTGTCTTCATGCACTACAATATAAAACTAAGAATGCGACGACATCATAGGAGCATTACAACTGCTGATGACGGAGACTACTGTCCAATAAACTTGGATAATATTTATGATGAGGATGACCCACTTCTACCTTGGTTGGAAACAAGGGAAAAACAAATTGAAGAGGATAGTGAAGAATTGAAAATTGATGACCCAGAAATATGCATAGCGCAACAAGAGAGTCGTGCAGATATGTTGAACCCAATAAGACGGGCAGCGTTTATGCCACTTACAGATACAGCTCAAGATCAACAAAAGAGTACGAGCAGTGGTAGCGTGACCGTGTCGGATGAAGACGATGACCCCCCTGCCCCTGGTGCTGGCACTTCTGGTGTTGCTCAGTGCCCTATACAGCCGTCTACAGATCACGATGTCGATGAACAGCGACGAGGTGGTACACGAGGTCGGACTTATGAGTGTACCGAGTCACGATACAGCCAGCAGGAGGTGGGTACATCTAGTGGTGCACCGGGTCCGAGAGGTTCGGAACTTCAGCAGGCTAATGGTCTTGGTTATTATGATGGATATTCTTATGGTGAATTGAATTATGATGGTTATACTGAGCCTGTTCCATCACATTCATGTTGGAGTAGCCCTCCCGATCAATATCCATACGATTATAGATATCCAGATCCAAATCCAAGTTACTCATCACGACAGACGCACTCTCATCTCAAGATTCTCAACACTGAGTATGGTGCACCGATGGCTATTCGACGGCAACCGGTGGATATCCTTATTCCGGTCGAGTCGTTGCTAGTCGATCCATTCTCTAGTTTCGTTGATCTAGTATTTCCTTATGCATTTGGATATTATGGATATGTAGCACCTACACCTATTGGACAGCTCCTGATGGTGACGATGACGATAATGTGGAGGTCGAGCAACCACAAAAAAGCAGATTTTCATTTTGGTGGTGACTTGTGATTGTGACTTGTGAGTATATATTTGTGTTAAGGTAAGTATTTGTTGCAGCAGACAGCTCACAACAGTATTATTACAAGAAGCCATGCACACACTTGACACTGCCGAACTTGTATTTAAAATAGCTCCCCTGACAACCAATCAAGTAATCCTTAATCAAGTTGCAGGGGAGTATATCAGACACTACTAATTATTTTTTTTAATATTCTTGACTTGAGGATGACAGGTCATAGACAGGAATCACACTATCACAGTCATGTGCACCACACTGCACAGGACCACAGGTATGTTCGAGAAATTCCTCAAAAATAATTACAAACACCTGATGTAAGATATTTTCATTTTACATTCATTCTAATATATCTATCATTGATAGTAGATAGTTAGAAAATTAAATATATGAATTTTGTAGTCAAATTCAGGTTATCTGGTTCATAAATTCATCAGACAGTCCGATACAACTTCTCACCAAAGAGTGGACCGTTACACCACCATAAACATGTTCTAATTTATAAATGAATGCATATTTGGAATGCTTAGAATATTCCGCATTTAATCCATATTTTTTCATATTTTTTTGGGAAAAAAATTTTTTGCGCCGTTACGGGCCGTTACGCCCCCGTATCCGTATCGGTTTTGGAGGACACCGTTACGCCAACCGATACCGATACGGGATACCTTGCATCTTACATACTTCTATAATCCAAGAAATTCTCTCTCATCACGCATATCTACATAGAAAAAAAACGCCATGACTTCTTGTAGTGAACCCCATGGCTCTTTTAGCATCTAACTGGGTTAGAACTTAGGAGTTCCACTAGTTGTTACTGGGGAAGGCCTTCTGTCATCTCTATTGAGTTTTTCTTCTCAATCATTTGCCCCCCTTCAATCAAAACCATTGTTGTCATGTGCGATCGCATATGCCATTTTTTAGAAGGATCGCATCTGCCATCTAGGATAGCATCCGATGGCATACTTTTTTATGCAATAAGTATGCGATCGCATATGCAAGTATGCAATGGCATATTTTGCAAGCTGTGCTTCTTCTTTTTTTAGTAAATTGTAAATTGAATTTGTAAATTAAGTTGTAACTTGTAACTTATAAGTTGTTCAAGATATCAATTTATCATTTATCAATAAAAAATTTATGTTCAAAGTTTTTAATAATTAATTCTCTCTTAATATAACATGTTGTTTGTTTTATTAAATTTTATGTAAATATAATATAAGTAATTAAATATATAACTTATTTTATAGATGATCTAATAGTCTCAAAAACTCAAACTACAAAGAAATAGGTAAAAGAATCCAATGCAATCACTTGCAGTAATTAGACAGTTTTTTCATAATTTTTTAGATTTTTTTCGATTTTCCCCTTTTTTTACATTAAAAAAAAAAAAAAAAAAAAAAAAAAAAAAAAAACCATAGCATTATGTGATCGCATATGCGAGTATGTGATGGCATATGCAAACAGCATATGCCAGTCGCACAATATGGCATATGCAATTTGACAACATTATAAAAATTGAATATTTCTTTTTTTAAAATGGCAAGAAATATGGGCAGAACTGTTCAATTGGTTGTCCAGATGGAAAATACTGAAACTGTGTACTAAGACTCCTCTCATCCATGATGCTTAAGCTGTCAGCAGATGATCTGCACTACAAATTAAAAGCAGCAGATTGGCTGTCCTGCCAATGGGCGGGCTAGAGAAGAAGAGAAACAAGCACAGGAAGATGGCAATAGTTTATTTCTTTCATCTATTGAAAGATGCAAATGGAAAAACATTTTTTGTTGATAACAACTATTATTGAAACAAACCACGTATGTAACTTCTATAAAATAATTGTCTAATGTTGACCCTTTTTTTTTGACTGACAGCTTTTTTTTTCCATCAGTACGAAGATGATAAAAATATCAACTCCCTCCAAAATGACAGCTCTAGAAAATAATTCCACAGAGGCATGATGGGGCAAGAATGACAAGAATACAATAGAGGGAGATTAATTCACAATGAAGATTCTAGATAGGAGTGCAAAAAAGGTATGATACTTCAATAAGACAGGGTGCTCTGGGAATATCTTCCAAATCAAGAAGACAAAGTCATTTTCTCCTATGTGGGTCCCACCAGTGTTGCCAACACAGTCAAAATCACAACCTTAGCTCTATTGCAAAAGATAATGTTCTTAGAAGAGAGGGTGGTGGTTTTCTCATGATTACTTGTTGGTTAACAAAGTATCCACAATGGTTCTTTTCTACATTCAAATAGACCAAGCAGATCCCCTACTCATTCACAATTGGACATAATTAACATATTAAATGGATAAGAGATCATCATAATCATTATCTAAGCTTAACCCAACTAATTGGGGTCAGCTGCATAAATCCTGTTTTGTTGCCATTCCACTCTATCACATACCATATCCTCAATTAAACCATAGGTCCTCAGGTCTTTTCATACTACCTCCACATGTCCTCTAAGACTTCCCCTTGTCAACCTTCAACTTGAACCAACTCACTCCTTCAGTGCAGTTCTTGGCCTCTGTTCCACATGGCCAATCCATCTAAATCTATTTCCCCTCATCTTATTATCCATTGGTACTACTCCTAAGTGCCCTAAGAATGCGTTCATTTCTAATTTGATCGGTCATCCATCTCAACATCCCCATTTCAGCTACACTCATCCTATATGCATGTTGTTCTTTAACTACCCAACACTCGTTCCCATAAAATGTGGCTCATCTTATAGTTATCCTATAAAATAACGCCTTCAGTTTGATTGGCAACATGACAATCATATAAAACTCCAAAGGCACATCTCCACTTTTTCCACCCAACTTGCATATGAGTAGCATCCTTCTCAATCTCTCGGCGCACAGAAAGTATCGACCCAAGATTTTTTATTTTTTAAAAGTCATTTCAGGGTATTTCTTGGTCAGCAATCTTAACTAATTCCACTTTTCCACTTTTATTGTTGTTAGATTGCATACTATACACTCTAGTTCTATTAATTTCAGAATCTTTAGATTCTAAGGCATCCATCCATAGTTCCAGCTTTATGTTTACGCCCTCCCTTGTCTCATTAATCAAAACTATGTCATTGCAAACAACATACACCATGGGACCTCTTCTTTCAATACCCCATTAACTCATCCATAGCCAACGCAAAGGGTATAATGCCAACCCCTAGTGTAAGCCTACATTAATTCAAAACTCACGTCTCTCCACTAGTGGTCCTCACATTTGTTACCACTCTGTAATCATGTCAATATATCCTATTAAGACTCTTTTATTCCCCAACACCCACTGAATTTAACTCTCTAGTGGCCCTATCTTATGCTTTCTCTAAGTCAATAAAGAGCATGTGGAGATCCTCCCTCCTCTTCCTAGCATAAATCCAACTAATTTTTTTATACATTCGTCTCGTGCCTTAACCTTTGCTCGATCACTCTGTCCCACAATTTCAAAATATGACTCATAAGTTTAATCCCACAATAGTTAAAGCAACTCTGCATGTTTCCTTTATTCTTGTAAATAGGTAAACATGATACTTTTCCTCCATTCCTATGACATTTTCTTCAATCGAATATTGTTGAACAACTTTGTCAATCAAAATAAACTAGTAACTCTATGCACTTCCCATCCCCTACCGGTATACCATCTAATCATATGGCCTTCCTTTCTTTCTCAAAGATTCTTTCAATTGAGAAATCCTATTCCTGCAAATGTATCTATTCCGGTGTCATTTGAATTTATGATTCCTTCTATCTATATGCCCTCAAGGTGGTTGTCATTTAATAGGTTCCGAAAATAGCTTCTCCACCTCTCATCGATCTCATCATCCATAACCACTTTGTACTTTGTTGATGTAAAGCCAATGGTTTATATCATGATGGATCATTGTTCATTGATGACCACTTAGTTGAATGGAATATGTATCTTTATTACGTGTGGAATTTATGCATTAAACATGTTTTGTGGGTTACAGAGGTTCCTAATGGAATCTCTCGTGGGTCCATGAGAAAATAATAAACTGGGCAAACCAGCCACCATGGCTAAAGGGACAGTTGTCTCCATGGTTCCCAAGTACCTTAAAATTCCATAACTACTTCATCGAGTTTGGGCAACCTGGGATTAGTTTTGTGGTTATATTATGTGTGGAATCAATGACGAATTAGGATGGATTAACATCCAGTATTGGGCATGTCGTTGTCATCGCTCTTCACCAAAAATAGGAGTGTGTGTTCACTTGTTTAGGAGTACCTATGTTGGGATCAATTGGATATTCGCATTGGAGGATCACATCAAGTCTCCTAGCGAAGAGGCCCATAACGCTCAGATTGGATTTAGCTCAATCGTGTGGTAGCTTTAACTAATTCTTATACCTATGATTGTGTCCTCTTTTGGTTTTTTTTTTTTTTATTAAAAAAAAATGTTTTTTAAAAAGTTCTTTGCTTTAACTTTTTTCGAAAAAGTTTTTTATTTTCCATCTTTCATAAAAACCTTAAATAAACCTATGAACCTTTTGGATATTTTACATCAATGGTTCCACTTAGTAATCATCCAATGGTCCAAGAACCCTATAAGCCTTCTAACCTATTCTACTCATGACTAGAGACAAAACTCCTTAAAGAACTCTAGGGGGCCGTTTGGCGCATGGAATTAGATGGGATTATGTGGGATGGAATTGAAAATACCACAAATTAAATCCCACACCATGTTTGTTTTCTTTAACAATTGCGAGTTATATATGCTTCAGAAAATGAGCCGTGTATTGAGGAGGATTATGAAGAATTCATTTGAAACATGGATTTGAACCAGAGGCTTTTCAAATCCATTTGAAATTTGAAATGGAGCAAGCCATCCCGCCCATGCACTGTGCCAATCCAACTAACAAGTACATTGATGTCAGCAAGCTCTGTGGGTCCCACCATGACATATGGACTATATCCAAACCATCCATCCAGTTTTCCAGATCATTTTGGGGCATGAGACCAAAGATCAGGCAAACCAAAATCTCATGTGGACCTCACCACATAAAGCAATGGGGATTGAAGGCCTACCATTGAAAAGTTCTTGGGGGCCACAGAAGTTTTGGATCAAGCTGATATTTGTGTTTTCCCTTCTTCCAAGTCTATCTGATCTTATGAACAGGTTTGATAGGTAAAATTACATCACGGTGGGTCCTAGGAAGGTTTCAACTCTCGACATCATTACCTCTACTGCTTTTCAGTGTGGTCCATGTAAGCTTTTGATCTTCTTCATTTTTTGGCCCATGCCAAGATGGACAGTGTGGATATAACACATACATCACAGTGGGGTCCAAATAACTTGTTGAAATCAACATAGTAGGAAAGCCTGCGATATTTCCAAACAGTGTCAGCAAGTGGATGGTGGGTTTTGCTGATTCTACATATCAATCCAAACATGATTTCAAATAAATCCTAGGATTTAACTTTTCAATATTTACAATCCAAACATAACATACAATATCTACAAAACCATGGGATTAGCAGACAATCTATGACACCATGTCATCATTGCAAAATATCAATTCCATCCCACTTAATAATACCATTTAATTCCGCATGCCAAACAATCACTAGAATTGTCAAGAGATCACTAGACATTAGTGTACTCTTCCACTATGCACGAGCCTGCTTACCATGTGCATGAACAGCCAACATGGTCAAGTCTATATGGTGTGGCCTCTGTCTACGACGTATGGTCATTTGCTACAATAAAGTTTCACTAGTTAAAAATAGTTTTCAGTGTTTTATAGAAGACCGAGAGACTAAAAAGAGGAACTAGAAAATCCTTACAGACAGGCACATGCACACACGTTGAGACAAAATCACGCTTTCTTATTTTGTAGTTGCCAACATTATTAAGTTGAGATTTATGAGTAATTAATTCAATTTGTTTAAACAAACTCTCCTTCATATAAACGAGCCTAGTCATCCTTCATTAATAAGCAAAACTAAGAGGAGATGTAGCCACTGCCTGAGCTTCCTTTTGCATGTCATGTGCTATAATACCTTCAATCCTTATGAACACCAAATTCTGTTTGCCAATCTATCTGCTTCCACAATTTGTTACAGCTGCAAGAGTAACTGAATGAGTGCAACCCTGATGAAGAAAGAGCCATCTTCCCATATAATCCACTGTATATATCTTTTAAGAGCATTCTACATTGCAATCTTAATGCAGCTTTGTATTGTTCAAGAATCAAGAGTATCAGTCTTCGTGTTTATAATGGTTTTCTAATCTAGTACTTCGAAAAAGATCAGAACAGTACCATTTCTTTGTGCTAGAGAGAAGCGTACTCCTTGGACCATTTATTACTCATTTTGAAGCAGCTCAGGAAATCTAGTCCTTTCTTCATCTTTTCGAGATACCTTGGAGTTTGCTAAGCTCAATGGCAGAGCTGGCCTGAGTCAGGGCCATGCAAAACAGGGCTCCAAACTTTGGAGTTTGTGTTCAATGAAAGTAAATGTTTTATTAAAGATACAGATGTCCATTAAGACAATGGATGGAAGGACCAACAATCAGACTGTTCCAAGAAGCCTTCCATTACAGCAACGTTTGCAATGGAATTTGCTTCCCTGGGAAAATAAATAAACATTACCCTCAAAGTCGAACACCTTTTCATAATATTATTTACGATGAAAGCCCTCTTCCAAGGCTCCAAACCTTCTCGGCTGCACATGCGATAGAAATACTAGAATCTCCTTCCATGACAAGAGGGCCATTAAATCTTTCTAAGAACACTTTGATTGCCATCAAATCCACAACATGGAGCATTGCCAAAGAGATAAGGGCCTTAGAACAATAGCTTAATTTCCCCTTGGTGGTTACAAATCATCTCCAGCTCTAAATAATCCAGGGTTACCCAAGGAGCTACCAGTCAAAATTAAGCTTCCGCCAGCCCAATGAAGTGAGAGACCTGGAAATCATTTTCCTAAGTGGGAGCTACATCATCTTGAATCACTCAAGTCCAACCAACTTTGAAGGGCTACAATTTTTATGCCTCTAAAGTCCTTCGATTAGGTCACCCAACTGGCCAACTCACAAGGAGAAACTGTGTATACTTGGAAAGCTTAGGAACAAATCTGAATATGCTGCCAAAATTCTCCAATATCTTTTTTTTCAGAACCCCGTGTTATTGCCAATGGAAGAGACCGACACAAAAATGACTACCTCTTAGCTTAATCAGACCACTCACATGGCCCTCCATGAGATTTGAAACCCAAGAAGGAAGAACCCAACATATGCTGAAAAGATTAAAGACAGTAGTCCAAATTTCCCAAGCCGCCTCATAGTGGAGAAAAATGGGGATTCACTGATTACTCATCTTTCCAGCAAATAATGCATGTAGGGAGAGAAAATTCCTCCTTTGCAGGTGGTCCAATGTTCAAATCTTATTTGCTAGGTTGTCCAACAAAAACTTCCACATGTGGAGGAGCAAATCTACCCCACAATTTAGAACACGAAGGTTTAGATTTATTCCCCAAACACAACATGTTCTGCAAATCCTTAGTATCTTTTCGATGCCCGCAAAATCATTTAATTGTAAAGGGTTTACAAGTAAAGACATTACAAGGACTATTTGGACGTCAATAATTGCTTGTAATTATGTAAACACCTTATAGGTTACAAAGACTTTTAAAATCTTGACATTTTGTTGTGTTTCAAATTACAAGTAATCCAATTCAAGCCCAACATGTTTTTTTTTAAATTCTTCAAGATATTTCTTTCTTCCTTGGAGCTACCAGCTACCTGTAAACACTTTACCACTTAAAGCCAAATAGGACAAACTATATAAGAAGTAGTTTAGATGCATATAAAATTTTAAGATGTAAACACTTTACGCCTAAAACTCTTTTCAAGTGTTAAGTGCTGACAGGTCCAACATCATTTTTTTTAATTGTTCAAGATATTTTCTCTCTTTCTTACAAGTTACAACTAGCAGCTACAAGTAAACACTTTACAACGTAAAGCCAAACAGGGCGGACTATAAGTGGTAGTTTGGATGCATGTAAAATTTTAAGATGTAAACACTTCATACCTTAAATTCTTTTCAGGTGTGAAGTGTTACAAGTTTGTCCTGTTTGGCTTTAAGCTGTAAAGTGTATACAAGTAGCTGCTAGCTACAAACAGGGGGGGCTCTTAGCTACAAGCCTCTTTTGAAGAATTCAGAAAAATGGGAGAGGGGGTTGTTAAGATTATAATCGGATTACCTATAATCTGAAATACAGCAAAATGCCAGGATTCTAAAAGCCCTTATAGCTTGTAAAGTTGTTACACCCTGTAAAGTGTTTATAGAATACTACAGGCATCCAAACAACCCATGTAATGTCTTTACTTGTAAACCCTTTACAATTAATGAATTTTATAGGCATCCAAACACTACAAACTTGAAAAGAGCTTCAAGTGTAAAGAATTTACAACTTCAAATTTTACAGGCATCCAAACGACCCCATAGGCAATCATGAGCCCATATACATGGGTCCACTCTAGTTCTAAGGGACATGAATGAGATTAAGCATTCCAATACTACATTCCACACTTTGTCTAACAAAATACCATAGATTCCTTACAAAGCAGAGATTACAAAACCAATCTATCAACCAAGGATTTCATAACCGCTCGACTAGTACTCCAACCACCCAAAGATCTTCCCAAAAGAGAATTTTGTCACCCATCCCAATTACAAACCTTGTTTGAATGAAATTCTTTGAAGACTTCTATCCCACATGATATTTTGGGGTATTTGGAAAGAGCACAAATATGTTTGTGTGTGTGTGTGTGTTGGAGTTGAATGACTAACCTCCTCTGTCTCATGTAAAGGAGAACTAAATATGATTTGAAGAGTGAGAAGCTGTTGTCAGAAGAATAAAGAGGGTTTGTACTTTCAGAGCTAAACACGAACTGTACTCTTGCAGTCCAACAAAAAGAAAGCAGCATAACAACTTCCATCTCTCCCATATCTCACCAGACATCATTCCTCTCACCCCTCAATAGCAAGAGACAGTTATGCAGCGCTACTGTGCAATCCATAGGAAACCCATGCTTTGTGGTGATCATTATTCATTGCTTTAATGGATAACTGCATCTTCCCTTTCTTTAAAATCATTATTGGTTAAATAAAATTTTAACAATTTCAAACTCCGCAATGTTGAAGGCTCTAGAATGGTAAGGGGAATGCCTGAAAGGACGTGGGGGGAAGGTTGTAAGGAAAGACGTGATGAGTGCTCGATGGAGTGCAATGGTGAATAGGGTTCAGGCAGCCAACACCAATTAGCTGGGATAATGCTTTGGTGGTGGTGAATACAATATTGGCAACATAATTATTCAGCTTCCAATGCCAGCTTCCATCTCTCACCATCCATCATTCCTCTCACAAAACCCTTGCTTCTCTAACTCTCAATAGTCCCTAGCTAAGTGGGAGTGGTTCTATGCTCCCACCCAACAGACAATCCCCCAAAAAAAATTAAAAATTAAAAATTAAAAATAAAACTAAAAAAAATCAATGGGTAGGAGGTGAAATGGAGCATCAGGAGTTGCAAATCAGATAAGGGAGGAATTTGGGTATCATCCAACAAGCCAAATTTTCAGGAAGAATTGGGATTTGGAGTACAACCAAATGCACCCTTAAGAACTTACAATACAGTTTTGACAAACTAATAGATATTAGAATTTTGAAAGATTTCGACAATTCCAGTTCCTGAGCTAATGCCAGGGAAAAAAAAAAGGGAAAAATACAAAGAACCAAGATAAGAATCACTTGAATATTCCGCTTTCAAAAGAAAACTTAGGGGTCGGGGCGTTTGGATGGTGGTAAATGGTGCAAAGTAGTGAATGATTTACTGGCAAATCATTTACTGCTTGTGTTTGGATGCTCTAATTTGCTAATAAATCATTTATTACTTGTAAATGATTTACTAGCAAAGCCCCCTTCTCATTTACCAGCAAAAAGGTGAGTTTTCATTTACTAGTAAATGAGGAGATGACAAAGGTTCAAAATTTTTGAATGAAAGCCTATAAAGTAGATTTCATTTACCATTTACAGGCTATCCAAACACTATAAATGATTTACTAGTAAAAAATTTACAACTTAAAGCCAAACAGACAGGCTGTAAATCATTTACAGCCTTAAAGTGATTTAATAGTAAATCATTTACAACGTAAACCATTTAACACCATCCAAACGACCCCTTAATTACACGGAAGTTCCTTGGACGAAAATTTTGCAGCTTGGAAATGCAATACAATGGCTATTTGATTGCATCCCACAGCATTCTAATAAAAATAAATAAAATATTTCCATCAATAACAAGCACAGAAAAGCAATACTAATAGAAGAAACAAATGCACAGTGAAGCAAAGAGAACAGCATATGAGGAGCTGCAGGCCATCAATTTCAACTTCTAGCAGCCTGAAATTTCACAACAAATTCAGAAGCAAAATGACAAAAACAAAACACGAAATCGAAGATCGAGTGAAAGAGAGAGAGAGAGAAGGAAAGATCAGATCAACAGAAAACCTAAATTCGCTCTCGTAAGCCTGAATCGCGTCACTAGAGAAAGAGAAGAAAAAAAAAGGAAGCAGAAAAGAGGTATTACGAACCTGCAGCAGATTCCACCAAATCCGACACGAAACAGCGATCGAAATCCGGGCGAAGATCGCGAACCCTAACACATAAACGTGGAATCCAGATCGCCTCAACGAGCCCCAGAAACCCTAGTTTAGAGAGAGAGAGAGAGAGAGAGAGAGAGAGAGAGAGGATAAAAACGATGAGAGGGTAAAAGGGGGAGAAATTAAATAAGGCGTGTCGGACACGAAGAGGCGATGAGAAAGGGACAGTTTGGGTATTTTTTATTTTTTCTTTTCTGGTTTTTTCCTTCTTTTTATTTTTTATAAATTCTAGGAAGAGGAGAAGAAGACGTTTTGGGATGGCGCCATGATAGGCCTAAGTAAGAAGAAATAGGTGTGGGAGGACTGTGTAGACTTATGAGGCGTACAGAGAGATGGGGGTATTATTGTAATTTTAAGTTGGCCACTGAAATTCTATAGCGATTCGCGCATGGAGACATTACGTATGCAAATGCTTTACACGTGTGAGAGAACCAGGGTATGAACCCGGTTGCTAATTCCAGGATGGGGGAGCCTGGAATGCGATTTGGCTGGTGACCCAAGCACTAGCCGGCGAGCTGGTGTCAAAGCTCCATGGCCCCACCATGATGTATATGTTTTATCCACACCGTCCATCTATTTTGACAGCTAATTTTATGAGCTGAGACAAAAAATGAGGCAGATCCTGTGCTCAAGTGGATCACACTACAGGAAACAGTGGAGATTAAACGTTTATTGTGGAAAACTTCTGGGTCCAGCTGATATTTGAATAAACATTATTGTGGCCGCAGGAAGGTTTCAACTGTGGACTCATTATCCCCTATGTTTTCTATGTTGTGGTCCACTTGAGATATGGATCTACCTCACTTTTGGACTTGTCTTTGGTGTGGTCCTCTTGAGCTATGGATCTGTCTCACTTTGGGCTCATGCTTTATGATGATATGTCAAAATAGACTGGGCATTTTAGATAAAACACAAACATCTTGGTGGGGCCACATAACTTTAACAGCAGTTAATTGGATTTTGTTGGGGTCCTCCGCCAAACCACGTCCTGGAACCTGAAATATCTGTTGAATATAGGCCGTTGCTAACCATCCACCTTTCTTTATTGTATTTTCGTGGCCCAGTTGATGAGTGGATCTAACTGACTTATGTCATGGCATATTCGTCCGTGCATCACGTATGCCGCGATTCTCTCTAGTGCGAAGCGCGGTTCCATTCCCAATTGAGTTTGCATAAGCAGGGGATATGCATCGTTGATCTAGGTGGTTGGCGTGATGGACTCAACCATGAATAGAGATTTTTTTGAAAAAAGATCCTAATTTAAAAATCCTGACCAATCAATAAATGGCGTGTAAATTAAGAATAAAATATAGCAACAGTCCACATATTTCTTTAAAATTGCATGTATTTAATGGTTGTGAGCCTTCGATCTAGAAAATTTTCAGTATATAACCTATCTGTGATTATACCCGTTTGATCAACAGTCTGGATCAGCATATACGGGACCTCCTTGCCCGTACTCGGGGCTGGAGGATATTGTCGATGATACTCTGGTTGAGGTTCGTATGATCCATCCATGTAACAATGGATTAGAAGGAACGGCGGATTCGGTGCCACTCGAGGCATGGTATTTTTCGTGCCTCCATGTCATTCTGAATACGTGGCAAACATGAATGAGATCCTGACCGTCAATTTCATGATTTCAATGGTTTTTGGTTCATGGTCTAAAATAATAATAATTCTACGATTCTAGAACTTTACTTGGCAGAATATAAATGAATAGTAAAAGACAAAAATCAGTGACGGCTCTCATTTAATCATATAAGGACCGTTTATCATAAGGTTACGATGTTTCAATAAAATTAAAATTTACCAAGATAGAAGAATAAACTATAGAATATTTTGAATGGTTTGGATTATCATAAAGATATAGCACGCGTGTGATATATAATCAGGCACGAAACTGCTGTGCCTTCATATGCAGGTAAGCGGCTGCCATGGATTTGACGGGGTGTTGAATGCTGATGGGCTAATAAAATTACGGCCTGTCCGCTATGTACGAATGGATTCAAGTGATAAAATAGAAACATATATATTCTAGCAGAGTATGAATATCTGTACTCGTGCAAGATTGCACTGTACACATAGCATTCATGCGCATTAACGTTAAGATTCCAAAATTGTGGGCCCCAGCATAGATGGATCCAACCACCAATTCATGAGTGTTTCTTATTTTCTGAATTTGAATGGTTGATTCATTTTCATTTGGACCGTCCATTTAGTGTTTGA